>NC_056623.2:61867840-63067840 GCF_002870075.4 Lactuca sativa
TCTTCTAGGAGCTAATCTTGTGAACTAGAACAACTCTTGGAAGACCATTAGACCTTAACACACACTTTGGTACAAAATACCATGAGTTTACGGCCGTAAACTCATAGGTCCGTAAACTCACGGGCCTTGAACTCATGGGAGTCTTACCATTTGGGTCGTAAACTCCAAAGTGAGGCCCTACACCCCTTATATGCAGCCCTATGTGGTGTAATACTTCATTACAAGTGTTTCTTAGTCCATAAGGTTGTTCCATTTCATTATTAGATGTTGTAAACACTAATTAGATACATATACGTGTCATTATATGCTATTTAGGATCATTATGCTCAAGTCTTCACTTGGCACTTAGCATCCTGCAAACCGATCTTTCATTCGTGTCACTCACAGCAGTGAGTTCATACCCCCTTAACTTATCTTTTAAATGATTTTAAATGCTTTTATGGGGGATGGGGGGAATACAAGTTGAAACAGTATAGTTATTATATCAATCACATGTGATTACTAACTATCAAACAAATGGATTTACTATACTTTTAACTGTTTTATCAAACAAACTACTTCAAAATATTTATCAAACTCTTTTACATGCTAAACTCTTTATCAACCTTCTTCTTATATGCCAAACCTTTTCTTTTAACTCTTTTAAACTTATATATTGTAACACCGTGAATTTTCAAAATAATTTTCGCAAATATAAAAACATTTCTCATTTAATTTCATAAAACATTAAGTTTAAAAATCCCAATTCGTATCATACAAAATCCCAAGATCACATATATATCAAAATTCCCATGCGTGTGTACAGATCAAGCCGGCGCCTTCCCACGGTCATCGCTAGTACCTGAAACAACAACACTAACACTGTAAGCACGAAGCTTAGTGAGTTCCCTAAAATACCACACACATAACACATATTAGCCACTCGAGGCTATAACTCTATGGGTCCGTGCACCCAAACTCTGTGAACCCTCAGGTTCTAACTCTGTGAACCTTCCGGTTCTAACTCTAGGAACCTTCCGGTTCCTACTCTGTAACATGCACAACATAAATCACATAGAAATAATGCAGTACAACACATAACATACATAGCATACAAATACTCTGTCACATAAATCTGGTTACCTACTCAAGGTAAAGTATAGTGAGAAGACTCACCTCGCGTATCTCGGTATCTCACGAATCCTGGAAATCCCTCGTGCTCGATCCTCCGAGCTCTAATCCTCCTATAACATCATATGTCTCTAATTAACACTTTTACCACTAAGGTTGACTATCCCTAAGAAGTCAACACAGGTCAACTCTAGTCAACGGTCAACGATCAACGGTCAACGGTCAACTTGACCGGACTCGGCGAGTGCACTAGGGCGACTCGGCGAGTCTAGACGTTTTCACCAATTCTCTAGGATTCCCTTTTGACACGTCGAGTACTCCCCCTGACTCGACGAGTTCCACCTGGAAGAATCGCGGGGCCACCCCGACTCAACTCGCCGAGTCTCAAGAACAACTCGACGAGTCCCAGTTCGACTCAGTCCACCTGTCAACCCTCTCTAACTCACCCTGACTCACTGAGTCAACCTATGACTCGACTGGACCACTCACTGAGCGATCTAAAGGCAATCTTCAAGCTACTCGCCGAGTCTGTTCGTCGGACTCGGCGAGTCCATGCCATGCAACCACTCCAACTTGCTTCTAAGGTCAGATCTGCTCCAACAATTCATAGATCTGGCCTTCCTAGACTGATTCATCACATAAAGTCCTTATCTTGGCGTTCATAACACACCTCATGGCTCATAAATGGTATTTTGACCTAAGGCATAAGGATTCCAATCCAAAACCCCCACTGATTCACAAAAAGCTTGGGCAAAGGGACTCTTTGGACCTCCAAGGGTCCAGATCTATGATCTAAATCGCTTAAGGGACCAAGGAGGCACTGGATCTAGCCACAAAAGGGTTCAATAAGCCCTAAATCAATGTAAACATCAACGTAGCAGAGGATAGCTTGAAGATATCACCTCCAATGTGATGTTCTGGACTCCAAACTCTCAGAAAGTGGCTCCTCTTGCTTTCCCTTAGCTGATCCTCCTTTTCCCTTGCAAGATGACACCTCCAAGATCAATAATGGCTTCCTACTTTGCTCCAAAAGCTCACACTCGTTAGGGTTTCACTCAAAGGACTGGTGAGCACAAACGACGGCCATAAGGCCCTTTAAATAGGTCCCAAACCCGAGAAATTAGGGATTCTAACAGCGCGGACTCGCCGAGTCCAGGCGCGAACCCGCATCCAGAATCGCGATCCTACTTGGCGAGTCTGAGCTCCAACTCGCCGAGTCCACTCACAGAACATCAAAATTGGAAACATAAAAGATACCTGGAAATCCAGGCTGTTACAACTCTCCCCCACTAGAACTAGACTTCGCCCTTGAAGTCTCGCTCTGAAAATAGCTCCGGATGCTGCTCACGCATCTTACGCTCCGGCTCCCAAGTCATCTCTGATCCCTTCCGATGTTGCCACTGAACCAACACCAAGGGTACCTCCTTGTTCCTCAGAACCTTGATCTTCCGATCTCTGATGGCCACCGGCCTTTCGGCATAATTCAGGCTCGCATCTACCTGAATATCCTCTAATGGAACCACGACCGACTCATCGGCTATACACTTCCTCAGCTATGACACATGAAAAGTGTCGTGAATCTGCCCCAACTCTGCCGGCAAATCCAACCGATAGGTTACCCGGCCTACCCTCGCGATCACACGGAATGGACCAATATATCGGGGCCCTAACTTGCCCCTCTTCCTGAACCGAATCACTCCTTTCCAAGGAGAGACCTTCAGGAGAACGAGATCGCCGACCTGAAACTCAAGCTCGGACCGTCGTCTGTCTGCATAACTCTTCTGTCGGCTCTGGGCGGTCAACAACCTCTGTCTGACCTGCTGAATCTGCTCTGTCGTCTGAAGTATGATCTCGGTACTGCCCATCACTCTCTGCCCAACCTCTCCCCAACAAATGGGGGTCCGACACCTCCTCCCGTACAACAGCTCAAAGGGTGGCATACCAATGCTCGAATGATGGCTGTTGTTGTAGGAAAACTCTGCCAAGGGTAAATACGCATCCCAGTTACCCCCAAAGTCCAACACACATGCTCGGAGCATGTCCTCAAGCGTCTGAATCGTCCGCTCACTCTGGCCGTCTGTCTGGGGATGATATGCGGTACTAAAATGCAATCTAGTACCCAACTCCTCATGAAATTTCTTCCAGAATCTGGAAGTGAAACGCACATCACTGTCCGAAACAATCGAGATCGGCACCCCATGCCGAGATACCACTTCTCTCACATACACCTCCGCCAATTTCTCCGTTGAAGAACTCTCACAGATGGCAAGGAAGTGAGCGCTCTTCGTCAACCTGTCCACAATCACCCAAATTGCATCAACTCCTCTGGCAGTCCTCGGCAATTTGGTGATGAAATCCATAGTGATCTACTCCCACTTCCACTCAGGAACCTCCAATGGCTGCAACTTGCCATGCGGCCTCTGGTGCTCGGCCTTAACCCTACGGAAGGTCAAGCACCTCTCAACAAACCATGCGACGTCTCTCTTCATACAGGGCCACCAATACTCCTTTCTCAAATCCAAATACATCTTCGTAGCCCCGGGATGAATCGAGAACTTCGATCGATGCGCTTCCTCCATCAGAATAGTACGCGTACCACCCATAAACGGTACCCAAATCCTACCCTAAAAAGTCATCAGCCCTCTACCATCCGTAACGAATCCTGATACCAAACCAACGACCCGTTCCTTCTTCTGCATCTCTGGTTGCACAGCCTCGGCCTGTGCCCCACGAATGGCATCCAATACCGGAGTCATCACGGTCAATCTCAAACATACATTCCGCAGTGGAGTGCTCTCCGCCCTGCGGCTCAACGCGTCAGCTACCATATTAGCCTTGCCTGGGTGGTACAGGATCTCATAATCGTAATCCTTGACCACATCCAACCACCTCCTCTGCCGCATATTTAGGTTGGGCTGATCCATCAAGTACCTCAAACTCTTATGGTCCGTGTATATCGTACACCGAACCCCATACAAGTAGTGACGCCAAATCTTGAGGGCGAACACTACTGCCCCCAACTCTAGATCATGAGTGGGATATCTCGTCTCATGAGGCTTCAGCTGCCTCGATGCATATGCTATCACATGCCCCCTCTGCATCAGCACCGCTCCCAGCCCCAAAATCGATGCATCACAATATACTACAAAATCCTCCATCCCTTCCGGGAGAGCTAATACCGGGGCTTTGCACAACCTTTGACGAAGTGTATCAAAGGAGGCCTGCTGCTCGGGACCCCATGAAAAAGCAACACCCTTCCGGGTCAATCTGGTGAGTGGCACTGCAATCTTGGAGAAGTCCTTGATAAATCTTCGATAATACCCCGCCAATCCTAGGAAACTCCTGATCTCAGAAGGTGACTTCGGCACCTCCCAACTCATCACCGCCTCGACCTTGGCCAGATCGACCAATATCCCTTCCTGGTTAACAAGATGTCCTAAGAAATGGACCTCCCGCAACCAGAAATCACACTTGGAGAACTTTGCATAAAGTTTCTCCAATCTCAGGACTTCAAGGACCTCCCTCAAATGCTCCTCATGCTGCTCTCTAGATGTCGAATATATCAGAATGTCGTCGATAAATACAATCACTGACCGATCCAACATCGGCCTACATACACGGTTCATGAGATCCATGAACACAGCCGGGGCATTGGTGAGCCCAAAAGGCATCACCACAAACTCATAAGGCCCATAACGCGTCCTGAACGCTGTCTTCTGGACGTCCTCATCACGCACTCTCACCTGATGGTATCCAGACCTCAAATCGATCTTGGAGAACCAAGATGCTCCCTGCAACTGATCGAACAAATCGTCGATCCTCGGTAATGGGTAACGGTTCTTGACCGTCAGCTTGTTCAACTCCCGGTAATCAATGCACATCCGGTGTGAACCATCCTTCTTCTTGACGAACAGGATAGGCGCTCCCCACGGTGAGCTGCTCGGCCGAATAAACCCCTTCCCAAGCAGCTCCTGAAGCTGCAAGGATAACTCTTGCATCTTTGGAGGTGCAAGACGATAAGGAACCTTAGCGATAGGCGCGGCCCCCGGAACCAAGTCGATACTGAACTCCACTTGCCTCACAGGAGGCACGCCCGACAACTCCTCAGGAAAAACATCTGGAAACTCATGCACCACCGGAACCTCCTCAACTGAACTCGGTCTCTCGGAAGCCACTCGCGTATCCATCACATACGCCACAAAACCCTTACAGCCCTGCTGAAGACACTGCCTCGCCCTAGCGGCCGAACAAAAAGCTGATCCCGAATGTGTACCCTCGCCATACACCGAAAGAACTCCCCCACTAGGGTCTCGTATGGTCACCAGCTGACGCTCGTAGTCGATAACTGCGCCGAATCTGCTTAACCAGTCCATGCCCACAATGACACAGACATCACCCATCGCAATAGGAACCAGATCAATCGGAAACTCAACCCCGAAAATCTCTAACACACATCCACAGAGAACCTCCGTGGCACAAATCACTCTCTCGTCAGCTATAGAAACTCTCAGAGGCCGACTCAACACCTCACGACTAACACTGATATGCTGACTAAAGGCCAAAGATACAAAAGACCGACTCGCACCCGAGTCAAATAACACTAAAGCAGGTACAGAGTTCACAAGGAAAGTACCTACGCATAACATAATATAAGCATAATATCTCAACGTCAAAATAAATACATGAAAGAAAACATACCCGCCGCAACATCGGGCGCAGCGCGGACCTGCTCCGCAGTCAGCTGAAAGGCTCTCCCTCGAGCTCTCGGTGCCTCGGCCTTCAAAGGCCGACTCTCTGTAGATCTGATGGCGGCAGGAGCAGATCCCTGAGATGCTCCTCGTAACTGCGGACACTTCGCCTTCCGGTGTCCGGTCTGGTTGTAGTGAAAACACACTGCAAACCCCTTGGGGCAGTCCTTGGCCATATGCCCCTCCTTGCCACATTTGTAGCAAGATCCCGCTCGACAGACTCCATCATGACCCTTGCCACACTTCCCGCAAGTGCGGCCCATCTGGCTCCCTGGTTTGGGATCAGCGGGCTTGGCCCGCTTGGCTGCCGGCTGAGACTATGCCGGTCGGCGATCCCTCCCCTGAGACTCCGCCTCCTCTCTGGCCTGAGTCTCAAGCTCAATCTCCCTCTTCCGGGCATTTGCCTGAAGCTCAGCAAATGTCCGGTACGAGGAGTTCGCAGCGAACTCCCGAATATCCCGCCTCAAAATGCTCAGATAACGGCTCATACATGCCTGCTCAGTGGACACGTGCTCAGGGCAGAACATCGCCCTCTCATGGAACATCCTCGTGATCGCTGTAACTGACTCAGTACCCTGCTTGAGGGTTAGAAACTCCTATGCCAAACGCTCCCTCTCCACCTGGGGAACGTACTCATCTCGAACATGATAGTGAACCTTTCCCAGGTCACTGCCGAAAGTTCAGCAGGCGTATAATGCGCCGTCACAAACTTCCACCAGTCCTTCGCTCCCAAGCAAAGCTGGTTCAGCGCGAACCGAACCTTCAAATGCTCAGGAGATGAGCAAGTGAAGAAGCACCCCTCTATATCAGATATCCACCTCATCGCTGCTACCGGATCCTGGGTCCCATCAAACTCTGGTGGTTTGGTGTTGCTGAACTCCCGAAACAGCAACACATCACCACCTTGCGGCCTCGCAGCAGCAATCGCTGCGGTAGCCGCTGCAACAGCAGCCTCAGAAAGAGCGGCATAACGCTCATCAAACGTCTCAATCAGTGTGGTCTTTATAGACCCAAACATCTCTGGTATCTCTGCCCTGATGGCCGCAGCCACCTCCTCCTAGATGATCCGGTGGATCTCCTCAACACTGGTACCACTGCTCTCGGGCATCAAACGTGTCCTCACCATGATCTACCTCTGAAATACAACATACGATAAATTAGAACTCACACGAGCATACTCACACTCGTCAACTCTTTCCTCCTTGATTCTTGGTATTCCAAAGATTCTTACTTGGGCTGCACACCGCTCCGGTGCTTTCAGTAGTACGGGCCCAATACTACTGTCCGCACCGCATCAGAATACACCCCAAGTCCTCCTCTTCGGATCCCAAATCCCAAGTACTCTATCATGCGTAGACCACTCTCTAATATATCTCTCATAAGCCCCTCGCTTCTACCTACTCACTCTCAAGCATCTCATAGCAGCTCACCTCTCCCTAGGCTAAGGCATCACAAATCAGGCCACTCTAGTCCTAATAGCAACACCTAGCCTACTCTAGCATGCAGATACATCATATCACTATCAATATCACATAATATAAAGGTATTTTGGGAAATCACCGTTCGGGCGTGGACTGATCGTGCACACATCTCTGCTCTGCGTTTTTCAAAAATCTTTTACTCTTTTTGAAAATAAATCTCAATTCCTCAGTTTGAGTTCAAATACGCCCGAAGGTGTACTCGAATCCCTCAAACCAAGGCTCTGATACCAACTTGTAACACCGTGAATTTTCAAAATAATTTTCGCAAATATAAAAACATTTCTCATTTAATTTCATAAAACATTAAGTTTAAAAATCCCAATTCATATCATACAAAATCCCAAGATCACATATATATCAAAAGTCCCATGCGTGTGTACAGATCAAGCCGGCGCCTTCCCACGTACATCGCTAGTACCTGAAACAAAAACACTAACACTGTAAGCATGAAGCTTAGTGAGTTCCCCAAAATACCACACACATAACACATATTAGCCACTCGAGGCTATAACTCTATGGGTCCATGCACCCAAACTCTGTGAACCCTCAGGTTCTAACTCTGTGAACCTTCCGGTTCTAACTCTAGGAACCTTCCGGTTCCTACTCTGTAACATGCACAGCATAAATTACATAGAAATAATGCAGTACAACACATAACATACATAGCATACAAATACTGTGTCACATAACTCTGGTTACCTACTCAAGGTAAATTATAGTGAGAAGACTCACCTCGCGTATCTCGGTATCTCACGAATCCTGGAAATCCCTCGTGCTCGATCCTCCGAGCTCTAATCCTCCTATAACATCATATGTCTCTAATTAACACTTTTACCACTAAGGTTGACTATCCCTAAGAAGTCAACATAGGTCAACTCTGGTCAACGGTCAACGGTCAACTTGACCGGACTCGGCGAGTGCACTAGGGCGACTCGGCGAGTCTAGACGTTTTCACCAATTCTCTAGGATTCCCTTTTGACACGTCGAGTACTCCCCCTGACTCGACGAGTTCCACCTGGAAGAATCGCGGGGCCACCCCGACTCAGCTCGCCGAGTCTCAAGAACAACTCGGCGAGTCCCAGTTCGACTCAGTCCACCTGTCAACCCTCTCTAACTCACCCTGACTCACTGAGTCAACCTATGACTCGACTGGACCACTCACTGAGCGATCTAAAGGCAATCTTCAAGCTACTCGCCGAGTCTGTTCGTCGGACTCGGCGAGTCCATGCCATGCAACCACTCCAACTTGCTTCTAAGGTCAGATCTGCTCCAACAATTCATAGATCTGGCCTTCCTAGACTGATTCATCACATAAAGTCCTTATCTTGGCGTTCATAACACACCTCATGGCTCATAAATGGTATTTTGACCTAAGGCATAAGGATTCCAATCCAAAACCCCCACTGATTCACAAAAAGCTTGGGCAAAGGGACTCTTTGGACCTCCAAGGGTCCAGATCTATGATCTAAATCGCTTAAGGGACCAAGGAGGCACTAGATCTAGCCACAAAAGGGTTCAATAAGCCCTAAATCAATGTAAACATCAACATAGCAGAGGATAGCTCGAAGATATTACCTCCAATGTGATGTTATGGACTCCAAACTCTCAGAAAGTGGCTCCTCTTGCTTTCCCTTAGCTGATCCTCCCTTTCCCTTGCAAGATGACACCTCCAAGATCAATAATGGCTTCCTACTTTGCTCCAAACGCTCACACTCGTTAGGGTTTCACTCAAAGGACTGGTGAGCATAAATGACGGCCATAAGGCCCTTTAAATAGGTCCCAAACCCGAGAAATTAGGGTTTCATTAAACAGCGCGGACTCACCAAGTCCATACCTTGGACTCGCCGAGTCTAGGCGCGAACCCGCGTCCAGAATCGCGATCCTACTCGGCGAGTCTGAGCTCCAACTCGCCGAGTCCACTCACAGAACATCAAAATTGGAAACATAAAAGATACCTGGAAATCCAGGCTGTTACATATATTGTCAAAGCCATGTCTAATGCATATATAGTTATATAAGTAAGGTTGGAAGGACTTAGGACTGATAACTCACTTTATTTCCTATTCCTTGTTTGGTTGTGGACTTAGAGTACCCTGTTGTTTGTCCGAGTGTTGTTTGATCCTTAGTTATATATTATGTATATATGTATAGACATAAAAGCTTTTATCTTAATTCAACACACTCAATCATACAAACAACTCTGCTAGTAAACTATAATAGGTATAGTTTAAGAAGTCACTACTCACTATTTCTAGTACAACGAAATATACATGATGTAGGGTCCGATGGGTGTTGCATCTTGGGCTCGTTCTTTAGTCCATTTTTGTATCCGGATTGGGCCTATCCATCCATGAGTTATTTCTAGGGTTTAGTATTTATAGATGCTTGCATGCATCTTAGTGATGGGTTTTGGTCCTAAGAATATCCTATGTGCTCATACAAACCCTAATGCTTGGATCTAGGTTTATTTATTGTACATGCAAGTTATCCAAGACTATAAACCCTAATTCTAGCATTCAAGTAATCATATTAACATGAGAATTGGTTTAAGATGTTACCTTGATTGTTATGTAGCAATAACAATCCCAAATCTCCTTGTATTGACTTTAGAAAGCTTAGAGTCACAAATGTCACTCCTCTAATGGTTCACAAACACCATAAGCAAGAGGATGAAGAGGAGAGAGGATGGAGGCTGCCCAAAACCGTCTACAAACCCTAGAGAAGTCTTAGCCACGTTTTTGGGTCATAAGGGTTATATATATAGTGAGGCTATTAGGGTTATCTAACAAGGAAACCCTAATTTGGATGCTTAAGCCCTAAGCAACCCATGGACCCCTTTCCTTAAGGCCTTGGACGGTTTCTTATGGGCTTCCCCCATAGAATTCGTTCACTCCTTAATATAAGGCAATCCATGGCCCAAATTGCAATTATCTTATAATTACAATTCCAGTCCCTTAAGTTTAATTAATCTCTTTTAGTCACAAAGCTAATTACCAATTAATTATTGACTAATATTAATTAAACAATATGATTTCTCCTTTAATATATTATTCCCATAATATATTAATAAATAATATTTAATCCTTTCTCTCCATAATTCATCCTATCAAGTTGCTTTGGTGAAGGCAACCCAAAAGGACCATGCACCATCGGGTCAAGTACATACCAAAATAGTTATGGACTTAGACACTAATCCAATAGTCTCCCACTTGGATAAGTCTAATAACTATTATGCGTATAACTTCAGATCCTGATCTGCAATCGTAGCTTTCCAAAGCCGCTGTCAACTCTGATCCTATCAGATACGCGTGTCCTTAGATAAGGGATGATATATTCCTCCATTCTAGATATCATATGAGATATGATTTCAAATCATTCTCTTTGTACTATATCTCGATTCCGATTTATCACGACTGACTAATTGAACAAATCAAATTAGCCCTAGACCGGCCGAGCATTTACGTTTGTCATCGTTAAATCATTGAGGGGCCCAAAGATATCGCTTTTATCCTACTTTGGATAAAAGGAACGGACAAACTTTGATACAATGCTTGCTTGCACTTACTCACCGAATTACACACAACAATATGTTTTATAACACCAAGTTACTAGTGCGTTTACATATTATCAATGTGCAACCGATTCGCAAGATACAACTCACACATCTCGGTTTCAAGAATATAAGATGTTATCGTCTCACCAATCACTCGTGATACAATCCATGGAGTGATCCAAGTGAGCGTGGGTTTGATCCAATGCTCAAATTCATATTCATAAGCACTCACAAGCGTTGCAGCAAACATTTGCTGATGTCTAATACTCTTTTAGACATTCCACACACCAATTCATGACAGTCTTCATTCATACTTACTTCCAACATATGAACGACTGTGGCCCGTTCGAATAATTCGATTATTCTCAATAAACTCAATTATTCTGGAAGTCAAAACATGCAAAGTGAAACACAAGAATAATACTAATCCCATATGGCCTCAAACCTTTGAGTATAAATAAAACTCCTTTTATTTATCACCATACCGATTACTCATTATTTGTCGTTTCGGGTAATCAACTTCTTACATGAATTATTACACTTGTCCCATGCTCTTAGCATGCACACAATGTTAACCTATGGTTCTTTCTTTGCGAAATAGATCAAATTGAACACACTTCCAATCATTCTCATTTCACAACTCCAAATCCTTTTTCATAAGTGAAAGAATATCAAATTCTTTCTACCTACAGAATAAGCTAGATTCTAATATTCTATGCAGCGATCCTTTCGTAATGTCACTGCACCAAAGTCACAAAGACTATTGCCAATGATATTACAAAGTCTACTATCGGGGATTGTTACAAGAAAATTCCTTAGTGTCACACCCCAAAACCAAGAACGGCGGAAACGTTCTGGGGCGGAGGACGTCATGTAAAGTATCACAACACAGTAAATGTAAATAAGCAAACAACATCATCCATTGCATTAAATATATAATTTTAATACAAGCGTGTTCTGTACAGTTTTAGACACCAAAAATATAATGTGAATCAAAATAATATGATGAGTCTTGAATGCGCTCCATCTTCTCAAAAGCTGGCATCAGTACCTGTCTATTAATGACCTGAGAATACAAGTTATTTTTGAAAGAGTTTATCAGCATTAAGCTGGTGAGTTCATAAGTATTTTAGTGTCGATGTTTGTTATCAAAACGTTTGAACCTGTCGTAAGTATAAGTTGTAAATTGTATGTAAGTGTTTGCAAAAGTTTGAATCTCTCAGAAAAACCTATATTTTCTACTAAAGTAGCCTTCTACCAGGGCTTAAATGTTTTGTATGCTCGTTTGTTGTAAAAGTGTGTAATTTCCCAAGTGTAACTATCATTTAGCAAAATATAGTTTGTACATTAATGTTTAAGTGAGGTTATCACTAAAAATATGTAATGGGTAAATCATTGTAGTACTGTAGTTTTGTATTATAGGAACTACTGTTGTACTAACTACCTTAAACCGGATTTATATTAAGGTAAAATGTGATAATTGCACCATACTATCGACTGATAACAACGACATAAAGAACGGTCGTAATAACGAAATGACGTTTGGCACCCGCAGACCTGCAGGTCCGGCTGTAGCTAGCAGCAAGGTGTAGGATAGTCAATCCAGTATAGATCTATACGCAAACTCAACGCTCTCCCTCCAAGAGAATTCTGGCTACAACTCGGGCCATGACATTTAAGGCATGCTCCGATACAGTGGATCACAATTGTTATCGTATTCTTGTATATGTAATGAAATGTTTCTCGTTCTAGTATAGTTGTACATGTTCTCATAGTATAGTTGTATATGTTCTCTTCCTTGTATAGACTCATGAATGAATTGACTCATTGATCTAGCAGTTGTAATAGTATGATCCTGTGTTACCCTGATGGTAACTTACTAATGGTGTGTCTAGTACGTATGAATATGGAAGTACTTTTATGTCTATATATGTATATTTGATATATAATTAATATGGAAACGACCTTCGGATGGTCACCCGAAATTCCACCAGACCACATCCAAATCGAGGAAAAGGAAATAGGGCAGGTGGCTTTCCTAAGCCCTTTAAACATTATTTATACATCTATACATATATGGGCACGAAATTTATAAGTAGTAAAACAAAGTTTAAATACAAGCATTTGATAAGTAAAAGAGTTTGTAAAACATTTTGAAGTAAAACAGTTTGAACAGTGATAAAATCATTGGTTTCCTAGTTATTAATCACATATGATTAATGAAATCACATGCGATTGAAGCAATAACTATAAGTATTTAACTTGTATCCCCTCATAAAGTATTTAAACATTTAAAATCATTTCAAAGGTTGATTTAAGGGGGTATGAACTCACTTGAAAGTTTGAAGATAGCGAGACGGAAAACTGGGCAGAGTTTCGTCTTGGGAAACAGATTTTTCTCGGGATTCTCGGGAATCTCGGGAGTAAAATCGACCCTCGGGACTTGAGCAAAAAGACTAGAGCTTCGGGTTTGAACGGGCACGGATCGAGGCAAGATCGTGGGAGAAAGGAGAGAAATGAGCATTTTTTTCGGAAAGCCTCGCATTCTATTTATAGGGGGGTCTGAGTAGCCTCATACGCGGGGCGTACGCTCGTACGCAGTGCGTACGCGTACGTCATGCATGAGCGAGTCCTCGACTGCCTCGGCTTCGGATGGGACGGATCAGATGGGACGGGTCGGACGGGGCGGGTCGAATGGGGCGGGTCGGAAGCTTCGCATAGGGGGACGTGGACGATCCGAGGCCCTTGATCTGAGTACGCGGGGTGTACGAAGGTACACAGGGCGTACTCCGGTCCTATCCGCTGACTCCCCTTCGGATAAGACCGGGAGTTTATAATTAAATTTATATTTATTTTAAATAAACTTCTAAAATTCATAACTTCCTCATCCGAAGTCAGATTTGGACGTTCTATTTATGTACGCTCACGGCTTGAGGTTATCTATAACTTTCATTTAGATACTTAAGGCTAAAAACTATTGTATTGAAACTTCGCGTTTTTCGTTTAATCGCTGTTGCCGGTTTTGCCGAGAATCTTTGGTTGGTCATAACTTCTTCGTTATAACTCGGATTTTAGGGTTATTTATATGTACGAAAACCTTGATACGATTCCTACTACTTTATTTAACCCAAATAAGATTTTAGGAAAGTTATATTTTGACCTAGATTTGATTGGTTTTACATTACATTGTCTCGAAATATCGGGTTGTCACATCATCCCCCCGTTAGAAGGAATTTCGTCCCGAAATTAGAATTTAAGCAAGTAAGAAAATTACAAATAACTAAGCAAAAAGGTGAGGGTATTTCAGTTTCATCTGATCCTCACGTTCCCAAGTGAATTCCGGTCCTCGCTTGGCGTTCCAGCGAACCTTCACGATAGGGATACGGCTTTGCTTTGTCTGCTTGACCTCACGGTCCATGATCTCTACAGGTTCTTCCACGAAGTTGAGGCTCTCGTTGATCTCGATCTCGTCGAGTGGGATTACAAGAGTCTCGTCGGATAGACACTTTTTCAAGTTAGATATGTGGAATGTAGAATGTACGTTACGAAGTGCGTCTGGTAGGTCGAGTTTGTAAGCTACGGGGCCGACTCTTGCTAGAATCTTGAAAGGCCCTATGTACCTCGGATTAAGTTTCCCACGCTTTCCGAAGCGTATCAAGCCCTTCCAGGGTAAGACTTTGAGAAGGACTCGGTCTCCCACCTGAAATTCAAAATGTTTTCTTCGTTTATCAGCGTAGCTCTTCTGTCGGTCTCTAGAGGCTTTCAATCGTTCACGGATCTGAACGATTTTCTCTGTCGTTTCCCGAATGATCTCCGGACCGGTGAGAGTACTGTCGGAAGCTTGCCCCCTGGCTAATTGGGTATCACCCACCTCAACCCAGCACAGAGGGGATCTGCACTTTCGGCCGTAGAAAGCTTCAAATGGAGCAGCCTTGATGCTCGTGTGATAACTGTTATTATAGGAAAACTCGCCAAGGGGTAAATGAGTATCCCATGCCTTCCTAAAGTCAATCACGCAGGCTCGCAACATATCTTCCAGTGTTTGGATGGTCCTCTCACTCTATCCGTAGGTCTGAGGATGGTAGGCTGTGCTCATGTCCAACCTCATTCCTAGGGAATGTTGTAGTGATTGCCAAAATCTTGAGGTGAACCTACTATCTCTATCGGAGATAATGGACATAGGTACACCATGTAGCCGTACGATTTCCCTAATGTATGTTCTCGTAAGTTTCTCCATCTTGTCGGTTTCTTTGATAGGCAGGAAGTGTGCAGACTTGGTCAATCTATCAACGATGACTCATATGGTGTCAAGTCCACCCGTTGTCTTGGGCAACTTGGTTATGAAATCCATAGTGATCCGCTCCCACTTCCATTCTGGGATCTCTGGTTGTTGCAATAAACCAGAGGGCTTCTGGTACTCGACCTTAACCTTTGCGCAAGTAAGGCATTTACTTACGAAGGTAGCAATCTCTGCTTTCATATTAGGCCACCAGTATAGCTTTTTAAGATCTAGATACATCTTATCTGAACCTGGGTGGACGGAATACCGAGTGTTGTGCGCCTCGGTCATGACCAAGTCTCGAAAACCACCATGTTTCGGTGTCCAGATCCGGTTCATGAAATATAAGGCTCCGTCACCCTTGGCTTCTAAATTCTTGTCCATTCCTCTAAGGGATTCATTTGTCACATTTTCAGGTTTCATGGCTTCAAGTTGAGCCTCCTGAATTTGCTTAGACAAGTGTGAATGGATGGTTATTGACAATGACTTGACTTTGCGACCAGAATATTCCTTCCGACTTAGGGCGTCCGCTACTACGTTGGCTTTACCCGGATGATAACGAATATGACATTCGTAATCACTGAGTAGCTCGACCCACCGTCGTTGTCTCATGTTGAGCTCCTTTTGATCGAAAATATGCTGTAAACTCTTGTGGTCGGTAAAGATAGTGCTCTTCGTTCCATACAAGTAATGTCTCCAGATCTTCAGAGCAAACACCACTGCTCCTAGTTCAAGATCGTGGGTCGTGTAGTTAACCTCGTGTGTCTTCAACTGTCTCGAGGCGTAGGCGATGACCTTACCTCGCTGCATCAGAACACACCCGAGCCCTTGATTTGATGCATCACAATAGACTACGAAGACTTCTATTCCTTCGGGAAGGGATAGTATTGGCGCGGTGCACAAGGCTCTCTTGAGCGTTTGGAACGCTCTCTCTTGTTTCTCTTCCCAGTCAAAGGCCACGCCTTTCTGGGTCAGGGTCGTAAGAGGTTTCGCTATTCGAGAGAAGTTCTGAATGAATCTGCGGTAGTAGCCAGCGAGACCTAGAAATTGGCGAATTTCAGTAGGCGTCTTAGGTGCTGACCAGTTCTCAATGGCTTTTATTTTGGATGGGTCCACATGGATTCCCTCTTCGCTTACCACGTGTCCTAAGAATTCGACTCTCCGGATCCAAAATTCACATTTTGAGAACTTCACATAAAGCTTCTCTTTTCGTAATGTCTCTAGAACTTGTCACAGGTGATCGCCATGCTCTTTCTTACTTCGTGAGTAGATCAGGATGTCGTCAATGAAAACGATGACGAACTGATCCAAGTAAGGTCGACATACTCTATTCATCATATCCATGAAGACTGTGGGCGCATTGGTCAATCCGAATGGCATCACCACGAACTCGTAATGTCCGTAACGAGTTCGGAAGGCTGTCTTCGGCACATCCTCCTCTAGCACTCGTAACTGGTGATATCCGGATCTCAGATCAATCTTAGAGAAATAGTTCGCCCCTTGCAGTTGGTCGAATAGATCATCTATGCGAGGCAGAGGGTAACGATTCTTGATCGTCAGTTTGTTGAGTTCTCTGTAGTCAATACACATACGGAATGATCCGTCTTTATTCTTAACGAACAAGACTGGTGCTCCCCAAGGTGAGAAACTCGGTCTTATAAAGCCCTTGCTGAGCAGTTCGTTAAGTTGACCAGAGAGTTCCTGCATCTCAGCTGGTGCTAAGCGGTAGGGCGACTTGGCTACTGGGGTGGCTCCTGGGACTAAGTCGATTCTGAACTCGACCTGTCGTTGAGGAGGTAACCCGGGTAGTTCTTCTGGGAAAATGTCGAGGAAGTCGCTCACTACAGGGATGTTCTTTAGTTCTTTCGTTTCGAGGCTCGTGTCGACGACATGAGCAAGGAATGCATGGTATTCCTTACGCAGATACTTCTGTGCTTGAATACTTGATATAATACGAAGACTTTCACCGGGTTTGTCGCCGTAGACTATAAGGGTTTCGTTAGACAGAAGGTTTAGACGGACTGCTTTGTCGTAGCACATGATGTCGGCGCGATGAAGGCTTAACCAATCCATGCCAATGATAACGTCGAAACTTTTTATTGAGACTGGCATGAGGTCGATTGGGAATGAATGATTATCTAGAGTTAGGGTACAACCTAAGTATATGCTACTCGTACTTTGAGTTTTTCCATTAGCCATTTCTACTGTGAATAGCTCTTTGAGTGCGTGCGGTGGTTGATTAAGCATGCGAGCAAATTTATGGTTTACGAAGCTTCGCTCCGCTCCACTATCGAACATAATGCATGCATAGGAGTTATCGAGGAGGAACGTACCAGTCACGACTGTCGGGTCAGCAACTGCTTCCCCGTGGCCTATAGCTAGTACCCTTCCTGCTCCACCAACATTCTTTTCTTTGGGGCAGTCCCTCTTATAGTGGCCTGCTTCGCCACATCCATAGCAGGTCGAGCTCACGCCAGAGCCAGGGACTTGGTTGATAGGTTGTGCCGGGAACTTACAGAAACGGACGGTGTGTCCTTTTCTGTTGCAGTTTGAGCACTGCATTTCACGGCAGGGGCCGTTGTGGTGGAAGTTGCATTTGTTGCACTTGGGCGAACTTCCAGCATACCGACCCACCGGAGTAGTAGTAGCAGCAGCAGGGGTTATTGCGGCATGTGTTGCCACAATTTGCTGCTTTTTGGCAGCCTGTTGCTTCTTCTTTTCATCCCAGAATTTCCGCTTAGTATCAGCGGGTTTGGAGGGTTTCGGGATGGCTAGGGTGGTTGTGGTTGTAGGGGTTTTGACTCCATGGTCAATGAGTCATTGTTCCAATCGTTTGGCACTGTCGAAGGTAGCGGGGTTTGATGCTAGAACATTCCCCTGATACGGAGGCACTAGCCCCCATATGTACCTCTCGATCTTCTTCCCCTCGGTGGGAACCATATTGGGGCAGAGGGCCACCAGTTCGCTGAATCGGGCAGTGTAAGCGATCACATTGGTGCCCTTCATCGTCAGGTTCCAAAGTTCCTGCTCCAGTTTCTGGATTTCGCCCCTCGGGCAGTATTCCTCAGACATGAGGTCTTTCATTGTTTCCCAGCCTATGTCGTTGGCTACGACGAGAGTTAGTGCCTTAACATGGCCGTTCCACCATGTCAGGGCCTTTCCTTCAAAGGTGCATGCGGCATACTTGACTTTACTCGCCGCAGGACATGAACAGATTTCGAAGACTGATTCAGTCTTCTCGAGCCATTACGAGAGGGCAATGACTCCGCCGGTGCCGTAAAAAGGCTTCGGTTTGCAATTTGTGAAATCCTTGTATGAGCACTCTCTTGAGCGCACAGGGGTTTCAACCGGGGTTGATTCCATAGGGGTTCCACCTCTGCTGGCATCAGAAGAGTGATACTGAGCCATGGCAGTTGCCACTGCTGTAGCTACGGCAGCATTTAGGGCTACAGTAGCGATGACCGGAGGCGGAGGAGGTGGTGGTGCAGGATTATTCCTGGGAGATTTGCGAGGAGGCATCTTTCAGCTATAAGTTTATAAAGATAAGAGAGAAAAAAAATGGTAAGAATCAATTTGTAAGCAACGTGAGAGTGACACAGGGACTAACTAACCATAGCCCAACAGTTGAATGAGTGTTTGAAATCACAATAAGAAATATTAGTAGGAAAGCACAAGTGTATAGATTTTTTCCACAGATTAGATAGATTTCAATAATACTGGTATTACTGATGTAATAAGTTCAGGGAAAATCGACCTAACAGTAGGTCTTACATCATACCATATAGAAAAGTTTGACAGTTCTTAGATTCCTAATTAGAGTACTGAAAGTTAGGAATATTTTACAGACAAGTGCTACTTAGAGCACAGATGTTAAAGGCTATTCTTTAATCAAAAGACAGAGATGTACTAAACATCGTCTAACGGCGATGGAAATTCCCCGGGCGAGCCCTGAGGTCAGACACTTGATTAAACACCTCTTGAAGGTGTCGATCCTGAGCCCTCTGACGAGCTCGAAGTTCAAAGATTTCAGCTCCTGAGGCAGCCAGCTACTGCTGTAGGGTTTCATTGGTTCTCCGGGTCCGTTCCATGTCTTCTTCAAGACGGGGGATGCGGACTGTGTTGACACCTGAGTTGGCATCACTCTCCATGACCCGGTCGATGGCTGCTCGACCTTGCTCGACATTACAAGCTATTCTGTGGATAATGACAGGCAGAGCTTGGTCAGCAGAGCCACCATCGCTGACGTTGTAAAAGCTTCGGTCCCCAAAGTATGGTAAGGGTTGACCCTGTTCATCACTCCAGCGATTCAAGTTGTTTGCCCACAAGGGTGTAGGACCTGGAAAAGCTGGTTGAGGGTTGTTGTTCGGGGCTTGACCTACGAGCGGTAGGTTGTTGACTTCAGGCTCGGAGTTGGATCCATCAGAAAAGCCTTCTGCGAGGTGATCATCCAAAGGGATTGGATGCTCATCCTCGGGCTCTTCATCGATCCACCCGGCATTGCCTTCATTTGGAAAGTACGGGTCGCCGTGATGGAATCTAGCCATTAGATCTACGCGAGAAGAGAGGTATAAGAATATAGTATACGTGTAACTAGTAGTACAAAATACACCTATAGTATTTTTAGTTTAAGTTCTACTGATCTTCTTGTAGTATTGTTGGTAAGTTTTTAGACTTGTTAACCTATCACAACCATTCTAGGGCATATGCTAATCACTCTTAGGACCAGCATAGTTGATCAGGCTATGCCATTCCCAGGACTGACCATACATCCCCGAGCTCACTTGTGATATTTAACAATCGTAATACTTTTGTGCTTGTCATTGTGACACTGATTTTAGTATGAATGCAGACTAGTATACTTAATTAAATATTTTAATATTTTAAAGTATAGACTCTTGGTCAGAGTTTAATCCCTAATGGGTTTATAGTTTAGTATATCTTTTATGGGTTGATATACTTGATTCACTATAAACAATGCTCTGATACCAATCTGTCACACCCCAAAACCAAGAACGGCGGAAACGTTCTGGGGCGGAGGACGTCATGTAAAGTATCACAACACAGTAAATGTAAATAAGCAAACAACATCATCCATTGCATTAAATATATAATTTTAATACAAGCGTGTTCTGTACAGTTTTAGACACCAAAAATATAATGTGAATCAAAATAATATGATGACTCTTGAATGCGCTCCATCTTCTCAAAAGCTGGCATCGGTACCTGTCTACTGATGACTTGAGAATACAAGTTATTTTTGAAAGAGTTTATCAGCATTAAGCTGGTGAGTTCATAAGTATTTTAGTGTCGATGTTTGTTATCAAAACGTTTGAACCTGTCGTAAGTATAAGTTGTAAATTGTATGTAAGTGTTTGCAAAAGTTTGAATCTCTCAGAAAAACCTATATTTTCTATTAAAGTAGCCTTCTACCAGGGCTTAAATGTTTTGTATGCTCGTTTGTTGTAAAAGTGTGTAATTTCCCAAGTGTAACTATCATTTAGCAAAATATAGTTTGTACATTAATGTTTAAGTGAGGTTATCACTAAAAATATGTAATGGGTAAATCATTGTAGTACTGTAGTTTTGTATTATAGGAACTACTGTTGTACTAACTACCTTAAACCGGATTTATATTAAGGTAAAATGTGATAATTGCACCATACTATCGACTGATAACAATGACATAAAGAACGGTCGTAATAACGGAATGATGTTTGGCACCCGCAGACCTGCAGGTCCGGCTGTAGCTAGCAGCAAGGTGTAGGATAGTCAATCCAGTATAGATCTATACGCAAACTCAACGCTCTCCCTCCAAGAGAATTCTGGCTACAACTCGGGCCATGACATTTAAGGCATGCTCCGATACAGTGGATCACAATTGTTATCGTATTCTTGTATATGTAATGAAATGTTTCTCGTTCTAGTATTGTTGTATATGTTCTCATAGTATAGTTGTATATGTTCTCTTCCTAGTATAGACTCATGAATGAACTGACTCATTGATCTAGCAGTTGTAATAGTATGATCCTGTGTTACCCCGATGGTAACTTACTAATGGTGTGTCTAGTATGTATGAATATGGAAGTACTTTTATGTCTATATATGTATATTTGATATATAATTAATATGGAAACGACCTTCGGATGGTCACCCGAAATTCCACCAGACCACATCCAAATCGAGGAAAAGGAAATAGGGCAGGTGGCTTTCCTAAGCCCTTTAAACATTATTTATACATCTATACATATATGGGCACGAAATTTATAAGTAGTAAAACAAAGTTTAAATACAAGCATTTGATAAGTAAAAGAGTTTGTAAAACATTTTGAAGTAAAACAGTTTGAACAGTGATAAAATCATTGATTTCCTAGTTATTAATCACATGTGATTAATGCAATCACATGCGATTGAAGCAATAACTATAAGTATTTAACTTGTATCCCCCCATAAAGTATTTAAACATTTAAAATCATTTCAAAGGTTGATTTAAGGGGGTATAAACTCACTTGAAAGTTTGAAGATAACGAGACGGAAAACTGGGCAGAGTTTCGTCTTGGGAAACGGATTTTTCTCGGGATTCTCGGGAATCTCGGGAGTAAAATCGACCCTCGGGACTTGAGCAAAAAGACCAGAGCTTCGGGTTTGAATGGGCACGAAAGTCGAGGCAAGATCGTTGGAGAAAGGAGAGAAATGAGCATTTTTTTTCGGAAGGCCTCGCATTCTATTTATAGGGGGGTCTGAGAAGCCTCGTACGCGGGGCGTACGCTCGTACGCAGCGCGTATGCGTACGTCATGCATGAGCGAGTCCTCGACTGCCTCGGCTTCGGATGGGACGGATCAGATGGTACGGGTCGTACGGGGCGGGTCGGATGGGGTGGGTCGGAAGCTTCGCATAGGGGGACGTGGACGATCCGAGGCCCTTGATCTGAGTACGCGGGGCATACGAAGGTACGCAGGGCGTACTCCGGTCCTATCCACTGACTCCCCTTCGGATAATACCGAGAGTTTATAATTAAATTTATATTTACTTTAAATAAACTTCTAAAATTCATAACTTCCTCATCCGAAGTCAGATTTGGACGTTCTTTTTATGTACGCTCACGGTTTGAGGTTATCTATAACTTTCATTTAGATACTTAAGGCTAAAAACTATTGTAATTGAAACTTCGCGTTTTTTGTTTAATCGTTGTTGCCGGTTTTGCCGAGAATCTTTGGTTGGTCATAACTTCTTTGTTATAACTCGGATTTTAGGGTTCTTTATATGTACGAAAACCTTGATACGATTCCTACTACTTTATTTAACCCAAATAAGATTTTAGGAAAGTTATATTTTGACCTAGATTTAATTGGTTTTACATTACATTGTCTCGAAATATCGGGTTGTCACACTTATATATGATGTCTCTCACTCAAAGTACATTCCTTTGAACATCCTTTTGCATAAAAGTTTCTAATCTGGTCATAGATTTTTCAATATTCAATTCCCAATATGGATACATTTCCACATTTTCCATATGACAACTTATTCTTAATAGAATCTTATCTATTCATAATAATGTCGATATGGTCCATCCAATATGGAAACATTTCCATATTTTCCATATGACAACTCATTCTTAATAGAATCTTTTCTATTCATAATAATGTCGATATGGTCCATTCAATACCATGCTTCCAAATACTCACAAACAACCAATCCTCATCGAACTTTGGATTGTCCTTTGATAGTTGTTCAATTATTTTTGTCAAAACCGATTCTAATCCCTTTTCCTTCTAAATGCGCTAGACATTTGAAATTTTTTAGAATGGTCAAACATTAAAGCATTTGCAATCGATCCTATACCCGAAGCGTATGGGACACGACGCATAATGTTTTATTTGCTATGTTCTCAAAATTCGAATTGTGAAGAGGAATGCCGTAATTATAATCGAAATTTTAAGAACACACTGTGTACCTTTGACTAAATTTATTAACATTTCTCAACCTAATCCTTTAGATTTGAAATGAAGCATAATATTCTCTCCCTTAATTATAGCAAAACAACTTTACAACCCTTACGACTTTGCAAGGTATAACTCTTGTTTTCTATAATTAATATTGCCAACTTGCAATATGTGCCTTAATAGTCATACAATCATAACATTTATGCTCCCACTATCATGATGATTATTATAAAACATAACATTTATGCTCCCACTAGCTTTGACATGTATTCAGAAACATCTTAACTTTCAGAAAAACAATACCTATTGAATTTCTTAAGTCCATGTTTCTAATACTTAATGCTTTGATAATCTTTTATCAAGGCTTCTTGAAATTATACACCTTTGCCTTAGATAGTTTATATGTGTGTCTAAACAATTAAGACTAATTGCCAAACCTCACGATTCATATTATGGAAAGGGATACCGTAACCATAATCGAATCCGAGAATGCAATTTTACAATCACTATCTTCTTAAAATCTTTCTTAGTGAAAGCATTTCCTCACAATCATTTTCATGAAGGAGGAAATCTTATGACACTTAGATTTAAACGGTGTATGTGTTCCTATCCATGTGAATTTGTTAAAACCAAAGTTTACGACAAACTCAAACTCATACGGACCGAATTCTTAATCTTGATTTCTTGCCTTATGGTAGCACAGCTGCCCACCATGTCTTCCAAGTAGTTAAGCAGTTCACCTTTTCCCATCAATGTACTTTTCATTGATCAAGGTCCTTGCCTTTTATGCATTTAAATGAGAACTCATAGGACTCACATGCATAATTAACTCAATTGGAACGGCACATAAACAAAATAATGTCAACACGATAGGTTGTAAACCTCAACTCGTGTGCTAGTGATGATCGATAAGGTTTATTTTGATTTGTTCCTGAAAACTTTCAAGACCATTAAGACTCCCACTGACTCCTTGACATATGAGCTGCTCTTGTCAATAACCATTTCTTGACAAACAAATATTCAAGAGTTAGTGCGGCTTTTATCAAAACACTTCATAAATTGGTCCTAGTTGGTCTTTGTCTTATCCAAGACATCACAACTTTCCACATTTGATGAATGTTATAAACCTTCTTAATACTTATCACTCAATTTCACAATCTTAACTCTAATACTTGTTTTGGAACGAAGTATGATTGACTTCTTGATTTAACCATTTCTCCAATCCTTGATTCCTCTTCTTAAACATACAATTGTACTAAGACTTACTTAGAGGATCAATTGAGATATGGTTCTTAATCATTAAGACCTATCATAAAGCATAAAAGCTACTCTCCCTTCTTCTTAGAATGGAGAAGCTTTTATCTTTCTGCCTACTTGATTCTTCTTAATCATTTTGCTATTGATTTAAACCTTTTTAATCAATTCCGAATTACACTTAATCTTATAAGTATAATCATATTTACTAACCTTTTAGTAAAACATGACGAATATCTTTGTTACTCTTATGGTGGACTTGATCAACACGCAACTTTGTGTGCTTGATCTCCTAGTCCTTCACTTGACACTTTGTCAATGAATTAGTCTAATTTCCAAAATATGAAATTTCTCATTCATCATGCAACCAAGTTGCATGATTCCAAGTTTCTGTCGAATTGAAACTTGGGCGATGAGAAACTCTCCCAATTTGGTAAACTCTCGACTTTCCATAAATAACGTAATAAGAACCAAATCCATTATTGCTAATATTCAAACATCAATTTTTCATGTACGCCATTGCAAGGATAAATCAATAATATAAAATCAAAATTTATTTTATTGCGGAAAAATTTGTCCTTACAATGCAATTCATTGAAAAACTATGCTAATACATATTTCTTAGCAATCTAATTCTAACTCTAAGTAGTAGCTCAAGAATCTAATCATCAAGTAATGCGATCGAAATCCATTTCTTCACGGTTAGATTCTGCTCACTTCTTCCCTTAAGCTTCCTCTCTTTTCTTCGATCCTACATAACATCAATTGTAATCTTATCACATTATGTATTAAGAATCTAGAATAGGAGCTTAAAAGAGTTAGTCAATGGATTATACCTAAAGCAGAGCCATACGTTTTGACTCTCCCATCTCTTAGATCTCTTAGGTAAATAGGGCAACTTCGTCTCCAATGCCCCTTCTCTTGGCAATGAAAGCAAATTGACTCTAGTGGAACAGGACATGGAACTACTTCAGACATTGCCTTTATCTTATGATCAAACATTTCGATCATAACATGTCTTTCGTTGCCATTGTCTACATCCATAGAGGTCTTGAAGGGAGATTCACCAATCAACTTTGCTTTTCTATTGCGCCAAACCATTGCTGATTCAGCAGCAATAAGCATATAGGTGAGATCTATAAGGGTCACGTCGCAGTTTATCATATAGTACTCTCTTACGAACTCACTATACGAGTTAGGAAGTGACTGAAGAACCCAATCAACAGCCATCTCCCAACATTCTTAACTTATCAATGTGTGACTTCATCCCTAGGACGTGTGGACACACCAACTATCCTTCTTTATGTTTACTTGCCAAAAGGGTTTGAGTGAGCTTGAACTTTTCAAGCCTTCGAACTTGTGGGTTAGGGAGAATAATTGGAGGAGGTGGAGGAAGTGAAGCATGATTTCTTGTTCCTTGATCGAATCGTGGAATATCATCTTCATGTGGAAAGCTTGTTCCACGGGATTTAGGAAGACCATAGTTGTCGAACTTTGACAGCTACAAAACGGGAGAAAACGAATTCGAGTTAGTTGATTGATTGAGTCCTTAGTAAATCACCCAAATGAGATACTAAGGCTAGGATCCAACACAATATTCTACAACTCGGGAGAGAGATGCCGTAGCCCAAATTGCAGAACATTTGAAGGTAAGTGAATGACGATTCACTAATTTCCACCATGAAAAAAACGAAAAAGAAATTTAAGTTTTGAATCTATGAAAACTCCTATATCCTATGAGATTCATTGAACATTTCAATGGCATGTTTAAATCTCGATATGCCCCTCTAGTTTGTGACTGGGATGCCGTGGATCACAAAGCGGGTGTGAATAACCATGCAAACTTACATGGTGCCCTCACATGTTACAGTCACCTATTCGATGTGCCGGTAAACCACACACGCTCCACCGAACTATGACAAACATTGAGTAACCCTTTGCTACCTTTTCTTAGAACCATTTAGTGTGCCGGTTAACCACACACGCTCCACTAACGTCTTCGCAAGGGCACAAAGTGTAATTTCATGGAATTGCATCAATTCGCTTTTGCCTAAGTAACTAAGATTGGGAATTTGTAAAACATTTAGTTACTTTTGTACTTCATTATACTTATAATGGAAGGTTTTGTCCTATCCTACCCGTTCGGCTAACGACCCTCCACTAGTCAAGAGTGCGGTGGGTAAGAGTGGATACCCATTCAATCGTCATATTATAGACAATTTCCTTAAACACCCCTTATAGACCAGCTTCGTGAATGAGGCCTACTAAGAGTAAGACTGACTTTTACTCATACATATATATAACGTTAGACTTTTAATGTTATATATAGTATAGGGTGTATTTTATACTTTTAAAATACTATGTGGTTAAATCTAACAATTATACCTTTAATTCAATTAAATTGTAAACCTAAACTTTTATGGATTTATTAAACTTCTTTTAATTATACACCTTAATTAATTAATAAAACCATAAGGGTGTGATTTGAACTTTTCAAAACAATACTAGGGTTTTAGAATTTAACATTCCTAATTAAACTTTTAATCAACTTTTAAATTCCAAAACTTGAGGGCAAGTTTTGAAACATTTCAAAACATTCGGGTTTAGAATTTAAATATACATCAAAATTAACCTATTAATTCAAAATTTAAATTCCAAAACTTGAGGGCAAGTTTTGAAACTTTTTCAAAACATTAGGGTTTCAACTATTTAAATTTCAAAACTAAACTTTTGAGTTCTAATTTAAACTATAAAACCTAAAGGGATTAATTTGAAACTTTTCCAAACTTTGTCAAGAATATTCTAGATCACATAATTCAAATAAGACAATTAACTATAATTGGTGGTTATCTAATTAGATCTAGTTCAAATTCTTGCAAGATAATAATCAAATAATTTCCATAACTTAACATATATCAAATAAGGTAACAATTATCTAATTAGATGATCAAAATTTTTTATTTTGACAAGGATAATCATAAGGGATTAACAAAATTCGAATTTTATTAAGTTTAAACAGTTATGACAATTATCCTAAGTCAAAATAGGTAAAAATCCCGAAAATCCGCCGGTCTGACTGCAAAACTCACCGAGTCCCCTTATGGACTCGCCGAGTAGGGGCCTACTCACCGAGTACATCAGGCAGGAGGCAAAAAACGATTTTTTCAAGCATGAACAAATTAACAAGGCATCAATACAATAGAAACCAATCACGGCTCTGATACCACTGATGGGTTTTGGTCCTAAGAATATCCTATGTGCTCATACAAACCCTAATGCTTGGATCTAAGTCTCACTATTGTACATGCAAGTTATCCATGACTATAAACCCTAATTCTAGCATTCAAGTAATCATATTAACATGAGAATTGGTTTAAGATGTTACCTTGATTGTTATGTAGCAATAACAATCCCAAATCTCCTTGTATTGACTTTAGAAAGCTTAGAGTCACAAATGTCACTCCTCTAATGGTTCACAAACACCATAACCAAGAGGATGAAGAGGAGAGAGGATGGAGGCTGCCCAAAACCGTCTACAAATCCTAGAGAAGTCTTAGCCATGTTTTTGGGTTATAAGGGTTATATATATAGTGAGGCTATTAGGGTTATCTAACAAGGAAACCCTGATTTGGATGCTTAAGCCCTAAGCAACCCATGGACCCCTTTCCTTAAGGCCTTGGACGATTTCTTATGGGCTTCCCCCATAGAATTCGTCCAATCCTTAATATAAGGCAATCCATGGCCCAAATTGCAATTATCTTATAATTACAATTCCAGTCCCTTAAGTTTAATTAATCACTTTTAGTCACAAAACTAATTACCAATTAATTATTGACTAATATTAATTAAACAATATGATTTCTCCTTTAATATATTATTCCCATAATATATTAATAAATCATATTTAATCCTTTCTCTCCATAATTCATCCTATCAAGTTGCTTTGGTGAAGGCAACCCAAAAGGACCATGTACAATCGGGTCAAGTACATACCAAAATAGTTATGGACTTAGACACTAATCCAACACTTAGTACGTAAGATTTGAAGTCGATTATTTCATAGATATTATCTTTATCATTTGTAACCCTAGTAGCCTCTACAGCGGAAGTTCTTTGTCGAGCTCTACTGAGGCTTGAATCTATTGAAGCATTCAGCAAATTTTGATTCATTCTTGTGCTTGATATTTCTGTTTAACGTTTCTGTGATTAACCTGTTTAAAGATCTAAACGATCAAAGAGTTTCTTAACTCATCAATTGGTATCAGAGCAGGAGACTGTGTAATTCATACACATCTCTTCTGTGAAAGAAGTAATTAGGGTTTATTCCGCATTCATTGATATTTATTGAGACGTCAATCCATAATTGACGTATCTCATTAATTAATCATATTTCCCTAATATTACGTATTACAAAGTCTGATCTTATAACAGGTTAAACGATCAAGCATGGACGATTCTCAATCTAATCCTATTAACATCTCAAACAGTATAGGATCTACAACCAAGATTCCAATTCTCTACACTCAAGATTACGAAGTGTGGACGCACCACTTTGAAGACTACGTCATTGGATATGAAGATAATGGTTATCTAATATGGGAAGTTATTATATCTAGCCCATTTGCTCATTCAGGAACATCTAGAATCATTAAAACTCAAAAGGAGTACAATGATTTGTTGAAAGATGTGAAAGACTTTGCTCAGGACGAAAAGGAAAAGTTTCAATGCAACATTAAGGCATTGAGACTAATTCGATTCGCTCTTCAATCCGACACATTTAGATTGGTGAGTCTTGTAGTACAGCAAAGGAAATCTGGGATCGGCTACGAGAGCTGTATTCCACAGATGAAGATCTGGAGCACTCAATTCAGACTTTACTTCTATCTGAATTTGGAGAGTTCAAGCAGAAACCTGAAGAGGTTGTTACGCAGACATTTGATCGCTTCAATCATCTTCTCAGCAAGATGATCAAACATGATATTGAAAGGAAGCTCATCGAACAGAAAGTCACTTTTCTAAATGGCCTAAGATCCGAATGGAGAGCTGTTGTGTCAACAGTTAAACCACACGAGCAGTTCAAATCGTACTCGCTGGCGAAACTGGTGGGGATTCTGAAATCCTAGGAAAAGACAGTGCTGTAAGAGAAAAGCATGGTTTCAAATCTGGGGTCTCTGGCGCTTCTGTCCAAAGGTAAGAGTGCAACAGAAGACGAAGAGGATCTAAATTTGGGAGATCACGATTTGATAGCCGAAGACTATGTTATGATGGTGTCACATCCCAGAAGGTTCATTAAGAAAAAGTTCCCTACCAACAAAAATCGTAATTGGCAGGGAAGCTACAACTCTGAAAAGGTGAAAGAGGAGCCGAAGGTTGAAGAATCGAAGAAGGAAGCGAAGGGTGAAGCTGACTCTGGTGTTAGTTGCTTTTACTGTGGTGGGAAAAATCACTATGCAAAAGATTGCGTGCTGAAAAAGATGGCAGAGAAAGATGAAGAGAAAGATGAAGAAGCAAGTCTTTTGAAAAGACTGGAAGAGATAAAGAGGAAGAAAGTTGCTACTAATCCCTCTATGAATGCTCTTATTGTGCAGGGTTCGGTAGATGATGATGAGTTCGGTGGCGTGCAGGTGTGGTCGACTGACTCAGAAGATGATGAAGTGAGAAAGCCTTCTCATGGAAAGGCTTATGTAGCAAAAAGTGGTGAAACTGATGGAAGATGTCTGATGGTGACCGATGTATCTCAGATGAGGGGATATAACACTGATGGTGGAAATGAAGAGGCCAAGGAGCATGAGGACTTTTGCTTTACAGTGAAACCTCTCAGTGTGCAGATCAGTGAACTTGATGAACTGATCAAGAAGGTACGATCTATTTTTATTTCATTTAAAATTCCATAAAAATCATATGAAAAGGAATTAAATAACTTGAATTCAAGAATTTCAAATCTAGATAGTTGTTTAACGTAAACACGGGTCACGAATTCTAATCTAACTGACCAAATAAGCAGGGTGTCATCCAAGAGTGAGGAGCGAAGGATATGGATAGAGAAGAAATAATTGGAGCTGATTAAGTCTAGGGATGAAAACATTTATTTGCAAAGAGACAATCTCGAATTGTTAAAACAAAGGAATGTTTTTTGTTTGATTGCCAAAAGGCTTTATGCTAACATTACTCAACTGCATCTAAACTGTGAAATAGGACAGAAGATACATCGCATGATTTTACCCTTCGTTGAGTTTAAGGAGGATGAAATTGATGCCGAAGCATACAACTGTAAAAATGTTGTATCTTCGGATGATGTCAATCCTACTTACATGTATGGTCTGGACAAAATTGAATCCTTTATAAAGTCCAAAGACCATAAGGACATGCTTAAAAATCTTTTGGATGAAAATGATAAAATGAAACTCAGGGCTGAAACAATACAAAAATTTGACTCATTGAATACCAATTTGAGTTCAGAGAATAAAATTGATGTTGAAAATGCATCTGAACTTAATGAGGACGATGATATGAGTGAAATTTCTATAGAGGACGAAGTTGACTGTTCCGAGTTCGTCAGGAGTGAACCTGAAAACCACAAAAACCTGATTTCTGAAAATTCTATGGAATTCGCTCGTTTGTCCAAAACTAAGTCCCCAATCCTTAAAGAAAAGGCCGTCGTGTTTCAGAAGGTTAGAACAACTCCCAATCAGGTGTATAAGGTCACATGAGTAACCGAACATCAGACAGCCGAACTCACTGCCATAGTGAACGAAGATAATGCAGATGGCTGTGATGAGTTTTTCTTGTCAGCACCGATAGACAACGCAGACGAAATAGTTGGTCTGTCGGAGAGAACATCATGGAAGGCCAAAGGTAGATATGTGCCCGAACCTCTGAATAAGCCTACCAACTTTGACGTACCAAGTTCCAGTGGCACAAAAGAGATTCCAGTGGAAGAAGTCACCCCAACAAGCGAAACCTCTTCCATGAAAAGTGAACCTGTTGCTAAGAAGCTGAAACAAAAGGCAATTATCCACAGACAACCGAAACAGGTGAAAAATCAAAAGCAGCAGAGAAACCTGAGATACAAGAAAAATCTCTCAGAGCGAAAGCAGTTTTGGCGCTCCCAAAATCCACACTACACTCACTTTGACAAAAATTCTAAGTCAAAAGGAGAAGAAAACAAGAGTAAAAGGAACTTCAAATCTCCGATTCAAAAGAACCAGAGGAAGACTTTCGGGCCACATGAAGAACAGAACCGAAAGGATAGGTTCGGTCCCGAAAGCAACAACAACCAAAATGCTAGTTTTGGTCCGCCAAACAACAACAGGCAAAGACCAGATTTCAGCCCATCAAGCTTTTACAATAAAAGACCCAGTTTCGGGCCACCAACCTACAACACCCGAAAATCCAACTTCGGTTCATTATCAAATGGCAACCGAAGGTCTAGGTTTGGTCCCTCAAATGACCACAACCGAAAGGGTCATTTCAAACCTCAAGTTAGGAAAGATTCTCATTCTAATTTCTTTTTCTCTAATTCTTCACGTTCTCAATCTTCTTCTAAGCCTAATTCTGGTCCTACACAAAATTCAAGATCGTCAAAGGATTTGAAAGGAAAAAGGAAGATTTCCTCAGTTAAGGAAGACCGAAAGCAGGCTAAAGTCCAAACACCAGAATCTAAATCGAAAACACCTACATCTAATTCTAATAAAATCAAAGTGTTTACTATTAAAAGAAAAGATGAAACAACCTTAATAAAACGAACATATCTTGTTGATGTTTCTCTTAATATTCCTGTTTCTGTAAAAGGTTCACGTGGACCCAAGAAACTTTGGGTTCCTAAATCTGCTTAATTTTTGCAGGTTATCAGTGACGAGCAGTTTCACGACGAATGGTACATAGACATTGGCTGCTCACGTCACATGACAGGAAGGAAGGAAGAGTTAAGAGAGTTTCGGTCACATCAAAATGGTGGTGATGTCAATTTCGGTAACAACTCTTATGGAACAATAAAGGGTTATGGGATGATAACTAATGGAGACTTCACAATAAGGAAAATGGCGTATGTAGAAGGGTTCCAGCATAATCTCATCAGTGTATCTCAACTGGTGGGAGGTACCGGTCTCAAAGTCTCGTTCGACGACGAAGGTTCAGAAATTATAGAGAAGAAAACCAACAAAGTCATTCTCAAGTCAGATTGCAAAGGTGAAATGTTCCCTCTAAAACTCAGACCAATCAAAGGGAATCCAGCCATATGTCTTTTGTCCAAAGCTCATTCAGACGAAAGTTGTTTGTGGCACCGAAGGCTTTCACATCTCAACTTCAAAGACATCAACAAGCTTGTCACCGGCGGTCATGTTCGGGGTCTTCCATTGCTTAAGTTTGATCGTGAACACTTATGTGCTGCATGTGAAATGGGTCAACCGAGTCGTCAAAGTCACCCAACCATCATAAACACCAAGGTTGTTGAACCACTTGAGTTGCTTCACATCGACTTGTGTGGTCCATCATAAATCGAGAGCATTGGCGGTAACAAGTATATCCTTGTTATTGTTGATGAATTCTCACGTTTTACTTGGGTATTCTTTCTAAAGCACAAATCTGAGGTGACTCCCAAGTTGAAGATCTTTATCAAGCAAGTCAAAGTGCAACTGAGGAAAGTCGTTCGAAACATCAGGAGCGACAATGGACTGGAATTCAAGAACAAAGAATTTGAAGATTTCTTGACTGAAAAAGGCACCAGTCATAATTTCTCAGCCCCCTATACACCTCAACAGAACGGAATTGTCGAAAGGCGAAACCGATCCCTATGCGAGGCGGCCCGAACAATGCTAAGTTTTGCTTCTCTTCCCTTATATTTCTTGGTTGATGCTATTGCTGCAACATGTTTTACTCAGAATAGGTCTTATCTCAACAAGCGTTTCTCTCCCACTCCTTATGAGATTATTAACAACAGGAAGCCGAATGTCAAGTTCTTTCACGTGTTCGGTTTCATGTGCTTTATCTTCAACTCCAAAGAACATTGCAACAAGTTTGATGTCAAAGCTGATGAAGGAATCTTTTTGGGATACTCTGTTACTTCAAAGGCATACATGGTTTTAAATAAATGTTCTAGAAGAATTGAATAAACCTATTATGTGACGTTCGATGACAATTACGTCAAGAAGCTAAAGTCTACCGAAGAAGTAATTGGAGAGATTTTCTCTCAAACAGGTCAAGTCACAACCTTGATTGCCAATTTATTTGACCAGTTCGTAGACTTATTTGATGAACCTGAGAAAGCCACTCTTTCGGAAGCCAAAGCAGCAGACAACAAAATCGATCATCTTAAGCAGATTATCGAAGATGCAGCCAAACAAATGGGAGAAGGAGAACCAGTTCGAAACGAACCCCCCCCCCCAGAGCGGTACTTCGATCGAGGGGAAGAATCAATTCTCTTCAAAACAACAGGACTCACATATTCAGGAGAGAATCCAATCTTTGAAGCACCTGAAAACCTAGCTACACCCGAAAGCTAAACTACACCCGAAAGTTCAGTATCACCCGAAGGTCCAAATAAACCTGAAAGTCCAGTTGAAGAAAGAATTTTTGGGTCAAATCCAAATGATTCATCATCCGTCGAGGGGGAGAATTCTGACATGCTCTATGACGATGATACTCAATCAGAATTAGAAGAAATGGTAAATGTTGAACTGGATCCATCCTATGACCCAAGTTATCCTCCACTCACCAAATGGACCAGAGATCATCCTGCATCTCAAATAGTGGGTGACGCATCAGAGAAAGTTCTAACTCGCTCACAACTAAAGGCGAAACAAACTGCTTTACTCTCCAAAGTAGAGTTCTGCATGTTTAATTCTTTCGTGTCCAAAATAGAGCCAAAGACTATCAATATTGCTCTCGATCATTCTAATTGGGTTCAGGCAATGCAAGATGAACGCAATGAGTTCGAAAGAAATCAGGTCTGGCGTCTCATTCCGACACCGAAAGATGCCTCAGTCGTTGGTCTTAAATGGGTATTCAGAAACAAAATGGATAAGGAGGGTAATGTGATTCGAAATAAGGCTCATGTTGTGGTAAAAGGATACTGCCAGGAAGAAGGAATTGATTATGAAGAGGCATTTGCTCCGGTAGCAAGGCTGGAATCTGTTCGGATATTTCTTGCCTATGCTGCACACAAGAATTTCGAGTCTACCAAATGGATGTGAGGTGCGCTTTTCTGAATGGGGAACTTGAAGAAACGGTATACGTGGAGCAACATCCTGGTTTCGTGAATGAAAAATATCCAAATCACTGCTACATTTTAGATAAGGCAGTTTACGGTCTGAAACAAGCACCTAGGGCATGGTATGAAACACTAACTAAGTTTTTAAAGATGTCTAAATTCAAACAAGGTTCGGTTGACCCAACCTTCTTTCGTAAAAAGGAAGGTAACCACCTTATGATAGTTCAGATCTATGTCGATGATATCATCTTTGGCTCAACGAATCCTAGCTTAATAGCTGAATTCAGAAAGTTGATGGAGAGAAAATTTGAAATGAGCTCAATGGGACCGATTAACTTTTTCCTTGGTTTAAATATTAGACAGGGACCCGAAGGCATCTTTATAAACCAGGAAGCATATACCAAGACTCTTCTTGCTAAATTCGACGTGATGGGAGATTCAAAGGTCAAAGTCCTTATGGCGTTCGGTACCAAGCTCACACCATCTTTGGAAAAACCGGCAGTTGACATAACGCTATATCCCCAAATGATTGGTTCCTTGATGTACCTCACAGCTAGCAGGCCTGATATAATGTTTTTTGTGTGCTACTGTGCCAGGTTTCATGCAAATCCTTGTGAACCACACATGCTGGCAGTGAAAAATATACTCCGGTATTTGAAGCGAACCACCTCTCTCGGTCTCTAGTATCCCTCAAACTCAGGTTTCTTTGTTCAAGCCTACTAAGATGCAGACCTTGGAGGATGTGGTTTAGACAGGAAAAGCACTACAGGAGGCTGTCAATTCCTCGACGGGAAGTTGGTGAGCTGGCAATCTAAGAAACAAACATGTGTTTCTCTGTCTACAGCCGAAGCAAAGTACATTGCAGCCGCTTCTTGCACATCTCAAGTGATTTGGATCCAAAGCCAACTCCGGGATTATGGACTCAATATGAAAAAGATCCCACTATATTGTGACTCAGAAAGTGCAATTAGGATCTGTCATAACCCAGTGCAACATTCCAAAACCAAACATATTGCATTGAGGTATCACTTCATTAAGGATCATGTGGAAGACGGAAACGTAGAGATTCACTTTGTTCGAACCACTGATCAACTGGCTGACATCTTCACCAAATCCCTTCCTTAAGCAAGTTTTAATAAAATTCTACAAGGACTAGGTATGATGGAATCGGAGTCAGTACCAAAAACACCTTCTCAAAACTAAAAGTTAGAAGCGAAATGAACCGAACGTTCGGTCTATTTCGGGTTCGGTTTCCATGGGTACCGAAATGAACTGAACGCTCAGGTTCGGTCCCATTGCACTTGTTTTTGCTTATCTCAAAAAGGTAGTTTCTTTGGTTGTGAACTTTTGTACACTTGTTTTCCAATTTTTTTTAATTCCAAATTTTTTTTACGAACCGAAATGAACAGAGCGTTCATTTCGGGTTCAGTTCCAAATTTTTTTTTGGTTTGTTTTGTTTTTGTTTTTCTCTCTACCAAAATTTCAAAAACTCCAAAAATATTTTCTTTTTATTTTTGTCTCTACTTCTGTTTGTATTCACCGTTTATGGATTATCGATGGGGCAGGTATCATTCTCACACTTTTCTAATAGCTAAGTGTCCCTAGAAGCATGCTGCTGCATGTTGTCCAAAGCCTCAACTGATTCTGAATAAAGCCTTACTGACTTGGTATATACAAACCTTGTCTTCCCAATTAGGCTACTATATTTATTCTAATCATGAGCTACCTTACTCTTTTCTCATATGCGATAAGAGTTTTCTGCTTGGTCACTAATTTTTTTTAGCAGAGTTACTTTGGTTTCCTTACACCATCTCAAATATTTTTCTCCATCATATTCGCTTCATATCAGTAACCCTTGAGACTCTCAGAAATTACCACTGAGGTTTATGGTTACACAATTTCTGTGTTTATGATCTTAGCTTCATGCCACTATGTGCTAAGTGAAACCCACAATTCAATACCTACTATGCATTGACGGTGAACAATTAAATTTGTTCTAGTTTTCACTCATGAATTAACGAATTCACCGAAGTGGTTATACCATGAGATCTCTAATTTTTCTTTTTGTGTGATTCTTATGAAATTATTAAATACCATAACATTTCTTCCCTTAGAATCCAATTTTAATTTTTTTTTGAGATTTCACCCCAAGTATTTTCAACATGTCACTTAAATATTATCCAAACCTACTTGTTCAACAGACCACATTGGTCTCACAAGTACTTCATTCGATTTCTGTCTTATGTCAAGATCAAGAATTCTGAACTGAGGTGAAAGCCTCCCAAATAAGCCTTATTAAAAGATGCCTTTCAACACTTCTTAATTAGTGATTGATCGTAATTCAACGGGAAACCACACAAACACTTGAAGGTCTCTCTTGACTTTGAAGGAAGAGATTCGTGCCCGGGATCCACTGTTTTGTGTCTCTATTGACATCACAAATTCCCACATATATGTTGATTTATTTCTTTATCTTTGACACTCTATGCACGAAAATCTTTTTGATTTTCCAAAAATCTGGTTTCCTTCATTACAAGCTATTTTTTTGGTTACGGGATTTAATGCTATATTCTAAACGAGATGTGGTTGTTGATATTACACGTGCTTACTTTTATCTATGAAGACAACTCATTTTAAAAGGATAACTTGCTGACTCAACCGAAAGTCTAAACGTTTTAGTATTTCAAACGGCGCTTGATGGGAAGGCGTGCGAAACGGAAGAGTTTTTCTCTCTCCTGCGTAATCATAGGGGTTCTAAACTGTCACGCGTCAATTACCTCAGGAAACGCTTCGCTTTTCAAGAAGATTTGGGAGCAGATTCTTCTCTCTCTTCTACGCACGGTATAAAGGGTAAACCCTAAAGTCTTTTACCTCTTTACTGCACCAAATATTCAGAGAGCAAGAAATGATTACTTTCTCCCACTGTTCATCATCTTCCATAAAACCACTCTTCAATGGCGGACTCTTCTTCAGTTCATGCTACCTCCCACATTTTGCCTATCCGACCTCAACAAAGCTTGATCATTGATATCACCCCACATGTCTACGACGCTTTCATGTTCCCAATCGTGGAGTGTCTCAAACACTCTCCATTGATTCCAACACTAACAAGGGTCGAATTCGTTCCAACGGAGTGTTTATCGCAGATCTTCTCCACTGCCCACTATGACAACTCTGTTGATCGAATTTTCTTCGACATTCTTGATACCAAATCCTCCATCTCCAAAGAGCGATTATGTTCGCTTCTTGGGTTTGAACCTGACGAGTCTTGGGTTAACCCTGAATCTATTCCTACAGGAAAGTTGTTCTCCATGTTTTACAACATGGGTTACACCGAGATTCTGACCACTGTTACCAAGTTCTAGAAATCATGTCTACCTCCTCAGTGGAATGGCTTCTTCACTGTGCTGTTCAAAGGATTATCAGAACGAAGTGTAGGTTCTGATGGGGCGAGCCGGCTGTTTATCACAATTCTCTATGGGTTGTACCACGACATCAATCTCGACTATGGATCAGTTTTATGGCAGCAGCTGATTCAAAGCCTTGCGTCTACTTCTCGCCATTCTGAGATCTCTTATGCCAGATTCTGGATGCTGGTCACAAAGTGGGCAATGGACAAGTATCATGTCCCTGTCGTTGCTGATTCTCCACTCTCCTCGATCGGAATTTTCCACACAACGCAGATCATAGTATCTGATTCCTCCACATTGCAGTTCGTTGGCTCAATCCCTAAGTCAATGTATGCGTTTGTTCCAAAGGACAGTCGCATCATCAAAACTTAGTAGGAGTTTCTTCGTTCAGGCCCCAGAGAGCTCACTCCAGAAATGATTCAATCTATCCACGACGCTGACAGGACTGCTCCCAGGGGAAAGAAACAAGACAAGGGGAAAGATAAGAAAGTTGTCAAAAGAGCGAAATGTCCTTCTCCAAAGAAGCGAAAACCTTCAAAGGCAGCTCAATCACCTCCCCTAAAGAAGAGGAAAAATCAGCCCAGGCGCAAACTAATTCTTGCCTCTTCCTCCAGTGAATCAGAGGATGAGAGTTCAGACTCAGAATAGTCACTTCGAGGTAACACTCCTCCACGTTCGCCTTCCCGTGAGGTACATGTTTCATCTAAACCTGTCTCTCCTCCCCCAATCTCTATCTCGATTTCCATTCCCCCAATAACCTCCACTACTCAAATACCACCCACCTCTATCCCTGTACCACCTCCTATTTTCACAGAAGCTACGACAACAACCACCGCTGGAGTTCGAACCAACGTATCTGATATAGGGGCTCCTACTTCAGCACTCGAACCCACACCCACTACAGAACAAACTTCCATACCCGAAACTACTCCCACAGCCGAACCTTCACCTTCGCCTTCATCTCCCAATCACTCAGCTGATGACGAGACTTTTCTTGGAGGAGAAGACATGACGTTTGACTCGGTCTACTATAGTCCGTATCAAGTTCAAAGTGATGATGACGATGATGCTCTAGTCACCAAGAAGCATCTCAAAGAACTTCATGAGAAAATCGACAGTTTCATCGCTTCCTCATCTTCCTCTCGGTCCACTATCTCAGAGGCTGCCATTCAAGGGCTAGTTGATACGTTCACCAAGGCTCATGAAGCCTCCATCAACTCTGCCACTGCTGCTATCGACGCCTCTACCAAGGCGTGTGCTGCTGCGATCGAAAAAGTCAAAAAACTATTTGCCGATGCTAACACTTTTTTAAAGTCTTTAAAGGGTGCCGTTGATTCCAATGCAGCGAAGCTTGACTCTCATTCGCATCCGAACTATAGTCCTTTGCCAGTCTTCGTCAGTCTCTCGCCGATGACAATAAATCATTCTAGACGACTGTTGAGGAGCGCTTGACAAAGCTGCAAGAAGATCTCGCTTCAGAGAACTCAGTGATGGATGCTCTTGCTTGCAAGACTACTGCTCTCAAGGTCAAGAGTCTTCATCTGTTCCAATCAAAAAAGGAAGTTGCGTCTCTCCGATATGAGCGTGTGGTTATGTCCACATGTGTTTCGGATGTCCACGCTGCCCTCTCCAACATCATCGAAGAAAATGATCCCATCCTGATCTACTCTGTGAGGCGCACTCTAGCTGAGAAGCTTGCTCCCACCCTTGCCCTACTCAGTAAACTTGAAGGGATTCTTGAGTTCGTGGCCCATCCGAAAAAAGGGGGAGAAGATGTGTCGCAACCGCCTTCTACTTCTACATCAACTAAAGCAACCGAACCTCCTCCAGCAGGTCCAGCTTCAGGTTCGGGTGTCACAACTGGAAATTTTGTGTCATGTAATCTATACATTCAAGCTATTGTGAATCAAAAACTTCAATCAAATACATCATACAAGTGCTACAAATAATCATCAAACAATTGGAAACTTTAGAAGTTCTTGTTTAAGTCCATTTTGGGCTAGAACTCCCTTATTGGATCCAAATGGACCAATAAGCTTCCAAATAGACTATCATGGGCTTAGAACCCTAATTGGGCTCTAATTGGACCCACACTTATTTATCTCAATATTTTGGGCCATATTGGGCCTAGAATGAAATAAATCACAAGCTTTGATCCATAATTTAACCTAACCTAGCTTAATAAAGCATAAAAATCACAATTTTATTTTATAAGGCCAATAAGCACCCAAACTACCTCTAATGTTGGGCTTAGGGGCAAAAAGCCCAAAAATCCTTTCTTCTCTCCCTATTCTCGGCCCAAGCCCAAGGAAAAAGGGAGAGTTGACCTTGGGTTGCCACCTCACTTTTATATGTTGGATTTCCATGCACATAACTCATGTTTCCAAGCAAACATCATATCAAGATCACTTCTTTCTTCTCTCCTCTCTCACTCTCGGCCAAACACAACACACACACACTCACAAAAATCTATTCTACTCTCTCTAAATCTTGAAGAACATCTCCTTCCCCCTTCTTCAAAAATTTCGTGAATCAAGGGCTCACAAGGAAAATCCATCACCAAAAATCATCATCTAAGGTAAGTTGATGACTAATCCATGATCTAGCTACTTCATTTTGTTAAAATCTCTTCTAAATTCATTCACTCTTGTGATCTTGCATCCTAGAGGTCGAAATCTTCATCAAAGGGTGCTAAGACCAAAAATCACTTCATTTTTCTTCCATCTTCTCTCCAAAACCGAAACCACACCCATGGTGAGCTTCATACCCCCTATTTTCTATTTTTATGAGTTTTGTGGGGGGGGGGGAATACAAGTGAAAGTGTAGATCTATATGTGTTTATATGCCTTGTATGATTTCCATGCTTATATGTATGCTTTTATGTGTTTTAATGTTGGATCTAGCCATAAAAATCCTCAAAACCGAGATATAACTTATGTTATATGATTTTAGCTTCAAATGTATTTCTACATACAAAGTGTTTCAAGAAAAATAGCTAAGTAGTTTAGTAACAATTTTCTTGAAGCTAAAAACACAAATTTCGGGCCAAAAATGTGAAAAATACAAAATTAAGGGCCCAAATTGACATTTCACGAATTCTGATGGATGAAGTGTGTCCAAACATTGTCCATAAAACAATTTCTGGAATTATACTCATTTAGAGGATTAAAAACATAAATTTCAAGCTTAATGGGCTAAAAATGAAAATTTCGGCCCAATGAGGCCCATTATGCGAATTTTTCTGTTTTGGAGGGCCAAAACTGTGATTTTCTGTAAAACAGTGGACCATAAGTGATCCAAGTCCTTTTCAAAGGTTTAAAATGATTTTTAAATTTAAAAAGGACCAAAGTTGCAAAAATTTTACAATTTGGGCCAAAATTGTCAAAATTGCAAAAAGAAGGGTATTAACCGAGAAAAACTGAAATTTCAGGGACTTAAGCTGTTTTCTATGAAAAATATGCTGGAAAATATTTATTTCAATAATTTTTGGTGTTAAAATGTCAAGAAAATTGATTTAAGGACCAAACCGGAAAGTATTTTAAATAAAGGGTTGAAAAAGTAAATTTTACAAACAAGGAGGGGCTGAAAACAGAAAATTTCCAAGACTAATTCAATACATGCAATATGATCGAATAATGGTACTACTACTATCGACAAAATACAATACATTACAACACCAAAAGTCGTTGTTAAACGAATTGGTTCGGTCTCGAACCAATAAAAATCCGAAACCACTAACACGACGATACTATGATACTACAATACTATGATTCATACAAATAACGATTCAGAATTCATTATACATGCGAATGTGCACAGACGTCTACGCACTATCTTTGGGCCCCACAAGTGTAAAATCTTGTTCGTTGAGCCTAGCTAGCCCGACGACCTGATCTTAAGGCCCAAAGACTTCATCTTACGAAGTGTTGGGTTTTACCAATCCGACACGACGTAACCGGACTTTCAATGGCTTGTAGACTACTGGTCCCCAAGGGTCCTTTAGTGTCGCTAGTAGAGTCTGCCTTTTTGCTAGGCGGGTCTGGGACCCCTCGTACCTTTTTATCCCCAACCGGCTAATGGAGTCGTCGAGGCCTTCGTGTCCTCCTTCTCTTCGGATGTGGGACTACAGGACGGTTGGATAACGTGATTAGTACGGACGACGCCTTCGGGATCGTTAGTATTGCTATAGACTAGTCGTTTGTGTAACGCGTGTTTGTAGCGGATAATCATGCTCAAAAATAATCCAATGTCGTCTGGAATGATAACTTCATGCGTTGCAATGGTTTCAAGTAATTTCATGGAATTCAAAGAATTAGGAAAACATCGGGTTTTCCTAGGGTTTTCAATACATACAATTTTAGAATACATACGATTTCAACAAACAATATTTTACAAGTATAGAAAACAAACAAGCATACTTATGGATCTTCACACCTTTTTGACTATACTATTTTCAGAAAATATCGGATTTTCTGGCGGTTTTCAAACGACACGAAACATTGTTTTTTTTTTTTTTAAATACAACTTATGAACTCACCAACATTTCATATGTTGACGTTTTTCAAAATACTTGTATTCTCAGGGAACCAGTGAATCAAAGGAAATCTTATTCAGTGATGGCTTGCAGTTTATTTATGTACGAATCGAACAATTTATTGTGGAATGAAATGTTTAAATAATGTAATTCATGTAAACTCTACTGGTTGTACAATATTAATGCATGGTGACGAATGTTGTTATGTTTCATATATATTCAATGTTATGGTATTCAATTGAGTCACGACAGCCCCCGGACGTTTCCGCCGTCTGGTTCGGGGGTGTGACAGGTTGGTATCAGAGCTTTGTTTATAGTGAACTAGCATGTCGAACCACACATTGATATGCAACTATAAACCAAAAAGAGGGACTAACAGAACTCTGAACAAAACAAGTAAATAAAACACGCTTGCTTGCATTAGGAATAAGAGCCTAACGCCGAATCAAACACAATAATGCTGGTATCTCGGTTAATTCGAGACTGTTCTTAGTGATACCAAGGAGTGAATGTAGCCTGATCAACTACATTCTCTCCAAAGTAAAACTAACACACGTCTTGATGAGATCGGGATAGCTAGGGAACCTAAAACTATACCCTTTATCATCAACAAGAGAACGTTTGCTTGGTCTGTACAATAGTCATAGAACCTAGGAATAATGTTAGCATATTTACGTGCTCGCGCAGACAGCATGGATGGTTTTCATCACCCTGGAGACCCCTATTTCCCTAATCAGGGAAACAACGGGTGGCTAGAGGAGGAGGAGCCTGAGGAAGAGCAGCAGGGTATCCAGCTTCATCCGGCTCTAGTAGCTCAAGAGATATTTGGGGAGGAACCGGAGGAGAATCCGGGGGAAGCACACGGTGTCGAACTCGACGAATATGTAGACACTGACTACGAGTTTGGAGAGATCGACGACGACGACGAGGAAGGTCAGGTCGGGGATCAGGACCCCGTCCCACCATGTGAGAACGAGACACAGCCAGATCACCCCGCTCCGCCAGTGAATTCCCCAAGAGAGAACCGTTCTCTCGAAGCGGAGATCGCCGCGTTGCGACAACAACTGTACGCTATGGAAGCTCGGGCAGTGAGAGCAGAGCACGAGAGGGACGAAGTTATAGGAGACATGGCAGAGATGGCGCAGCTACTGGCACAACATTTCGGCATATGACCATGGCACCACCTCCTGACGCAACTCATCGCAATTAGGGACAGACTTATCATAGTAGGTCATTAGGAACTATGTTATGTACTTCGGATCTATGTTTAAGTGACTACACTACTCATGGAGCCGTTATGCTGTCAGATTAGTGTTACTTATGTATGCTCTTACGAGCAAATTTTCTTGTACTAAACTCGGATAATATTAAATAAACTCTTATGTGTTTTGTTATGATATTACCAGTTGTTATGTGTTGAGACGTTATGATTGTATGCCCGATAGTAGTAAAGTTTAGGTTCGTACCATACACCTAGTTAGTAGGATCACAACCTCACAGAAACCACGTACACTCAACATCTTTCCGTTTCATGACAGAAAGATGCCTCGCCCAGCTACTCGCGGAAATCCCGAACCAACCCCGCCCGAAGTTGACTCCACTGCTTTCCAGGAAGCCGTGTCTGCTGCGGTCACAGCAGCTATGGCACAACTTCACCGAGGGAACAACGGAGGAGGTAACGGGCAAGGATCTGGAAGTTCGAACAACGGGACGAACCAAGGACTCACTAAAACGTGCACCTACAAGGATTTTGCGAACGCTAAACCCCGAACTTTCAACGGCACTGGAGGAGTGATCGCTCTAAAGCGATGGATCGAGAAGGTAGAGTCGGTATTCGAGATATGCGAGTGCCCCGAGCAGATGAAGGTGAAGTTCGCGGCCTGCACTTTCGTGGACCAAGCACTCACTTGGTGGAATGGTCACGTAGAAGCTATGACACTTCCTGTCGCCAACTCTATCCCATGGGCAGAAATGAAAGAAATGTTAATGGCTGAGTACTGCCCCCGAGGCGAAATTCAAAGGATGGAGCAGGAACTATGGAACCTCACGGTGCAGAATGCTAACATCGACGCCTACATCTCGAGATTCAGCGAATTATCCCTATTGTGCCCGGGTATGATCACGTCAGAAGGGAAGAAGGTTGAACGATTCATTTGGGGACTGACATCCCCCATTCAAGGAAATGTGATAGCTGCGAACCCTGAAACGTTTGACAGTGCGAAGAGATTGGCCAAGAGGTTGTATGATCATAACAACAAAAGAGGCGAGAAACCAATGGAGACTGAGAAGAAAAAGGAGGGTGATGGCAGGAGAGGGAAGAACCCCAAGAGGAAGGGGCGTCAGGGCCCCGAGACCTCTAAAAGGCAGCAAACAGTGGCAGTTAACGCTGTCACCACACCGGTTCCAATCACACCACATGCTCCAGCCTCAGCTGCTTCAAATGCTTCAAGACCCTACTCCGGTAATCTTCCTAGTTGCAATAAGTGCGGCCTCCACCATCACGGCGAATGCAGGGAACTCCATTGCACCAGTTGCAACCGAAGGGGACACACTACAAGGTTCTGCAGAACGTACCCTCCTAGGAACCAGATTCAGGGGAATAATCAGAACAACAACAACAACAACTACCGCAATAACAACAACACCAATACCGACGGCAATAATGCAGGGCCTAGCCACACCTACTACGGGTGTGGAAGAACGGGGCATTTTCGCCGAGATTGCCCTAACAACAACTCAGGAAACAGAGGAGCAGGAAGAATGCTGACTATGGGTCAGAGTGATGCAGTCCAGGATCCCGCAGTTGTGACCGGTACGTTCCTCCTAAACCACACTTATGCATGCATCTTATTTGATACCGGAGCGGAACGAAGTTTCGTGAGCGAGAAGTTTAAACATTTATTAAAACAACAACCCCAGAGGCTAAATGAAACGTATACAGTAGAAATGGCCAATGGGAAAACCGAATCCACTGAGGAGATCTACAATGGATGTACCCTAACCCTTAACCAGCACGTCTTTCGAATAGACCTAATGCCAGTATCAATTAGGAGTTTCGATGTAATTATCGGCATGGATTGGTTAAGCCCCCACCATGCTGAGATTTTGTGCCGCGAGAAGGCCGTTCGCCTTCGTCTTCCGAATCACGAAACCCTAGTGATTTACGGAGACAAACCCAGTACGAATCTCCGCCTCATCTCGTGCATCAAAGCACAGAAACATCTGTGAAAGAACAATTTGGCGTTCCTGGCTCACATAGTGGACAGGACCAAAGAAGAAACTAACATCCAACACATTCCGGTAGTGTGTGAATTCCCGGACGTGTTTCCTGAAGATCTCCCGGGAGTACCCCCAGAGAGACAGGTTGAGTTCCGAATCGACCTCGTTCCAGGAGCGACTCCTCTCGCTAAATCCCCATATCGGTTGGCTCCTGCTGAAATGCAGGAACTGTCCAGCCAACTCAGTGAGCTTATGGACAAGGGATTTATCCGACCTAGCTACTCGCCGTGGGGAGCCCCAGTGCTCTTTGTCAAAAAGAAGGATGGATCTTTCAGAATGTGCATCGATTACAGAGAATTGAATAAACTCACTGTTAAAAACCGCTACCCACTCCCCCGAATCGATGATCTATTCGACCAGCTCCAAGGAGCTAGTTATTTCTCCAAAATAGATCTACGGTCCGGATACCACCAACTCAAGGTCCGAGAAGAGGATATTCCCAAAACTGCTTTCCGAACCCGCTATGGACATTATGAATTCGTCGTAATGCCCTTCGGTCTAACAAATGCACCTGCCGCATTTATGGACCTAATGAATCGAATCTGTCGACCGTTCCTTGACAACTTCGTCATTGTGTTTATCGATGACATTCTCGTCTATTCACGAAGCAAGGAGGAGCACGGCCAGCATCTACGACAAATTCTAGACACTCTGCGATCGGAAAAGCTTTACGCCAAACTCTCCAAGTGTGAGTTCTGGCTTCGGAGTGTAAATTTCCTAGGCCACGTGGTTAGCCAAGACGGAATTCATGTGGACCCCTCTAAGGTCAAAGCTGTAGAAGGATGGGCAACTCCGACTACACCCACAGAAATTCGTCAGTTCTTAGGCCTAGCAGGCTACTATAGGAGATTCATCCAAAACTTCTCTAAAATCGCCAAGCCACTTACCTTGCTTACGCAAAAGAGCGTGCCATTCAAATGGACAGACCGGCAAGAGATTACGTTTCAAACCTTGAAGCAAGCTCTCTGTAGCGTTCCTGTACTATCACTACCTGAAGGAACAGAAGATTTTGTAGTCTACTGTGACGCGTCGAATCAGGGCCTAGGCTGCGTTCTCATGCAACGTGGAAGAGTGATAGCATATGCGTCCCGCCAACTAAAGACGCATGAGGTAAATTATACGACCCATGACCTAGAACTGGGAGCCGTGGTTTTTGCTCTAAAAATTTGGAGGCACTACCTGTACGGTACAAAGTGCACCATCTTCACAGACCACAAGAGCCTCCAGCACATCTTGAATCAAAAGGAGCTGAACATGAGACAGCGACGATGGGTGGAATTACTAAATGACTATGAATGCGAGATCAAGTACCATCCAGGCAAGGCCAACGTGGTAGCTGACGCATTAAGTCGGAAGGAGTACACAAATCGCCGTACGAAAACGCACTCGATAACCATTCAGTCTCATCTGGCCACTCAAATTGCATCAGTCCAGGCAGAGGCTATGGAAGCGGAAAATAGAAATAGTGAGGCATTGCGCGGGATGGAGAAGAATCTAGAAGTCAAGGAGAATGGGGTATACTACTTCATGAACCGTATTTGGGTCCCAAAAATCGGAGGATTTAGAGAGACCGTTATGAAGGAAGCCCACAAGACACGATACTCCATTCACCCTGGTTCGGACAAGATGTATTTGGACATTAAGCAGCACTATTGGTGGCCTAACATGAAGGCGGAAATCGCAACTTATGTTAGTAAGTGCCTTACGTGCGCCAGGGTAAAGGTGGAATACCAGAAACCTTCAGGGTTGTTACAACAACCGGCAATCCCTGAGTGGAAATAGGAGGGGATATCTATGGACTTCGTGACCAAACTGCCCAAGACGTCGGACGGACTGGACACCATATGGGTAATAATCGACCGACTGACGAAATCTGCCCATTTCCTACGAATTAAAGAGTCCTACAAGATGGAGAGACTGACGCGTTTGTACCTACGAGAGATTGTAAGACTTCATGGAGTGCCAAAATCTATCATCTCGGATAGGGACAGTAGATTCACATCGCGCTTTTGGCAGTCGCTCCACAAGGCAATGGGAACTCATCTTGATATGAGCACTGCGTATCACCCACAAACGGACGGTCAGAGCGAACGAACCATCCAGACGCTCGAGGACATGCTTCGTGCATGTGTGATAGACTTTGGAAAGTCTTGGGATACCCACCTACCGTTGATCGAGTTTTCATATAACAATAGTTATCATTCGAGCATCAAGGTGGCTCCTTTCGAAGCACTGTACGGGCGTAAATGTAGATCACTGTTGTGTTGGGCGGAAGTAGGTGACACCCAGCTAGCAAGGACGCATACGACAAACAGGGCATTAACGGGACCGGAAATCATTCGCGAGACCACAGAAAAGATTGTCCAGATCAAAGCTCGATTACAAGCATCGCGTGACCGACAAAAGAGCTACGCTGATAAACGGCGAAAGCCCTTAGAATTCCAGGTCGGTGATCGAGTATTGTTGAACGTCTCACCCTGGAAAGGGGTTATACGTTTCGGAAAACGGGGAAAACTGAACCCGCGATACATTGGACCTTTCGAAATCGTCGCACGAATAGGCCCGGTAGCCTACAGACTACAACTACCCGCGGAGCTCAACAGTGTACACCCCGTGTTCCATGTCTCAAACCTAAAGAAGTGCCTATCAGACGAAACCCTTGTCATTCCGCTCGACGAAATCGAAATCAATGAGAATCTCCTGTTCGTCAAAGAACCAGTCGAAATCATGGACAGGGAGGTGAAGCGCACTAAACAGAGCCGCATCCCGATCGTGAAAGTACGGTGGAATGCAAAGCGTGGGCCAGAATTCACTTGGGAACGCGAAGACCAAATGAAGCAAAAGTACCCTCACCTATTCTAACAAGCTCAAATCTAGCTTTCAAACAGAATTTCGGGACGAAATTCCCTCTAACGGGGGGATGATGTCACAACTGGAAATTTTGTGTCATGTAATCTATACATTCAAGCTATTGTGAATCAAAAACTTCAATCAAATACATCATACAAGTGCTACAAATAATCATCAAACAATTGGAAACTTTAGAAGTTCTTGTTTAAGTCCATTTTGGGCTAGAACTCCCTTATTGGATCCAAATGGACCAATAAGCTTCCAAATAGACTATCATGGGCTTAGAACCCTAATTGGGCTCTAATTGGACCCACACTTATTTATCTCAATATTTTGGGCCATATTGGGCCTAGAATGAAATAAATCACAAGCTTTGATCCATAATTTAACCTAACCTAGCTTAATAAAGCATAAAAATCACAATTTTATTTTATAAGGCCAATAAGCACCCAAACTACCTCTAATGTTGGGCTTAGGGGCAAAAAGCCCAAAAATCCTTTCTTCTCTCCCTATTCTCGGCCCAAGCCCAAGGAAAAAGGGAGAGTTGACCTTGGGTTGCCACCTCACTTTTATATGTTGGATTTCCATGCACATAACTCATGTTTCCAAGCAAACATCATATCAAGATCACTTCTTTCTTCTCTCCTCTCTCACTCTCGGCCAAACACAACACACACACACTCACAAAAATCTATTCTACTCTCTCTAAATCTTGAAGAACATCTCCTTCCCCCTTCTTCAAAAATTTCGTGAATCAAGGGCTCACAAGGAAAATCCATCACGAAAAATCATCATCTAAGGTAAGTTGATGACTAATCCATGATCTAGCTACTTCATTTTGTTAAAATCTCTTCTAAATTCATTCACTCTTGTGATCTTGCATCCTAGAGGTCGAAATCTTCATCAAAGGGTGCTAAGACCAAAAATCACTTCATTTTTCTTCCATCTTCTCTCCAAAACCGAAACCACACCCATGGTGAGCTTCATACCCCCTATTTTCTATTTTTATGAGTTTTGTGGGGGGGGGGGGGGGGGGAATACAAGTGAAAGTGTAGATCTATATGTGTTTATATGCCTTGTATGATTTCCATGCTTATATGTATGCTTTTATGTGTTTTAATGTTGGATCTAGCCATAAAAATCCTCAAAACCGAGATATAACTTATGTTATATGATTTTAGCTTCAAATGTATTTCTACATACAAAGTGTTTCAAGAAAAATAGCTAAGTAGTTTAGTAACAATTTTCTTGAAGCTAAAAACACAAATTTCGGGCCAAAAATGTGAAAAATACAAAATTAAGGGCCCAAATTGACATTTCACGAATTCTGATGGATGAAGTGTGTCCAAACATTGTCCATAAAACAATTTCTGGAATTATACTCATTTAGAGGATTAAAAACATAAATTTCAAGCTTAATGGGCTAAAAATGAAAATTTCGGCCCAATGAGGCCCATTATGCGAATTTTTCTGTTTTGGAGGGCCAAAACTGTGATTTTCTGTAAAACAGTGGACCATAAGTGATCCAAGTCCTTTTCAAAGGTTTAAAATGATTTTTAAATTTAAAAAGGACCAAAGTTGCAAAAATTTTACAATTTGGGCCAAAATTGTCAAAATTGCAAAAAGAAGGGTATTAACCGAGAAAAACTGAAATTTCAGGGACTTAAGCTGTTTTCTATGAAAAATATGCTGGAAAATATTTATTTCAATAATTTTTGGTGTTAAAATGTCAAGAAAATTGATTTAAGGACCAAACCGGAAAGTATTTTAAATAAAGGGTTGAAAAAGTAAATTTTACAAACAAGGAGGGGCTGAAAACAGAAAATTTCCAAGACTAATTCAATACATGCAATATGATCGAATAATGGTACTACTACTATCGACAAAATACAATACATTACAACACCAAAAGTCGTTGTTAAACGAATTGGTTCGGTCTCGAACCAATAAAAATCCGAAACCACTAACACGACGATACTATGATACTACAATACTATGATTCATACAAATAACGATTCAGAATTCATTATACATGCGAATGTGCACAGACGTCTACGCACTATCTTTGGGCCCCACAAGTGTAAAATCTTGTTCGTTGAGCCTAGCTAGCCCGACGACCTGATCTTAAGGCCCAAAGACTTCATCTTACGAAGTGTTGGGTTTTACCAATCCGACACGACGTAACCGGACTTTCAATGGCTTGTAGACTACTGGTCCCCAAGGGTCCTTTAGTGTCGCTAGTAGAGTCTGCCTTTTTGCTAGGCGGGTCTGGGACCCCTCGTACCTTTTTATCCCCAACCGGCTAATGGAGTCGTCGAGGCCTTCGTGTCCTCCTTCTCTTCGGATGTGGGACTACAGGACGGTTGGATAACGTGATTAGTACGGACGACGCCTTCGGGATCGTTAGTATTGCTATAGACTAGTCGTTTGTGTAACGCGTGTTTGTAGCGGATAATCATGCTAAAAAATAATCCAATGTCGTCTGGAATGATAACTTCATGCGTTGCAATGGTTTCAAGTAATTTCATGGAATTCAAAGAATTAGGAAAACATCGGGTTTTCCTAGGGTTTTCAATACATACAATTTCAGAATACATACGATTTCAACAAACAATATTTTACAAGTATAGAAAACAAACAAGCATACTTATGGATCTTCACACCTTTTTGACTATACTATTTTCAGAAAATATCGGATTTTCTGGCGGTTTTCAAACGAAACGAAACATTGTTTTTTTTTTAAATACAACTTATGAACTCACCAACATTTCATATGTTGACGTTTTTCAAAATACTTGTATTCTCAGGGAACCAGTGAATCAAAGGAAATCTTATTCAGTGATGGCTTGCAGTTTATTTATGTACGAATCGAACAATTTATTGTGGAATGAAATGTTTAAACAATGTAATTCATGTAAACTCTACTGGTTGTACAATATTAATGCATGGTGACGAATGTTGTTATGTTTCATATATATTCAATGTTATGGTATTCAATTGAGTCACGACAGCCCCCGGACGTTTCCGCCGTCTGGTTCGGGGGTGTGACGTCGGGTGTTAAAGATAAAGGCAAGAAGATTGCTGAAGACAGTGATGGTGATGATGATACAGAGACCATCGCTGATCTCTTGAAGAAACAAGGCCGGGAAAAGGATGCTGACTTGAGTGCTCGCATTGCCAGAGAGGCCGAGGTGAACGAAAGAAAAATGAAGGAGGGTCATGATCTTCTTGAGAGTAGAAAAAATCTTTTTCCTCTGTGGACTCTCGAGAAGCTTATCAAAGAAGCAATTGAAACTCCCAGCATCCTGTGGCTCGAACCAGTGATTTCCTTGGATCGGATCAATTCTGTCGACTCTCAGTTTGATATGCCACTGACTCGAAAGGCCTTCATATTCCATGCTTTTGCTCATGTTGCTGATGTCCCTCATCCTCACCCAAAGGTTGATAGGGAGCTCGTTGAATTCTATCTGAGGTCTGCTCAGCCTCAGTATCAGACATGGAGTGCTCAGAAGATCATTAACATTCGGGTCCTCAAATCATTTCGTGAGGGGAGCTTCACAAACGTTCAGTTCAAAGTGCTGAGGGGTTCTGCTAAAACTGAACATGCTATTTCACTTGCTGATCTTCCTAACCTGAATCCACATGATTGGATTATTTTGCACCACATCCTCCTCACCAACGAAGCTGAGTATGGGCCAATCATCGATCACTTTAAAAGGATGCTTGTTTGCTACATCATGGAGGTTACCAAGATGGATCAGGAGATCGCAAGTATTTTCAAGAAAAAGCCTACCATCTCTCCTGTTGGTTGTGCAAATGATTTAAATATGATGCAGATGGGAAGAATTGACCCAAAGCGGAACTCTGTCATGTTCACAAGGAACGAAGGCCAAAAATGCTTGTTCGCCTTGGCAGATAAGCATTTATACACCACTGCGTGCTTGGAACATGTTCTGGGGATCATTCATCGATGCAAGTAGAATTCAGCAGATGACAAGAAGTATTTTGACGACATCATCCAGTGGTACATTCGCTTCAGACAGACCATCCTTGCCCTTATTCCACGTCTGTTTGAAACCACAAAGAAAGTTCCTGCAGCTGGACCCAGCAAGCCAAAGTAGAGTCTCGCTCCAATTGACGCAAAGGGGGAGATTGTAGGGTCCGATGGGTGTTGCGTCTTGGGTTCGTTCTTCAGTCCATTTTTGTATCCGGATTGGGCCTGTCCATCCATGAGTTATTTCTAGGGTTTAGTATTTTTAGATGCTTGCATGCATCTTAGTACGTAAGATTTGAAGTCGATTATTTCATAGATATTATCTTTATCGTTTGTAACCCTAGTAGCCTCTACAACGGAAGTTCTTTGTCGAGCTCAGCTGAGGCTTGAATCTATTGAATCATTTGACATATTTTGTTTCATTCTTGTGCTTGATATTTCTGTTTAACGTTTATATGATTAACTTGTTTAAAGATCTAAATGATCAAAGAGTTTCTTAACTCATCACATGAGTCAGTTCATTCATGAGTCAATACAAACTTACTATGATGAGAAGCTAAGAGGATATACTATTATGAGAAACAGAACGAATATACTATAATGAGAAACTAAGAGAACATACAATACACTACACTATACAAGAAAACATACTATGATGAGAAACAAAGAGAACATACTACATACTAGACAGAGAGAACATACACTACACTAGTACATACAATACATATATAAGAATACTATAACATAAATGTGAGCCACTACTTCGGGGCATGGCATCACTGCTATGGCTCGTTTTGTAACCAGAGTCTCCTGGAGGGAGAGCGTGAATTTGTGTATAGATCTATACGGGACTGACCGTCCTATATTTTGCTGCTAGCTACAGTGGGACCTACAGGTCTACGGGTGACGAATGTCATACTATTTCAATGTCTTCGAGAGTCGTGGTGTACTAGTTAATCACGTATGGTTACAATTATATCACATTATACCTAAGTAACAATCAATTTAAGGTTGTTAGTACAGCAGTAGTTATTATATACAACACTACAGTACTTTAATACTTTCCCATTGCATTCACATTGTGATCTTCTCACATAAGCGGTAATGTAAAAACTATATTTTGTTAATAATAGTCACACTTGGGAAAAATACACACTTTTACAAGAAACAAACATACTGAAACATTTGATGCCTTGGTAGAAGGCTACGTTTAGTAGAAAATATAGGATTTTGTAGGAGATACAAACATTTACTATAAACTTTTACAAATATATACATCAAACACTTACAGACATTTTCATACAAGCAATGACACTAAAATACTTATGAACTCACCAGCTTTAAAGTTGATAAACTCTTTTAAAATAACTTGTATTCTCAGGTCATCAGTAGACAGGTACCGATGCCAGATTTTGAGAAGATGGAGCACGTTCATGACTCATATCTTATTTTGGAGTCATATTTTTGTGTCTTATATCTATACAGAACAGACTTGTATTAAATTATAGTATTAATGCAATGGATAATGTTGTTGCTTCTTTACTATTATGTTATGTTGTGATACTGTACATGACGTCCTCAGCCCCCGAACGTTTCCGCCGTTCCGATTTTGGGGTTTGACAGATTGGTATCAGAGCATTGTTTATAATGAATCGAGTATATCAACCCATAAAACATATACAAACTATAAACACAACGGGATTAAAATAGTCTGACCAAGAGTTGATACTTTTAAATAATAAAATATTTAACTAAGTATACATACCTGCATTTCTACTAAAACCAGTGTCGCTAGGACATAACAAAAGTATTACGATTGTTGAACAAAACAATCAGGCTTGGGAACATATAATCAGATCTGGGAGTGATATATCCTGATCAACTATATCATTCCGAGAAGTGATTAGCATGTGCCTAGCAATGGTTGTAGTGTTGCAGCAAGTCTAAAAACTTAAGAACACTACTACAATGAAAACATTAGAACAGAGCATAAACTTAAAATACTATAGGAGTATTTTGTCTTACTATAATTACTTACCTAAGAACTAAAGGTCTTTATTAGTAGGTCAATAGTTGCTAAGTGGATACGCTAAGGTTATAAGTGACTAATGTCATAGACTGAGAATCTGTGATCTTTGCTTTACTTCCTGTTCCTTGTTTGGTTGTGGATTTGGAGTTAGGCTCACAAATTCGATGGTCTATCCTATTTTGATCACATGTAACTAGTATGCACTATGCAATTATTGAAGTAACTGATAAAGATAATCTTATAATTATCTAAATTAGTACGTCTATTAATTATTTCTTTTATCCCTATTCTCGCATAGATAATATGGCTGGATTCCATCCCCACAGCGACCCGTACTTCCCTAACCAAGGTAATGGAGGATGGCTTGATGCAGAGCCAGAAGAGAATCATCCAATCCCTCTGGATGATGACTTTGCAGAGAAATTCTCGGAGGTTTCCGACTCCAAACGTGAAGTCCATAACCAACTCCTAGTGGCTCAAATCCCAAAGCCTAACCCCCGTCCAACATTTCAAGGCCCCACACCCCTGTGGGCAACAAAATTGAATATATGGAGCAACGAACAAGGTCAATTCTTACTTTACAACGGAGATCGAAGCTTCTATAATTTGAGCGAGGGAGGCTCAGCGGGCAGAAACCTGCCTATTCTGGTCTGCAGGATTGCTCGTAACGATGGGCAGGGTAGAGCGGCCATCAACTGAATCATGGAAGTTGATGTCGATGCGGGAGTCAATACCGTTGGCATTCGCCATCTGGAGTCTATTTATGAAAGGAATCATAACCATAATGCGGCCCTACAGAGAGATCTTACTGCAACCCAAGCTGAACTTAGGGAGCTTCGATCTCGTCAAGCAACGTATGAAAGGCGCATGAGAGACATGGAGCGTCGTCTGTCAGAATCAAGGACTCATTATAGTGGTTCTCGTCGTAGATAGAGCCTACTCAACCTTCTCTTTTGGATATAACATAAGTTTATGTAAAAACTCTAGTCTTAGTTTCCTATCTAAGATAAGACCTTGAAATTTTGGTCAATATGTCTTTATTCTGTCATAATTTTCCTATCTTGGTTTGATGTAAGACCTACTTCTAGGTCATTTTTCCCAAACTTGTTACATCTATAATACCACTATTATTGACAGATATCTAATCTCATGGAAATTATTATCCAAATGCTTTTATCTTTCTAGTACTAGATCTACATTTAATCATACTATTAAATTGTGTTGTTGGGCTATGGAGAGTTAGTCCATGAGTCACTCTCATCATTCTATTTATTAAATTCTTACCAATATCTTCATCTTTGTGATCTTATAGCTACAAGATGCCTCCGCGTCGATCAACAAGACACACTACTGCAATAACTCCGAATCAAACTCCAACTCCTCCTCCTCAATACAACCTAGCTGCTATCCAAGCTACTGTGAATGCGGTTGTTACGACAGCTCTAGCACAATTCACAACTACTGGTACTTGTGGTAGTGAAACTTATGTGCCTCCCACTGTTGTCGAAGCTCCAGTGTGCTCTAAAGAGTGCTTGTACAAGGACTTCACCAACTGCAAATCCAGGGCCTTCAATTGAACTGGCGGAATCATTGTCCTCTCGTAATGGTTTGAGAAAACGTAGTCGATCTTTGAGATCTGCTCTTGTCCGGAAGGGAGCAAAGTCAAATTTGCCGCCTGTACCTTCGCGGACCGAGCTCTGACGTGGTGGAATAGCCATGTCAAGTCACTATCTCCTATAGTGGCAAATGCTATTGGCTGGGAATCTATTAAGGCGCTCATGATCGAAGAGTACTGCCCGAGGGGCAAAGTTTAAAAGCTAGAGTAGGAGCTCTGGAGCCTAACCATGAAGGGCTCCGACATAGTATCATACACTGCCAGATTCAGCGACCTGGTAGCACTATGTCTGAGAATGGTCCCTTCTGAAGTAAAGAAGGTGGAGGGGTATATGTGGGGGCTGGTGCCTCCATTTTAAGGGAATGTACTAGCTTCAAACCTTGCTACCTTCGATAGTGCCAAGAGATTGGAACAATGACTCAATGACCATGGGGTCCGTACCTCGTCAACAGCAACAACCCTGGCCATCTCAGAACCCTCTAAAGCCACTGACAACAAGCAGAAGTTCTGGGATGAAAAGAAGAAGCAAAAAGCTACTAAAAAGTAGTAGGTCGTGGCGGCTCATGTTGTGATAGCACTTGCCGTTGCTGCCCCGGTAAAGCAGTATGCTGGAAAATTACCAAAGTGCAACAAATGCAACTTCCACCACACTCGACCCTGTTGGGAAATGTAGTGTTCTAACTGCAACAGGAAGGGGAACACCGCTCGTTTCTTCAAAGCTCCGGCAAGGCCAATCAACCAAGTCCCTAGTGCTGGTGTGGGCCAGGCTTGGCCACTACAAAAGGAACTGCCCAAAGGCAGGGAATGCCGGTGGAGTGGGAAGAGTTTTGGCTATAGGCCACGAGGAAGCAGTTGCCGACCCCACAGTAGTCACTGGTACGTTTCTCCTCAATAACTGTGATGCATGCATTCTGTTTGATAGTGGAGCGGAGAGGAGTTTCGTGAACCAAAAATTTGCTCACTTACTTAAGCAAAAATCACTAGCACTTAAAGAACCGTTCACCGTAGAAATGGCTAACGGAAAGACAGAAAGCACTAGCAGTATATACATAGGATGTATTCTAACTCTAGATAGCCATTCATTTTCAATCGACCTTATGCCGGTCTCAATTAAAAGTTTCGACGTCATTATCGACATGGATTGGTTGAGCCTGCATCGTGCCGACATCATGTGTTATAAAAAGGCTGTCCGCCTTAATCTTCCGTCTTGCAAAACTGTAGTAGTCTATGGCGACAAACCTAGAACAAACCTTTGTATCATCTAGGGTATCCAAGCCCAAAAGTACTTGCGAAAGGAATGTCACACATTCCTTACTCATGTTGTCGATGTGAGCCAAGAGAGGAAAGACATAAAGAACATTCCAGTACTATGCGATTTTCCCGACATCTTTCTAGAAGAACTCCCAGGATTACCTCCGCAACGTCAAGTTGAGTTCAGAATCGAATTACTTCGAGGGGCTACTCCAGTAGCCAAATCGCCCTATCATCTAGCACCAGCTAAGATGCAGGAACTATCCGGTCAACTTAACGAACTGCTCAGCAAGGGATTTATTAGACCAAGCTTCTCACCCTAGGGAGCTCCTGTCTTGTTCATAAAGAAGAAAGACAAATCGTTTCGTATGTGCATCGAGTATAGAGAACTAAACAAGCTCATTGTTAAGAATCGTTACCCTCTGCCTTGCATTGACGATTTGTTCGACCAACTTCAAGGGGCGAATTACTTTTCAAAGATCGATCTAAGATCCCGGTATCACCAGTTACGAGTGCTCGGGGAGGATGTTCCGAAGACAGCCTTCTGAACTCGTTACAGACACTACGAGTTCGTAGTGATGCCATTCAGATTGACTAATGCACCCGCAGTATTCATGGACTTAATGAATAGGGTATGTCGACCTTACTTGGTTCAGTTTGTCATTGTCTTCATTGATGACATACTTATCTACTCTCGTAGTAAGGAAGAGCATAGTAAGCATCTAATGTCAGATCTTGGAAACATTACGATCAGATAAGCTCTACACGAAGTTCTCTAAATGCGAGTTTTGGATTCGAAGAGTCGAATTCCTGTTTCACGTCGTTAGTGAAGAAGGAATTCATGTGGACCCTTCCAAAATCAAAGCCATTGAGAACTGGTCAGCGCTGAAGATGCCTATAGAAATTCTCCAATTTCTAGGCCTCGCTAGCTATTACCGCAGGTTCATTCAGAACTTCTCTCGGATTGTGAAACCGCTTACAACATTGACCCAAAAAGGCGTGGCCTTTGACTGGGAAGAGAAACAAGAGAAGGTGTTCCAAACACTGAAACAAGCCTTGTGCACCGCACCGATACTATCTCTCAAAGAAGGAATAGAAGACTTCATGGTCTACTGCGATGCATCCAAGCAAGGGCCCGACTGTGTTCTGATGCAACGAGGTAAGGTCATCGCCTATGCCTCAAGACAGCTGAAGATGCACGAGGTCAACTACACCACACATGATGTTAAGTTAGGAGCAGTTGTGTTTGCTCTGAAGATCTCGTGACACTACCTGTATGGTACAAAAATCACTATATTACAGACCACAAGAGCCTACAACATATATTTGACCAGAAGGAGCTCAATATGAGACAATGATGGTGGGTCGAGCTACTCAGTGATTACGAATACGAAATTTGTTATCATCCCAGCAAGGCCAACGTAGTAGCTGATGCCCTGAGTCGGAAAGAATACTCTGGTCGTAGAGTGAAATCATTGATTATGACTATCCATTCACACTTGTCCGCATAAATTAAGGACTTTTAAATTAAAGCTTTGAAACCTGAAAATATGGCGAGTGAATCCGTGAGAGGGATGGATAAAAAGTTGGAAATCAAGGGTGGCAGAGCCTTATATCTAATGGATCGTATCTGGACTCCGAAACACGGTGGTTTCAGAGACTTGGTCGTGACTGAAGCACACAACACTAGATATTTCGTCCACCCAGGTTCAGATAAGATGTATTTGGATCTTAAGAAACTATACCGGTGGCCTAACATGAAAGAAGAGATTGCTACCTTCGTGAGTAAATGCCTTACTTGCGCCAAGGTTAAGGTCGAGTACCAGAAACCATCAGGTTTACTTCAGCAACTGGAGATACCTGAATGGAAGTGGGAGCGGATCACGATGGACTTTGTAACCAAGTTGCCCAAGACAACGGGTAGTCTCGATACCATTTGGGTGATCGTAGACAGGTTAACCAAGTTCGCACACTTCTTGCCTATCAAAGAAATTGACAAGATGGAGAAACTCACTAGAACATACATTAGAGAGATAATACGACTGCACGGTGTTGCCATATGAATTATCTCTGATAAAGATAGTAGATTCACTTCGAGGTTCTCATAGTCGCTACAAAGTTCCCTAGGAACTAGGCTAGACATGAGTACAACCTTCCATCCGCAAACCAACGGACAAAGTGAGAGGACTCTTCAAACTTTGGAAGATATCTTGCGAGCATGTGTGATAGAGTTTGGAAAGACATGGGATAGTCATCTACCCCTTGTCGAGTTCTCTTATAATAATAGTTATCACACGAGCATAAAGGCTGCTCCATTTGAAGCCCTCTATGGCCGTAAGTGCAGATTCCCTCTGTGCTGGGCTGAGGTGGGTGGCACGTAGATAGCTAAAGGATGAGTTCCTGACAGCACTCTCACAGGTCTGAAAATCATTCGGGAAACGACAGAGAAGATCGTTCAAATCTGTGAACGATTGAAAGCCTTTAAAGACCGACAGAAAAGCTACGCAGACAAGAGAAGGAAACTGTTTGAAATCCAGGTGGGTGACCGTGTTCTATTGAAGGTCTCACCTTAGAAGGGCTTGATACGCTTTGAAAAGCGTGGAAAGCTAAATCCAAGATACATAGGGCCTTTTGAGATTCTCTCAAGAATCGGCCTTGTAGCTTAAAAACTCAATCTACCTTGAGATCAACGAGAGCCTCAACTTCATGGAGGAACCTATAGAGATCATGGACCGAGAGGTCAACTGAACGAAGCAAATCCATATCCCAATCGTCAAGGTTCGCTGGAATCCCAAGTGAGGACCTGAATTCACTTGGGAGCGTGAGGATCAAATGAAACTGAAATATCCTCGTCTTTTTACATAGTTATTTGTAACTACTTATTTGCTTAAACTCTAATTTCGGGACGAAATTCTCTCTAACGGGGGCTTGATGTGACACCCAAAATTTCTATCTTGTACAACCATTCTATTCAATCATAGTCAGACTTGTTTCTGCTATCATTTAGCACTATTTATAGTCTGTTTGAGTGTTCTAAGCATAGTACATTCAAGGATCGGGTATTAGAAAGTATCTTCTTTAGCCCTTTATGCCTTAATCAAGCTTTAAACCCGATCATACGGAGTTTATGGCCACACCACCATGAGTTTGCATGTGGGCCATAAAATCATACTATACGTATGAGATTTCATCACTTTTCCTCATTTCTCTTCCATTCCAAGTCTAAGAATCCGATTTCTCTCTCAAGTATTATAAGATCTTCATCTTGATCTTCCAAAAATGTAAGAATTCTTTCCATTTAATTAGTTGATACAAAGCTTTATCTAGTACAACCCTTTGATTTCATCCATGAAATCTCTTGTTTTGGTTAGATCTTCAAGTGTTCTTCATTTCACCAAGAACACACACTAATGTTTTTGGACCTTAAACACCCTTTCAAGCTTCTATATCGTAAGTACTCTCTCCTTAGCTTGTTGTATACTTGAAATACTTGAAGAACACTTAGAAAACAACCATTTGACAAGAACAAAGGGATTTTACATCCAAGATCTTCACCCTTGGCCGTAAACCCTTAAAATGGTGCCATATTGACCATAAACTCTTCTAGGAGCTAAGCTTGTGAACTAGAACAACTCTTGGAAGACCATTAGACCTTAACACACACTTTGGTACAAAATACCATGTGTTTACGACCGTAAAATCATAGGGCCATAAACCTATGGGCCATGAACTCATGGGAGTCTTACCATTTGGGCTGTAAACTCCAAAGTGAGGCCCTACACCACTTATATGCAACCCTATGTGGTGTAACACTTCATTACAAGTGTTTCATAGTCCTTAAGGTTGTTCCATTTCATGATTTAAAAACTAATTAGACACATATATGTGTCATTATATGCTATTTAGGATCCATTGTCACTCACAGCAGGTGAGTTCATACCCCCACCCCTTAACTTATATTTTAAATGATTTTGAATGCTATTATGGGGGTGGGGGTGGGGGAATACAAGTTGAAACATTATAGTTATTATATCAATCACATGTGATTAATAACTATCAAACAAATGCATTTACTATACTTTTAACTGTTTTATCAAACAAACTACTTCAAAATGTTTATCAAACTGTTTTACATGCTAAACTCTTTATCAAACTTGCTCTTATATGGCAAACCTTTTCTTTTTACTCGTTTAAACTTATATATTGTCAAAACCATGTCTAATGCATATATAGTTATATAAGTAAGGTTAGAAGGACTTAGGACTGATAACTCACTTTATTTCCCGTTCCTTGTTTTGTTGTGGACTTAGAGTACCCTGTTGTTTGCCCGAGTGTCGTTTGATCCTTAGTTATATATTATGTATATATATATATATATATATATATATATATATATATATATATATATATATATATATATATATAGACATAAAATCTTTTATCTCAGTTCAACACACTTAGTCATACAAACAACTCTGCTAGTAAACTATAATATGTATAGTTTTGGAAGTCATTACTCACTATTTCTATTACAACGAAACATACGAGAGTCGGTTCATTCATGAGTCAATACAAACTTACTATGATGAGAAACTAAGAGGATATAATATTATGAGAAATAGAACGCATATACTATAATGAGAAACTTAGAGAACATACAATACACTACAGTATACAAGAGAACATATGATGATGAGAAAAAAAGAGAACATACTACATACTAGATAGAGAGAACATACACTACACTAGTACATACAATACATATACAAGAATACTATAACATAAATGTGAGCCACTACTTCGAGGCATGGCATCACTGTTATGGCTCGTTTTGTAACCAGAGTCTCTTGGAGGGAGAGCATGAATTTGTGTATAGATCTATACGGGACTGACCGTCCTACACCTTTCTGCTAGCTATAGTGGGACCTGCAGGTCTACGGGTGACGAATGTCATACCATTTCGACGTCTTCGAGCATCATGTTTTACTAGTCGATCAAGTATGGTTACAATTATATCACATTATACCTTAAGTAATAATCGGTTTAAGGTAGTTAGTACAACATTAGTTACTATATACAAATCAACAGTACTTTATTATTATCCCATTGCATTCACATTGTGATCTTCTCACATAAACGATAATGTAAAAACTATATTTTGTTAATGATAGTCACACTTGGGAAAAATACACACTTTTACAAGAAACAAACATACAGAACATTTGATGCCTTGGTAGAAGGCTACGTTTAGTAGAAAATACAGGATTTTCTAGGAGATACAAACATTTACTATAAACTTTTACAAACTTATATATCAAACACTTAAAAACATTTTCATACATGCAATGACACTAAAATACTTATGAACTCACCAGCTTTAAAACTGATAAACTCTTTCAAAACAACTTGTATTCTCAGGTCATCAGTAGACAGGTACCGATGCTAGGTTTTGAGAAGATGGAGCACATTCAAGACTCATATCTTATTTTGGATTCATATTTTTGGTGTCTTATATCTATACAGAACACACTTGTATCAAATTATAGTATTAATGCAATGGATGATGTTGTTGCTTGCTTACTATTATGTTTTGTTGTGATACTATACACGATGTCCTCCGCCCCCGAACGTTTCCGCCGTTCCAGTTTTGGGGTGTGACATATATATATATATATATATATATATATATATATATATATATATATATATATATATATATATATATATGATGGTTTCTACATTTTATGCACATTTTACTCATGAATAAGTTGAAGCATGCTATTACCCATAAGGCAATCATATTTTTGCATATGAAACTATAGATGTCCCGAAATTTTTCTATGAACAAGTGGTGGTGTTTACATTTTTTTTACACAAATATCAAACCAAATTCAACTTTTAAACATGAAACATGAAAGTAACCAAAGGACAAACATATTTTTACTTGTATCCCCCCCCCCTCGTAAAAGCATGTAAAACTTGAAAATGGGGGTATAAAGCTGTCACACCCCGAAAACCAAAGGCGGAAACATTCCCGGGGCGGACTCCATGTTGAGTATCAAATCCAATGCACATAGTAAGCAAAGTAAACAACCATTACATTACATATAAAAGTTTACATTTGTTCTAAAGTAAAGTTGTATAAGTGTGATACATTGTATATATGAACAAAAGTAGGACGTGTCTTCCACGCACTCTGTCTTCAGCAAAAGGGGTCATCGGGTACCTGTCTAATGTGGACCTGAGAATACAAGCAGTTTGAAAATCAGCATAAAGCTGGTGAGTTCATTTGAGTTTTGTTTTTCTGAAAATGTTTAAGTTCTCTTTTGTTTTCCGAAAAAGTTACAAATCCAAGAAAATCCCATATTTTCTTAAAAGTAGTGTTCAGTTAACTATTTTTCTTACTCGATTTCTGGTTATGTATAATTGTTGTCCAAGGAAAATCCTATATTTTCCTAAAAGTAAAGTTTTAGTTAAAGACCACACTGTATAGTTTTACACATCAAACTATTTACTGAAAATCATGGGATTACTATCCCGTACCAGTTATAAGATAGTTTGATATACACAAAACTATAGATAGATATAGATTGAAAACCATAGGACTATTATCCCGTATTAAATATAGATTCAAAACCATGGGACTATCATCGCGTACTAGATATAGGCTGAAAATCATGGCATTACCATCCCGTACTAGATATAGATTCTTGGGCAGTAAACTCATGTTTACTCCTCAAAAATGATGATTAGGGTGTTCTAAGTCCGAATTGGTAAGCCATAAAATCACATCTAAGTCCCAAAGTTGGTTTGGAGGGGTTTTAAGGCTCAAAAACCCAATTTTTATGAGTTCACGGCCTAGGACTGATCTAGGGCCGTAAACTCATGATAATGGTCCTAATCCATGATTTAAACTCGAATTTGGAAGCTAGAGGGGTTGTATAACAAGTTAGGGAAGTTACCTTGAAGATTTGAAGCCTTAAATTTGAGTTTTGGACCTAGTTCTTTGGTTTGAGGAGAGAGGTTAGAGGGAGAGTAGTGAGAGAGAGAAAAAGCTTCAAATGGAAGCTTAATCATCTTTAAATAGGGTCTAAGCTTTGGACACAGTGGAATTCTACTCGATACCGACGTTAGACTGGGCTTTTGGTCGCACCCGATTAAGTTGTCGTTACCCGATATGGTCGAAACTACAATTTTTCTAATTGATAATTTGGAATATTTTCTTGAGTTATTAACGTGTTTGGATACCAATTAAGTCATAATAGAAGCCTAAAAAATAATGACTTAATTTAAAACTTTAACAGAAACGATTCGAAGAAAAAAAAAAGAAAAAAAAAGACGAACTTTATGGACGGAAACGGGTTACGACGATGGAGCAAACTTCGGGTTGTCACATTATCCCCGCGTTAGAGGGAATTTCGTCCCGAAATTCAAACTTTAATTATGACTCAAGGATTTCGAAAGAGATACGGATACTTTAATTTTATCGGATCTTTACGCTCCAAATGGATTCGTGTCTTCGTATGGCATTCCAGCGAACCTTTGTTATCGGGATACGGTTTTGTTTCGTATATTTAATCTCTCGATTTATGGTTTCGAATGATTCCTCCATGAGGTTTAGACTTTCGCTGATTTCGGTCGCATCAAAGGAATTACTAGGGTTTCTTTGGGTAGGCACTTCTTATGAATAAAGACGTGGAATACCGAAGGGATGCTGCTAAGTTCTGAAGGTAGTCGGAGTTTGAGGGTTACAGAATCGATACTAACAAGGGTCTCGAAGAGTTTAATGTATCACGAGTTAAGTTTTCCGCACTTTCCAAGGCGTACCATGCCTTTCCAGAGTAAGACCTCCAACAAGAGGGTACATCTTCATGTGACAGAGTAACTAAGGGTTTGATGATTCTAAAGGAAATTTCTAGGTGGTTCTGCGATAATAGTTGGTGGAACCCAAGAATTGACGGGTTTCTATAGGTATCTCCGGTGCCGACTAATTCCCTATCGCCTTAGCTTTTGGAAAGGTCCACGGGTATGACTGATTTGCTTATCTACATGACCAGGGAAAATGGTTTGACCGAAGGGCACCACTACTAACTCGCAGTGATCATATCAAGCCTTGGTCACTGTCTTGGACACGTCATCCTTACTGAGGTTTGGTTACGAGGTAGTTCTAGGGATTAGGCCGGTGCGAGACTTGACTAGACGTTCGGAAGGAATTCTCGGGAATTCTTCGGGTAAGATAATAGAGAAAGAACTGTAGACTTCCCATTTCCCTATGATCACACGGACGAGGAATGCATGGCACTTCTATCGGGAAAAATTTTTAAGCCTTGATGCACGAAATGATGCGAAGGTTGGATTTCGGTTTGATGCCGAAGATCACGAGAGTCGGGTCGGGGGAAAGATTTAGACGGGCGACCCTATCGAAACCAAGAATAACAACATGAATAAGACTTGGTCATTACATGTCAATAATAGCATCAAAGCATTTCATGAAAAGTTTGCCGTTAATTCGAATGGAATAGAACAATCGTCCGGATTGAGAATGTAATCTATGGGTATGACGTTAGCATTTTCTTTCTCACTGGTTAGCCATCTTGAAGGTACACATTTTTGATTACTAACGGAGGATTGAGTTTAGAAGGATGTTTGAATGGGTAGTTAACAGGTTTCTCTTTTAGCACTAGAATCGAAAAGAATTGCAGGCATAAGAGTTGTCAAAGAGAAATATACCTGCGGCGACAGTGGGATCGGCAGTTATCTCCTCTCGTCCTATTGCTAGAACTCTTCCGGTGTTGCCAGTTGTTGCTGCGTTGGGGCAGTTCCTCTTGAAGTGTCCAACTTCACCACAATTATAACAGGCCTGACTGACGCCCGCTCCGAAAGATTGATTTGTTTGTTTGGCTGGTTTTCTTCAGGTTCGAGCAAGGTGGCCCTTCTTGCCACAGTTATCACAGAATCTTTCACGACATGGCCCGGGAGTACGGTGATAGTAGCTGCACTTACTGCACCAAGGAAGGGTACCAGTGTATCCACTGGTAGGAGTCTGGGCCGTGGATCCGACAGCAAAAACAACAATAGGGACAGTAGCAGCATGGACTGCTACCGTTTGCTGTTTCTTAGAGGATCCTTGTGATCCTTGGGCCTTCCGTTTGTTCCAAAATTTCTTTTTACTTCCACCACTACTCTTAACCAGCTCAGGAGTGGTGGTCTCCTCATCAGAGTTATCTTCGTGATCGATCAGGATTTGCGCTAGACATTTGGCGCTGTCATAGGTGTCTGGCCTTGCAGCCAAGACATTTCCTTTGGTTGGCTGGGTCAATCCCCAGATGAATCTCTCAATCTTTTTACTCTCCGGGGTAACCATTCCCGGACAGAGTAGCGCTAAGTCATCGAATCTAGAGGTATAGGCGACGATACTGGAACCCTGCATCTTTAGATTCCATAATTCATGTTCTAATTTTTGCATCTCACCCCGAGGGCAATACTCTGCAAGCAGAAGCTCCTTCATAACTTCCCAACCCATAGCATTAGCTACAGGTAAAGTTAAGGATTTGACTCGGCCGTTCCACCAAGTCAAGGCTTTATCAGTGAAGGTACAAGCAGCGAACTTCACTTTATCAGACTCTGAACAAGCACAAATTTCAAAGATTGATTCGATTTTCTCGAACCACCGGGTGTGGGAAATGACACCTCCAGTGCCATCAAAGGATGCGGGTTTCTCGTTCATGAAATCCTTATAGGAACTCCCTTTTCGGTGTCCTTGGTTATCTTCTGGGTTTTTGGGCTGGGGACCACCTCCTGAACTACCGGGGTTCATTTGCGACATGGCTGTTGTCATTGCGGCAGTAATAACTGCCTGAAGTGATACGAGATGAAATTGAGGAGGAGGTGGTGGCAGAGGATTGTTTGTCTTTGAGTTGGGTCTCTTTCTTGGAGGCATCTTGATCTAAAAAGATTAGGAAAGAGAGGATCATAAGTCCTCTGAATTGAATCAAGAGATATGGAACAGGAGATATCTCATTAACACAGATATATGGTATTCTATTAAGTGATAAAGCAAGAAAGAGTTAACAAAGCAGATTAGCTATCACTAAGGGAATGATCGAGGAACAACGCTGAAATGAGAATTTCTATAACGGGTTCGGCTTGAGAAATACTCCCATAGTATTTCATGATTCGCTGCAGCGATGGCTCGTTGTTTGGGTATTGGGTAAGTTTTAGGCATGCCGCATACCACAGTCACTCCCAAGCACATGTTGGCCATGCCTCGAATGAATATAGTTGGCCAGGCTATATTGATCCAAGACACGACTACATAACTGCCCAGGTTTAACCGCAGCGTACGACACCCATTTACTTATGTTTTGTTCTACTTGTAGTTACGGAACTCGACGGTTCAATATACTTGTATACTTTTGAAAATACTTATATTTTGAGGTATAATTTTAGTTCAGAGCACTTAGGCCCCTTTTATGTTTAATGTCTTATACCATGTAAGGTCTGGTATACTTAGTTCACTATAAACAAGGGCTCTGATACCAATCTATCACACCCCGAAAACCAAAGGCGGAAACATTTCCGGGGCGGACTCCACGTTGAGTATCAAATCCAATGCACATAGTAAGCAAAGTAAACAACCATTACATTACATATAAAAGTTTACATTTGTTCAAAAGTAAAGTTGTACAAGTGTGATACATTGTATATATGAACAAAAGTAGGACGTGTCTTCCACGCACTCCGTCTTCACCAAAAGGGATCATCAGGTACCTGTCTAATGTGGACCTGAGAATACAAGCATTTTGAAAATCAGCATAAAGCTGGTGAGTTCAGAAGAGTTTTATTTTTCTGAAAATGTTTAAGTTCTCTTTTGTTTTCCGAAAAAGTTACAAATCCAAGAAAATCCCATATTTTCTTAAAAGTAGTGTTTAGTTAACTGTTTTTCTTACACGATTTCTGGTTATGTATAATTGTTATCCCAGGGAAATCCTATATTTTCCTAAAAGTAAAGTTTTAGTTAAAGACCACATTGTATAGTTTTACACATAAAACTATTTACTGAAAATCATGGGATTACTATCCGTACCAGTTATAAGATAGTTTGATATACACAAAACTATAGATATATATAGATTGAAAACCATAGGACTATTATCCCGTATTAAATATAGATTCAAAACCATGGGACTATCATCCCGTACTAGATATAGGTTGAAAATAATGGGATTACCCTCCCGTACCAGATATAGATTCTAACCATGGGACTACCATCCCGCACTAGATATAGGAACTATAGATAGAAAATAGATATAAAATCAAATCAAAACCGTGAATAAACTTATATTAATACGTATTTGTGAGCCGGGTAACCATGCTGATACGTTAACGAGACCTCCTTGACGCTTGTCACACGTCGGACGATATCCAGAATTTGTCACCCCAGACGTGCCCGCCTAACTGTAGCTAGCAGTTAAGGTGTGGGATTGTCAGTCCCGAATAGATCTATTCACAAATTCCACGCTCTCCCTCCAGGAGACTCTGGTTACACTTCCGGGGAGGATTTACTGATAACCCAAAGGGTAATGACTAATCTCACAAGCTAGTATTAAATTACTCACGGTGTTTTCAAAAGTTATCAAACATAGTAATCGTTTTGAAACATAATACAGTGAAAAACAGTTAAATACAATGGAATTATCTGGCAATATACTCTAAATTAAAAAGAGATAAACTGAATCAAATATAGTTTATCTAAAAGTATTACATGAATCTGTGCTCATTAAATAAGAACTAAAGATCCCAAATTATTCCCATAATAATTTGATTGATTTGATTGTTTCCTTTACTGAAATCCATGTACTTATAATTGATAAAACATCCCTTATGCTCCGCATAATACATAAGGGGTAAAGATATCTAAAAGTTAGCCAGATATTTATAGAAGTACATCAGTTTTAGGTTTTGAAAACATTGATAATTTATGCTTGTATTCCCCCCCCCCCCCCCCCCCCTGAAAACATTGAAAAATACGGAAAAAGATGTAGGGTTATGAACTCACCGGGCAAGGAACGTGTCTGCTTGGATCCTAAACGTCAGTTCTGGGTTTACAAATGCATGAGGTTCCTATGGATTATGAAAAGATACACATTTGTATCTAATTAAGACTTGAATCAGTTATTAGTTAGGGGAAAACACTTCTAGTTGCGAAAACACTCCATTACAAGTGTTTGGAAGGATCCGGGTGGCATTTAAGGACACCTAAAGCTTGGATATGGAGTTTACTCTTCAAGAGTGAACTCACACAAGAGTTTTCGGCCCTAATGTACCACTTCCCATGAGTTTACGGCCGTAAACTCATGGTGGTGTGCTTTATGATGCTAAATGGCCTTATATCACTTGGGAAAATTAGCTAGGATCAAATCTGGGGCCTTGGAATGGATTAACTCACTTATGGACCATTTATTGGAGTTTACAGCAGTAAACATGGAGTTTACGGCCGTAAACTCCCCCATGCTCAATCCTTAATTTATTTGGTGAAGCTAGGACAATCACATTGTAACATCCCGGAATAGCAAGGGTAAAGTTGAAGGGCTAACAGAGTAAAATAGGAAAGAGCGACTCGGCGAGTCCACGAGTGGACTCGGCGAGTAGGGTCGCGACTCTAGTCGCGTGTTAAGTGACCAACTCGGCGAGTGGCATGGGTGGACTTGGCGAGTTGGTGCTGAGTGGAGAAAACCCTAAATCCGGAGGTTGAGCCCTATATAAAGAACATTATGTCTTCTCCCCAGCCTCCTTATCATTCCTTGAGTTCCAGAAACCCTAATTTCATGAAGAAACCCCATTGTTGAGTGAATTGGAGCTTGGAGAAGTGGTTGTTGAAGAAATCTTGAAGGAGAAGAGACTTGGATCAAAGGGCTTTGCAAGGATCCAGATTAATCTTCTCTTGGAACTTCCTTTTGAGGTATTATTTCATTGTTTGAGCTGCTATTGTCTAGATTCATCATTTTTGGGGGTGTTAGTGATCATATCTTTTGGTGTATTGGAGTTAGAGGTTAGATCTCAGGTTGCTACCTCAAACCTGGAATGGAGAAAGGCTTGAATGCATAAAAGTCCATGTTGATGAGTGTTTGAAGGAGCTATTTTTCCCAAACCCTATCCCTTGAGTGTAAAGTGTCTAGATCTCCTTGGGTTCACGTAAAGTTTGCCACTTTACGTGATGGATGGCCTTAAGAAGGGTAGATCTATGGTTTGGATCATCTGCATGGCTTGGAAAGCCTCTGTATGGATTCAGACCCGGTGGTACTCGGCGGGTCACATGGGTAGACTCGGCGAGTTGCTTGAAGATAGGCTGGAACTCGACGAGTTGGAAGAACAACTCGGCGAGTTGGATGAAGATGGCCTGGAACTCGACGAGTTGGAAGAACAACTCGGTGAGTAGGTTGAAGATAGCCTTAGACTCGACGAGTCTGTTCTTGGACTCGGCGAGTCTTGTCGAAGAGTCCCAATCTTTTCTAGTTGAGCCGTGAATCGGTGAGTCAAGGGGATGACTCGGTGAGTTGTGTGTGAGTGGACTCAGAGTCGTTGAACTCGGCGAGTCTCGGGGTGAGTCGGCGAGTTGAGTCGCGGATTGGGGAATTTCTGAGCATGGGGACTTGGCGAGTCATCGGGTTGACTCGACGAGTAGAGTCAGTCAGGGGTTGACTTTGACCAAGGGTTGATCCGTGGTTTCCAGGGGCATTTTGGTAATAGTTGGATATTGTTTTGAGTTCAGTGCCTTGGTGGTTGTCCAATGGTGGAGGTCGTATCAGTGATCGGAGCAACTTGGGTTATCTGTTCAGTCGGCAGTTTCGAGGTGAGTTATCCTCACTATATCAACAGGGTCTAAGGCACCAAGGCCGGCCCTTTATCGGATTGAGATCCGGGTATTTGTTGTATGTTATTGCTTTGATATGTTGCATCCTGGTAGCTAGGATGGTATATGTTAGAGACTTGGTTGAGATCGGTATCCTAGGATGTAGGGTGATGCTATGCTAGTGACCGGTTAGGTCGGTATCCTGGTTAGGATGATGATATGTTATGTGATCTGTTTGATCGGCTTGTTGACTGTGAATTGCTATATGATTGTATGTTTATGTGCACATGGTTGTTTGGAATGGAGTTGCGTTGAGGCGAGTCATGCTTTGTGCTGTAGGCCAAGATACCTAGGGCGGACCGGTTGTCCCGAAGGCCCAGCGAGCGGTCCGGATAGGCTGTAGGCCCCAAGAGGGCGGACCAGACGTGCCGAGGCTCGGAGAGTGGACCAGGCCGACTGAAGGCCCGGTGCGGGAGGACCAGTCATACTGTAGACTTAGAGAGTGTACCAGGTGGATTGAAGGACCAGTGCGGGCGGACCAATAACACTGCAAACTTGAGGTATATGGCTAGACTCGGAGGGTGGACCAGATGGACTGTTGGCCGGTGCGGCGGACCAGTCTCACAGTAGACCCGAAGTGCGTGGATGTTCTGTGATCGGATATGTTATGGCATGTTATGCGTGTATGGTATATGTGGTTGGTATTTTGGGGATATCTCACTAAGCTTTCAGGCTTACAGTTGTGGTTTTATGTTTTTCAGGTTCTTCAGGAGACCGTGGCAAGGCGAAGGCGTGATTGTACCACTCCTCGTGTTTTTGTTATGATAAGATTCTAAGAATACTTAAAATAAATTGTACTGAAAATCTTTTTGTAATAACTTTAATGGAATAGGTGTAACGACCAAAATTTCAAAACAATTTAAACTTTTCAAAAACAACCCATTTTAATAACGTTGACACAAAACGTTTTCAATACATTATTTTAACCGAGTATTTCCCAAGTCCATTTCATAAAACACCAACACGAGGAACGGTACGATCAAGCATTTGCCTTGCCACAGTCTCCTGAGAACCTGAAAACATAAAACCACAACTGTAAGCCCGAAAGCTTAGTGAGATACCCCCAAAAATACCAACCACATATACGCCCTTCCAGGCCACGACCTTCCGGTCCAAAACATATTGCCTTCCGGCCCATAACATATTGCCTTCGAGCCCAGAACACATCGCCTTCCGGCCCATAACATATTGCCTTCCGGACCATAACATATCGCCTTCCAGCCCTTAACATAAAATGCCCACATAACATAACGGATCATAGAACAGCCATACATACCGGGTCAAACCCTAGACCAAGCAACCGTGCACATAACATATAATCATATAACGGTTCACAGTCAGCAAATCGATCAACAGATCGCATATCATTACGCTAACCAAGATAGCAGCCTAGCCGATCACTAGCAATACTTCACCCTACGTCTCAGCCAAAATGCTACTTACGCACATATGCCTTTCCAGGCCATGACCTTTCGGTCCACATAATATATAATGCCTTCCGACCCATATTATAATGCCTTCCGGCCCATATCATAATGCCTTCCAGCCCATATCAAGCAATACCATAACAGACAACTATCCGGATTTCCATCCGATAAAGGGTCGGCCTTGGTGCCGTAGACCCTGTCGATATAGTGAGGATAACTCACTTCGAAACTGCTGACTGAACAGATAACCCAAGCTGCTCCGATCACTGATACGATCTCCACCTCTGAACTGCCACCAATGCACTGAACACAAACAATAATCAACAATTACCAAAATACCCCTGGAAGCCACTGGTCAACCCTTGGTCAAAGACAAGGTCAAAGTCAACCCCTGACTGACCCTACTCGCCGAGTCAACCCGATGACTCGCCGAGTTCCCATACTCAGAACTTCACTCAATCCGCGACCTAACTCACCGAGTCACCCCGCGACTCGCCGAGTCCAACAACTCTGAGTCCACTCGCACACATCTCACCGAGTCATCCCTTGACTCGCCGATTCTCGACTCAACCAGAAAATATCGGGACTCTTCGACAAGACTCGCCGAGTCCAAGAACAGACTCGCCGAGTCTAAGGCTATCTTCAACCTACTCGCCGAGTTGTTCATACAACTCGCCGAGTTCCAGGTCATCTTCATCCAACTTGCCGAGTTGTTCTTCCAACTCGCCGAGTCCCAGCTCATCTTCAAGCAACTCGTCGAGTACACCCATGTGACTCGCCGAGTACCACCGGTCTGAATCCATTCAGAACCATTCCAGGCCATGCAATTGCTCCAAAACATAGATCTAGCCTCCTACCACTCATCCATCACGTAAAGTGGCAAACTTTACGTGAATCCAATGAGATCTATGCTTTTTGCACTTTGGTTAAGGGTTTGGGACATGTAAGCTTCACTAAACACTCCAACACAAAGACTTACATGCTCTCTGATTCTTCTCCATTCCAGATCTGAGGTAGCAACCTCAGATCTAACCTCTAGACTTCCAATTACATCCATAGACAAGTTCCCACAAACCCCAAAATGAAGAAACAACATAACAATAGCCCAAGAACGAGATATTACCTCCAAAAGAATGCCCCAACTGCAATGAAACTCGAATCCAAGCAAAGCCCTTTGATCCAAGCCTCTTCTCCTTCAAGATTTCTTCAACAAACACCTCCCCAAGCTCCAAATACACTCCAATCTTCTTCAATCACGCTTTCTAGGGTTTCTGGACTTCAAGGGGGATCAAAGAGGCTGGGGAGAGGATATAATGTTCTTTAAATAGGGCTCATTCCCCGGATTTAGGGTTTTCTCCACTCAGCACCTACTCGCCGAGTCCATCTTTGGACTCGCCGAGTAGGCCACTTGACTCGCGGCCAAAGTCGCGACCTTACTCGCCGAGTCCATCCATGGACTCGCCGAGTTGCCCTTCAAAATTTACACTTTTAGTCCTTCAACTCTACCCTTGCTATTCCGGGATGTTACAATAGGGTGGTTTTCGAAAATTTTAAATTGGTTGAAATTTTTGGTCATTACACACATGTGATTCCAACAATTTTTACAAGCCTTAGAATGAGTTTAGGGCACCATTTAACATGTTTTTATGAGTTTACGGCCCTGGAACTATTTCTTTGGGAGTTATGGCCGTAAACACCCAAATGGAAGGATTTCACCATGTTTAAGGCCCCTAAATTGATTTTGGTTGGTTCTAGAATTTATTCTGTCACACCCCCAAACCTGAACGGCGGAAACGTTCGGGGGCGGATGACTTCATGTGGTAGCTTAACAAATGAATACATAGTAAAGAAAGCAATACAACCATCATATATATAATTGAAAGTTTACATTTGTCAAAAGTTACATGTTCAAAACTCAATTACAATATGATGTCAAAATACGAGATTAAACTGGCGCCGCAACATCCCTTCATCAAAAGCGAAATGAATACCTGAAATTACTGATTTCCTGGGACATACAAGTAATTTTGAAAGAGTAGATCAGCATTTAAGCTGGTGAATTTCATAAGTATTTAAGTGACAATGTTTGAATGGAATGAAATGTTTTATCTTTGTTTGTTTGTGTTTAGAAAATCCTATATTTTCTACTAGTATAAAAGTAGCCTTCACTCAAGACCAATGTTTGTTTCCAAAATGTATGTAAATGTAAAATAACCAATGAGTTTGAAAACCTTGTAAATCAATGCATTTTTAATACCCCTTGTGAGTTTTATAACCATACTATTGACTCTGAATGCCTATACACAACGTTTTTCAGGCGTTGGAATGTTATGACGTTTGTCACCCCAAACGGTGGACTGCAGCTAACAGTCAGGGCGCGGGTTGTCAAGCCCGTATAGATCTATACACAAACACCATGCTCCCCCTCCAAGGGATTCTGGTATATAATACAGGACTTGAAATGTGTACTCGAACGTACATGAAGTTAGTGTCTCACAAAACCGTGGTATAAAAACAGATCTACTTGTTAAAATGTTACGTTTGTTCTTGTATACGAAAGTAAACTTCTTGAAATATGTGTTTCTAGTACATAAGAGTTAGAAATCTGTTCGTAAAACTATACCTATTATAGTTTCCAAAAAGCGTGTCTTGTTTGTTTAGAAATATTGAGAAAAGGAATCACTTGTTTATGAAAGTATAGATTTTTGGTGTAGAGTCTAGGATAGACAAGAAAATCTAAGAACAGTTTAGTTTATACATGCATTACAACATTATATTTTAAAAGGTAAGATGCTATTGTGACATATGTTATATATGTATAAAAGTTCCTTTAAATGTTTATAAATCGCATGTGATTTGAATATATAACAGTATATAAAAGAGTTTCTTCATGTAGCACACGATAATACTCGTGTGTTTTACTTGTAATCCCCCCCTTGAAAGCATATAAAAGTATTTAGAATAATTAAAAAGGTTGATTAAGGGGTATGAAACTCACTTGAAAGTTTTGGAGATAGCGAGATGGAAAACCGGGCAGAGTTTCGTCTCGGGAAACGGATTTTCCTCGGGATTCTCGGGAATCTCGGGAGCAAAATCGACCTTTGGGACTTGAGCAAAAAAGACCAGAGCTTCGGGTTTGAACGGACACGGAAAACGAGGCAAAGTTGAGAGAGAGAGAAGAGAAATGAACCCTTTCTTTGGAAACCCTCGCATCCTATTTATAGTAAGGCTGGTCTGCCTCGGTACGCGGGGCGTACGCTCGTACGCAGCGCGTACGCGTACGTCATACGTGACCGAAGCCTCGACTGCCTCGGTTCGGATGGGACGGGTTGCTGGGTACGCGGGTCGGATGGGACGTCGGGTCGGACGGGTCGGGGCTTCGGATGGGTCGGTTTCTTCGGATAGTACGACGTGGACGATCAGAGGCCAATCCCCTCGGTTACGCGGGGCGTACAGGGGTACGCAGCACGTACCTCGGAGGAGGATGCTGACTCCCCTTCGGATAATATCCGAATTTTGAATTAAATAAATAATTAATTTATTTAATAAACTTCAAAAATTCATATCTTCTTCATACGAACTCCGTTTTCGATGGTCTTTATATCCTCGCGTAGGTGAGACTACGCTCTACAACTTTCGTTTAGACTCCGTCGGCAAATTCCGAAATTATTTTTTTTTATTATTTATTAAAAACCCATCGTGTTTAAGGAATTTCTTTGAAAATCATAACTTCTTTATCTGATGTCGGTTTTTGCCAGACTCTTTACCGCTGGAATACCATTGTCGAGACCTTCGATTCTCGTTTAGGTCATTCCGGCCAAAAGTCGCTCGATCTCCGATTCGAGTTTTTAGCTGTCTGTTGCTAAGCCGAACTTGGAAAAATCATAACTTCGCTATATGAAGTCGGATTTGGGCGTTCTTTTCACGTACGATCATGGTTCAAAGACATTTAATCATAGAAGGAAATTAAATAGAACTTATTTGTACATTTTATTATGAAAGTAAATTTTTATTATTCAGAAGTGGTTACAATACTTGACCCATTTTGGTCGTTACAAAGAGTTGAAATATCGGGTTGTCACATCATCCCCCCGTTAGAGAGAATTTCGTCCCGAAATTTAAAGTAGTAAAGATACTAGTGAACATGAAAGAGATGAGGGTACTTTTGTTTCATCTGATCCTCGCGTTTCCATGTGAATTCGGGTCCCCGCTTGGCGTTCCAGCGAACCTTCACGATGGGTATGCGACTTTGTTTTGTTTGTTTGACCTCTCGGTCCATGATTTCTACCGGTTCTTCCACAAAGTTGAGGCTCTCGTCGATCTCGATCTCATCGAGTGGAATAATAAGAGTCTCGTCGGACAGGCACTTTTTCAAGTTTGAGACGTGGAAGGTTGGATGGATGTTACTAAGTTCGCGCGGTAGGTTAAGCTTGTAAGCCACAGGGCCGATTCTGGCAAGAATCTCGAAAGGCCCTATGTATCTTGGATTTAGTTTCCCACGCTTTCCAAATCGTATTAAACCCTTCCACGGTGAGACCTTTAATAAGACGTGGTCTCCTACCTGGAATTCCAAAGGTTTCCTCCTTTGGTCAGCGTAGCTTTTCTGTCGGTCTCTTGAGGCTTTCAATCGTTCACGAATCTGAACGATCTTCTCTGTTGTTTCACGTATGATCTCCGGACCTGTGAGAGTGCTTTCAGGAACTCTTCCTTTAGCTAACTGGGTATCGCCAACTTCAGTCCAACACAGAGGGGATCTGCACTTTCGACCATAGAGGGCTTCAAACGGAGCAGCCTTTATGCTTGTATGATAACTATTGTTGTATGAAAATTCGACAAGGGGTAAATGAATATCCCATGCCTTTCCAAAGTCAATCACGCAGGCTCTCAGCATGTCTTCTAAAGTTTGTATTGTTCTCTCACTTTGTCCGTCTGTCTGTGGGTGGTAGGCTGTACTCATGTCTAGCCTAGTTCCCAGGGAACTTTGTAGTGACTGCCAGAATCTTGAAGTGAATCTACTATCTCGATCGGAGATAATGGATATCGGAACACCATGCAGTCGCACTACTTCCCTTAAGTAAGTTCTTGTAAGCTTCTCCATTTTGTCAGTCTCCTTGATGGGTAGGAAATGTGCGGATTTGGTCAATCTGTCGACAATGACCCATATGGTATCGAGTCCACTTGTCGTCTTGGGTAACTTGGTTATGAAGTCCATAGTAATCCGCTCCCATTTCCATTCCGGTATCTCTGGTTGTTGTAGTAGTCCTGACGGTTTCTGATACTCGACCTTAACCTTAGCGCAAGTAAGACATTTACTCACGAAGGTAGCAATTTCTGCTTTCATGTTAGGCCACCAGTACAGTTTCTTAAGATCCAGATACATTTTATCTGAACCCGGGTGAACGGAATATCTTGAGTTGTGAGCCTCGGTCATGACTACGTTTCTGAAACCACCATGATTTGGGGTCCATATTCGGTCCATGAGATAGTAGGCTCCGCCACCCTTGACTTCTAATTTCTTCTCCATTCCTCGCAGGGATTCACCCGCCACATTTTTAGGTTGCAAAGCTTCCATTTGTGCTTCCTTAATTTGTGTGGATAAGTGCGAATGGATAGTCATGGTCAGAGATTTGACCCTCCGACCAGTGTATTCCTTTCGACTGAGGGCGTCGGCTACTACGTTGGCCTTGCCAGGATGATAACGAATTTCGCATTCGTAGTCATTCAGTAACTCAACCCATCGTCGTTGTCGCATGTTGAGTTCCTTCTGATCGAAGATGTGTTGAAGGCTCTTGTGATCGGTGAATATAGTACTCTTTGTTCCGTATAAGTAGTGCCTCCAGATCTTCAGAGCAAATACCACTGCTCCTAACTCGAGGTCGTGTGTCGTATAGTTCACTTCGTGTGTCTTAAGCTGTCGGGAGGCATAAGCGATAACCTTCCCTCTCTGCATAAGAACACATCCAAGTCCTTGGTTTGAAGCATCGCAATACACTACGAAGTCTTCTATCCCTTCGGGGAGGGATAGTATCGGTGCGGTGCACAAGGCCTGCTTTAGTGTCTGGAATGCCTTCTCTTGTTTCGCTTCCCAGTCAAAGGCCACACCTTTCTGGGTTAATGAAGTAAGAGGTTTCGCAATGCTCGAAAAGTTCTTTATGAATCTGCGATAGTAGCCAGCTAGACCTAGAAATTGACGAATTTCTGTAGGTGTCTTTGGTGCCGACCAGTTCTCAATAGCCTTAATTTTGGAGGGGTCCACGTGTATACCTTCCTTGCTAACAACGTGACCTAAAAATTCGACTCTTCGAATCCAAAATTCGCATTTAGAGAACTTCGCATAGAGTTTCTCCGTTCGCAGTGTTTCTAGGACTTTTTGTAGGTGTTGACTATGCTCTTCCTCACTTCGAGAGTAGATAAGTATATCATCGATAAAGACGATGACGAACTGATCCAAGTAAGGGCGGCATACCCTATTCATTAGGTCCATAAATACTGTTGGTGCATTGGTTAATCCGAACGGCATCACCACGAATTCATAGTGTCCATAACGAGTTCGGAAGGCTGTCTTTGGAATGTCCCCCTCTAGAACTTGTAATTGGTGATATCCGGATCGCAGGTCTATTTTGGAGAAGTAGTTCGCCCCTTGAAGTTGATCGAATAGGTCGTCAATACGGGGTAGAGGATAGCGGTTCTTGACAGTAAGTTTGTTCAGCTCTCTGTAGTCGATGCACATGCGGAACGATCCGTCTTTCTTCTTTACAAACAAGACTGGTGCTCCCCAAGGTGAGAAACTTGGTCTTATGAATCCTTTGTGAAGGAGTTCATTAAGTTGACTGGAAAGTTCCTGCATCTCTGCTGGTGCAAGACGATTAGGCGACTTCGCTACTGGGGTAGCTCCTGGAATTAAGTCGATTCTAAACTCGACTTGGCGTTGCGGTGGTAATCCTGGTAGTTCTTCTGGAAAGATATCGGGAAAGTCGCGTACTACCGAGATGCTCTTGATGTCCTTCAGTTCTTGACTTGTATCGACGATGTGCGCTAGGAATGCTCGACAATCCTTCCGCAAGCACTTTCGAGCTTGGATGCACGAAATGATGCGAAGGTTTGCACTAGATTTGTCGCCGTAGATAACTAGTGTTTCGTTGTTTGGGAGGTTAAGACGGACTGCTTTCTCAAAGCACATGATGTCGGCGCGAAGAAGACTCAACCAATCCATGCCGACTATGACGTCGAAACTTTTAATTTGAACCGACATGAGATTGATTGGGAAAGAATGGCCGTCTAATGTTAACGTACAGCCCATGTATATGCAATTTGTGTTTTCGGTTTTTCCATTGGCCATCTCTACAGTGAATGAATTTTCTAACTTGCTAGGTTTAGGTTTAAGTAAATGAATAAAGTTTTGACTCACGAAGCTCCTCTCCGCTCCACTATCGAATAATATGCATGCGTATGAATTATCGAGAAGGAACGTACCAGCAACTATAGTTGGGTCAGCTACAGCTTCGTCGTGGCCTATTGCCAAAACTCGTCCCACACCTCCGGTGCCTGCTGCCTTAGGACAGTTTCTCTTGTAGTGGCCCACCTCGCCACAACCGTAGCAAGCCTGCCCTACACCCGCACCGGGAACTTGAGTGATCGGCTTTGCGGGTTCCTTGCAGAAACGGGCTGTGTGTCCTTTCCTGCTGCAGTTGGCGCACTGCATATCTCGACAAGGTCCATGGTGGTGGAAATTGCATTTGGTGCATTTTGGAAGGTTGCCTATATAGGGCTTTGTTGGGTAGGTATTTGTAGGGGCTGTAGCAGGTACAATGGCAGCATTTACTGACACCAGTTGTTTCTTTGCGGATTCTTGGGAAGACCCACCCTTCCCTTTAATCCACGCTCTCTTCCTGCCATTGTTGTTGTTGTTGTTGTTGTTGTTGTTGTAGTTGTTGTTTGCTTTCTGTGGTGCTGGTGCAGAAGTGGTTGAGTTCTGATGACCTCCGTAGTCGATCAGAGATTGTGCCAGTTCCTTAGCACTTTCAAAGGTGTCAGGTTTAGAAGCTAACACGTTTGATCGCATTTGGGGCGTCAGTCCCCAGATGTACCTTTCTATCTTCTTGCTCTCGGGAGCAATCATATCTGGACAAAGGATTCCGAGAGTCCATAGCTCGTGTTCAAGCTTTTGAATTTCTCCCCGTGGGCAGTATTCTCTTATCATCATGGCCTTCAAGCTCTCCCAGCTTATGGAGTTCGCCACGATTAGGGTAAGTACTTTAACGTGGCCATTCCACCAAGTTAAAGCTTTATCGAGAAGGGTGAAAGTTGCAAATTTGACCTTGCTGTGCTCGGGGCAGGAGCAGATTTCAAAGACTGCCTCCGTCCTTTCAATCCACTGCCTCAGGGCCATAACTCTCGCCATGGTTGGATGGGTGTGTGCCAGATCCCGAGCCATTAGCACTTGAGTTATTGATCTGTGACATGGCAGCTGCCACCGCTGCGGTGACTGCTGCTTGAAACATTACAGCATCAAATTGGGGTGGTGGAGGTGGTGGTGGTATAGGTGCTTCCTCACCATTGTTTCGCCTTGGATTCCTACGCGGAGGCATCCTTCAACTATAGATTGAAAAGACAAGGATAAGAATTTCATAGAATGGAAAATGTATGTGTCTCATGAACTAAATCGCTATAGTTCAACAACAGATGATAGTATGAGTCTTAAAATAGAAGAATGAAAGTTATTTGTAAGACTGAAGGTATGAAACAAGTATTTGGGTTCACAAAGACCATTCAAGGTTCGAACGAAATACTCAACATAGTAGTAATAGTGCCACTTATATTAATATAAAAGTTGTTACAACGATCATGAAAATTTGACCCCTATAAGGGTCTCCGATTACAAAGTTCGAGAAATTTAAAGACTTTTAGCCGAGGTCCTAAGCTATAACAAAATTTGAGTCCTAGACAAGCACTACTTGCGTCGAAGGTTGCGCTTGGAGCTTGACTCCGTATCTGATTGCTTTGACTCCATTAGACGCCTATCGAAAGCGGCTTGTTGTTCCCTTAGTTCGGCGAGGGCTGCAATCATTTGCGCTTGAAACGCTTCAGTTTGGAATTGAGCGTTGTCTTGCATCTTGTCCAGCCTACGGATGTCAGAAGTGTGAACCTGCACTTCCACGTTGATATCCCGGAGTCGACTAGCTTGTACTCCAGACTGATAGGACTGATTGGCTAACTTACCCACCATTACCAGGAGTGCTCGATCAGCCGAACCTCCGCCGCGGACATCATAGAAGTCCCGGCACATGCCGTAGGGAGGGCGTAGGTTTTGCTGTTGGCTCCAATGGTGGAGGTGACTTCCCCAGACGGGAGTCGGTCCTTGAAAGTTCCTTACGAAGAAGGGAGGTTGAATGGGTGGTGGATCGATAACTTCCAGCTCTGAGTCGGTACCGGAGTCATCACCCACTTCTATGGGTTCCTCGTCCTCTTCGGGATCATCTTCGATCCATCCTCTGTTGCCTTGGTTGGGAAAGTAGGGGTCGCCAGGGTGGTGAAATCCAGCCATTTGACTGTACGAGAAATAGGGTTATAAGAATTGAATAAAGTCGGAACATGTAAAACATGTAAGTTAAACTAGTTTAGATAGCAAATACTCCTATAGTATTTAAATTCTTGTGTTTGATTCTTGTAATGGTTTGGTAAGTTTTGTCTTGTTGCTTACTACGATCATTCCTCGATACACGTTGGTCCAATCTTGGGCAAATCTAGTTGATCACGCTATATTTGTCCAAAATCTGATTACATATATCGAGTCTCAATCGTAGTGTCAACTTGTCTAAATATTCGTATAGTTGTATAACATGAAAATAGTTTGTGGTATGCATGTAATTGTACTTAAATGAACTATCAATTTAAGTTGAACGAAATGCTGCTTAAGTGTAAAAAGAAAATTTGTTTTGTCAGAGAGTATTAGTCCCTTAAGCATTTATAGTTTGTATATCTTATGTGGTTCGATATACTTAGTTCACTATAAACATTGCTCTGATACCAATCTGTCACACCCCCAAACCTGAACGGCGGAAACGTTCGGGGGCGGATGACTTCATGTGGTAGCGTAACAAATGAATACATAGTAAAGAAAGCAATACAACCATCATATATATAATTGAAAGTTTACATTTGTCAAAAGTTACATGTTCAAAACTCAATTACAATATGATGTCAAAATACGAGATTAAACTGGCGCCGCAGCATCCCTTCATCAAAAGCGAAATGAATACCTGAAATTACTGATTTCCTGGGACATACAAGTAATTTTGAAAGAGTAGATCAGCATTTAAGCTGGTGAATTTCATAAGTATTTAAGTGACAATGTTTGAATGGAATGAAATGTTTTATCTTTGTTTGTTTGTGTTTAGAAAATCCTATATTTTCTACTAGTATAAAAGTAGCCTTCACTCAAGACCAATGTTTGTTTCCAAAATGTATGTAAATGTAAAATAACCAATGAGTTTGAAAACCTTGTAAATCAATGCATTTTTAATACCCCTTGTGAGTTTTATAACCATACTATTGACTCTGAATGCCTATACACAACGTTCTTCAGGCGTTGGAATGTTATGACGTTTGTCACCCCAAACGGTGGACTGCAGCTAACAGTCAGGGCGCGGGTTGTCAAGCCCGTATAGATCTATACACAAACACCATGCTCCCCCTCTAAGGGATTCTGGTATATAATACAGGACTTGAAATGTGTACTCGAACGTACATGAAGTTAGTGTCTCACAAAACCGTGGTATAAAAACAGATCTACTTGTTAAAATGTTACGTTTGTTCTTGTATACGAAAGTAAACTTCTTGAAATATGTGTTTCTAGTACATAAGAGTTAGAAATCTGTTCGTAAAACTATACCTGTTATAGTTTCCAAAAAGCGTGTCTTGTTTGTTTAGAAATATTGAGAAAAGGAATCACTTGTTTATGAAAGTATAGATTTTTGGTGTAGAGTCTAGGATAGACAAGAAAATCTAAGAACAGTTTAGTTTATACATGCATTACAACAACATTATATTTTAAAAGGTAAGATGCTATTGTGACATATGTTATATATGTATAAAAGTTCCTTTAAATGTTTATAAATCGCATGTGATTTGAATATATAACAGTATATAAAAGAGTTTCATCATGTAGCACACGATAATACTCGTGTGTTTTACTTGTAATCCCCCCTTGAAAGCATATAAAAGTATTTAGAATAATTAAAAAGGTTGATTAAGGGGTATGAAACTCACTTGAAAGTTTTGGAGATAGCGAGATGGAAAACCGGGCAGAGTTTCGTCTCGGGAAACGGATTTTCCTCGGGATTCTCGGGAATCTCGGGAGCAAAATCGACCTTCGGGACTTGAGCCAAAAAGACCAGAGCTTCGGGTTTGAACGGACACGGAAAACGAGGCAAAGTTGAGAGAGAGAGAAGAGAAATGAACCCTTTCTTTGGAAACCCTCGCATCCTATTTATAGTAAGGCTGGTCTGCCTCAGTACGCAGGGCGTACGCTCGTACGCAGCGCGTACGCGTACGTCATGCGTGACCGAAGCCTCGACTGCCTCGGTTCGGATGGGACGGGTTGCTGGGTACGCGGGTCGGATGGGACGCCGAGTCGGATGGGACGTCGGGTCGGACGGGTCGGGGCTTCGGATGGGTCGGTTTCTTCGGATAGTGCGACGTGGACGATCAGAGGCCAATCCCCTCGGTTACGCGGGGCGTACAGGGGTACGCAGCGCGTACCTCGGAGGAGGATGCTGACTCCCCTTCGGATAATATCCGAATTTTGAATTAAATAAATAATTAATTTATTTAATAAACTTCAAAAGTTCATATCTTCTTCATACGAACTCCGTTTTCGATGGTCTTTATATCCTCGCGTAGGTGAGACTACGCTCTACAACTTTCGTTTAGACTCCGTCGGCAAATTCCGAAATTATTTTTTTTATTATTTATTAAAAACCCATCGTGTTTAAGGAATTTCTTCGAAAATTCATAACTTCTTTATCTGATGTCGGTTTTTGCCAGACTCTTTACCGCTGGAATACCATTGTCGAGACCTTCGATTCTCGTTTAGGTCATTCCGGCCATAAGTCGCTCGATCTCCGATTCGAGTTTTTAGCTGTCTGTTGCTAAGCCGAACTTGGAAAAATCATAACTTCGCTATATGAAGTCGGATTTGGGCGTTCTTTTCACGTACGATCATGGTTCAAAGACATTTAATCATAGAAGGAAATTAAATAGAACTTATTTGTACATTTTATTATGAAAGTAAATTTTTATTATTCAGAAGTGGTTACAATACTTGACCCATTTTGGTCGTTACAAAGAGTTGAAATATCGGGTTGTCACATATTCCAAGGCTAAAGGTGTGTTTAAATGGCTTTAAACACTTGATTTTGAGTTTACTCTCCATGGATGATGAGTTTACGGCCCAAGCATGTTCTTGGGCAGTAAACTAATGTTTACTCCTCAAAAATGATGATTAGGGTGTTCTAATTCTGAATTGGTAAGCCATAAAATCATATCTAAGTCTCAAAGTTGGTTTGGAGGGGTTTTAAGGCTCAAAAACCCAATTTCTATGAGTTCACGGCCTAGGACTGATCTAGGGCGTAAACTCATGATAATGGTCCTAATCCATGATTTAAACTCGAATTTGGAAGCTAGAGGGGTTGTATAACAAGTTAGGGAAGTTACCTTGAAGATTTGAAGCCTTAAAGTTGAGTTCTGGACCTAGTTCTTTGGTTTGAGGAGAGGGGTTCGAGGGAGAGTAGTGAGAGAGATAAAAAGCGTCAAATGGAAGCTTAATCATCTTTAAATAGGGTCTAATATTTGGACACAGTGGAATTCTACTCGATACCGACGTTAGACGGGGCTTTTGGTCGCACCCGATTAAGTTGCCGTTACCCGATATGGTCAAAACTACAATTTTTCTAATTGATTATTTGGAATATTTTCTTGAGTTATTAACGTGTTTGGATACCAGTTAAGTCATAATAGAAGCCTAAAAAAAATAACTTAATTTAAAACTATAACGTAAACGATTCGAAGAAAAAAAAAGACGAACTTTATGGACGGAAACGGGTTATGACAATGGAGCAAACTTTGGGTTGTCACAAAAGCTTACCTTAGGTTGGTTTTGTAGATGATTTGAAGGAAGAAAATGGTGATTTTCGAGCCTAGCTCCCCCCTTGAGTGAAGTAGATGAGCTTTTTGGAAGAGTATCTTTCATAGGGACTTCACAAACAAAAACTAGGTGTAAACATGATGAAACTAACCTAAAAATGTATAGAAACACCAAGGGATTTTCGAAAATAGTTACCAATTTCTATGAACTACTTGATGAAAATCACTCCTTGAAGACCCTTTCCTCGAGCTTAAGAGAAAGAAATAGAAAACGTTGAGAGGATATATTTTAGGTGTGTGTGTGTGTGAGGCCCTCGGCCGAAACCCATAAATAGAGAGGGGGTTTTTGCTTTCTAGTTATTTGGTGGTCATTTAAGTGTCATATGTGGAGGTTTGGTGTGTATTTTCATGCATGGTGTGGATATTTGATGGTTAATGGAGGGTAAAGTAATGAGGTGTCAATCTTATATCAACCCTTTTTGTCTTACACCTAAACCAAATTCCCATGGGGTTTTCGGCCTTGAGGTGGCCGAAAACACCAATCCAAGGGTTTTTAGTTTTGTTGCTTTGTATGGAAGGGTTTGCGGTTTAGGGTCACCCATTTAGGATGATTTCAATTTTTTGAGTAATAAAATCACAAGATAAAGGCCTTATAATTCGAGAGATTAAGATCGTGCACAATACACGTAGGTATGCAATAACCATTTGATTTTGTTTGATTGCATCAAGATTACATTAGATAAACATTGTAGATACATTCACACAGAAGGTCCCTTGGACTTGGTTTGACCCAAAAAAAAGTTTCTAGTTGTCACATCATCCCCCCGTTAAGGGAATTTCGTCTCGCAATTTAGTTCTAGAGTAGGTACTTAAGAACTAGGTAAGAGATTTGGATACTTCTGCTTCATCTGGTCTTTGTGTTCCCAGGTGAACTTGGGTCCTCGGTTGGCACTCCATAGGAACTTTACAATGGGGATGCGACTCTGTTTCGTTCGTTTCACCTCCCTGTCCATTATTTTTATGGGTTCCTCTATGAAATGGAGGTTCTCGTTTATTTCAATCTTGTCAAGCGGGACGACAGGAGTTTAGTCAGATAGGCATTTCTTCAGATTGGAAACATGAAAGACAAGGTGTATGTTGTTGAGTTCAAACGGTAGCTATAGCTTATAAGCCACCGGACCAATCCTAGAAAGGATGTCAAATGGTCCGATGTATCTTGGATTCAATTTCCCCCTCTTTCCAAAGTGTATCATCCCTTTCCAAGGAGAGACCTTTAGCAACACGCGATCACCATCTTGAAATTCCAAGGGCTTCCATTGTTTATCCGCGTAGATCTTTTGTAGGTCTCTAGACGCCTTTAGTCATTCCCTAATCCGAATGATCGTCTCGGTTGTCTCCCTGATAATCTCGGGGTCTGGTGAGAGTGTTGTTGGGTACCTTCCCCTTTTCTAGTTGCATGTCTCCGGCCTCAGCCCAATATAGAGGTGATCTGCATTTACGTTCATATAGGGCCTCAAAGGGAGCGGCGTTGATGCTTGTGTGATAGCTATTGTTATATGAGAATTCAATCAATGGGAAGTGGGTATCCCACGCCTTTGTTGAAGTCCATCATGTAGGCTCTTTTCATATCTTCTAATGTCTTGATGGTCCTCTCACTTTTACCGTCTGTTTGGGAATGGTAAGCAGTACTTATATCGAGTTGAGTTCCAAATGACCTCTGAAGTGATTGCCAAAACCGTGAGGTAAATCTACTATCTCTGTCAGAGATAATAGATATTGGAACGCCATGTAAACTCACAATCTCTTATATATATATATATATATATATATATATATATATATATATATATATCCTGGTTGGTTTTACCATCTTATACATATCCTTTATTGGCAGGAAATTGGCGGATTTGGTTAATCGGTCGACAATCACCCAAATGGCGTCTAGTCCATCTGCCATCATGGGCAAGTTGGTTATGCACTCCATTTTTAACCGTTCCCACTTCCACTTGGGTATGTCTGGTTGTTTTAGTAGATCCAAGGGCTTCTGTTACTCTACCTTGACTCTGGCACAAATCAGGAACTTACTCATGTAGGTAGCAATTTCGGCTATCATATTCAGCCACCAATAATGTTGCTTGAGATCCAGGTACATTTTTTTGGAACCTGGATGGATAGAGTACCTTGTTTTGTGGGCTTCATTCATCACCATGTCTCTGTATCCACCGAATTTTGGTGTCCGGATTCGGTCCATAAGGTAGTAGGCTCCATCGTCATTGACTGTAAGGTTCTTGTCCATCCCTCACAAGGCTTCGTTGGTGATATTTTCTTTTTTCAAGGCTTCCAGTTGAACCTGCTTGATTTGCGAAGAGAAGTGGGAATAAATGGTGATTGTTAGTGTTCTTACTCGGCATCCCGAGTATTCTTTCCGGCTCAGGGCATTGGCTACCACGTTGGCTTTGCCCGTATGATATCAGATCTTGCACTCGTAGTCGTTTAGTAGCTCTACCCATCGCCGCTGCCTCATGTTGAGCTCTTTCTAGTTTAGAATGTGATGGAGCTTTTGTGATCTATGGAGATAGTGCATTTTGTACCGTAGAGGTAGTGCCTCCAAATTTTTTGAGCGAACACTACTGCTCCCAGCTTAAGATCATGTTTTGTATAGTTCCCCCTCGTGGGCCTTTAGTTGTCTTGACACATAGGCTATGAATCCCCTCGATGCATGAGTACAGAACCTAATCCTTGGTTGGATGCGTCACAAATGACCACAAAGTTTTCTGCCCCTTCTGGGAGAGACAAGACCGGGGTGCTGCATAGAACTTGTTTTTAGGTTTGGAAGGCAACCTCTTGTTTCCCCTCACAGAAGAAGGTTACGCCTATTTGAGTTAAGGAGTTGAGGGGATTGGCGATCTTGGTGATTTTTTGTATGAACCTCTGGTAGTAACCAGCGAGGCCTAAGAATTGCCTGATCTCCATTGGGGTTCTTGGGGTTGCACAGCCTTCGATTTATTTCATTTTGGAAGGGTCCATATGTATCCCTTCTTCACTGACTACATGACCTAAGAATTCCACCCTTCGGATCCAGAACTCGCATTTGGTGAATTTTGCATACAGCTTTTCCGCCCTCAATGTTTCTAGAATTTGTCGTAGATGTTGACTGCGTTCCTCTTTAATTTGTGAATAGACTAGTATATCATCAATAAATACTATCATGAAGTTCTCAAGATAGGGTCGACAGACTCTGTTCATCAGGTCCATAAATGTCGCGGGTGCATTTGTTAGACCGCAGGGCATTACAATGAATTCATAATGACCGTAGCAAGTTTGGAAGGCGGTATTGGGAATATCTTCTTCTTGGACTCGTAGTTGGTGGTACCCGAACCTAAAATCTATCTTTGAAAAGTAACTTGCTCCTTGTAGCTGGTCGAATAGACTGTTGATCTGGGGGAGAGGGTATCATTTTTTTACGGTAAGCTTGTTGAGTTCTCGGTAATCGATGCAAATGTCAAACGACCCATCCTTCTTATTTACGAATAAGACTGAAGCTCCCCAGGGAGAGAAGCTTTGTATTATGAATCCCTTGTCCAGTAACTCACTCAATTGACTGGAGAGTTCTTGCATCTCAACAGAAGCTAATTTGTATGGCAACCTTGCGACTGGTGTTGCTCAGGGTATCAAGTCGATTCTAAATTTGACTTGTCGTTCATTGGGGTACTCCTGGGAGGTCTTCAGGAAACACATCGGGGAAATTACATACCTCCAGGATGTCTATAATCTTCTTCTCTCCTTTCTTTTTGTCGACCTCATGGGCTAACAAGGCATGGTTCTTCTTGTGTAAAAACTTATTTGCCTTGATATATGATATGATGAGAAGGTTTGTACCGGTTTTGTCACCGTATATGACCAAGGTTTCATTGCTTAGTAGGTGAAGGTGAAGGGCCTTCTCGTAACACATAATGTCAGCACGGTGAGGACTTAGCCAGTCCATGCCGATAATCACATCAAAACTCCTTATGGTAACCAACATTAAGTCGATTTGATAGGAGTAGTTATTCAAAGTTAATGGGCAACCTATGAATACATTGTTTGTTGTCTCGGTTTTTCCGTTTGCCAATTCCACAATAGATGTTTCGTTTAGTGTTTGAGGGTTCTGTTTGAGTAGATGTTTAAACTTATGACTCACAAAGCCTCTCTCTGCCCTACTATCAAATAGTATGCAAGCATAAATGTTATTAAGGAGGAACGTACCAGGACCACTGCATGATCTTTTATAGTCTCCTCATGTCCTATTGCTCACACTGTTCCCTTTTCCCCAGTGTTTCAGTTGTTGGTCTTCCGGCAGTTCCTTTTGTAGTGGCCCGTTTCCCCACTAGCATAACACGCTTGGCTCACCCCAACATTAGTGTGTTGGGTGGCCTGTTGTGTTGGTGCCTTGAAGTATTAGGCAGTGTGCCCTTTCTAGTTGCAGGTTGTACATTGCATCTCCCGATAGGATCTGTGGTGATGAAAGGGGTGCTTTTCGTACTTTGGGAGATTACCGGCATGCTGCTTAGTGGGTGCTGATGTGGCAGGGGTGGTAGCGGCATGAACTGCCCCAATCTGTTGCTTTTTAGAGGGTTTCTGAGTTGGTGACCCTTCTTTTTGTTTCCAAACATTCTCTTGTTACCACAATCTGTTACCACCTTCTTGTCGAACCCCATGATCAATGAGCCTTTGCGCAAGGCGTTTGGCACTGTCAAAGGTTGCTAGGTTGGCAACAATTACATTCCCTTAAATTTGGGGAGATAATCCCCAGATGAAATGTTCTACCTTCTTGCTCTCCGAAGTAATCATTCTGGGGCACATGATTGCTAGGTCGCTGGATCGGGCGGTGTATGTTTTAATGTCATAGCCATTCATAGTGAGATTCCATAACTCCTGTTCGAGGTTTTGTACTTCACACCTTGGGTAATATTCTTCAAGTATCAAAGTTTTGAGATCCTCCCAAGTCATCGAATTCGCCACCGGGAGGGTTAGAGCCTTGACATGGCCATTCCACCATGAAAGGGTTGTATCAGAAAATGTACAAGATGTGAATTTTAGTTCTCTCTCCTCGTGGTAGGCACATATTTCAAACGCTGAATCCGTCTTCTCAAACCACCATGTTAGAGTAATAACACCCCCGCTTCCATTGAAGGGTTTGGGCTAGCAATTCATAAAGTGCTTATAACTGCATTCCCTCAGATGCTCTTGATTGTCCCCTGGTTGGAGCTGTTTGTACCATTCCCGCTTCCATTTCCATTGGCGCTGTTGTTGCTTATTTGCGCCATAGCAGCAGTCACTGCGGCTGTTAATGCCACTTGGAACATAGCCGAATCCATTTGTGGTGGAGGCGGCAGTGGTGGTGGTGTAATTGTATTGTTCTTGCGCCTGTTGCATCTCTGGGGCGACATTTTCTGTGATAAAGTGAAATGCCGATGAGTTTTTATAAGATTATGGTTCGGTCATTGTTGTAATAGAACTCATTTGTTCCTAGTTGTTACGATGACTTGCTTGTACTCATAAATGAAACTATATTATACCATATAGTAATGAAAAGAGAAAATAGTGAATAAAAACATCCATAAATAAAAACACATAGTTGTTTCATTAATGATAGACTACTAGTACAAGTGGTGAGTATGATGAGTCCTACTCTCGAAGAGTAGTCCACTGTGGTCCCTGGGATGAAGTAGAGGCGCCTTGCAGCTCCGCTAACCGACGCTCGGCTGTGATCACTCTCTCCTTGAAAGCCGCATGTCTCTGCTGATATTCCTTTACTTCCGCTCGGGCGGTGGTAAGGTCCTCGATGAGTCGGTCCATGGGATAGTAATCCCTCTTAAGGTCTCGATTACGTGCGTCCGTGACCTCTGCTGCAACTCCCAACTCTGTTACGCGATTTTCCATTGCCCTTGTCTAGTAACTAATGTCTGGGATCTGCTAGATCATGACGTGAGGGGCCCTGCCAGCTGGTCCCCCGTGGCGGAGGTTATAAAAACCTCGCTCCATACCAAAGGGTGGGCGCTGCCTCTGATGTCGACTCTATCTGTGAAGGTCCTCTACCCAGCGGGGCGTAGGCCCGTTGTAACCTTAATGGTGTACAGGGACTCGAGCTACGTAGGGAGGATTGATGACTTTTGATTCTTCATCCGAATCATCCTCCTCCTCTTCCTCCTCTATCTCTTCCTCCAACTCTTCCTCTGGCTCCTCTTCCAAAATCTCCTCGGGATCCTCCTCAATCCATCCTCCATTCCCCTAGTTGGGGAAGTAGGGATCTCTCGGGACATGGAAACCTACCATCCTGTCTATACGATAATATAAGTATGAGAAGTACATGAAAAGCTTATAATGTGCTAAAATACCCGTATAGTATTTTAATTCATTTATGTTTGGTTCTCAGATCTTATTGGTATAAGTTTTAGACTCGTTTTCCACCTCTGCCACTCCCAATCACATGTTGGTCATATCTTATATAAATATAGTTGATCAGGCTATATTTACCCCCAAATATGATTATATAACTGTCTATGTTTAGTCGCAATGTACAACTCATCCAAAAAAAACTTTTTCTTTGTTTCTTTTTATGACACTATTCCAAATGTGCATGCATGTGCATATGTACCCTTTTATAAATTACTTATATTTTTAAAGTATACTTTTTAGACAGAGTGTTTTAGTCCCATTGTATTTATAGTTGTATATCTTGTATGGTTAGATATACTAGTTCACTTAAACAATGCTCTGATACCAATCTATCACACCCCCGAACCAGGATGGCAGAAATGTCCGGGGCGGATGACGCCATTGTATAGTATGATAACAGTTGAATATAATTGAAACATAGCGACCCAAACAACATACACTGAGAATACAAATTTCAACATTTACATAATGTGTTTGTTCAAAAATTACACAATATATGACTGAGAAATAAAACCTCTAGGATGCAGAAACTCCTATACTCAACATGTTTAGGATACCTGTTTACAAGTCCCCTGAGAATACATTTTTTTTTTTGAAAATGTCAACAATGAATGTTAGTGAGTTCATAAGCATTTTTGTATGAAAAAGGTTTGTAAATGCTTGTTTAAAATTGTCTACTATGCTTACAAAAAATCTTATATTTTCTATAAAATGAGCTGTAATTCTTATAATCAAGACTAAAATGTATATATGTCCATTATATCTTTCTCTTGTAAGTATGAAAATGTATGTTTCCAGAAAACCCAATATTTTCTGATGTATGAAAATTGTAGTCTTAAACCCTAAGACCAGAAGTGAAGCAATAGTGTATTGAAAAGTAGTATGTAGTTTTAGGTTTATAAAAATAGTGAAACGTTAGCTTCCAACCAAGATAGTATTGTTAATCCCGAAGTGAGTTCTAATAAGCATGCTTGATATGACTGCTATGTCTGTACGACATTCTTCAGACGTCAGAATTGGTATATATTTGTCACCCTAGACTGGCCCGTCTAGCTATTACTAACAGCTTAGGTGTGGGGTTGTCATTCACTTATAGATCTATACACAACTATCTCGCTCTACCTCCAGGAGATTCTGGTTATAATGCATGACTTAAAATGTGTGACACTCCATTATTTTCTCCTTGTAAAGTCAACCCTAGTCAACTAAAGTAAAACTTGGGTCAACTATAGTCTTCTTTATTGTTTTGGGTTTGTATTAAGGTTAAAATAATAACCTTTTCTTGTTAAAAATCCTTAAAATGATTGTGTTTGAAATTAGAAGAGAAATATTTAAAAATCGAGAACTTTCGCACCCTTCTTCTCTTCTTTCTCTTCGAACTGTAAATCCTCTGACCGCAAACGAGAGCCGTGAACGTGTGAGCTGGGATCAGGCGAGTCGTGAACCCCGAACCGCGAACCGAAGCCGCAAAACACTAACCGCCTTTGTCCGTGAACCCATCGGGCCGAGAACCCTCACATTCATAAGCATTTCAACCGATTTTTCTTCACTTTTTACACATTCAAACACCATTCCATGTCTTTTTCTGTCAAGTATCATCAGTCATGAACACAAAGAAGAACCTCTCTCCTCAAGAACATGCTATATTCATCCCTTCTCATCTTATTCACATGTTAAATCACTAATTCTTCATAAGATCTAACAGGTATCACTTCTTGATCGTGTTCTTTCAAGAACATCATTCAATCCTCTTATACTAGGCTAAAAATCATTTGATTTCACTAGTTTTCACGAAGAACACACAAAGAACACGAAGAACAACCACCTGAAAACCTTTGAATCTTCTTAGAAATTGGTCTAGGGTCATCAAGTGTTCTTCAATCATTCAAGAACATAGGGTCGTGAACCCTTCAAGCTAAGGCTGTGAACTCTTCATCTCCTAGCCGTGAACACCTATCAGATTCCAAATTAGCTTCTAACACTCGAATTTGTAAGATATACTTACAAATTAGTGCAGTTTCCAATCGTTCCTATGATTATATTAACAAATTGGATGCATATATGCTATATAAATTACTATAAAGGACTTGTTTTACTATGATATTTCACTTATGGAACTAAACATCCTTGTTTGGATGTGGGTTTAGAGTATCAATTATTTGTCAGAATGTCATTTAAATTTTAGTTCTATATATTTATGTATGTATATAAATATAAAGGTTATTTCTTTCAGTTTCAATACCCTTGTAACATGTAAAGGAAGCGGTTGCATTCCTGAACAGTTAGTATCATTACATAAAGTACATATAAATTATAATAGGTATAATTTATGATTCAAGAACACTAACTCACAAGTCAAGCATATTAGAGTACACTATTTTACAAGAACATGGGTTTACACTGGTGTACAAAAACAACAATTTGATTCAATATTAAACTAGGTTACACTACTACTACATTTCGAGTATACTAAACAAGGAGCATACTATCAATCATTTATTTCAGAATGATTGGGTTCTCATTATACACGTAATGATTATATGCTTTTTTATGAGTCAATATGTTCAGCTTGTTTATTCATTTAAATAACATAGTTAAATTCCTGATATTATAACCAGAATCTCCAGTCAGGGATCGAAACAAGTGTGTATAGATCTATATTGGGATTGACAACCCCGCACTCGGGATGCTAGCTATAGTCGGGCATACACGCCTATGAGTGACAATTGTTATCAACAGTTTAAACGCCTTCAAAGCGTTTGTTTTTGGACATCTAGTCATAGTATGGTTATAATAACTCATTAAAAAGATATTAACAATACGTTAGTGTATAATTAACTAAACATGAGTACATTTTCAAAGTACTAGTTTACAGAGATATAGTTTACAGTATTACATTACAGTTTACAATAACAGCTGGTGGAGCAAGGCACATTCACTTTTACAGGTTTTACAAAATAATACAAACATAGAACAATGGTTTACAAATAGAACGATTTTATGAGATTAAAACTACTTTTCCTATACAACCGAAAATATAGGATTTTCTTGATCTGTTTACATATTCAAAGAACAGAAAACATACTACCAGACATAAATACTTATGCACTCACTCAACTTTATGTTGATACTCTATTTTCAAATTACTTGTATTCTCAGGGAATCAATAAGTAGGTACTCCCCGAGCTTTTGAGAAGATGGAGTTGTTTTGAGTCATATTTTATGTCTTTTGCTATAACTATTTTGGTGTCAATATACAACGTTTGAATACATGTAAATACTTATACTTTTTAAATTCAATGGTTGTTTGTACTTATGCATGTGTTGTGATACTACAAATGAAGTCCTCCACCTGCGGATGTTTCCACCATCTGGTTTGGGGGTGTGACAGATTGGTATCAGAGCATTGTTTATAGTGAACTCAGTATATTAATCCATAAAAGATCTACAAACTATAAATACATTGGGGCTGAAAGCTCTGACTACAAGTATACTTTTAAAATTTAAATATTTTTACAAGAAGTATACTAACACTCATAAATACAAGAACAGTATCACAGTCATAACAACTCAAAAGTATTTGGATGTTGGAAAATTGCAGTCAAACCTAGGCAGTTATGTAATCATATCTGGGATTAATATAGCCTGATCAACTATATTGGTTTGAGATATGACCAACATGTGTTTGGGAGTCATGGTAATGTTGCGACAAGTCTTAAACTTACCGACTACATATATACAGAAGAACTCTAGAATAGAACAAAAAGTTAAAATACTATAGGAGTATTTTAGGCACTATATACTAAAAACAAACGTGTGTAATCAAAAGAATCATTCTGGTAAAGCTATAAATATTAAGAATATATTAAATTTATATATAATTAAAGTTTTATAGACTTAGAATATGTGATCTAGCTTTACTTCGTGTTCCTCGTTTAGTTGTGGACTTAGAGCAGGGTCATATAATCGAAGGTCTATTTTTCCCAAGTTATATATAATTAGTATATACTTTGTAGTTATAACAGTACCCGGTTCAATTCATGTCATAGAAAATACATTATCAATTAACTATAAGTTTCTTGTATTCCTATTCTCGCTTAGATAACAATGGCTGGATTCCATCTACCCGGAGACCCCTACTTTCCCAATCAGGGAAATGCAGGATGGCTCGATGCAGAGCCCATAGAGAATCATGAAATCCCCCTAGATGATGATTTTGCAGAAGATTCTTCCGAATATGCCAGTTCTAGATCAGAAGCCTACAATCCACCAACAGTAGCTCAGAATCCTAATCCACGACAAAACTTCCAAGGTCTGACACCTCTATGGGTGATTAACTTAGACAAATGGAGTAACAAACAGGGTCAGAACGTCCTTACCTAGGAGACTGAAACTTCTATAATTTAGATGCAGGAGGCTCAGCAGATAGAGCCCTCCCAGTGTTAGTTCGTCATGTGGCGCGTAACGAGGAAAAAGGAAGAGCTGCTATTGACCGAGTCATGCAGGTTGATACTTCTACGAGAGTCAACAATGTTCACATTCGCTACCTAGAAGACAATCATTATGCGACAAGGAATCATACTAATTACCTAATGAGAGAACTGACGACATCAGAAGCCAAAATCAGAGAACTCCGAGAACAACAAGTAACACAAGAAAGGCGTATGTACGAGACAGAACGCCAGTTAGCTAAATCCAGGGCTGGATCTAGTAGGTAGTAGATGATACTCTACTCGTTCACTACTTACTCTTTTGGTCATAATCTAAGTTTAGGGATATGTTCTAGCGTTATTTTTCATGTTTTTCAGTACGACTGCGAAAATTTCATTTTCGGTAGGTCGGTTTGAGGTCGATGTTTTCCCTGTATTGTTGTCACACCCCAAAACCAAGAACGGGGGAAACGTTTTGGGGAGGAGGACGTCATGTAAGGTATCATAACAATGCAAAGTAGTAAACAATTAAGAAACAACATCATCCATTGCGTTAATAGTAGAGTTTTAATACATGTGTGTGCTTTGTAATGTAATAGACACCAAAAATGAATGATAAAATAAAAAGACGAGCCTTGTCTATACTCCATCTTCTGAAAACCTGTCACCAATACCTGTTTACTAAGGACCTGAGAATACAAGTTATTTTGAAAGCGTAGATCAGCATTTAAGCTGGTGAATTCATAAGTATTTTAGTGTCTTTGATTTGTAAAACTATAAAGAAAAGACTTGTAGATGATTGATGAAAAGTTCATATAAGTAAGAAAACCCTATAAAATCTCATATTTCCTACTAGTATAAAATGTAGTCTTCTACCAAGACCAGAAAGTTTTGGAGGTTTACAACTATTATTATCAAAATATAGTCTACCTCATCGTTTATGTGAATGTGTCACAAGATAAAAGTAAAAGGGAAAATTATACAATCATTGAAATCATATCCTTTTGTAATAGGATTAACACAGCGTGGCATCTCACCGAACCGAACAACCGTAGACATCCGTCGATGTGCAGTTTCCCACTGTAGCTAACAGCCGGGTGTAGAATGGTAAGCCCCATATAGTATGTAGAAGTATCTCTTCATATAGTATGTAATAGTATCTCTTCATATAGTTTGTATTACTATCCGTTCATGTACTATGTACTACTATCTGTTCATATAGTATGTAGTATATTGGTATAGACTCATGAATGAACTGATTCTTGTATGTTCCCTTTGTACTGGGAATAGCAAGTACTTCTCCTAAACTATACCTATTATAGTTTACTAGTAATGTAGTTTGAAAAATCCATGTATGTTTATACACTTTTGCTACACAAAAGTGTTGGAGCCGAAGTCACAACTATCTTATCAATACATACATACACACACACACACACACACACACACACATATATATATATATATATATATATATATATATATATATATATGTATATATATATATATATATATATATATATATATACTTACTACGTAAGTGTATAGATAGGGTTTTTAACAACACGTAAGTTGAAAACAGGTTTTGTAATACATTTAACGGTTTTGAAATAATAAATAATCATGACTTGATGTCAGTTTATAAAACGATTTAAAAGTAGTTTGTTTGATAAGACAGTTTGAAAGTATGGCAATTCCATAGGTTTGCTAGTTATAAATCACATGTGAAGTGTATAATAACTATGATATTCAATTTGTATTCCCCTCCCCCCCATAAAAGAATTTAAAAGCATGTACAAGCATTTAAAAGGTTGGTTAATGGGGTATGAACTCACCTGATGTGAGTGATGTGAATGTATGATCGGTGTAGGATGCTAAGTGTCAAGTGAGGACTAGAGCACACACGGATCCTAGTTAACATATAACGACACATATATGCTTACAATTAGTGTTTGTAACAGCTAATTAGGTAATAGAACAACCTTAGGGACTAGGAAACACTTGTACTGAAGTGTTAAACCACATAGGGTTGCACACAAGGGGGTGTAGGGCCTCACTTGGGAGTTTATGGTCCATATGGTATGAACAATGTGAGTTTACAGCCCAAAGACCATTTCCTCATGAGTTTACGGCCATAAAATCATGTTACTAAGCAGCAAGTTGTGATTTAAGGTCCTATAAGTCAATATGAAGTGTTCTATGCTAAAGTCTAACCCTAGGAAGGAAAGGTGGCACCAATGCACCACTAACTAGTGTTCAAGGCCTAGGAACCACTTACTCATGAGTGTACGGCCATAAACTCATGGTATCTTGTACCAAATCAAAGGTTAAGGTCCCTAGCTTATGATAGAAGTGTTCTAGACTTGTTCCTACGGCTTGAGAAGTTATTAGGGCTCCTTTGGACCCTTTTATAGAGTTTACGGCCCAGGAAGGTTCCTTGGCCATAAACTCCCTTTTGATCATGATTTCTTGATGAATTCTAAGTGTAAACTAGCTAATTCAAGCATACAACAAGCTAAGACAAGAGTAATTACAGTGTAGAAGCTTGAAAGGGTGCTTAAGGCTCAAGAACACTAGTGTGTGTTCTTGGTGAAATGAAGAACACTTGATTATCTGTCAAATGAAGAGATTTCATGGATGAAATCATACACCAACACTAGATAATGAAGTTTATCAGCTAATTATGGAAGAAAACACTTACTAAGTTGAAGATCTAGTGAAGAACTTGGATGATACTTGAGAGAAAAGAGTTTATAGGCTTTGAATATGGAAATAATGACATAAAATGACTAAATGTCATATTTACCCTAGTGTTTACAGCTGTAAACTCCATGTGATGGCCGTAAACTCCAAACTCTTGGAGTGTTGGAACTTAAATGTTGTGCAATTAACCCTAGAGTATCCTCTCTCCATTATCTCTTGCAGTACTTGGCTTTAGAACACTCAAATTGACTCCAAAACTGCTAAAATTTAGCAATTGAAAGTTTGACTTTGATTGAATGCAAGGTTTGTTATAATATAGAAATTTTGAGTTGTTGCATCATCGCCTCGTTAGAGGGAATTTCGTCCCAAAATTAGAGTTTAAGCAAATAAGTAGTTACAAATAACTAAGCAAAAAGATGAGGATATTTCAGTTTCATTTGATCCTCGCGCTCCCAAGTGAATTCAGGTCCTTGCTTGGCATTCCAGCGAACCTTCACTATCAGGATACGACTTTGTTTTGTTTTCTTGACCTCTCGGTCCATGATCTCTATAGGTTCTTCCACGAAGTTGGGGCTCTCGTTGATCTCAATATCGTCGAGTGGGATTACAAGAGTCTCGTCGGACAGACACTTTTCAAGTTCGAGACGTGGAAAGTAGGATGTACGTTACTGAGTTCACGCGGTAGATTGAGTTTGTAAGCGATAGGGCCGATTCTAGCAAGAATCTCGAAAAGCCCTATGTATCTTGAATTTAGGTTACCACACTTTCTGAAGCATATCAAGCCCTTCCAGGGTGAGACTTTCGAAAGGACTCGGTCTCCCACCTGGAATTCCAAAGGTTTCCTTCGCTTGTCTGTGTAGCTTTTCTGATGGTCTCTAGAGGCTTTTAGTCATTCATGAATCTGAACGATCTTCTCTGTCATTTCCCGTATGATTTCTGGACCTATGAGAGTGCTGTCAGGAACTTGTCCATTAGCTAACTGGGTGTCACCCACTTCAGCCTAGCACATAAGGGATCTGCACTTTCGACCATAGAGGGCTTCAAATGGAGTAGCCTTTATGCTCGTGTGGTAACTGTTGTTGTAGGAAAATTCGACAAGGGGTAAATGAGTATCCCATGCCTTCCCAAAGTCGATCACACAGGCTCTCATCATATCCTCCAAGGTTTGGATAGTCCTCTCACTTTGCCCGTCGGTCTGTGGATGGTAGGTCGTACTCATGTCCAACCTTGTTCCTAGGGAACTTTGTAGCGATTGCCAGAACCTCAAAGTGAATCTACTATCTCTATCAGAGATAATGGATATGGGAACACCATGCAATCGTACAATCTCCCTAATGTGTGTTCTTGTTAGTTTTTCCATTTTGTCAGTCTCATATTGGTAGGAAATGCGTGGATTTGGTCAATCTGTCGACGATGACCCAAATAGTATCCACCCGTTGTCTTGGGAAACTTGGTTATGAAGTCCATAGTAATCCGCTCCCATTTCCATTCGGGTATCTCTGGTTGCTGAAGTAAACCTGATGGTTTCTGGTATTCGACCTTTACCTTTGCGCAAGTAAGACATTTACTCACGAAGGTAGCAATCTCTGCTTTCATGTTAGGCCACCAGTATAACTTTTTAAGATCCAGATACATCTTATCTGAACCCGGGTGAACGGAGTACTGAGTGTTGTGCGCCTTGGTCATGACCACGTCTCTAAAGTCACTGTGTTTCGGTGTCCATATTCAGTCCATGAAATATAACACTCTGCCACCATTGATTTCCAAGTTCTTATCCATTCCTCTCATGGATTCGCTTGCCACATTTTCAGGTTTCAAAGCGTCGAGCTGAGCCTCCTTAATCTGTGTGGACAAGTGTGAATGGATTGTTATAGTAAATGATTTGACTCTACGACCAGAGTATTCTTTCCGACTTAGGGCGTCAGCTACTATTTTGGTCTTGTCGGGATGTTAACGAATTTCACATTCGTAGTCATTGAGTAGTTCGACCCACCTTTGTTGTTTCATGTTGAGCTTGTTCTGATCAATGATGTGTTGAAGGCTCTTGTGGTCTGTAAAAGATAGTGCTTTTTTGTATCGTACATATAATGTCTCCAGATCTTCAGAGCAAACACAACTGCTCCTAACTCAAGATCATGTGTGGTGTAATTGACCTCGTGCGTCTTCAGCTGTCTCGATGCGTAGGCGATGAACTTACCTTGTTGCATCATAACACATTCGAGCCCTTGGTTGGATGCATCGCAATAGACTACGAATTCTTATATTCCTTCTTGGAGGGACAGTATTGGCGCGGTGCATAAGGCTCGCTTCAGCGTTTGGAACGCCTTCTCTTGTTTCTCTTCCCAGTCAAAGGCCACGCCTTTCTAGGTTAATGTAGTAAGTGGTTTCACGATACTAGAGAAGTTCTATATGAACCTGAGATAGTAGCCAGCGAGACCTAGAAGTTGACGAATTTCAGTAGATGTCTTTGGTGCTGACCAGTTCTCAATAGCCTTGATTTTGGAAGGGTCCACATGTATTCCCTTTTCGCTAACGGCGTGGCCCAAGAATTCGACTCTTCGAATCCAAAACTCGCATTTGGAGAACTTCGCATAGAGCTTCTACGATCATAGTGTTTCTAAGACTTTTCGTAGGTGTTGACTATGCTCCTCCTTACTTCGGGAGTAGATAAGTATGTCATCGATGAAGACGATAACGAACTGATCCAAGTAAGGACGACACACTACAAACTCATAGTGTCCATAACGGGTTTGGAAGGCTGTCTTGGGAACATCCTCCTCTAACACTTGTAACTAGTGATACCCGGATCATAGATCTATCTTCAAGAAGTAGTTTGCTCCTTGAAGTTGATCAAATAAGTCATCAATGCGGGGTAAAGGATAACGATTTTTAACGGTAAGCTTGTTGAGTCCTTGTAGTCGATGCACATACGAAACGTTCTGTCTTTCTTCTTGACGAAGAAGACTGGTGCTCCCCATGGTGAGAAGCTTGGCCTAATGAATACCTTCTTGAGATGCTCATCATGCTGACAGGAAAGCTCCTGCATCTCTGCTGGTGCCAGACGATAAGGAGACTTAACTACTGGAGTAGCCCGTAGCACTAAGTCGATTTTGAACTCGACTTGGCGTTGCGGTGGCAATCCCGGTAGTTCTTCCGGAAAGATGTCGGGAGAGTCGTGTACTTCTGGAATGTTATGAATTTCCTTCACCTCTTGACTCGTATCGATGATGTGTGCAAGGAATGCAAGATATTCCTTATGCAAGCACTTTTGAGCTTGGATAGAGGAAATGATTCGAAGGTTCGTACTAGATTTGTCGCCGTAGATAACTAGAGTTTCGTTGTTAGGGAGGTTAAGACAAACTGCTTTCTCAAAGCATATGATGTCGGCGCGACAATGACTTAACCAATCCATGCTGATTATGACGTCGGAACTTTTAATTGAGACCGACATGAGTTCTATTTTGAAAGAATGACCATCTAGAGGTAGAGTACAACCTACGTATATGTAGTTAGTACTTTCTGTTTTCCCGTTTGCCATTTCTACAGTGAATGGTTCCTCTAGTGTACGTGGTTTTCATTTAAGCAAATGAACAAATTTCTGGATAATGAAGCTTTTCTCTGCTCCGATATCGAATAGTATGCATGCATCTGAATTATCGAGGAGAAACGTACCAGTAACTATCGTAGAATCAGCTACGACTTCCTTGTGGCCCATAGCCAAAACTCGTCCCACTCCACCGGTATTCGCTGCCTTCGGGCAGTTCCTTTTGTAGTGACCCACCTCGCCACAACCGTAGTGGTGGAAGTTGCATTTGTTGCACTTTGGAAGGTTATCCACATAAGGATTTGCTGGGAAGGGGTTTGTAGGAACAACAGCAGGTACAATAGCAGCATTTACTATAACTAGCTGTTGTTTCTTTGAGGATTCTTGTGAAGACCCTCCCTTCCTCTTGTTCCAACCTTTCTTCATGTTGTTGCTATTTCTCTTTTGTTGATCGGGAGTAGTAATTGTTGCGTTCAGGTATTTTCCATGATCTATAATAGATTGTGCAAGTTCTTTAGCGCTGTCAAAAGTAACAGGCCTTGAAGCTAGCACGCTTAACTATATCTGGGGTGACAATCCCCAAATATATCTCTCTATTTTCTTGCTCTCAAGAGCAACCATTTCCGGGTAAAGAATTGCCAGATCACATAATCTATTGGTATAGGTTGATATGTCAGAATCAACCATCTTAAGATTCCAGAGTTCCTGCTTGAGTTTTTGAATTTCCCCTCATGGACAGTACTCTCTCATCAGCATGGCTTTTAGGTTCTCCCAGCTTATCGAATTTGCCACAATTAGAGTCAGTGATTTAACGTGGCCATTACACCAAGTTAAAGCCCTGTCAGAAAAGGTACAAGTAGCAAACTTGACCTTGTTGTTCTCTAGGCAGGCGCAGATTTCAAAGACTGCTTCAGTCTTTTCCATCCACTGTCTCAAAATCATCACCCCTCCAGTTCCATTGAAATTCCTGGGTTTAGCATTCGTAAAATCCTTGTAGGTGCACTCTCGGGGTTGCCCATGACTCTCACCATGGTTGGAAAGAGGTTCACCTGTTCCCGATCCACTAGGGACAGGAGTATTGATGTGTGACATGGCAGCCGCTACGGCCGCTTGGAACATAGCAACGTCAAATTGAGGAGGTGGTGGCGGTGGTGGTGGTATCGGTGTTTCGTTATTATTGTTACGTCTTGGATTTCTGCGAGGAGGCATCTTTTAACATCAAGTTTAAAAGATAGAAACAATGATAAGAATCTAATAACATAGAAACTAAAAGTGTCTTGTGAACTAAGTCACCATAGTTTGATATCAAATGAGAGCACGGATTTCTGAATAGAGCAGATAACTGCCAAAATTACTGGTATATAAGATGTAAATAAGTTCGAGAAAATGACCTAACTAAAGGTCTTACATCATACCATAGGGGAAAATGTTGGCAGTTTAGAAGTCTAATAAGGTACTTGAAAGACAAGAATATTTCACAGACAAGTGCTACTTAGAGCATAGGTATGAAAGCTATTCCTTATGTCAAAAGAAAATATGTACTAAACATCTTCTAATGGCGATGAGAATTCCCCAGGAGAACCCTCAGATCTTCCAGTTGATGAGGTGTCGCTCATGAGCCCTCTGGCGAACTCGAAGTTCTATGACATCAGCTTGGGAAGCAGCTAGTAGTTGCTGTAGAGTCTCATTGGTTCTCCTAGTCCTTTCCATGGCCTCTTCGAGTTGGCGAATATAGAACGTGTTGACACCAGACTTGGTGTCAATTTCCAAGATCCGGTTAATAGTTTCCCGACCTTGCTCGACATTCCGAGCAATCCTATGGACAATAATGGGCATGACTCGGTCAGACGAGCCTCCTTCGCTGAGGTTGTAAAAGCTTCAGTCTCCATTTAAGGGTAATGGTTGACCCTGCTCATCACTCCAACGATTCAAGTTTGTCGCCCACAAGGGTGTGGGACCTTGAAACGTGGGTTCGGGGTTCGGGTTTGGAGCTTGACCCTCTTGGGGTAAGTTGTTGACTTCTGGATCGGAGTCGAAGCCATCCGAAAAGACTTCTGCGAGGTGATCATCCAAAGGGATTGGATGGTCATCTTCAGGCTCATCGTCCAGCCATCCAGCATTTGTGACAACCCGAAATTTCTATTATGTACAACCCTTCGATTCAATAGAAGTCAGAAAAGTTGTTGCTAAGTTTCAAACATTTTGGAACAAGTTTGAGTAACTAAGGATTTGCACTTTAGGTGATATCAGGAGAGAGGATGCCCTCAGGTTTATTGTGCAACACTATTATTCCAAAACTCCATGAAATTAGAGTTTACTGCCTGAATAATATATTTACAGCAAAAAAACCCTAAATCTGGGAGTATATATAGCACAATTAATCATAATTTACACTTTTTTCAAATCTCAAGATCCAAATCCAATTCTCTCTCACGTATCATCCAAAATTTTTTCAAGATTGTCACACCCCCAAACCAGAACGGCGGAAACGTTCGGGGGCGGAGGACGTCATATTTAATATCATAACAGTTTATAGAAAGGAAAGTACACACCACCATATATAAAGGTTTTTAAAAAAAAATGTTTACATCGTTGTATTCATTACACGTTCAAAAGATAAATGCATAAACATCTTTCAAAAGAAGTAAATAATGCCAGCGCGTTATTCACCAAAAGTTGCTTTCCAAACCTGCTTAACGATTCCCTAAGAATACAAGTTATTTCAAAGAAAAAGTGTCAACAATTAAGTTGGTGAGTTCATAAGTGATTTAGAAACATTGAATGCCATTCCAAAAGCGAGTGTATATCTTCCAAGAAAATCCCATATTTCCTTATAAAAGTGTGAAATGCATGAGAATATTGGTATTGAAAAAAACGTAGATAGTTGAAACAAGAAAATCTCTTATTTTCTTAATAGTTGTTTGTTTAATGTTCAAGGCTAACATTTTGAAGCAATCCACATGCTTTAGAAAAGTTTTAAACATAGATTTATATAATAAACCTATTAGAAGTTTTCAGCTTGTTAGATAATGAATAACCGTAGTAACTACTTATTCATTATTCAAAAGTACTATAGTAGTTGTATATCCGATGAGTTTTATAACCGTACTGAACATAATATGCCTGTAGCGACGTTCTTCAGGCGTCGTAGTGTTATAACAAACTGTCACCCCAAAAGACGGACTGTAGCTAACAGCTAGGGTGCGGGATCATGACTTCCCGTATAGATCTATACACATTTGACACGTTCTCCGAACGGGAGACTCTGGTTATAGACAGGACTTGTAGCGATACCTTTTATCCAAAAGGTAGTGTTTGAAGATATACACGTCTCTTGGATTCTCAACTAAGTCTGTATTAAAGTGATAGTTTTGTATGCAAAGTTTATCCTTTTTCACAATTTTTGACCAACATAAATCACAAGTTTATAGAATATATGAAACGGTTTAACAACGAAAGATATTTTGGTGTTACTAAATACTTTGTATAAATCTATTGCATGCAAAGTATAGCAAGAGTTTTCGCATAATAGAACTAAATCACAAGTGATTCATTTGATAGAAAAGAGTAAATGAGATTTTTACGAAATACACGATAATAACGGTATGTTTACTTGTATTCCTCCCCTTAAAAGAGTATAAAAGCATTTAAAATGTATTTAAAGAGTGTTCGAAGGGGATATGAACTCACTTGATAGTTTGAAGATAGCAAGATGGAAAACCGGACATAGTTTCGTCTCGGGAAATGGATTTTCCTCGGGATTCTCGGGAATCTCGAGAGTAAAATCGACCCTCGGGACTTGAGCACAAAGACCAGAGCTTCGGATTTGAACGGGCACGGAAAACGAGGCAAGATTGTGAGAGAGAGGAGAGAAATGAGCATTTTTCTCGGAAGCCCTCGTATTCTATTTATAGGAAGGCTGAACCGCCTCGGTACGTGGGGCGTACGCTGGTACGCAGCGCGTACGCGTACGTAATGCATGACCGAAGCCTCGACTGCCACGGCTTCGGATGGGACGGGTCGGTGGGGAGGCGGGTCGGATGGGACAGCGGGTCGGACGGGTCGGTCGGACGGGCGGGTCGGACGGGTCGGAAGCCTCGGATAGGGCGACGTGGACGTTCCGAGGCCAAGTCTCTCGGGTACGCAGGGCGTACAGGGGTACGCACCGCATACCTCGGATGAGGACGCTGACTCCTCTTCGGATAAGGTACGAATTTTGATTTAAATAAATATATAATTTATTTAATAAACTTCAAAAATTCATATCTTCTTCATACGAACTCCGTTTTTGATGGTCTCTATATCCATGCGTAGGTGAGACTACGCTTTACAACTTTCGTTTAGACTCCTTCGGCAGATTCCGAAATTATTTTTTTATTATTTATATTAAACTCATCGTGTTTAAGGAATTTCTTTGAAAATTCATAACTTCTTTATCTGATGTCGGTTTTTGCCAGACTTTTTACCGCTGAAATACCATTGTCGAGACCTTCGATTCTCGTTTAGGTCATTCCGGCCAAAAGTCGCTCGATCTCCGATTCGAGTTTTTAGCTGTCTACTGCTATATTCGGATCTTGGAAAAATTATAACTTCCTCATACGAAGTCAGATTTGGACGTTCTTTTTGTGTACGCTCACGGTTTAATGTTATCTATAACTTTCATTTAGATACCTAAGGCTAAATGCTATCGTATTGAAACTTTGCGTTTTCCGTTTAATCGGTGTTGTCGATTTTGTCGGAAATCTTAGAATGGTCATAACTTCTTCGTCATAACTCGGATTTTAGTGTTCTTTATATATTTGGAAACCTTAAGACGATATCTACTACATAGTGTACTCTAATCAGAGCTTTTGAATAATTCATTTATCGATGATATTCCTATTACATTCCAAAGAGGTTACAAGACTCGATTTATAATGCCTGGAAATAACGGGTTGTTACATCATCCCCCCGTTAGAGGGAATTTCTTCTCGAAATTAAATACAAGATAAGAGTTTTAGGGGCTGAGGAAGAGATGCGGATACTTCTGTAGCATTTGGTCTTCCCGTTCCCATGTGAATTCGGGTCCTCTCTTAGCATTCCATCGAACTTTTACTATTGGAATGCGACTCTGCTTAGTCCGTTTAACTTCCCTATCCATGATCTCGACGGGTTCTTCCACAAAGTTAAGATTTTCGTTTAACTCGATTGCATCGAGTGGAATTACAAGTGTTTCGTCGGACAAACACTTTTTCAGGTTCGATACGTGGAATACTGGATGCACTTTGTTAAGCTCGATTGGAAGTTGGAGTTTGTAGGCCACTGGACCAACTCTCGAAATGATTTCGAAGGGTCCAATGTACCTGAGATTTAGCTTTCGACGCTTCCCAAAGCATATCACGCCCTTCCAGGGTGAGACCTTCAGTAGTACACGGTCGCCAATCTGGAATTCCAAGGGTTTACGTCTCCTGTCGGCATAGCTCTTTTGCCTATCCCTTGAGGACTTCAGTCGTTCTCGTATTTGCACGATCTTTTCGGTAGTTTCTCTGATGATCTCCAGACCAGTGAGGGTGCTATTAGGGATTAGACCTTTTGCCAATTGTGTGTCGCCCACTTCCGTCCAGCACAGGGGTGATCTGCACTTACGACCGTAAAGGGCTTCGAATGGAGCAGTCTTGATACTAGTATGGTAACTATTGTTATAATAGAACTCGACCAAAGGCAAGTGAATATCCCATGCCTTACCAAAGTCGATTACACATGCTCGCAACATGTCTTCCAAGGTTTGGATCGTCCTCTCACTCTGTCCGTCAGTTTGAGGGTGGTATGCTGTACTCATGTCCAACCTTGTTCCCATGGATTTTTGCAATGATTGCCAAAATCTGGAAGTGAACTTGCTGTCTCTATCTGAGATGATGGACATCGGTACTCCATGAAGTCGTACGATCTCCCGGATGTAGGTTCTTGAAAGTTTTTCCATCCTATCGGTTTCCTTGATCGGTAAGAAATGGGCTGACTTGGTTAATCTGTCGACGATTACCCAAATAGTATCTTGGCCACTCTAAGTTTTGGGCAGTTTGGTTATGAAGTCCATGGAAATCTGCTCTCATTTCCACTCAGGTATTTCAGGTTGTTGGAGTAGACCTGAGGGTTTCTGGTGTTCTATTTTTATTTTGGTGCAAGTTAAACACTTGCTCACATAAGTAGCGATCTCCACTTTCATGTTTGGCCACCAGTAGAGTTGCTTGAGATCTAGATACATCTTTGTCTGACCCTGGGTGTACGGAGTATGGGGTCCTGTGTGCCTCGCTCATAACTACCTCTCTGAATCCACCAAACTTGGGTGTCCAGATCCGGTTCATGAGGTAGCGTGCTCCGTCACTCTTGATTTCTAAGTTCTTGTCCATTCCCCTAAGGGCCTCACCTGCCACGTTTTCGGGTTTCAAGGCCTCTATTTGAGCTTCCTTGACTTGCGTTGACAGGTGCGAATGGATCGACATAGCTAATGACTTCACTCTTCGGCAAGAGTACTCCTTTCGACTAAGGGCATCGGCTACGACGTTTGCCTTTCCCGGATGATAGCGAATCTCACATTCGTAGTCGTTGAGCAATTCGACCCAACGTCGTTGTCTCATGTTTAATTCTTTCTGGTCGAAGATATGTTGGAGGCTCTTGTGGTCTGTAAAGACAGTGCACTTGGTACCGTAAAGATAATGCCTCCAGATTTTAAGAGCGAAGACCACTGCTCTAATTTCTAAGTCATGAGTGGTGTAATTGACCTCATGCGTTTTCAGTTGTCATGAGGCATATGCAATAACCTTTCCCCTCTGCATTAGCACACAACCCAGCCCTTGCTTCGAAGCGTCGCAATACACCACAAAATCTTCGGTCCCTTCCGGAAGAGAAAGGATAGGTGCACTGCAAAGGGCTTGTTTCAAGGTTTGAAATGCAACATCTTGCTTTTCTCCCCAGTTGTAGGTCACACCTTTCTCGGTTAAAGCGGTAAGAGGCTTTGCGATGCTGGAGAAATTTTGGATGAACCTTCGATAGTAACTAGCAAGACCTAGAAATTGGCGAATTTCTGTTGGTGTAGTTGGTGCAGACCAGTTTTCGATAGCCTTGATTTTCGAGGGGTCCACGTGGATTCCTTCCTTACTGACCACGTGACCGAGGAAGTCCACCTTTCTAATCCAAAACTCACATTTTGAGAATTTTGCATAAAGTCTCTCAGTCCGTAACGTCTTTAAGACTTGTCTCAGGTGCTGACTATGTTCTTCTTTATTCTTTGAATAAATGAGTATGTCGTCTATGAATACTATCACAAATTTATCCAAGAATGGACGACATACCCAATTCATTAGATCCATGAATACGGCCGGGGCGTTGGTTAGTCCGAACGGCATCACTACGAACTCGTAATGTCCATATCTCGTCCGGAAGGCCGTCTTGGGAACATCACTCTCTAGGACTCGCAGCTGGTGATATCCCGACCTCAGATCGATCTTGGAAAAGTAGTTGGCTCCTTGGAGTTGATCGAATAAGTCGTCGATTCGGGGTAGGGGGTATCGGTTCTTGATGGTAAGTTTGTTGAGTTCTCGGTAGTCGATGCACATCCTGAACGATCCATCTTTCTTTTTCACAAACAACACGGGTGCTCCCCAAGGTGAGAAGCTTGGCCTGATGAATCCTTTTCCAAGTAGTTCATTCAGTTGGCTGGATAGCTCCTACATCTCTGCCGGGGCTAATCGATAGGGTGCTTTGGCTACTGGGGTAGCTCCGGGAATCAGATCGATTCTGAATTCGACTTGTCTTACAGGTGGTATCCCTGGAAGGTCCTCGGGAAACACGTCGGGAAAATCGCATACGTCGGGCACATCCTTGATGTCCCGGACTTCGCGTTTCACGTCTATAACATGCGCTAAAAATGCGTGACACTCTTTGCGTAGGTACTTCTGAGCTTGGATACTTGAGATGATACTAAGAGTGGTACTAGGTTTGTCGCCCAAGACAAGGAAGGTTTCGCCGGTTGGCAGATTAAGGCGAACGGCCTTATCGTAACATAAAATGTCCGCACGATGTGAACTCAGCCAATCCATACCAATGATGACCTCGAAACTCTTAATCGAGACTGGCATGAGGTTGATTTGAAAGAGATTATCGTTTAGAGTTAGGGTGCAGTAAATATATCTCCTTAGTGCCTTCGGTTTTCCCGTTGGCCATTTCTACTATGAACGGTTCACTTAATGATTGTGGTATTGGTTTTAGCATGCTTTTAAAGTCGTGACTCACAAAACTCCTTTCCGCTCCACTATCAAACAAAATGCATGCATACGAGTTATCAAGAAGAAACGTACCCGTAACAACAGTAGGGTCCATAATGGCTTCACCTTGTCCCATTGCGAAAGCTCGGCCCCTTCCGCCGGTATTCCTGTTGTTTGCCTTCGGGCAGTCCCTGCGGTAGTGCCCTGTGTCTCCGCACTCAAAGCAGGCGCGGCTTATTCCGGTATAAGAAGTGGGGGCGGATTGTTGGGTTTGCTCCTTGCAATAGCAGGCTGTATGACCCTTCTTATTGCACCTGGTGCATTGAAGGTCACGGCAGAGACCGTGGTGGTGGAAGTTGCACTGGTTACATTTCGGTAGTTTTCCATTGTATGAGCTTGTGGGGGCAGAATTGGTAGGTACAGTAATAGCGTGGGTCGCTATCACTTGTTGTTTCTTGGGGTTCTCCTGGAGGGTTTTTCCCCTCCTCTTGTTCCAAGGCTTACTATGGCCCTGAGCCTCCCTAGGTGGATTTGCGGCTGCTGTGATGGTACTCTGTTTCGCTCCGTGGTCGATGAGTCGTTGCGCCAGGCGTTTAGCGCTGTTGTAGGTGATAGGGTTGGAAGCTAGGACATGCCCTTGAATCTGGGGTGACAACCCCCAAATGTACCTTTCGACCATCTTTGATTCTGGGTTGACCATGGTAGGGCACAAAGCAGCGAGATCGTTGAACCTAGCTGTGTAGGCGACTAGATCAGACCCAGTCATTTTCAAATTCCAGAGCTCCTGCTCAAGCTTTTGCACTTCACCCCTCGGGCAATATTCTTCCAGTAGTAGTACCTTCAGTTCTTCCCAACTCATGGCGTTAGCGACAGTGAGCGTCACTGAGTTCACATGGCTTTTCCACCAAGTGAGGGCTCGGTCTATGAAGGTGCAAGCAGCGAACTTAACCTTGCTTGTTTCTTGGCACGAGCAGATCTCGAAGACCGTTTTGGTCTTTTCAAACCATTGCATTATGACTCCTCCAATGACATTAAAGGTCTTTGGTTTTGAGTTGGAGAACTCCTTGTAAGTACAATCCCTTACATGGCCCTAGCCGGTGCCACGATTGGGATGATTCGTGCTGCTTCCTGTACCTCCATTTGCATTGGAGTTTTTTTGAGAGAGGGCTGCTGCTACTGCTGCTGTGATAGCAGCCTGGACCATTGCCAGATCATAAGTTAGCGGTGGAGGTGGTGGTGGGGTTGCGTTGGTACGTGCTGATCTACGAGGAGGCATTGCGCTGCCAAAAGAAAAATGAGATATTATAAGTTTCGGTGGTTGCGAGTTGAATGATATTGAGTTAACTACCTTAAATAGATTAAGAATTTGGTTTGACCAACACTGGGTTTTGAACTTGATTCATTAATAACGTTTAAATGGATGCACTTATGAATTGAACGGACTACACATAATTGAAACAAGAAAGAGATATGCCCTATATATATTAAACATATAGTTGTGTTACATCCGAGTTTAGACAAAACTTTTTGACATTTCTAAAGGTCTCCGATTACAGAAAGTTCTAAAGAAAAGAATATTCTTATCCGAAGTCCTAATTTATAACAAAATTTGAAATCCTGGCAGGCAATATTTGCGACGTAGGTTGCGCTTGGAGCTTGACTCCGCATCTGATTGCTTCGATTCCATTAGGCGCCGATCAAAAGCGGCTTGTTGCTCCCTTAATTCGGCTAGGGCTGCAATCATCTGTGCCTGAAATGCCTCAGACTGGAGTTGAGCATTATCTTGTATCTTGTCCAGCCTACGGATGTCAGAAGTATGAACCTGCACTTCCACGTTGACATCCCGGAGTCGGCTTGCTTGAACTCCGGACTGATAGGACTGATTGGCTAACTTACCCACCATTACCGGGAGTGCTCGATCAGCCGAACTTCCACCGCGGACATCATAGAAGTCCCGACACATGCCGTAGGGAGGGCGTATGCCTTGTTGTTGGCTCCAATGATGGAGGTGACTTCCCCAGACGGGAGTGGGTCCTTGGAAGTTCCTCACATGGACAGGAGGTTGAATGGGTGGTGGATCGATCACTTCCGGCTCTGAGTCAGTACCGGAGTCATCACCCAATTCTATGGGTTCCTCATCCTCTTCGGGATCATCTTCGATCCATCCTCCGTTGCCTTGGTTGGGAAAGTAGGGGTCACTGGGGTGGTGAAATCCAGCCATTTGACTGTACGAGAAATAGGGTTATAAGAATTGAATAAAGTCGAAACATGCAAAACATGTAAGTTAAATTAGTTTAGATAACAAATACTCCTATAGTATTTAAATTCTTGTGTTTGATTCTAGTAACGGTTTGGTAAGTTTTAAAATTTCTTGTCCACTGCAGACACCCCTCGGCACACGTTAGTCGGCTCTCGGACAAATATAGTTGATCAGGCTATATCCTTCCCAGTTCCGATTACGTGTCCCAAGGCGTACCTGTACTGCACAACTTATTTATAATACTTCTAAAATGGTACGATGTGAAACTGTTATTAGTACGAAATGAATGCATGCTTACTTTACAAAAACTAAATAAATTTAATTTCAAAAGTATGACTCTTCTCAAAGTGTTATTGCCCAGATGAGTTTATAGTTGTATACCAAAAATGGTTTTGATATACTTAATTCACTATAAACGGTGCTCTGATACCAATCTGTCACACCCCCAAACCAGAACGGCGGAAACGTTCGGGGGCGGAGGACGTCATATTCAATATCATAACAGTTTATAGAAAGGAAAGTACACACCACCATATATAAAGGTTTTTTTTAAAAAAAATGTTTACATCGTTGTATTCATTACACGTTCAAAAGATAAATGCATAAACATCTTTCAAAAGAAGTAAATAATGCCAACGCGTTATTCACCAAAAGTTGCTTTCCAAACCTGCTTAACGATTCCCTGAGAATACAAGTTATTTCAAAGAAAAAGTGTCAACAATTAAGCTGGTGAGTTCATAAGTGATTTAGAAACATTGAATGCCATTCCAAAAGCGAGTGTATATCTTCCAAGAAAATCCCATATTTCCTTATAAAAGTGGGAAATGCATGAGAATATTGGTATTGAAAAAAACGTAGATAGTTGAAACAAGAAAATCTCTTATTTTCTTAATAGTTGTTTGTTTAATGTTCAAGGCTAACATTTTGAAGCAATCCACATGCTTTAGAAAATTTTTAAACATAGATTTATATAATAAACCTATTAGAAGTTTTCAGCTTGTTAGATAATGAATAACCGTAGTAACTACTTATTCATTATTCAAAAGTACTATAGTAGTTGTATATCCGATGAGTTTTATAACCATACTGAACATAATATGTCTGTAGCGATGTTCTTCAGGCGTCGTAGCGTTATGACAAACTGTCACCCCAAAAGACGGACTGTAGCTAACAGCCAGGGTGCGGGATCATGACTTCCCGTATAGATCTATACACATTTGACACGTTCTCCGAATGGGAGACTCTGGTTATAGACAGGACTTGTAGCGATACCTTTTATCTAAAAGGTAGTGTTTGAAGATATACACGTCTCATGGATTCTCAACTAAGTCTGTATTAAAGTGATAGTTTTGTATGCAAAGTTTATCCTTTTTCACAATATTTGACCAACACAAATCACAAGTTTTTAGAATATATGAAACGGTTTAACAACGAAAGATATTTTGGTGTTACTAAATACTTTGTATAAATCTATTGCATGCAAAGTATAGCAAGAGTTTTCGCATAATAGAACTAAATCACAAGTGATTCATTTGATAGAAAAGAGTAAATGAGATTTTTACAAAATACACAATAATAACAGTATGTTTACTTGTATTCCTCCCCTTAAAAGAGTATAAAAGCATTTAAAATGTATTTAAAGTGTGTTCGAAGGGGATATGAACTCACTTGATAGTTTGAAGATAGCGAGATGGAAAACCGGACAGAGTTTCTTCTCGGGAAACGGATTTTCCTCGGGATTCTTGGGAATCTCGGGAGTAAAATCGACCCTCGGGACTTGAGCAAAAAGACCAGAGCTTCGGGTTTGAACGGGCACGGAAATCGAGGCAAGATTGTGAGAGAGAGGAGAGAAATGAGCATTTTTCTCGGAAGCCCTCGCATTCTATTTATAGGAAGGCTGAACCGCCTCGGTACGCGAGGCGTAAGCTCGTACGCAGCGCGTACACGTACGTCATGCGCGACCGAAGCCTCGACTGCCTCGGCTTCGGATGGGAAGGGTCGGTGGGGAGGCGGGTCGGATGGGACGGCAGGTCGGATGGGACAGCGGGTCGAACGGGTCGGTCGGACGGGCGGGTCGGACGGGTCGGAAGCCTCGGATGGGGCGACGTGGACGTTCCGAGGCCAAGTCACTCGGGTACGCAGGGCGTACAGGGGTACGCAGCGCGTACCTCGGATGAGGACGCTGACTCCTCTTCGGATAAGGTCCGAATTTTGATTTAAATAAATATATAATTTATTTAATAAACTTCAAAAATTCATATCTTCTTGATACGAACTCCGTTTTCGATGGTCTCTATATCCACGCGTAGGTGAGACTACGCTCTACAACTTTCGTTTAGACTCCGTCGGCAGATTTCGAAATTATTTTTTTATTATTTATATTAAACTCATCGTGTTTAAGGAATTTCTTTGAAAATTCATAACTTCTTTATCTGATATCGGTTTTTGCCAGACTTTTTACTGCTGAAATACCATTATCAAGACCTTCGATTCTCATTTAGGTCATTCCGGCCAAAAGTCGCTCGATCTCCGATTCGAGTTTTTAGCTGTCTACTGCTATATTCGGATCTTGGAAAAATCATAACTTCCTCATACAAAGTCAGATTTGGACGTTCTTTTTGTGTACGCTCACGGTTTAATGTTATCTATAACTTTCATTTAGATACCTAAGGCTAAATGCTATCGTATTGAAACTTTGCGTTTTCCGTTTAATCGGTGTTGTCGGTTTTGTCGGAAATCTTAGAATGGTCATAACTTCTTCGTCATAACTCGGTTTTTAGTGTTCTTTATATATTTGGAAACCTTAAGACGATATCTACTACATAGTGTACTCCAATCAGAGCTTTTGAATAATTCATTTATCGATGATATTCCTATTACATTCCAAAGAGGTTACAAGACTCGATTTATAATGCCCGGAAATAACGGGTTGTTACAAAGATCTTTAATCTAGTAAGTGTTTCTAGCCTTATTAATTTGTTATATGACTTAATCTAGTGTTTTAACACACTTCTAACCGTGAAACCATTCCAAAAGGGTCAATCATCAAGTTTCACCAAGAACACACACTAGTGTTCTTGGACTTTTAACACCTTTTCAAGCTTCTACCTTGTAAGTGCTTCTATCCTAGAGTTTTATAAGCTTTGTTACACTTCTAAATACCAAGAAAGCCCCCAAGAAACCAAGGATCAAGGGTGTTTATGGTCCAAGAACATCTTGGGTCGTAAACCCTAATTATGGTGCCAAAGTGTGCCTTATCCTTTCAAAAGCCTTGGAAATTAACCTAGAACCTTACCTTGATGTTTTTAGCACATAAAAATCACCAAAATCGCTAATTTATATGTGTTTACGGTTTTGGGATCTCCCAAAACCATAAACACCCCAAAATGTGTTATGATGACCCATGTTCCTTCCTTATTCCTAGAATCTAGCCTAGACTTTTACCTTGAAGTGTTTAGGACTTGAGAACATCAAAATACCATGGTCCATAGGAGTTTACGGCAGCAAACACATGGAGAAATGGTTCATGGGCCGTAAACTCCACTTAGGAGTGTATTGATGTCACAAACACTTCCTAAGGCTTAAACATGAAGTAGGAATGCTTGGAATGACTTAGAAGACTTCAAATCAACAAATGGTCAAAAGGTTATGAGCTTACGGCTGTAAACTCAAGGGTTTACGATCGTAAACTCAATGGGTTATGGTCTTTAGGAAGTAAACTCATATTAGGGGTTCCCTTGAACCCTAAGCTCAATAGCTTTGTCCTACAACACTTAGATGCAATCCTTAGCACTTATAACACTTATATAAAGTGTTTAACATGTCTTAGGATGTATTAACTTTCTTATTTAATTGTTTAAAGGCTAATTGGTTGCATATATGTGAGATTATATGTTAACTAGGAACATAGAGTATGTACAAGTCTTCACTTGACACTTAGCATCCTATACAGTCCGTTCAATCCCAACCACTTGCTACAGGTGAGTTCATACTCCTTAATCAATGGTTTAAATGTTTTTAAATGCTTTTATGGGGGGCGGGGGGATACTAGTTGAATCATGCTAGTTATTATATCAATCATGTGATTAATAGGTAGCATACAAATGGATTTACTACTCTTTTAGCTGTTTTACCAAACAGATTACTTCAAATGGTTTTCCAAAACGTTTTTACTTGTTTAAAACTCTTTATCAAACTGTCTTACATACTGAAGGTTTCTTTTCAAACTCTATTACAATTGTGTTTCAAAACAAAGGTCTGCTTATACTTTAAACTGTTCTCATCAAACAAACTGTTTTCAAATCGTTTTACACACTGACATCAAGTTATCTTTTCCTAGTTATAAAACTTTTCAAAGGTTTTACAAAGCTTCTTTTATACTTTTATATTGTCAATTGCATGTCTATATATGTATAGTTATATAAGTAATGTTTAAAGGACTTAGGAAGACTAGCTCGCTTTACCTCCTTTTCCTCGTTGGGATGTGGCTTTAGGGCATCGGTTATCCGTCCGAAGGTCGTCTAAATATTAGTTGTATATTATGTATACATATATAGACATAAAAGTTCTATCAATTAATTAAATACCCTTGGGTAGCAGGGGTATACGCTCATGTTCATACGCACCAGTTATATTATTAGTAAGCTAGAATAGGCGTAGTTTAGGAAGTTACTAATACTATTACTAGAACGCAGAATCATACCACGAGTCAGTTCATTCATGAGTCAATACTTGCTAGATGGAGAGAGAGAGCACACATTACAGATATTACACACAGTACATTACTATACATGCTAGATAGAGAGAGAACACACATTACAACTAGTACACACAGTACATTACTATACATGCTAGATAGAGAGAGAACACACATTACAGCTAGTACACACAGTTCATTACTATACATGCTAGATAGAGAGAGAACACACATTACAACTAGTACACACAGTACATTACAATACTATATAGAGAGAACATACAGGCTAGACAGGGGGAGAACATACAATACAGCTAGCATTCATTACATATACATTCATGCAGTTATGTGATCCATTAAACGGGTCCTGGCACTTCCTGCCATGACCGTTTTTGTATCCAGAATATCCTTAATTGGGGAACATATGAGTTTGCGTATAGATCTATACTGGATTGACTATCCTACACCTTGATGCTTGCTACCGTGGGACTTGTAAGTCTACGGGTGCCAAATGTCATTTCTTATGGCATCTTACATCGTCGTTTTGCTAGAGTCGGTAGCAGGATACATGTCGATCACATGTTAGTTTAAATTACAATAGATTTAAGGTAGTTGGTACGGTTGTAGTTATTTGATACTACACTATAGTACTATTTCATTTTCCCATTACATTCACTTCATGAACATTCGCACGATGCACGGTAATGTAGAAGCTATATTTTTGGTTAATGATAGTCAGATTTGGGAAAATACACACTTTTACAAGGGAAACAGTCAAATACTAGATGCCTTGGTAGAAGGCTACTTTCACTAGGAAGAATAGGGTTTTCTAGGATATTCAAAACTTTTACATACTCATACTTACAATTACATTCTTACAAATACAGACACTAAAATACTGATGACCTCACCAGTTTTAAAGCTGATACTCTCTTTAAAAATAACTTGTATCCTCAGGTAGTTAGTAGACAGGTACCGATGCAAGGTTTAGAGAAGATGGAGCTCGTTCAAGACTCATCTTTCATTTTGATTTATACTTTATTGTCTATTATAATTTGACAGAACACACTTGTATTAATATTATATTATTAATGCATTGGATGATGTTGTTGCTTGTTTACTACTATTCATTGTTGTGATACTATCCGCCGTTCATGGTTTTGGGGTGTGACAGCATTGCCCTGGTTTGGGAAGTATAGGTCTCCGGGGATATGAAACCCCGCCATGTTATCTACGTGAGAAGTAGGAGTAAAAGAATCAGTTTAACAAACGTAATAAATATGATAATTATAGTAACACGAAATACTCCCATAGTATTTTAAGTTTATGTTTTGTTCTAATGTTCACATTGTAGTATTTTTGGTAAGTTTTTAGACTTGTTGTCATACCACAACCATTCCTGGGCATATGCTAATCACTTCTCAGAACAACATAGTTGATCAGACTATGCCACTCCCAGAACTAACCATACATCCCCAAGCCTATTTGTGATATTGAAAAATCGTAATACTTTTGTTCTGTCCTAATAAACTGATTTTAGTATGAATGCACAGTATGTATACTAAGTTAAATATTTTATTATTTAAAAGTATAAACTGTTGGCCAGAGTACTTTAATCCCATTGTATTTATAGTTAGTATATCTTTTATGGGTTGATATACTCCATTCACTATAAACAATGCTCTGATACCAATCTGTTACACCCCAAAACCAAGAACGGCGGAAGCGTTCTGGGGCGGAGGACATTATGTAAAGTATCATAACAATCCAAAGAAGTAAACAAGCAACAACATCATCCATTGCATTAATAGTAGAGTTTTAATACATATGTGTTCTTTGTAATGTAATTGACACCAAAAATGAATGATCAAAATAAAAGACGAGTCTTGTCTGTGTTCAGTCTTCTCAAAACCTGTCACCGGTACCTGTGTACTGAGGACCTGAGAATACAAGTTATTTTGAAAGCGTAGATCAGCATTTAAGTTGGTGAATTCATAAGTATTTTAGTGTCTTTGATTTGAAAAACTATAAAGAAAAGGTTGTAGATGTTTGAAGAAAAGTTTGTATAAGTAAGAAAACGCTAGAAAATCCCATATTTCCTACTAGTATAAAATGTAGTCTTCTACCAAGACCCGACAGTTTTGGAGGTTTGCTTCTCCGTATGAATGAAGGTTTTTCCCCATGTACAACTATTATTATCAAAATATAGTCTACCTCATCGTTTATGTGAATCTGTCACAAGATAAAAGTAAAAGGGAAATTATACAATCATTGAAATCATATCCTTTTGTACTAGGATAAACACGACGTGGCATCTCGCCAAACCGAACAACCGTAGACATCTGTCGATGTGCAGTTTCCCACTGTAGGTAATAGCCGGGTGTAGAATGGTAAGTCCCGTATAGTATGTAGAAGTATCTCTTCATATAGTATGTAATAGTATCTCTTCATGTAGTATGTATTAGTATCTCTTCATGTAGTATGTAATAGTATCTCTTCATATAGTATGTAGTATATTTGTATAGACTCATGAATGAACTAACTCGTGTATGTTCCCTTTGTACTGGGAATAGCAAGTAGTATCTCCTAAACTATACCTATTATAGTTTACTAGTAATGTAGTTTGAAAAGTCCATGTATGTTTATACACTTTTGCTACACAAAGTGTTGGACTTGAAGTCACAAATGTCTTATCAATACATATATATATATATATATATATATATATATATATATATATATATATATATACTTACTACATAAGTTTATAGATAGGGTTTTTAACAACGCATAAGTTGAAAAGAGGTTTTGTAATACATTTAGAGGGTTTGAAACAATAAATAATCATGACTTGATGTCAGTTTATAAAACGATTTAAAAGTAGTTTGTTTGATAAGACAGTTTGAAAGTATGGCAATTCCATAGGTTTGATTGTTATAAATCACATGTGATTGATATAATAAGTATGATATTCAACTTGTATCCCCCCCATAAAAGAATTTAAAAGCATGTACAAGCATTTAAAAGGTTGGTTAAGGGGGTATGAGCTCACCTGATGTGAGTGATGTGAATGTAAGTTCGGTGTAGGATGCTAAGTGTTAAGTGAGGACTTGAGCACACACGGATCCTTGTTAACATATAAAGACACATATATTCTTACAGTTAGTGTTTATAACAGCTAATTAGGTAATGGAACAACCGTAGGGACTAGGAAACAGTTGTTCTGAAGTGTTAAATCACATAGGGTTGCATACAAGGGGGTGTAGGGCCCCACTTGGTTCATTTGGTATGAACCATATGAGTTTATGGCCCAAAGACCATTTCCTCATTAGTTTACAGCCGTAAACTCATGGTACTAAGCATCAAGTTGTGATTTAAGGTCCTATAAGTCTATATGAAGTGTTCTTTGCTCAAGTCTAAGCCGTAGGAAGGAAAGGTGGCACCAATGCACCACTAAATAGTGTTCACGGCCTAGGGACCACTTACCCATGAGTTTACGAACGTAAACTCATGTTATCTTATACCAAATCAAAGGTTAAGGTCCCTAGATTAGGATAGAAGTGTTCTAGACTTGATCCTAAGGCTTGAGAAGTGATTAGGGCTCCTTTGGCCCCTTTTATAGAGTTTATGGCCCAAGAAGGTTCCTTGGCCGTAAACTCCCTTTTGATCCGGATTTCTTGATGAATTCTAAGTGTAAACTAGTTGATTCAAGCATACAACAAGGTAAGATAAGAGTACTTACAGTGTAGAAGCTTGAAAGGGTGCTTAGGGATCAAGAATACTAGTGTGTGTTCTTGGTGTTCTTGGTGAAATGAAGAACACTTGATTATTTATCAAATGAAGATATTTCACGGATGAAATCATACAGAAACACTAGATAATGAAGTTTATCAACTAATTATGGAAGAAAACATTTACTAAGTTGAAGATCTAATGAAGAACTTGGATGATACTTGAGAGAAAAGAGTTTCTAGGCTTTGAAAATGGAAATAATGACATAAAATGACTAAGTGTCATATTTACCCTAGAGTTTACGACTGTAAACTCCTTGTTATGGCCGTAAACTCCAAACTCTTGGAGCGTTGGAATTTAAATGTTGTGCAATTAACCCTAGAGTATCCTCTCTCCACTATCTGTTGCAGTACTAGGCTTTAGAACACTCAAACTGACTCTAAAACTGCTAAAATTTAGCAATTGAAAGTTTGACTTTGATTGAATGCAGGGTTTGTGATAAGATAGAAATTTCGAGTTGTCACAATTGTGGTATATTATAGCCCTACTTTAAGGTTATGTTTTCCGGACTCTATGTACATAATATGCCAATACAATCGACATCCATTTTCACACTCTTTGAAAAATAACCACTCAAATTCATAATATCCGGTTGCAAGTTGTATTTGTAGTAGACTTCTATTTCCAATTCTTTACACGATTCATATTGAACTAAGTGTTTTAGTTCAGAGATATTAGATTTGTGTTCATCTTTGATATCTAACTATCTCTTCATCTTTTATTTCTTGAAGTGAAAGATGCCTCCACGGAGAAACCCTAGGTGTGTCCATGTTAATCAAGCGCCAACACCACCTCCTCAATTTGATGCTGCCACATTTCAGGCGGCGGTCACTGCAGCTGTTGCAAATTTTATGTCTCATATAACCACCACTGTCGCTAGTGGATCAGGGAGTGGTGCATACCATTCCAATTAGGGTGAAAGTCAAGGGCACCATCGTGAGTATAAGGATTTCACGAACGCCAAACCTAGGACCTTTAATGGAACTGGGGGAGTGATGGTGTTAGATAATGGATTGAGAAAACAGAGGCAGTCTTCGAAATCTGTTCCTGTCCGGAAGGTAGCAAATTCAAATTTGCTTCCGATACTTTAGCTGATAGAGCCCTAACATGGTCGAACGGCGATGTTAAATCACTGACTCTGGTAGTGGCTAACTCCATAAGTTGGGAGAACCTCAAATCAATGTTGATGCGGGAATAGTGTCTGCAAGGTGAAATTCAAAAGCTCAGGCAAGAGCTCTGGGGTCTTACTATGCGTGGTTCAGACATAAAAACCTACATAGATTCAGTGACTTGGCGATCCTATGTCCAGATATGGTTTCTGTAACGCCCGGATTTCAGGGCTAAGCATTTTTGTCAATGTAATAGTCTAGGTCAACTCTTGTAACACTTTTTTTGAAGTAATAAAAATGAAATATTTGAGTATTATGTGAATTATGTGTATTTATGCGCTTATAATTTAATTATAAATGTATGATTAATAAATAATAAAAATAAGCGTCAAAATTAAAGTATAAGATAATCCCGATATCTCTACATAAAGTTGTATAATATGTCTCAAGGTTTTCGTACATATAAAGAATGCCGAAATCCGAGTTATAACGAAGAAGTTATGACCCGTCGAAGTTTTACGGCAAAACCGGCACGGCACCGGGAAGCGTAAATAGTGAATTTACGATAGAGCGAGATTTAGCCTTAGCAATCTAAACAAAAGTTGTAGAATATGTTAAACTAAGAGCGTCGATAAAAAGAATGCCCAAATCTGACTTCGTATGAGGAAGTTATGATTTTTCTAAGATTCGGCTTAGCAGTGCACGACCCGAAACTCGAATTTTAGTTCGAGCGGTTTTTGGCCTACGCAACCTAAATGAGAGTTGAAGATATCATTAATAGGAACTCAACGGTAAAAAGATGGACGAAAACGGAGTTCGTATGAAGTAGTTACGAATTCTTCGCGGTCATTTAACAGTCTAAAGGCCTCCTACTGTTAAATTTGAGATCGGTCAAGAATTAGCTGACGGAGTCTAAACGAAAGTTGTAGAGTACGTCTTCACCTACGCGTGGATATAAAGAACGTCAAAAACGGAGTTCGTATGAACGAGTTACAAATTATAATAACATATTTACGTATTAAAATAAAGTATAAATCATGTATACGTACACATATATATACATATGTATATATCATTAGAAAGGTATCGACGATGCGGTCATTATAAGACTAATGTTGAGTTCTTTCGACATTAGTTTAGTACAAATATCATTAAATCCATTTATAATAGTATTATAGAGGGGTGTTTAGTTGTTTATATAACTACAAGGTCATTAAGTAATTATGGAGGGTAGTTTTTGAAAATTCAATTAGTATAAATAAGAGCCTTGGGCTCTCATATTTCTTGCACCATTCTCTTGATTCAAGAGTCTTTCTCTCCTTATCCCCCGAGCATTTCGGTCCCTCGTGATTCGACTTCTCTTTCTGTAGCTTAGTATAGTAAGGTGAGCGCTGAAGCGCTGCACGAATCTTTCTTAGAAAGATTCAGCGACGAAGTTCTGCCCCTGCAGAGCCCGACTCCTAGCTAAAACCCCCTTGTAAGTAAGTTATGCTTACCTTATTTTAATATAGCTTATATTTAAAATTAGTATTGTTATTATGAACTTATAATAAATATTTGAGCTATTATTATAACTTATATAAGTGTCGTTATAATATTTTTTTTAACTACTCGCGGTACGGGGAATCTGGTTTAAAGGGCCGCATAGGGTTGTTGGATTTCAGAAATGCTATATGCCAAAATGGTCCTGCCCTCCGGTGTTTTATGTCTGGCCCCTGTCTGTACATAGTGGTTGGAAAATATTGTTTAACGCTTATATAATAATAATAATACTAAGACTAATAGTTGGTCACGGTAAATATTAGACTAAAAATTTAGCGATAATAATGCTAGGTTTCGTCGAAGGAAAATAGAATCGTTAGAAGCAAGCGCTGCCCGATTTTGGAATCATCACCTTAACAAGTGAGTGCATAGTTACTTTCAGCTTACACATAGATATGAAGTATTTTATATAAATTACGTGCTATATGTGCATATTATCTGAATACTTGCTATCTATGCTAGATGAACATTGTTATACATGTTTTCAATGATTTAAACTGTATATGTATTTTATATCTACGAAAATGTTGGGGTAAAACATGGGTAGATGTAATAGCTGATGTGTGATAAAATGATGAGAGGCCTCGATGTTGATGTTGTTGTTTCTGTCATCTAGCGGAGTATGGATGACGACCACGGACTCTTCTAGACAGTCCAGTGGAACGCTAGCAGGCTCGCAACCTGTAGGTGTTTGTGAACGACGTGTTCACCGGTGTACTCCATCCCCCACATGGTTGCCTTTAGGACATTTATTGCTGAGGAATCCCCTTAGCAGTAGTGTCCGTCCCGATGATGATCCTTAGGCTAGGTCCCTTATGATAGGTGTTTAGGGACGTAAAGTGAGGATAACGGGAACGGGTAATCGGGTTATTGTTGATTGAATTAATAAACTTATTTATTGTGGGTTGAAAACCCTATGTGCTCACCAGGCTCCCAAGCCTGACCCACTCAGTTTTATGTATTACAGGTAGTGGCGCATGAGCATAGGTGTGATGTTTTGGACGAGGGATTACGGATATAGGCCTGTAGATATGAAATAATGTAGTAAGGCTTATATTGTACTGTTTATGCTTTTGATCTGTACGAACATTACATCCCGAGTCTTTTAATGAAATACATTTCTATGGAAATGCTTTTGATAAATCTTTATCATATTTTTGTTTTGGGACAAATTCCGCAACACTTTCATTTAAAATGTAACTCTGATTTTTAAACAAAGCATAAACAAACCGGTCTTTTGTGGCCGTGATTTTGGGGATGTCACAGTTGGTATCAGAGCATTAGTTTAAGCGAACTAGGAATTTGTAGGATTTCTAGACTTAAACTTAGAATGCTAAGCGATGATTGTGAGGTGTGAGCACTAGCTTATTTTAGGAATTGTGCCTAAAATGCTTTTATGTGCTAAATGCTTTGTGCATAATATGCTGTTAATTGTTCGGATCTATGGTCTGTTGCCGACCGGATCTGGAAACCTTATGTGTTTAGGATTCTAAACGTACGACTACGATATTAGAACTAGCATGTAAACGTTTCGGAGTGATAAGGACGATTTAAAACGTCTATCCTAAATAAAGATCTAAATTCACCTTATTCGGTGTATAGATCAAGATGGCAATGACCCGTAGTGGAAACGTGAACGCAAATGGAGGTAGGAACCAACCCCCAGTGGTTCAGCAAATACCTATTGTTGCAGAAGTTGCACCTGAGCCAGTCACCATGGCTGGAGTTCAAGCCATGATTCAGGCTATGCTAGCTGAACAAAGGGAAGAAATGAGACGGATGCTCCACGAAAATAGGGACGGACCTACCATACATGTTGAACCGACGGAGCCAGTTCCCGAGCCATCTGAGGAAGGGAACTATAGCCGCCAAGTGAGTCAAGTAGGGACTCAAGGTGAGCAAAAGGATGGCCCAGAAGGGAGAAACAACAAGGATGGGCGGATGTACAAAAATTTCTTGGGTGCGAAACCACCAAGTCTCTCAGGAAGCCCAAAGCCTGTTGAGATTATGGACTGGATCTCCGAGATGGAGATGGTGTTTGAGAGCTGCGACTGCAGCGAGAAGCAGAAGACTGTCTTCGCTGTGAGACAATTGAAAACTGGAGTCTTGAGCTGGTGGAAGCTATTGGCAGATACAATGCCACGGAGAGAAGCTCTGAAAATGTCATGGGATGAGTTCTTGGAACAACTGAAGGCGCAGTACTGTTCAGAGATAGACCTGATTGATCTGAACAATGAGTTCCAAAATTTGAAGAAGGGGAGAATGAGCATCGATGACTATGCTGCTGCATTTACGGAAAAGATGAAGTTGTTTCCATACCTAGTGCCAACCGAACTTTCCAAAATTGAGAAATTCGCAAACGGACTGCCGGCTGACTTTGGCCCAACAGTCAAGATGGCAACCACTCTGAAATCAGCTGTTCGAGCAGCTAAGAACGTGGAGACCCAACAAAAGGAAAGAGGTCTGGAGAGGGCTGAGGTTGGTGAGAAACGGAAGTTCAATGGATCCTCGAAGTCCAACAAGAAGAGTAGATTCTCGAAGTCTGGTTCGAGGGGAGGAGGATCAGAAGCGAAGTGGTGTGACAAGTGCAAGAAGAAGCACTCTGGGAAGTGTGACGGAGGGGTCACTTGTTACAAGTGCAGAAAGCCTGGGCACTACGCCAATGAATGCACCCTCAACCAGAAAGCCTGTTATGGGTGCAATGAAGAATGGCACATTTTGAAGGACTGCCCGAAGAAGAAGGAGACAGGAAGACCCAACATACCACCGAAGCCGAAGGCGAGAGCCTTCCAGATGACGCTCGAGGCTGCAAAGGAGGCAGCAGACGTCGCTTCAGGTACCTTTCTTGTAAATGGTTTGCCTGCAAATATACTATTTGATTCCGGAGCCAACTACTCCTTTTGTGTCGCATAAATTTGGTGGGAAATTAGCATTGCCTGTAGAAAAACTAGATAATGCCCTGATTGTAGAAGTTTCCAGTGGCAAATTCGTACCTGTTAGTAATCGTATTAGGAACATCGTCATTGACCTAAACGGAAACGAATTCCACGAAGAGCTATTACCCATAGAGTTAAACGGTTTCGACATCGTTTTGGGTATGGATTGGCTTAGCGCCAACGATGCTGAGATTCAATGCCAAAAGAAGATAGTAAAGGTAAACCCACCCGGAAAAGAATCATTTATGGTGTATGGGGACAAACGCATAGTGAATTCTGGAATCATCTCCCTGATGAAAGCCAGGAAATGTATGTCCAAAGGATGTGCATCATACTTGGCATTCGTAATCGATGCCAAGAAGGAGAAGAAAGAGGTGCAGAATATACCGGTTGTGTGTGATTATCCGGAAGTCTTTCCCGAAGATCTTCCCGGATTACCACCTGATAGACAAGTGGAGTTTCGTATAGACTTGTTACCAGGAACAACACCGATAGCAAAGGCACCTTACCGATTAGCACCGACGGAGATGAAGGAGCTCATGACGCAACTTCAGGAGCTGTTGGACAACGGTTTTATTCGACCTAGTTCATCACCCTGGGGAGCTCCGGTGTTATTCGTGAAGAAGAAGGACGGAAGTATGAGAATGTGTATAGACTACCGAGAGCTGAATAAGGCAACAGTGAAGAACAAGTATCCATTGCCGAGGATTGATGACCTATTCGATCAGCTGCAAGGTTCGAGCTACTTCTCAAAGATCGATCTTAGGTCAGGATATCATCAGCTAAAGGTGAAAAAGCAGGATATTGAGAAGACTGCATTCAGAACGAGATATGGACACTACGAGTTCTTGGTTATGTCATTCGGGCTAACCAATGCTCCCGCAGCATTCATGGATTTGATGAATAGGGTTTGTAAACCATTCCTCGATAAATCCGTGATAGTGTTCATCGACGACATTCTCATCTACTCGAAAAGCCAAGAGGAGCATGGCAAGCATCTACGGGAAGTATTAGAAGTGTTGAAAAAGGAGAAGCTTTTTGCAAAGTTCTCCAAATGCGACTTTTGGATACGGGAAGTCCAATTCTTGGGTCATGTTGTTAACCAGGAGGGAATAATGGTTGACCCCGCAAAGATCGAGGCTGTAATGAAGTGGGAACATCCAAAGAGTCCCACGGAGATTCGAAGCTTTCTAGGATTAGCCGGATATTATCGACGATTTATCCAAGGCTTTTCTTCGATAGCTGCTCCATTAACAACTTTGACTCATAAAGGAGCTACGTATACGTGGAGTGAGAAACACGATGAGGCATTCGAGAAGCTAAAGAAGAAGTTATGTGAAGCACCGATACTTTCTCTACCCGATGGAGTCGAAGATTTCGCGGTTTATAGTGACGCTTCTGGAGTCGGGTTGGGTTGTGTTCTGACCCAAAGAGAAAAGGTGATAGCATACGCATCTCGACAATTGAAAGAGCACGAAAAGAACTACCCCACTCATGATCTGGAGTTGGCAGCGGTAGTTTTTGCCTTAAAGATATGGAGGCATTACCTCTACGGCACGAAGTGCAAGCTCTTCACTGATCATAAGAGTCTCCGGTATCTCTTTAATTAGAAGGAGTTGAACATGAGGCAACGACGCTGGCTAGAACTTCTCAAGGACTACGACTGTGAGATACTTTACCACCCAGGTAAAGCAAATATTGTTGCTGATGCTCTCAGTCGGAAAGTCAATCTGGAAAGGAAAAGGCCAAGAGCGTTAAGAATTGAAGTCGTCTCGACGATTGTCGAAAGTATCAGGAAAGCTCAAGAAGAAGCTTTAGAGAAAAATGACCGAAAGGAAGAACGTTTGGGAAGAACGTTAGTGTTTGGTACAAACAGTCGAGGACTGAAGGTATTCCAAGATCGAATTTGGGTACCTAAGACGGGAGGAATAAGAGATCTTTTGATGGAAGAAGCACACAAGACCATGTACTCGATTCATCCCGGTAGCACTAAAATGTATAGGGACCTAAAACCCTACTACTGGTGGCCGACGATGAAGCTCGATGTTGCGAAGTATGTGGCTGAGTGCGTAACATGTGCGAGGGTTAAGGCACAACATTAGAAACCGTATGGGAGTTTGGAACCTTTACCTGTACCCATGGGTAAATGGGAAGACATCACCATGGATTTTGTGACTAAACTGCCCAGGACGTAGAACGGTCACGACATGATTTGGGTAGTCGTGGATCGTTTCACCAAGAGTGCACACTTCATAGCAGCCAACGAGAAGTGGTCTATGGATAAGCTCGCAAATGCTTACGTGAAGGAAATTGTAAGACTTCACGGTGTCCCTCTTACGATTGTATCAGATCGTGATAGTCGTTTCACGTCAAGGTTTTGGAGGAGTCTACAAGAGGAGTTAGGTACAAAGTTGTGTTTGAGTACTGCTTATCATCCGCAAACTGATGGTCAGAGCGAAAGAACGATTCAGACGCTGGAAGATATGCTGAGAGCATGTACCCTCGAATTCCAAGGGAATTGGGACGAGCACTTACCTCTGGTAGATTTTTCCTACAACAATAGTTTTCACTCGAGCATCAAGATGGCTCCTTATCAAGCCTTGTATGGGCAGAAGTGTCGTACGCCGTCTTGTTGGCTTGAAGCCGGAGAGAAGCAGTTTATGGGCCCCGAGATAGTCCATGAGACTGCTGAGAAGTTGAAGGTGATTAGGGAAAGGATGTTAGCAGCCCAGGATCGTCAGAAGAGCTATGCTGACAAGAAAAGACGACCGATAACCTTCGAAGATGGGGATTCCGTTTTGCTTAAAGTCTCACCGTGGAAGGGACTTATAAGATTCGGGAAACGAGGAAAGTTGAGTCCAAGGTTTATTGGACCATTCAAAGTTCTTCAGAAGATAGGGAACCAAGCTTACAAGTTGGAATTGCCCGAAGAACTCAATGGTATTCATAACACTTTCCATGTGTGTTATTTGAGGAAATTCACGGGAGATGTTCCCGACATAATTCCAATCTCAGAGTTAAGGATGGATGAGAATAAAAGGCTGATCGAAGAGCCTGAGGCAATTGTTGACCATAAGACTAAGAAGTTACGACGCAAGATGGTCGACTTGGTGCTAGTCCGATGGAAACATTCTAATGGGCCGAATCTCACTTGGGAAACAGAGGATGACATGATGAGTCGCTATCCACATCTGTTTGCTGATGCATGATTCCGGGACGGAATCATCCTAAGGGGGAGAGAATTGTAACGCCCGGATTTCAGGGCTAAGCATTTTTGTCAATGTAATAGTCTAGGTCAACTCTTGTAACACTTTTTTTGAAGTAATAAAAATGAAATATTTGAGTATTATGTGAATTATGTGTATTTATGCGCTTATAATTTAATTATAAATGTATGATTAATAAATAATAAAAATAAGCGTCAAAATTAAAGTATAAGATAATCCCGATATCTCTACATAAAGTTGTATAATATGTCTCAAGGTTTTCGTACATATAAAGAATGCCGAAATCCGAGTTATAACGAAGAAGTTATGACCCGTCGAAGTTTTACGGCAAAACCGGCACGGCACCGGGAAGCGTAAATAGTGAATTTACGATAGAGCGAGATTTAGCCTTAGCAATCTAAACAAAAGTTGTAGAATATGTTAAACTAAGAGCGTCGATAAAAAGAATGCCCAAATCTGACTTCGTATGAGGAAGTTATGATTTTTCTAAGATTCGGCTTAGCAGTGCACGACCCGAAACTCGAATTTTAGTTCGAGCGGTTTTTGGCCTACGCAACCTAAATGAGAGTTGAAGATATCATTAATAGGAACTCAACGGTAAAAAGATGGACGAAAACGGAGTTCGTATGAAGTAGTTACGAATTCTTCGCGGTCATTTAACAGTCTAAAGGCCTCCTACTGTTAAATTTGAGATCGGTCAAGAATTAGCTGACGGAGTCTAAACGAAAGTTGTAGAGTACGTCTTCACCTACGCGTGGATATAAAGAACGTCAAAAACGGAGTTCGTATGAACGAGTTACAAATTATAATAACATATTTACGTATTAAAATAAAGTATAAATCATGTATACGTACACATATATATACATATGTATATATCATTAGAAAGGTATCGACGATGCGGTCATTATAAGACTAATGTTGAGTTCTTTCGACATTAGTTTAGTACAAATATCATTAAATCCATTTATAATAGTATTATAGAGGGGTGTTTAGTTGTTTATATAACTACAAGGTCATTAAGTAATTATGGAGGGTAGTTTTTGAAAATTCAATTAGTATAAATAAGAGCCTTGGGCTCTCATATTTCTTGCACCATTCTCTTGATTCAAGAGTCTTTCTCTCCTTATCCCCCGAGCATTTCGGTCCCTCGTGATTCGACTTCTCTTTCTGTAGCTTAGTATAGTAAGGTGAGCGCTGAAGCGCTGCACGAATCTTTCTTAGAAAGATTCAGCGACGAAGTTCTGCCCCTGCAGAGCCCGACTCCTAGCTAAAACCCCCTTGTAAGTAAGTTATGCTTACCTTATTTTAATATAGCTTATATTTAAAATTAGTATTGTTATTATGAACTTATAATAAATATTTGAGCTATTATTATAACTTATATAAGTGTCGTTATAATATTTTTTTTAACTACTCGCGGTACGGGGAATCTGGTTTAAAGGGCCGCATAGGGTTGTTGGATTTCAGAAATGCTATATGCCAAAATGGTCCTGCCCTCCGGTGTTTTATGTCTGGCCCCTGTCTGTACATAGTGGTTGGAAAATATTGTTTAACGCTTATATAATAATAATAATACTAAGACTAATAGTTGGTCACGGTAAATATTAGACTAAAAATTTAGCGATAATAATGCTAGGTTTCGTCGAAGGAAAATAGAATCGTTAGAAGCAAGCGCTGCCCGATTTTGGAATCATCACCTTAACAAGTGAGTGCATAGTTACTTTCAGCTTACACATAGATATGAAGTATTTTATATAAATTACGTGCTATATGTGCATATTATCTGAATACTTGCTATCTATGCTAGATGAACATTGTTATACATGTTTTCAATGATTTAAACTGTATATGTATTTTATATCTACGAAAATGTTGGGGTAAAACATGGGTAGATGTAATAGCTGATGTGTGATAAAATGATGAGAGGCCTCGATGTTGATGTTGTTGTTTCTGTCATCTAGCGGAGTATGGATGACGACCACGGACTCTTCTAGACAGTCCAGTGGAACGCTAGCAGGCTCGCAACCTGTAGGTGTTTGTGAACGACGTGTTCACCGGTGTACTCCATCCCCCACATGGTTGCCTTTAGGACATTTATTGCTGAGGAATCCCCTTAGCAGTAGTGTCCGTCCCGATGATGATCCTTAGGCTAGGTCCCTTATGATAGGTGTTTAGGGACGTAAAGTGAGGATAACGGGAACGGGTAATCGGGTTATTGTTGATTGAATTAATAAACTTATTTATTGTGGGTTGAAAACCCTATGTGCTCACCAGGCTCCCAAGCCTGACCCACTCAGTTTTATGTATTACAGGTAGTGGCGCATGAGCATAGGTGTGATGTTTTGGACGAGGGATTACGGATATAGGCCTGTAGATATGAAATAATGTAGTAAGGCTTATATTGTACTGTTTATGCTTTTGATCTGTACGAACATTACATCCCGAGTCTTTTAATGAAATACATTTCTATGGAAATGCTTTTGATAAATCTTTATCATATTTTTGTTTTGGGACAAATTCCGCAACACTTTCATTTAAAATGTAACTCTGATTTTTAAACAAAGCATAAACAAACCGGTCTTTTGTGGCCGTGATTTTGGGGATGTCACAGTTTCTCTGGAGAGCAAAAAGATTGAAAGATATATTTGGGGGCTATCACTTAGATTCACGGAGGTGTCATTGCATCCAGGACTGTTACCTTTGACAGTGCCAAAGAGCTAGCACACTCACTTATTGACCATGGAGCCCGTCAAAGCTCTGTGGGTCCTCCTCAAGAACAACCCATGGGAAACAACAACAATAACAACAACAACAACAACAACAAGAAAAACTGTAATAAAAGGAAGGGCCAATCTTTTCAATAGCCCTCAAAAAATCAACAGTTAGTGGCAATCCCAGCTGCTTCTGTACCTGCTGCTATTCCTACTAACCCCACACCAGCTAAGCCTTATGTTGGTAAACTCCCAAAATGCAACAAGTGTAATTTCCACCATAACAGAAATTGGCGAGAAATGCAGTGTCAGAACTGCAACAAGAAAGGGCATACTGCTCGATTTTGTAAATCACCACCCCAACCGATTAACCAAGTACCTGCCGCTGGAGTAGGTCAAGTGTGTTATGAATGCGGCGAAGTTGGACATTTCAAAAGAGATTGTCCGAAAGCTAGAAATACTGGTGGAGTTGGAAGAATACTGGCAATCGGTCACGAAGAAGTTGTGGCAGACCCTACAGTGGTCACTAGTACATTTCTTCTCAGGAATACTTATGCATGCATTTTATTTGATTGTGGGGCTGAATAGAGCTTCGTGAACCATAAATCCAAGAAACTACTAAAACAAAAGTCCCAACCACTCAATGAAACCTTCACAGTAGAAATGGCCAACGGGAAATCAGAATGCACTAATGATATATACATAGGATGTACCCTTACCTTGAATAACTTTTCTTTCCCAATAGACCTTATGCCAGTCTCTATCAAAAGTTTCGACCTCATTATTGGTATCGATTGGTTATGTTCTAATCATGCGGACATCCTATGTTACGAAAGAGTCGTACTCCTGAACTTGCCGAACGATGAAACTCTTATCATTTACGACGATAAACCCGGATCGAACCTCCGGATCATTTCTTGTATCAAGGAACAAAAGTAGCTTCGCAAAGAGTATTGTGCTTTCTTAGCTCACGTGGTAGACAAAAAGCAAGAAGTGAAAGACATCGTGAACATTCCTGAGGTTTGCAACTTTCCTGACATATCTCCCGACGATCTCCCAGTCGTGCCACCTGAATGAAAAGTCGAATTTAGAATTGACTTAATCCCTGGGGCTATCCTTGTAGCCAAATCCCCCTGTCGTCTTTCACCATCAGAAATGCAGGAATTGTCCATCCAGCTAAACGAACTCGTTAGTAAAGGCTTCATAAGACCAAGCTTCTCACCATGGGGAGCACCGGTCTTGTTCGTGAAGAAAAAGGATGGAACATTCCGCATGTGCATAGACTATCGTGAGCTGAATAAACATACCATTACGAATTGATATCCTCTTCCTCGCACTGACGATCTGTTCGACCAACTTCAAGGTGTGAGCTACTTCTTGAAAATAGACTTAAGATCCGGGTATCACCAGTTATTAATTTTGGAGGAAGACGTTCCCAAAAGAGCGTTCAGAACTCGTTATGGTCATTACAAGTTTGTAGTGATGCCTTTCGGATTGACGAATGCACCTGCTGTGTTCATGGACCTAATGAACAGAGTGTGTCATCCGTACCTGGACAAATTCCTCATAGTCTTCATTGACGACATCTTGGTCTACTCAAGAAGCGAAGATGAGCATGGTCAACATCTTCGTCAAGTGTTACAAACCCTGAGAACAGAGAAACTATATGCGAAGTTCTCAAAATGTGAATTTTGAATCAGGAAGGTAGATTTCCTGGGTCAAGTAGTCACTCAAGAAGGAATTCACGTGGACCATTCCAAAATAAAGGCAATTGAGAAGTGGTCAGCACCCAAAACACCTACAGAAATCTGATAATTATTAGGTCTTGCTAGCTACTATCGCAGATTCATCTAGAATTTCTACTGGATTGCTAAACCGCTTACCACACTGACACAAAAGGGTTTGATTTTTAGTTGGGGAGAGAAACAAGAAGCAACGTTCCAAATGTTGAAGCGAGCCCTATGTAGTGCATTGATCTTGTCTCTTCCTGGAGGGACAAAATATTTTGTAGTGTATTGTGATGCTTCTAACCAAGGGCTTGCATGTGTTCTTATGCAACAAGGAAAGGTTATATCCTACGCCTCGAGACAGCTCAAGACACATGAGGTCAACTATACAACACATGACCTTGAACTAGGAGCAGTAGTATTTGCTTTGAAGACCTGAAAACATTACTTATATGGCACGAAATGCATAATATTCACGGACCATAAAATGACTTCAGCATATCTTCGACCAGAAGGAGTTGAACATGAGGCAATGACTGTGGGTGGAGTTGCTGAATGATTACGAATGCGAGATTTGTTATCACCCTTGTAAAGCCAATACATTAGCTGACGCCCTTAGCAAAAATGAATACTCGGGACGCCGAGTAAAGTCGTTGACCATGACGATCCATTTACATCATCCACACAGATCAAAGAGGCTCAACTCGAGGCCATAAAACTCGAAAATGTGGCAGCTGAATCCCTGAGAGGCATGGATAAGAACTTCAAAGTTAGAAGTGATGGAGTCTATTGTTTCATGAACCGGATCTAGACACCAAAGTTCGATGGTTACAGAGACGTGGTTAAGAATGAAGCACACAAAACCTGACACTCCATTCATCTAGGTTCAGACAAGATGTATCTAGACCTTAAGAAACTTTACTGGTGGCCTAACATGAAGGCCAAATTTGCTACCTTTGTGGGCAAGTGACTTACTTGTGCCAAAGTCAATGTAGAGTACCATAAACCTTCAGGTTTATTGCTACAACCTAAAATCCATGAATGGAAGTGGGAACGGATTACGATGGATTTCATAACTAAGTTACCCAAGACAACGAGTGGTTATGATATTATTTGGGTAATCATTGATAGATTAACCAAATCTGCACATTTCTTAGCAATAAAAGAAACTGACAAGATGGAGAAGCTAAGAAGAACTTACATCAGAGAAATAGTTAGACTGCATGATGTGCCAATATGTATTATTTCTGAATGAGATATTAGACTCACTTCTTGTTTCTGGCAGTCTTTACAAAACTCTCTGGGAACTAGGTTGGACATGAGTACAACTTACCATCCACAGACTGACGGACAAAGTAAGAGGACGATTCCATCACTAAAAGATATGTTGTGAGCCTGCATGATAGACTTTAGAAAGACATGGGATACTCATTTACCCCATGTCAAGTTCTCTTACAATAAAATTTATCACAATAGCGTAAAGGCTGATCCGTTTGAAGACATCTGTGGCTGCAAGTGCATATCACCTCTATGCTGGGCTGAAGTGGGTGATACACAACTAGCTAGAGGTCAAGTTCCAGACAGTACTCTCACTCGTCCGGAAATTATTCGAGAAACTACAGAGAAAATCATACAAATTCGGGAGCGACTTAAAGCATCCAGAGTTAGACAAAAAAGGTACGCTGACAAAAGGAGAAAACCTTTGGAGTTATAGGTTGCTGACCGCGTCTTGTTGAAGGTCTCTCCCTAGAAAGGCATGGCACGCTTTGGAAAGCGTAATAAACTGAATCCAAGGTACATAGGACCATTTGATATTCTTTCCAAAATCGGTCTTGTAGCTTACAAACTCCGGCTACCTCAAGAATTAAGTAACATACATCCTACCTTCCATGTCTCTAACTTGAAAAAGTGTCTATCCGACGAGACTCTTGTGATCCCACACGACGAGATCGAGATAAATGAGAGCCTCAACTTTGTGGAAGAAGCCGTAGAGATGCTAGACGTGGAAGTTAAGAGAACCAAACAAAGCCGTATCCCAATAGTGAATGTTAGTTGGAATGAAAAACGGGGACTTGAATTCACTTGGGAGTGGGAGGATCAAATGCAACAAAAGTATCCACATCTTTTTGTTGGATTAGTGTCTAAGTCCATAACTATTTTGGTATGTACTTGACCCGATGGTGCATGGTCCTTTTGGGTTGCCTTCACCAAAGCAACTTGATTGGAGAAATAAATAGAGAGAGAGGTTATTATGATTTATTAATATGTTATAAGAATAATATATTAAAGGAGAAATCATATTTGTCTAATTAATATTGGTCAATAATTCATTAAGAATTAATTTTGTGATCAAGTGTAATTAATTAAACTAGAGGGGCTGAATTGTAATTATGTGATAATTACAAAATAAGGTAAGGATTATCTTATATATAGGGTGAACGAATTTAAGGTGATAATGACTTAGAATTCAACTAGGATAAGGGTTTCTAAGACTTATCTTATGGTTTCTTGGTGGGCAAGCAACTAGATAAGGATAAGGACAAAAATCCTAATCTTTACACCTATATAAACCCCCTAAGGCTCATGAATTTGTCTAACCCTTCCCAAGAAGTCCTAGGGACGAATTCTAACACCTCTCCTCTCTCTTTATACCTTCTCCATTTGCTCTTGGTGTATGTAAGCCATTAGAGGAGTGACACTTGTGACTCTAAGCCTTCCAAAGTCAATTCAAGGAGGAATTGGGATTGTTATTGCTACATAACAATCAAGGTAATATCTTAAACCTAATTATATGTTAATATTGATTTCCATATGCTAGAATTAGGGTTTATAGTCTTGGATTCAAAGCATGTACAATAGAGAAACCTAGATCCAAGCATTAGGGTTTGTATGAGCACATAGGATGTCTTATGACCAAAACCCATCAGTGGTATCAGAGCCTAGCTTGGTTTCAATTGTATTGATGCATTATATATCTAAAAAATTTGATTTTTGGTGTTTTGGAGGCTGGACTCGCCGAGTCCATATCTGAACTCGCCGAGTCCAAGGTGACTCGACGAGTCAACTCGTCAGATAGAGCTTATCTCGGGATTTCTTGTTGTTTTTGCATTGGGATAGTTACCTTATCATGTTAGATAAATATTAATCCGATTATATGATATAGTTGACTATATTTTTGATCTAATTGAAGATATTTATCAATTAATAAGATAATTGTTTCCTTATAAGATAATTGATTAATTATTTTGAGTAAATTGATAAATTGTTTTGCAAGAAATCATTAAACAAATCAAATATGGATAATTATGTAATTAAATGTTAGTTTAGATTATTTGTTATTTGATCCTTGTTGTTATGGAAAGTTTCATATTTTTCCCTTTAGGTTTTATAGTTTAAATTTGAACCCAATAGTTTTGTAGTTTTGAAATTTAAATAGTTGAAACCCTAATGCTTTGAAAAAAAGGTTTCAAAACTTGCCCTCAAGTTTTGGAATTTAAAAGTTGATTAAAAGTTTAATTAGGAATTTTAAATTCTAAAAACCTAGTAATGTTTTGAATAGTTCAAATCACTCCCTTATGGTTTTATTAATTAATTAAGGTGTATAATTAAAAGAAGTTTAATAAATCCATAAAAGTTTAGGTTTACAATTTAATTGAATTAAAGGTATAATTATTAAATTAGACCACCTAGTATTTTGAAAGTATAAAATACACCCTATACTATATATAACATTAAAAGTCTAACATTATATATATGTATGAGTAAAAGTCAGTCTTACTGTTAGTAGGCCTCATTCACGAAGCTAGTCTATAAGGGGTGTTTAAGGAAATTGTCTATAAAATGGCGATTGAATAGGTATCCACTCTTACCCACCGCACTCTTGACTAGTGGAGGGTCGTTAGCCGAACGGGTAGGATAGGATGAAACCTTCCATTATAAGTATAATGAAGTATAAAAGTAACTAAATGTTTTCATAAAATTCCCAATCTTAGTTACTTAGGCAAAGTGAATTGATGCAATTCCATGAAATTACACTTTGTGCCCTTGTGAAGACGTTAGTGGAGCGTGTGTGGTTTACCAGCACACTAAATGGTTCTAAGCAAAGGTAGCAAAGGGTGACTCAATGTTTGTCATAGTTTGGTGGAGCGTGTGTGGTTTACCGGCACATCGAATAGGTAACTGTAACATGTGAGGGCACCATGTAACTTTGCATGGTTATTCACACCCGCTTTGTGATCCTCGGCATCCCAGTCACAAACTAAAGGGGCATATCGAGATTTAAACATGCAATTGAAAGTTTAATGTATCTCAAAGGATCTAGGAGTTTTCATAGATTTAAAACTTAAATTTCTTTTTCGTTTTTCATGGTGGAAATTAGTGAACCGTCATTCACTTACCTTCAAATGTTCTGCAATTTGGCTTACGGCATCCCTCTCCCGAGCTATAGAATATTGTGTTGGGTCCTAGCCTTAGTATTTCATTTGGGTGATTTACTAAGGACTCAATCAATCAACTAACTTGAATTTGTTTTTCTCCCGTTTTGTAGATGTCAAAGTTCGACAACTATGGTCTTCCCAAATCCCGTGGAACAAGCTTTCCACATGAAGATGATATTCCACGATTCGATCGAGGAACAAGAAATCATGCTTCACTTCCCCCTCCTCCTCCAATTATTCTCCCTAACCCACAAGTTCAAATGCTTGAAAAGTTCAAGATCACTCAAGCCCTTTTGGCAAGTAAACGTAAAGAAGGAAAGTCCGTGTGTGCACACGTCCTAGGGATGAAGTCACACATTGATAGGTTAAGAATGTTGGGATCCGTTGTCTGTGAGGAAATGGCTGTTGATTGGGTTCTTCAGTCACTTCCCAACTCATATAGTGAGTTCGTAAGAGAGTACTATATGATAAACTACGACATAACCCTTATAGATCTCACCTATATGCTTATTGCTGCTGAATCAGCAATGGTTTGGCGCAATAGAAAAGCAAAGTTGATTGGTGAATCTGCCTTCAAGATCTCTATGGATATAGACAATGCCAACGAAAGACATGATATGATCGAAATCTTTGATCATAAGAGAAAGGCAATGTCTGAAGTAGTTCCATGTCATGTTCCAAAAGAATCAATTTGCTTTTATTGCCAAGAGATAGGGCATTGGAGACGAAGCTGCCCCATTTACATAAGAGATCTAAGAGATGGGAGAGTCAAAACGTATGGCTTTGCTTTAGGTAAAATCCATTAGGTTGATGTTGGTGAGAAAAGAAACTTTGAAGGAACATCTGGTTCCGATAAGAAAGGAAAATTTTCGAAATCTGATTCGAAAAAGTTTGGGGGAAAAGGAGGCGAGGCGAAGTGGTGTGATAAGTGTAAGAAAAAGCACTTTGGGAAATGTAGCGAGGATGTGACCTGCTACAAGTGTGGAAAGGTTGGACATTTTGCCAATGAATGTCCGAACAACAAAAGAATGTGTTTTGGGTGTAATGAAGAGGGGCACATTTTGAAGGACTGTCCGAAGAAGAAGGAGGCAGCAAAGCCCAACATTCCACCAAAGCCGAAGGCGAGAGCCTTCCAGATGACACTTGAGGCTGCAAAGGATGAAGCTGATGTCGCTTCAGGTACCTTTCTCGTAAATGAATTACCTGCTCAAATATTGTTTGATTATGGAGCCAACTACTCCTTTATTTCGCATGAGTTTGGTAGAAAGCTAGCTTTGCATGTTGATAGACTAGATAATGCTTTATTAGTTGAAGTAGCTAGTGGCAAGGTTGTACCTGTTAGCCATCGTATGAAAAACATCTTGATTGAACTTAATGGGAATAAGTTTCACGAGGCGTTATTGCCTATCAAACTTAATGGTTTCGACATCGTCTTGGGAATGGATTGGCTTAGCGCCAATGATGCCGAAATTTTATGCAAGACGAAGATAGTTAAAGTAAACCCGCCTGGAAAAGCTTCGTTTATGGTGTATGGGGACAAACGGCGAGTGAATTCTGGGATCATTTCTCTAATGAAAGCCAGAAAGCGTTTGACCAAGGGATGTACATCATATTTAGTGTTTGTGATTGATGCTAAGAAAGAAAAGAAGGTGATGCAGAGCATTCCAGTGGTGTGTGATTTTCCGGAAGTATTCCCCGAGGATCTTCCTGGATTACCACCTGATAGACAAGTGGAGTTCAGAGTAGACTTGTTACCAGGAACCACGCCAATAGCAAAAGCACCTTATCGATTAGCACCGACGGAGATGAAGGAGTTGATGATGCAACTTCAGGAGTTATTGGACAAATGTTTCATTAGACCTAGTTCATCACCCTGGGGAGCTCCGGTGTTATTTGTAAAGAAGAAAGATGGAAGTATAAGATTGTGCATCGATTACAGAGAGCTGAACAAGGCAACAATAAAGAATAGATATCCGTTGCCGAGGATTGATGACCTGTTTGATCAATTGCAAGGTTCGAGCTATTTCTCGAAGATCGATCTTAGGTCAGGATATCATCAGTTGAAAGTAAGAGAGCAAGATATCGAGAAGACTGCATTTAGAACTAGATATGGACACTACGAGTTCTTGGTTATGTCGTTTGGACTAACCAATGCTCTGGCAGCGTTCATGGATTTGATGAATAGGGTTTGTAATCCTTTCCTTGATAAATCTGTGATAGTGTTCATAGACGACATTCTGATTTACTCAAAAAGCCAGGAGGAGCATGGCAGACACTTGCGAGAAGTGTTAGAAGTTTTGAAGAAAGAGAAGCTTTATGCAAAGTTCTCCAAATGTGATTTTTGGATTCGTGAAGTCCAATTTTTGGGTCACGTGGTCAACCAAGAAGGGATAATGGTTGATCCAGCGAAGATCGAAGCTGTGACGAAGTGGGAACAACCGAAAAGTCCCACGGAGATTCGAAGCTTTTTGGGATTAGCCAGATATTACTGTAGGTTTATCCAAGGCTTTTCTTCGATTGCTACTCCATTGACAGCTTTGACCCACAAAGGAGCTACTTATGCTTGGAGTGAGAAGCATAAAGAAGCATTCGAGAAGTTAAAGAAGAAGTTATGCGAGGCACCGATACTTTCTCTACCCGATGGAGTTGAAGACTTCGCTGTTTATAGCGATGCGTCTAGTGTTGGATTGGGTTGTGTTTTGACCCAGAGAGAAAAGGTGATAGCATATGCGTCTCGACAGCTGAAAGAGCATGAAAAGAATTACCCGACTCATGATTTGGAGTTGGCAGCGGTAGTTTTCGCTCTGAAAATATGGAGGCATTACCTCTATGGCACGAAGTGCAAACTTTTCACTGATCATAAGAGTCTCCAATACCTCTTTAATAAGAAAGAATTGAATATGAGACAACGACGCTGGCTAGAATTACTTAAAGACTACGACTGCAAGATACTTTACCACCCCGGTAAAGCTAATGTTGTTGCTGATGCTCTCAGTCGGAAAGTCAATCTTGAAAGGAGGAGGCCAAGAGCGTTGAGAATTGAAATTGTCTCGACCATTGTCAAAAGTATAAAGAAAGCTCAAGAGGAAGCTTCTGAGAAAAATGACCGAAAGGAGGAACGTTTGGGTAAAACGTTGGTGTTTGGTACAAACGGTCATGGACTTAAGGTATTCCAAGATCGTATTTGGGTACCTAAGTCAGGAGGAATTAGGGATCTTCTGATGGAAGAAGCTCACAAAACCATGTACTCAATTCATCCTGGTAGCACTAAAATGTATAGGGACCTGAAACCCTACTACTGGTGGCCGACGATGAAGCTTGATGTTGCAAAGTATGTGGCCGAGTGTGTGACTTGTGCGAGAGTCAAGACACAACATCAGAAACCTTACGGGAGTTTAGAACCATTGCCTATGCCTATGGGTAAGTGGGAAGACATTGCTATGGATTTTGTCACTAAACTGCCCAGAACAAAGAATGGTCACGACATGATTTGGGTGGTCGTTGATCGATTCACTAAGAGTGCGCATTTCATAGCAGCCAAGGAGAAATGGTCTATGGAAAAGCTTGTGAATTCTTACGTGAAGGAAATTGTGAGGCTTCACGGTGTTCCGTTAACGATTGTATCGGATCGTGATAGCCGTTTCACCTCAAGGTTTTGGAAAAGTCTACAAGAGGAAATGGGTAGCAAGTTATGTTTAAGTACAGTTTACCATCCGCAGACTGATGGTCAGAGTGAAAGAACAATACAAACACTTGAAGATATGCTGAGAGCATGTACCTTGGAATTCCTAGGTAATTGGGATGAACATTTACCTTTGGTAGAATTTTCCTATAATAATAGTTTTCACTCGAGCATTAAGATGGCACCTTATCAAGCTTTGTATGGACAGAAGTGTCATACGCCGTCTTGTTGGGTTGAGGCTGGGGAAAAGCAGTTTATGGCACCAGAGATGGTTCATCAAACTGCTGAAAAGTTGAAAATAATTAGGGAAAGAATGTTACCAGCCCAAGATCGTCAAAAGAGCTATGCTGACAAGAAGCGAAGACCGATGACTTTTGAGGTTGGAGATTCGGTTTTGCTTAAAGTCTCGCCGTGGTAGGGACTTATAAGATTTGGAAAAAGGGGAAAGTTGAGTCTAAGGTTTATTGGACCGTTTAAAGTTCTTTAGAGGATAGGGAACCAAGCTTACAAGCTCGAATTACCCGAAGAACTGAATGGAATTCACAACACTTTTCATGTGTGTTATTTGAGAAAGTTCACGGGAGAAGTTCCCGATATAATTCCAATTTCTGAATTGAGAATTGATGAGAACAAAAGGTTGATTGAAGAACCAGAGGCAATTGTTGACCGAAAGACTAAGAAGTTGCGATGCAAAATGGTTGGGTTAGTGCTTCTCCGATGGAAACACACGAATGGGCCGAATCTCACCTGGGAGACGGAGAGTGACATGTTGAGTCGCTATCCGCATTTGTTTGTTGATGTGTGATTCCGGGGATGGAATCATTCTAAGGTGGAGAGAATTGTAATGCCTGTGTTTCCGGGCTTGCCATTTTTAGCAATGTAATGGTCTAGGTTAACCTTTGTAACCCATTTTGAAGTAATAAGATTGTATTATTTGAGTATTATGTGTTTTGTGCTTAATTGCTTAATTATGTGGTTTGATTAATTAAGAATAAAAATAAGCGTCAAAATTTAAGTGTAAAATAAACTTAATAACTTTGATTTATGTTGTAGTAGTTGAAACGAGGTTTCCGAATATATATAGAACGCCTAAATCTGACTTCGTATGAGGAAGTTATGATTTATCGAAGTTTCGGCTTAGCAGTATGCAGCCTGTTTTACTCGATTTAAGATCGAGGGGTTTTTAGCCGAAGCAATCTAAATGAGAATCGAAGATCTCATTGTTGGTATCGAAGCGATAAAAAGTTAGGCGAGAACGGACGTCAAACGAAGAAGTTATGAATTTATAACGAAGTTTGTCTGTCGCAGCCTATTAAAAATAAATAATAAAAATAAATTCCAAATTAGCCGACGGAGTCTAAACGAAAGTCGTAGAGCGTAGTCTCACCTTCGCGTGGAAATAAAGAACGTCGAAAACGGAGTTCGTATGAAGAAGTTATGATATTCCGAAGTTTATTAATCATTTTGTATTTATATTTAAATCAGAAATCGGAAGCATTATCCGAAGCGAGTCATTGATATGATCCGAGGTATGCGCTGCGTACTCGAGTACGCCCCGCGTACTCCGAAGGGTGTCAACATTTCGGATGACGCATGCAGTGACAATTCGGAGCCCTGTACGCCCCGCGTACAGGCGTACGCCCCGCGTTCGTGCGAGGGTCCAGCACTATAAAAGGGGATCCGAAGGTAGCCAAAATTTTTGTTCATTTCTTCTCTTCTCTCTAGTCCTTTGCCTCGTTTTGCATGCCGATTCCATCCCGAAGCCCCAGTAATATTCCCGAGCCCCGAGGCAAGTCCCGAGATCCCGAAGATCCTGAGAAGTGCGGTTTCTGAGTCGAAGCTCTGCCCGCGAGAAGTTCGATTTTTGTGAAGATCTTCCAAATCTGCTATGGATTACTACTTCTGCAAGTCGTAGTGCTGTCCGATCATCTTCTGATCAAGTGAGTGTATACTACCTTTCATAAACACGATAATAATACAAGTTTGGTTCGAGTGTATTAAATATATTGTCGTTTATAGGTGTGAGTGTGTAGTTATTTTCTTCTAATACAATAATATTAAGTATTTTATATAAAATACGTGTTATGTGTATATATTTGGTTGTGTTATGTGTGAATGTGTATTCACTCTCTTCTATCGTATAGATCTGATTATTTCTCTATGAGATATGTGTTATGTGTGTGTGTGCCTCATCTGTTATGTGATATATGTGTTGATTAAAGCATGCTATACAGGTTTTTAAACTATGTATACAAATGTATATTTTTGTCTACTAATATGTTGGGTAGAACATGGGTAGATAGTTGGTGTGTAATAAACAGATGAGAGGCCTCGTTGTTGTTTGATTTAGTCATCTAGCGGAGTTTAGATGACGACCACATACTTTTCTAGATAGTCTTGTGGAAACATTAGCAGGTTCGCCACCTGTAGGTGTTAATGAACTTGGGTGTTCATTCGCTGTACTCCATCCCCCTCATGGTTGCCTTATTTGACTTATATTGCTAAGGTACCCCCGAAGCATGTGTTGTCACGCCGATGAAATATTCTTAGACTAGGTCCGTTATGTTAGTTGTTTTAGGGACATTAAAGTGAGAATAACGGGAATGGGTAATTGGGTTATTGTTGGTTGGTGAAAATTAAATATGATATTTATTGAGGGTTGAAAACCTATATGCTCACCAGGCTCCCAAGCCTGACCCACTCAGTTTAAATTGTATTACACGAAGTGGCGGAAGGGCATGAGATGGATGAACCATCAAGTTGTTTTGTTTACAAGTCTGAATATGTTTATATTTGCTATATGACTTGTAATGTATTCGTTTATGCTTATTGGTCTGTATCGGAACATGACACCCCGAGTTATGATTATAATGAAAATACATTTCTTTTATGAAATGCTTTGGTAAACATTGTTTTATCATGCTTTGTTTTTGGGAACAAATTACGCAACTCTTTCAAATCAAAAGGCTTTACTCTGAAAATATTTAAAACCATAAATGAAAATCGGTCTTTTCTGGCCGAGATTTTGGGGATGTCACACAAACCCTCGAATGGGGTGTTTTGGTGTGGATTGGAAGCAAGTAGAGGACCTGCTCGAGGAACTCAGCGAGTTGCTCGCAGGACTCGGCGAGTTGATACTCGAGTCGGCCCCAAAGTCCCTGATAGCGATTCAGGGGTGACTCAGTGAGTGAAAAGAGGGACCTGGTGAGTGGGACCGGATCAGTGAGGGATGGACTCGGCGAGTTGCTCTCTGGACTCGGCGAGTCCAGTCAACTGGAAGTTGATTTTGACCTGGTCTTTGACTTGGTGAGGGGTAAAAGGGTCATTTTACCCTAAGAACATCTAGTGTGTTTGACTGATCGTTTTGTGGGAATTACAGTCGAGGGACGTTAGCAGCAGTAGTAGACAGCCAATTCCTACACAGACTTGCAGCCTATTCGAGGTAAGTAACCTTCCAGTAGCGGTGGGTGTACGGCTACAATGTCGTCCCACCAATAGGAGTTATATGTAGATGATTGTCTCTGTGATATTCATCTAGGGATTACTACTACCAGTGTTGCGTTTATATGCTAGTATGATATGATGCTATGTGACAGTAGGGGGAGATAGTCCCCGAGATATCCGGTCGGTAGGGCCGAAGGGGTAGTCATACCCAGCCATGTTAGTAGGGGGAGATAGTCCCCGAGATAGTCCCCGAGTTCTCCAGTATCCGGTCGAGAGGACCGAAGGGGAGGCCAACACCCAGATATTCTAGGCAGAGTCCGGTCGAGAGGACCAAAGGGGAGGCCGGCACCCAGATATGCTAGGCAATGTCCGGCCGAGAGGGACGAAGGGGTAGGTCGGGCACCCAGATATGCCTGACAATATGTGTATGTTATGTGATTATATGGTATGTGGTACAGTGGGGGAAACTCACTAAGCTTTGTGCTTACAGTTTGTAATTTTGGTTTCAGGTACCTCTTCGTCGAAGGGGAAAGAGCCGGCGCGGTAGCGGCACATCATACACACACATTGTTTCCGCACTTACGAGACTCTCTAGGACTTATACTCTGATATTTTGATGGTTGTATGATTTGTCTTTTGGACATGATTTACATTTTGATATGGTTGATCAGACAATGTTCTTTCTTTTACTATCAATATTTTCTAAAGTAATGTTTTTAAAACGAAATTTTTTTGACATGAAATTTGGGTCGTTACAGTTAGTGTATAATTAACTAAACATGAGTACATTTTCAAAGTACTAGTTTACAAAGATACAATTTATAGTATTACATTACAGTTTAGAATAACAGCTGGTGGAGCTAGGCACATTCACTCATACAGGTTTTACAAAATGATACAAACATAGAACAATGGCTTACAAACAGAACGGTTTTATGAGATTAAAACTACTTTTCATATACAACCGAAAATATAGGATTTTCCTGGAACAGTTTACATATTCAAAGAAAAGAAAACATACTGTCAGACATAAATACTTATGCACTCATTCAACTTTATGTTGATACTCTCATTTCAAATTACTTGTATTCTCAGGGAATCAATAATTAGGTACTCCCTGAGCTTTTGAGAAGATGGAGCTGTTTTGAGTCATATTTTTTGTCTTTTGCTAGAACTATTTTGGTGTCAATATACAGTGATTAAACACATGTAAATACTTATACTTTTTAAATTCAATGGCTGCTAGGTAGGTACGGTGAAGAGAATGTCTCACTAGAGCGTTAACAGATTTACGTGAACTATGACTCCCTTTTCCTTGTATAATGAAATAATTGAACTATTGAAAATTTATGACATGTGTTTTAGGACACCTAAACTATAACATTTATAGTTTGCCTTGTATGCTTTTTTATAATCTATTTAGATAAACTTCATATGAATATCAAATAGTAAATCTTGTCTAGTGGTAATATATGTTGTAAAAACATAATATTCTTCGGTTTTAACCCACCAAAACAGTGACGAGTAAAAATATGACCTTTTTTTACTAGAAAAGCTATTTTTTTAGTAAAACTTTTTAAAAATTTGTTGTTTGTACATCACATATTTTTTAGGTTGACACTTGTAACACAAAATAGGTTATATTTGTATTGTATTTACATGTCAACTTCATATGAACGAAATTTATGCATAAAGAATGATATCTCTATTTTTATACAAATGATACATCATATTCAAATAACTATGTAAACTCCCCATTTTTTGAGTCCAAAAATTTCGTTTTCAATTAAGTAATTCATAAAAATCGTTTACGTAAAACATTTTCAATATCATATTCATCTATAAACCATCATAAACATGTCTCAAAAACAAACATCGAACAATAATAAAAATTAGAGTACAATCCTAGAACACTCAATGCGGAAATCATGTGTGTGTGACGCGCTGCTACGTTGCTGGCTCGTTCCCCTTGGATGAAGAGGTACCCAAAACCAAAATTGAAACTGTAAGCACAACGCTTAGTACGTTCCCCCATCATACCACATACCATACAATCATATAGCATACATATTGTCGAGCAATTCTGGGGTGCCCGACCTACCCATGTCAAGCCATTCTGGGGTGCTGACTGCCCATGTCAAGCCATTCTGGGGTACTGACCGCCCATGTCAAGCCATTCTGGGGTGCTGACTACCCATAATAACATATCATAAACATGATGTCAGACAAATCTGGGGTGTCCGACCTACCCTTTTGTGTTAACAACCGATCGGGGGACTATTCCCCTCATACTACCACTATTACATAGAACATAATATACTGGCACATAGAACACATCAAATAATAGAAAAATAGATAATTATTACAAAGACAATCATCTCAACAGTAATTAACTACCATTGTGCCGGCCTTGGTGCCTTAGACCCACTTCTTCTAGAAGGTAACTCACCTCGTAAACTGTGTGTCAAATCTTGCGGAGGACATCTCTAACAGCTACTTCGATGACTCCCGGCTACCAGAGACACATAATACTTAGTCAGAGTCTATAACATTACTCAGGGTAAAATGACCGTTTTACCCTTCGGTCCAATTAGGACATACTTAAGTCCCGATTCTAGCTTATCAAGCCCAGCTCTCTTATGGGCCATTAAGGATTCCCTAAGGGCCCACTCATTGTCCAATTTCTGATATAGACCTTATTTCCCCAAATGGACCCAAAATTCCCAAGTCCAATATAATAATCCTCAAGGGCCCAATCTTAACCCCAAAAGGCCCAATACTCAAGTTTCTTATTCCTAAGTCAAAAATGACACTTCTTAGTGGGCCATGGGGTGCAAAATCCCAAGCCCATCCTCTTAGGGCCCAAAAGCCGAATTTGCCCAATCTACATGTGTACGCGCAACGTACCTGGCATGTATGCCCAACGTACGCTGGCCTTGACCAACACAGGGAGCTTGACCTAATACGCGCGACGTACCAAGGAGTATGGGCGGCGTATTGGCCAGCTTCTTTGGGAGTTTATTCATGACTTAATATGTTAAGTCTTTACGTCCAAAATGCAGATCCAGGTCCTTTTAGACCTCCTAAACCATAAAGTCACGAAATTTATGTGCTTGCATGCAAGGTTGGGATAAAAACATAATTTTGGTCCATTATACGAACTTTAAGACCATCTAGCCCTTGCATGGTTTTGGCTTAACCACCAAGATCCGATTTTTATGACCCCATGTGCTTCTAAGAGTCCAAAAGGACATTTCTTAAGCTCTAGAACCAACAATACTCAAACACTCCCAACAATGGGGTCCAAAAAGGACATACAAACCCCCCAAATAAACAAATCTAAGCATACAATGGTCAAGTATGGAGCTTGATACCTGAAAAGAGTCAGAAATGGTGTCAATCCTCTGGATCTACAAGCTCTTGGTGGATCCTTGCTTCTTCTTCATGCTCCTTTTTCTTCTTTTATCACTAAAATAACACACAAACACTCTCAAATGGCTTCTAGAACACAAAGCCACACAAAGGGAGCTAGGGTTTTCGTGGAGGCTGGGTAAGAGTGAAGGGAGGCTGAACCAACAGGGGTTATGTTCTTTATATAGGGAGGAAACTAGAATTTTTAGGGTTTAAGGATCTGCACACGTACGCTGGGCGTACTCCTGGTACTTTGGGCATACATGCTTGGCCTCCACGCTTCCTTTCCACGAGTACGATAGGCGTACACGGAAATGTACTTCTCGCGTACGCAGCTTCCTCAGCCCACTAGCAAGGCCCAAAGGTCAATGCCCAAACTGAACCACACCACACTTCAATCAGGATGAATAATAATAATAATAATAATAATAATACCTGGAAAACACCGGATGCAAAAAATCTCCCCCACTAGAATTACACTTTGTCCCCGAAGTCCATTGTCGCTGCTGAAAATAACTCGGGATAGTGCTCTCTCATTTCATCCTCCGGATCCCAAGTCCATTCTGAGCCCTTGCGGTGCTGCGACTACTCATTCACTAGCTCTACTTAGTTGTTCCTCAGTGTCTTCATCTTCCTATCTAGAATGGCTATCGGTCGCTCGATGTAGTTCAGGCTTTCATATACGTGAATATCCTCGTGAGTTACTACTGCACAGTCATCTACCAAGCATTTTTGCAACTGGGAGACGTGAAAGGTGTTATGAATTTGGCTAAGCTCGGCTGGGAGATCCAGCCTATATGCCACCTTGCCCACCCGGGCCGCAACCCTGAAAGGAACGATGTACCAGGGGCCCAACTTGCCCCTCTTCCTGAATCGTATGACGCCTTTCCAAGGCAAAACTTTCAGGAGTACCATATCCCTGACTTGGAACTCCAGGTCCGATCGATGCTTGTCAGTATTGTTGGATTAATGTCTAAGTCCATAAATATAATTGGTAAGACTTGACCCGACCCGGCATGGTCCATTTGGGTTGCATGGCATCATGCACTTGGATAGACTAAATGAGAGAAATAAGACACTTATGGTTATTAATATATTATAAGTTCTAGTATATTAATAATAAGAATAATGAGATTATTTAATTAGTATTGATCAAGAATTAATCTAGGATTAATTAAGTGATCAAAAGAAGACTAATTAAATATATGGGTTGATTGTGTAAATCATCCATACTTGTATAGTGGGCTAATGCTCCATGGATTATCTAGTTGGGCCAAAACCCATATGATGCTCCATGGATGCTCCATGGTGTATTTGAACCCATGGATCCAAGGAAATGGAAAGTCATGACAATTAGGGTTTGCCCTAATTGTAACACTATATAAAGATATTATTCTTGGCAAAAATCGGCCGCTAAAGAGACTAGTATTATTCTAGAGAGGGCTAGCCGATTTCATGAAGTGTAGAATTCTCTCTAAGTTATTCCAAGTGTATTTGGTGTTGTGTGAACCATTTGAGGTGTCACACTTGGGGCACTTGGCACTCAAGCTTCATGAAGACTTTCTACACCAAAGAGGTATGTATTCTATCTTGCTATAGTTATTGTTTTGTATGCTAGATTAGGATAATACCTTGGAAGTTCTTATTTGCATGTATAATAGAGAAAACATAGATCCAAGGTATTTAGGGTTGCATGTACACTTAGGAGTGTTAGAATGCTCAAAACCCAACAGTGGTATCAGAGCCTAGGCTTGCTTTCTCTTATACTTGATGCAAATTGCTGAAAAATGCTGAAAAACTCGATTTTCTGGCTTTCTGGGCACTGTACTCGCCGAGTCCACTGATGAACTCGCCGAGTACATGAGTAAAATCATCCTACTCGCCGAGTAGGTTGATGCCACTTGCCGAGTAGGAGCCCCAGACAGCATATATTCGAGGTTTTTGGCTAGAAATGGACTAGGAACATTACCCTAAGTTGTTTTTGAACTTATAAACTTGTTTTTGGTGTGGTAATGTTCGTGCTAATCCATTTTCAAAGATAATTGTCAATAGATTCATGTTTTGTATTAGTTTAAGGTTTAGACTAATTACATGAAAAAGTTTGATTTGAATTATCTTGTTCTTATGAGTTGCTTAGATTAATAGAAATGTTGAGTGAAATAGTTGTTTTCCATCCATTTTAATCGAAGATTTGAGTATAAAATGTGTTTGTGTAACTTGTCCTCAAGTTACATGAAGAGTCACATTAAAGACTCATAAAACTCATAGAAGTTGGCAATGGTTACAAAATGAAGAGTCTTGTGTCATTGAATAATTTTTATGACTTCATAACTTGTCCTCAAGTTATGGAAGTTCAAGAGTCACTGCATTAAAAGAAAAATATGTAACCATAATTAAATCCATAAGTTATAAAATAAAGAAAAAGTTAGTTCTTTTATTAGTTTAAAGGCTTCCATAACTTGTCCTCAAGTTATGGAACTTGAAGAGTTTTTGGATTAAAACTACTTTAAACACATAAGTTATGGAATTAATTAGTTTTGAATAGTTTCAAAACTTGCCCTCAAGTTTTGGAATTTGAAAAGTTTTCACTTATGAATACTTTAATTCCAAGTTAGCCCTTAGAATTTTAAAAGTTAAAATTCAACCCTTATACTTTATAATATTATAAGTTAATAATATATATATATATATGTATAAGAGTAAAGTCAGTCTTACCGCTAGTACGCCTCATTCACGAAGCCGGTCTATAAGGTGGGTATAAGGTTGTTGCCTATAAAATGGCAACTTAATGGGTGTCCACTCTCACCCACCGCTTGCTTGACTGGTGGAGGGTCGTTAGCCGAACGGGTTTGACAGGACTATAATTCTCCCTTCATTAAAAGTATTAATGATAATACTAAGTAACTAAACTCTTAATAATACCCAATCTTAGTTACTTAGGAAAAATGTGAATAAGGTGCTAACCCATGAAATTAGACTTTACACTTTGTCTAAGTCGTTAGTGGAGCGTGTGTGGTTAACCGGCACACTAACTTGGACTTAACAAGGTAGGTAAAGGGTGACTTAATATTTATCATAGTATCGATGGAGCGTGTGTGGTTAACCGGCACATCGATTGAGGGGTAATTTATTAAGGGTACCAAGTGACTTGCATGGTTACTTCACACCTTGTTTTGTGATCCTCGGCATCCCAGTCACAAAACCTGAAGGGCACACTCGAGATTGAAACATGCCTTTGAACAGTTCAATGAATCTCAAAGATCTAGGAGTTTCAAAACCAATTAAAACCTAATAATACATTTCGTTTATCTTGGTGGAAATTGGTGAATCGTCATTCACCTACCTTCAAATATTTTATAGCTTGGATTACGGCATACCTCTTCTAAGTTATAAAATAGTTTGTTGGGTCCTAGCCTTAATATTTCATATTGGGTGTCATATTAAGGACTTTAAATCAACTATCTTGAATATCTCCCAAAACATGTCTGGTTTAGACATTTATGATCTTCCCAAATCTCTTGAAACAAGGTTTCCTAATGAAGATGATGTCCCATGGATATCATACTTCTTTCTCCTCCTCCAACCATTTTCCCTAACCCACAAGTTCTTGAAAAGTTTAAGGTCACTCAAGCCCTATTGGCAAGGCAAGGTCTAGGTGTGATCACATCTTGGAGATGTAGTCACATATTGACAAGTCGGGAGAGTTGGGTGTCAAAGTCTTGAGAAAGTTGGTGGTTCAATCACTTTCTAAGTCACATAGTGAGTTCCTTTGGGACATCTATGAAATAGACTATGACGAGACCCTTAATGATCTTATCTATTTGCTAAGATCAACTTCCTTAAAACTTGATGGACATTGACAATAGTGACACAGGAAATCCAGAAAAACATTCTCTTCCCAAGGAAAGGGATTGGCCATAGTCAACTGGGTTGACCAAATGGTAAAGGGAAAAACTAAGTTTGTGATAGTCCCGTGTACTATTATCAAAGGGTCCATATGTTTATATTGCCAAAGGAAGGGGCATTGGTTGTGAAGCTGCCAAAATTTACAAAAGGATGTTAAAGTCAATAAGTTTGACTCTACTTCAGGTAAAGTCCACTATCTAACTCTGTTAAGTTTCTATTCTGAGATTCTTGATACATGATGTGACTGGGTCACATGGTGATGTTTTAAGAATAAAAGAGAAGTGAAGAAACTTAAAGAAAGAATATGCTAAATCTGATGGCGTAGATGGATTTCTATCGCATAGTTTGAAGATCGGATTCTTGAGCTACTTCTTAGGAGTTATGAGATATTGCTTAGGAATAGGTAACAACAAGTTTTCATATGGATTGTAAGGATAAGTTTTCCGCAAAGTTTAAAATAAAAGGAAATTTTTATTTTATTTATTTTAAAATATCCTTACAATGGCATTTGAGGAAAAATTGTTGCTTATGTGATTCCATTAAGAGCAAGAGTGGAAATATGAAGTTGATTCTTTCTGTCACACCCCTGAACCAAGGATGGCGGAAACGTCCAGGGATGGAGGACTTCATGTGTAGTATCATAACAACAATGGTAATAGTGATGAAAGTAAACACAACCAACATATATATAATTGAAAAAGTTACATCATTGTATGTATTACATGTTTCAAATTCAATTACAATATGTTGACAAAATGTAATAAGTTTGACGCCTCGACGTCCCATCCTCAAAAGTACTTTATTACCTGTTTAGTGATTTCCTGAGAATACAAGCAGTTTGAAAAAGTGTCAACACAATGGTTGGTGAGTTCACAAGTTTTTGTATATCTTTATGAAAAAGCTCGTCAAGTAATGGCCTAGTTATTCCAGAAAAATCCGATATTTTTCTTAAAATGAATAATGTAGTTTTGTATCCAAAGACTGTAATGTATGAGTAATCTTCCTTATTTACAGAAAATAATGTATGTTTATTTCAATTTAAACGCGTAAGATATTAGTGAAACTCTTGAAATTTCTTAAATTTGTTAATATTTTCTGTGCGTGTAGTTCTAAATCTTAGGACCAAGAAAGTAACAAGTATTGTCCATACTTAAAGTTATAAACGTGGTATCACATTGTAACAACTCAAGTTTTCAAACAAATTTTTTTTTCATTTTAAAAATGTATTTATTTCCATTCAAAACAAGGCATGATAGTTAAGTATTCTGTCAAATACAAATAATCAAAATCCCAAGATCATAAAAGTAGTCTTCAGTGTGTATCGATCACGCCGGCGCCTTCCCACGGTCCTCGCTAGTACCTGAAATACATGCACAACAACTGTAAGCATAAATGCTTAGTGAGTTCCTCAATATACAACTTACGCACATACGCCTTTCCAGGCCCGACCTTCCGGTCCATGTGTCTCAGGGGACTTCCGTCCCTGCTGGGTAAACCTTCCGGTCCTACCCACGCCGACCTTCCGGTCCATCACACAACATATTGCCTTCCGGCCCATAACATATTGCCTTCCGGCCCATAATATAATCGCCTTCCGGCCCACAACATACATAGCACATATAACAAATAACATACCCACATATAGCATACATATCGCATATCATATTCGACCTTCCGGTCACACAATCAAACCCTTCCGGGTTCAGTATAGTGAGAAGACTCACCTCGTAAAAGCTGAACGCTAGCAAATCCCGAAATGACTCGTGCACAACCGACGAGCTACAACCTCCCTATGACATCACATATCTCATTAATACTTATATCTTCTAAGTGTGACTATCCCTAAGAAGTCAGACTTAGGTCAACTCTGGTCAACGGTCAACGGTTAACTCGACCGGACTCGACGAGTACCATGGAGACTCGGCGAGTCTAGACGTCCTCCAACTTTCTGAGATTCATTATCTACTCGTCGAGTATCCTCCTTGACCCGACGAGTTACCCCTGGAAGAATCGCGGGGCCACCCCGACTCCACTCGCCGAGTCTGAAGAACAACTCGGCGAGTCCATGCCATGCAGACGAGTAACTGCTTTCTGAATTACGTATGATCCCGAGATATACAATCATGGGACTTTCTGGACTTCTAAACATCTTATTACTGGGGTATAAACGTTCGGGTAATAACATAATAACCCATCTAATCACTAAATGGGTTTCATAAACCCTAATTTCGCATACACATCAAATAACCGAATTGGAATCCGAAATATTACCTGGAATATGCCCTCTCTGAGTCTCCAAACCGCAGAACTCGAATCCCTTGCTGTTCCTCTAGCCAAAACCCTTCTCCTCATTGCCCAACAATCTCTTCAAGCCCTAAAATCCTCCAATCTTGCTCTAGATGCCCACAGCCGTTTAGGGTTCCTCTCAATCGACTAAAGACGGACAATGATGGCATATAAGGGCATTATATACGATCCAAAACCGAACGGTTAGGGTTTCTGCTGAACAGCGTCGACTCGCCGAGTCCATATCTGGACTCGTCGAGTCCAGTCGCGAATCCGCGACCAAGTCTGCGATCCTACTCGGCGAGTCTAGGCTCCAACTCGCCGAGTCCCCTCTTAACTCACCCCAAAAACATAATTAAACAATACCTGAGATTTCGGGCTGTTACAACTCTCCCCCACTTGGATTAGACTTCGCCCTCGAAGTCTCACTCTGCAAATAGTTCCGGATGCTGCTCCCGCATCTCGCGTTCCGGTTCCCAAGTCATTTCCGATCCCTTACGGTGTTGCCATTGAACCAACACCAGAGGTACCTCCTTGTTCCTCAGAACCTTGATCTTTCGATCTCTGATAGCCACTGGTCTCTCCGCATAATTCAGGCTCACATCCACCTGAATATCCTCCAATGGAACCACTGCCGACTCATCGGCTATGCACTTCCTCAACTGCGACACATGAAAAGTGTCGTGGATCTGACCCAACTCCGCTGGCAACTCCAACCGATAGGCTACCCGGCCTATCCTTGCCATCACACGAAATGGCCCAATATACCGGGGCCCCAATTTGCCCCTCTTCCTGAATCGAATCACTCCTTTCCAAGGAGAGACCTTCAGGAGAACGAAGTCGCCGACCTGAAATTCAAGCTCGGATCGGCGCCTGTCTGCATAACTCTTCTGTCGGCTCTGGGCAGTCAATAACCTTTGTCTCACTTGCTGAATCTGCTCTGTCGTCTGGAGCACGATCTCTGTGCTGCCCATCACTCTCTGTCCCACCTCTCCCCAGCAAATGGGGGTCCGACACCTCCTACCATACAACAGCTCAAAAGGTGGCATACCAATGCTCGAATGATGGCTGTTGTTGTAGGAAAACTATGCCAATGGTAAATACGCATCCCAACTACCCCCGAAGTCTAACACGCACGCTCGGAGCATGTCCTCCAGCGTCTGAATCGTCCGCTCGCTCTGACCGTCTGTCTGGGGATGGTATGCGGTACTAAAATGCAATTTAGTACCCAGCTCCTCGTGGAATTTCTTCCAGAATCTGGAAGTGAAGCGCACATCACGGTCTGACACAATCGAGATTGGCACCCCATGCCGAGATACCACTTCTCTCACATATATCTCTGCCAACTTCTCCGCTGAAGAACTCTCACTGATGGCAAGGAAGTGTGCACTCTTCGTCAACCTATCCACAATCACCCAAATTGCATCAACTCCCCTGGCAGTCCTCGGCAATTTGGTGATAAAATCCATAGTGATCTATTCCCACTTCCACTCGGGGATCTCCAATGGCTGTAACTTGCCATGCGGTCTCTGGTGCTCGGCCTTAACCCTACGGCAGGTCAAGCACCTCTCGACGAACCATGCCACGTCCCTCTTCATACAGGGCCACCAATACTCCTTCCTCAAATCCAAATACATCTTCGTAGCACCGGGATGGATCGAGAATTTCGACCTATGAGCCTCTTCCATCAAAGTAATACGCGTACCGCCCACGAACGGTACCCAGATCCGACCCTGAAACGTCATAAGCCCTCGACTATCCTTAACAAACTCTGAAACTAACCCCACAACCCGCTCTTTCTTCTGCATTTCTGGTTGCACCGCCTCTGCCTGTGCCCCACGAATAGCGTCCAATACTGGAGTCATCACAGTCAGTCTCAAGCATACATCTCGCAATGGAGTGCTCTCCGCCCTGCGGCTCAACGCGTCGGCTACCACATTAGCCTTGCCTGGGTGGTACAGGATCTCACAATCGTAATCCTTGACCACATCCAACCACCTCCTCTGACGCATATTTAGGTTGGGCTGATCCATCAAATACTTCAAGCTCTTATGGTCCGTATATATCGTACATCGAACCCCATACAGGTAGTGACGCCAAATCTTGAGAGCGAACACTACTGCTCCCAACTCTAAATCATGCGTAGGGTATCTCGCCTCATTAGGCTTCAGCTGTCTCGACGCATAAGCTATCACATGACCCCTCTGCATCAACACTGCACCCAATCCCGAAATCGATGCGTCGCAATATACCACAAAATCTTCCATCCCTTCTGGAAGAGCTAATACCGGGGCTTCGCACAACCTCTGGCGAAGTGTCTCAAAGGAGGTCTGCTGCTCGGGCCCCCATGAGAATGCAACACCCTTCCGGGTCAATCTGGTGAGTGGCACTGCGATCTTGGAGAAATCCTTGATGAATCTCCGGTAATACCCTGCCAACCCAAGGAAGCTCCTGATCTCAGAAGGAGACTTCGGCACCTCCCAACTCATCACCGCCTCAACCTTGGCCGGATCGACCAATATCCCTTTCTGATTGACAACATGTCCTAGAAATTGGACCTCTCGCAGCCAGAAGTCACATTTGGAGAACTTTGCATAAAGCTTCTCCGACCTCAATACCTCAAGGACCTCCCTCAAATGCTCCTCATGCTGCTCTCTAGATCTAGAATACACCAGGATGTCGTCGACGAATACAATCACTGACCGATCCAACATCGGTCTGCATACCCTGTTCATGAGATCCATGAACACCGCCGGGGCATTGGTGAGTCTGAAAGGCATCACCACAAACTCATAATGCCCATATCGCGTCCTAAACGCTGTCTTCTGGACATCCTCCTCCCGCACTCTCACCTGATGGTACCCCGACCTTAGATTGATCTTGGAGAACCAAGATGCTCCCTGCAACTGATCGAATAAATCATCGATCCTCGGTAACGGGTAACGGTTCTTGACCGTCAACTTGTTCAACTCCCGGTAATCAATACACATCCGGTGTGAACCATCCTTCTTCTTGACGAACAGAATAGGTGCTCCCCACGGCGAGCTGCTCGGCCGAATGAATCCCTTCCCCAACAGTTCTTGGAGCTGCGAGGACAACTCTTGCATCTCTGGAGGTGCAAGACGATAAGGCACCTTAGCAATAGGCACGGCCCCCGGAACCAGATCGATACCAAACTCTACTTGCCTCACAGGAGGTACTCCCGGCAGCTCCTCGGGGAAAACATCTGGAAATTCACGCACCACAGGGACCTCCTCAACTGATTTCGGTCTCTCGGGAACCTCCCGCGTATCCATCACATACGCCACAAAACCCTTACAGCCCTGCTGTAGACACTGCCTCGCCCTAGCGGCCGAACAAAAAGCTGATCCCGAACGGGTACCCTCGCCGTACACCGAAAGGACTCCCCCACTATGGTCTCGTATGGTCACCAGCTGACGCTCACAGTCGATAACAGCGTCAAATCGGCTCAACCAGTCCATGCCTACGATGACACAAACATCACCCATCGCAATAGGGATTAGGTCAATCGGGAATTCCACCCCGAAAATCTCTAGCACACATCCCCGAAAAACCTCCGTGGCACAAATCACTTTCTCGTCAGCTATAGAAACTCTCAAAGGTCGACTCAACGACTCACGACTGACGCTGATATGCTGACTAAAGGCTAAGGACACAAAGGACCTACTCGCACCCGAGTCAAATAACACTAAGGCAGGCACAGAGTTCACAAGAAACATACCTACGCATGTAATAACATAAGCATAACATCTCGACATTAAAATAATTACATGAATTACAACATACCTTCCACAACATCGGGCGCAGCGCGGACCTCCTCCGCAGTCAGCTGAAAGGCTCTCCCCCGAGCCCTCGGGGCCTCGGCCTTCACCGGTCGAGTCGCAGCAGCTCCGGCAGCAGGTGCAGATCCCTGAAGAAGCTAAGGGCACTCGACCTTCCTATGGCCAGTCTGGTTGCAATGAAAGCAAACCGTAAATCCCTTGGGACACTCCCTAGCAATGTGCCCCTCCTTGCCACACTTGTAGCAAGCACCAGATCGACACGCCCCCTCATGACCCTTGCCGCACTTTCCGCAAGTGCGGCTCTTCGAACCTCCCGTCCTCGCATCGGCGGACTTGGTCCGCTTGGCTGCCGGCTGGAACTGAGCCGGTCGCCGGTCCACCCGCTGAGACTCGGCCTCCTCCCTGGCCTGGGTCTCCAACTCGATCTCGCGCTTCCTGGCATTCGCCTGAAGCTCAGCAAAAGTATGGTAGGTGGAGTTCGACACAAACTCCCGGATATCCCTCCTCAACACTCCCAAGTACCGGCTCATCCGAGCCTGATCAGTGGACACCAGCTCGGGGCAGAACATTGCCCTCTCATGAAACTTCCGCGTAATCACCGCAACAGAATCAGTACCCTGCTTGAGGGTTAAGAACTCCTGCACCAATCGTTCCCTCTCCACCGGGGGAACGTACTCATCCCTGAACATGGCAGTAAATCCCTCCCATGTCACCGCTGTAGTCTCTACCAAAGTGAAGTTCGCCGTCACGAACTTCCACCAGTCCTTTGCTCCCAGGCGGAGCTGGTTCAAAGCGAACCGTACCCTCAGGTGCTCTGGGCATGAACACGTGTAGAAGCACCCCTCTATGTCCGCGATCCACCTCATCGCAGCAATCGGATCCTGCGTCCCATCGAACTCCGGTGGCTTCGTGTTGCTGAACTCTCGGAACAGCAACGAGTCACCTCCCTGTGGCCTCGCAGCGACCACAGCCGCGGTAGCTGCAGCGGTTGCAGCCTCAGTCAACGCGGCGTACCGCTCATCGAATGTCTCCATCAGGGTGGTCTTAATAGACCCAAACATCTCCGGGATCTCAGCCCGGATCGCGGCCGCCACCTCCTCGTGAATCATCTGACGAATATCCTCGTCACTCACACCGCTCGTACTCGCTCCGTGGTGTGGTCTAACCATGATGTCTCTGAAATACAACATAAAACTATCAGAGACTCCTCCGAGTATAATCGTACTCGATACGCAACCCTACTCAGTCCCCGATATCCAGGGGTTCTTACTTGGGTCTCCCACTGACCCGGTGTCCTCGGTAGTACGGGCCCAATACTACCGACCACACCACATCAGTGTTCATCCCAAGTCCTCCTCCCCAAACTCCGGATAGTGAGTACTCTACTGCTGATATGCACTATCTACCCGCATGCTAGCAACACATCTCATATAGGCAAATTTCCCTAGACTAAGGCATCACAAATCAGGCCACTCTAGTCCTACCATGGATACCTAGTCTTCTAGCATGCATAACAATTCATATCATATAATATTGTAAGGTATTTTGGGGATCTTTACCGTTCGGGCGCTGACTGATCGTACACACTGCTTCTTTCTTGCTTACCACCAAACCATTTACAAAAGTTTATGCCTTTATTTAAAAAGTTTCCCTCAAATCCTCGGTTTGAGTTCAGCTACTCCCGAAGGTGCACCCGAATCCCTCAAACCAAGGCTCTGATACCAATTGTAACAACTCAAGTTTTCAAACAAATTTTTTTTTTCATTTTAAAAATGTATTTATTTCCATTCAAAACAAGGCATGATAGTTAAGTATTCTGTCAAATACAAATAATCAAAATCCCAAGATCATAAAAGTAGTCTTCAGTGTGTATCGATCACGCCGGCGCCTTCCCACGGTCCTCGCTAGTACCTGAAATACATGCACAACAACTGTAAGCATAAATGCTTAGTGAGTTCCCCAATATACAACTTACGCACATACGCCTTTCCAGGCCCGACCTTCCGGTCCATGTGTCTCAGGGGACTTCCGTCCCTGCTGGGTAAACCTTCCGGTCCTACCCACGCCGACCTTCCAGTCCATCACACAACATATCGCCTTCCGGCCCATAACATATTGCCTTCCGGCCCATAATATAATCGCCTTCCGGCCCACAACATACATAGCACATATAACAAATAACATACCACATATAGCATACATATCGCATATCATATTCGACCTTCCGGTCACACAATCAAACCCTTCCGGGTTCAGTATAGTGAGAAGACTCACCTCGTAAAAGCTGAACGCTAGCAAATCCCGAAATGACTCCTGCACAACCGACGAGCTACAACCTCCCTATAACATCACATATCTCATTAATACTTATATCTTCTAAGTGTGACTATCCCTAAGAAGTCAGACTTAGGTCAACTCTGGTCAACGGTCAACGGTCAACTCGACCGGACTCGGCGAGTACCATGGAGACTCGGCGAGTCTAGACGTCCTCCAACTTTCTGAGATTCATTATCTACTCGTCGAGTATCCTCCTTGACCCGACGAGTTACCCCTGGAAGAATCGCGGGGCCACCCCGACTCCACTCGCCGAGTCTGAACAACAACTCGGCGAGTCCCAGTAAATCTTCAAGCTACTCGCCGAGTCTGAAGAACAACTCGGCGAGTCCATGCCATGCAGACGAGTAACTGCTTTCTGAATTACGTATGATCCCGAGATATACAATCATGGGACTTTCTGGACTTCTAAACATCTTATTACTGGGGTATAAACGTTCGGGTAATAACATAATAACCCATCTAATCACTAAATGGGTTTCATAAACCCTAATTCCGCATACACATCAAATAACCGAATTGGAATCCGAAATATTACCTGGAATATGCCCTCTCTGAGTCTCCAAACCGCAGAACTCGAATCCCTTGCTGTTCCTCTAGCCAAAACCCTTCTCCTCTTTGCCCAACAATCTCTTCAAGCCCTAAAATCCTCCAATCTTGCTCTAGATGCCCACAGCCGTTTAGGGTTCCTCTCAATCGACTAAAGACGGACAATGACGGCATATAAGGGCATTATATACGATCCAAAACCGAACGGTTAGGGTTTCTGCTGAATAGCATCGACTCGCCGAGTCCATATCTGGACTCGTCGAGTCCAGTCGCGAATCCGCGACCAAGTCTGCGATCCTACTCGGCGAGTCTAGGCTCCAACTCGCCGAGTCCCCTCTTAACTCACCCCAAAAACATAATTAAACAATACCTGAGATTTCGGGCTGTTACACACATGATGTGTAGTCATAAATACCAAAACCGAAAACGTACAGTAATGCCCGTACTTATTGAGATAAATGTGATTTCAAAATCGTCATAAAACTCGTTTAAGTTTTATAAAAGTCCCGTAAACTTTATGTATTGTTATATCCTTATGTGAGTCGCTATAATCATACTATGACTAATGAACCTGCCACGACGTTTCTCAGGCGTCGTAAAACTGAAATGACATTTGTCACCCGTAGACCTGCAGGTCCAACTGTAGCTAGCAGCAAGGTGTGGGGTGTCAAACCCAATATAGATCTATATACAACTATCACGTTCTCCCTCCAGGAGACTCTGATTATAACTAACAGGATTTTATATCCCGCACTCGGACGTACGGAAAGAGGATGTCTTACAATTTAGGTTAACAAGTTTCAAGTTGTATGCGGGAGTGTAAAATTCTTCTGTATGAATGTACCCTTTTCGTACGTGTGTGTTATGTGATGTATCATAAACTATACCTATTATAGTTTATCCAAAATGTTTGTAATATGTAAGAACTATTTTATGAAAAAGCGATAGGATTATGAAATCCATTAAACTATGCTTTTTATAGTTTAGATATGTATGCGTGTTCTAAATGATTGAGTAATCTTATCGTGAATGACATATTTTCAGTTTATGATGATAAAATTTACAACGTATCACATTCAATACTTAGAACTTGGCATTATACACTTTTCTCAACATAATACAAAGTGTTATAAAGATTACAAGCTGTTAACAAATTTTCAGCCTTTCTACACTGTTTTTGAAAATTCATAGAAAAATCATACGAAGTCGAAAACTAAATCCATAAATTTTGGGAGTTCCCAAAATGTGTCTAGTTTGCTCATAATTTTTACCATGATTTTTAATGACCTGCAACTTAGGTGAAAAAGTCCATAATCACAGACTGGTCCGGATTGGTGTTTGAAATGATAGGCAGTTTTGTAAAAATCACCACAATTGTAGAAAAATCGTATGGAGATGTGCAAGTAGTCATTTTAAAGCTAAGAAGTGGAACTACATGCACCTAAAACAGTTTTGAAAACTAAAATGTTTAAGGTGTCCAAAACAGTCCGTGAATGGGGTCCAACTTTTCTGATGAAAGCTGTTAGAAGGATTTAGATATGTTCTTGGTGTTTTGGCTTGTATTCCCCCCCCCCCCCTAAAAACTTGAGAAAACATGAAAATACAGGGGTATGAACTCACCTTGTGTGATTTCAGTAGATAAGTGTTGAAGAAGAGAAGTGTTCAACCCAAGAACACTAGAAGAATCGCTTGAAGATTCGAAGCTCTAACACAAATATAATGGAATTTGTGTAAGATATCCATGATTTGAGTGGAAATAATTGAGATAATCATAAAGGAAATGGATTATGCTTACCAAAGGTGGAGGAAACTCTCAATATTAGCCCTTGAATCTCGGATTTCTAGAGAGAGGGAGTGAGAGAGAAAGGAGTTTGATCTTCTTGTGAAATGAGAACAAATGAGAGAAAATGAGGAGAGAGGGTGAATATCCAGCTCTCAAAGCATGGAGATGACTTGTGAGGGAGGTAAAAAGTACAAGGTATGGTGGGGAGGAGTGTGGGTTGTCATGGAGTGGGTGTGGGGGTTGCTTGCGTCATAACTAAGGTAAGGTCAACACTCTTCTTTTTGTACTTTACCAACCCCTTTTTAAATAAGATTTTATCCTTAAAATGTGATTAAATCATTAATTTAGAGGTCTTATAATTAAAAATAAAGTTTTGGGTGAAAATCTCATGTTAAAATAATTAAAAATGGGTTTAAAACGCAAAAATATGCAAAAACGGGCGAAAAATGTAATTTCCAGCGAGTTTCTTCTGACCTAGGCCGAAGCTCGGTCCCTAGGCCGAAGTCCGGTCAGGCGGAGCTTGGTTCGGACGCGGGTGGCTGGTCTCGGAAGCGAAGGCGCGAGCCAGAAGAAGGGGCGAGGCGAGGGTCTGGTCCGAGGCTCGGTCCGAAGGGAGGCAGTCCGACGCGAAGGCAAGGTTCGGTCCGAGGTCAGGCTAGAACCGAAGGTACTGTTGTGAACAGTAATGAACAGTACTTTTGGTTCGGATTTTCCCTTCTATGCTGGTTCGGTTCGGACCTTCCTTCAGTGCTGGGTTCGGTTCGGATGAACAGTACTTTCGGTTCAGCTCATGAACAGTACTTTCGGTTCGGACCCCCATGAATAGTGCTTTCGGTTCGGTGGGTTCGTTTCCTTAAGTCCGTTTTTCGCGTAGACTTCCGTTCTTGGGCTATTTTTCGCCAATTTCGAGGGTCGGGATGCCCCAAGTGATTATAGAAAGTCGGGAGAGATTTCGAGAGAGATTCCTCGTTCTCAGAGAGATTTGGGAGAGATTTGACGTACTTGGAGAGATTTCGCATACGAAGAGATACGTGAGAGAGATTTCACATACTTAGAGAGATTTGGGAGAGATTTGACATACTTGGAGAGATTTGGGAGAGATTTGACATACTTGGAGAGATTTCACATACAAAGAGATATGTAGGAGAGATTTCACATACTTAGAGAGATTTGGGAGAGATTTGACATACTTGGAGAGATTTGGGAGAGATTTGACATACTTGGAGAGATTTCACATACAAAGAGATATTAGGGAGAGATTTCACATACTTAGAGAGATTTGGGAGAGATTTGACATACTTGGAGAGATTTGGGAGACATTTGACATACTTGGAGAGATTTCACATACAAAGAGATATGTGGGAGAGATTTCACATACTTAGAGAGATTTGGGAGAGATTTGACATACTTGGAGAGATTTGGGAGAGATTTGACATACTTGGAGAGATTTCACATACAAAGAGATATGTGGGAGAGATTTCACATACTTAGAGAGATTTGGGAGAGATTTGACATACTTGGAGAGATTTGGGAGAGATTTGACATACTTGGAGAGATTTCACATACAAAGAGATATATGGGAGAGATTTCACATACTTAGAGAGATTTGGGAGAGATTTGACATACTTGGAGAGATTTGGGAGAGATTTGACATACTTGGAGAGATTTCACATACAAAGAGATATGTGAGAGAGATTTCACATACTTAGAGAGATTTGGGAGAGATTTGACATACTTGGAGATTTCACATACAAAGAGATATGTGAGAGAGATTTCACATACTTACAGAGATTTGGGAGAGATTTGACATACTTGGAGAGATTTGGGTGAGATTTGACATACTTGGAGAGATTTCACATACAAAGAGATATGTGAGAGAGATTTCACATACTTAGAGAGATTTGGGAGAGATTTGACATACTTGGAGAGATTTGGGAGAGATTTGACATACTTGGAGAGATTTCACATACAAAGAGATATGTGAGAGAGATTTCACATACTTACAGAGATTTGGGAGAGATTTGACATACTTGGAGAGATTTGGGTGAGATTTGACATACTTGGAGAGATTTCACATACAAAGAGATATGTGAGAGAGATTTCACATACTTAGAGAGATTTGGGAGAGATTTCACATACAGGGAGATAGAGTGAAAACGATTGAGAGTGTTTTCGTGTGTGATGAATGAGAGTGTCCGGCTTCGCAATGCAAGGTCCTTAGACCCCGTTGTGCCATGTTTTAGGATCTTACGCACTCTTTATGAGTATGCAACATTGTATTATTGTTTTTTTGTTCATTGTTTAGCACTAATGCTAAGGAAATTTAAACACATGAACTTTCCAAGTGGTGTTTTCTCATTAAAATAGTGAGTTATACAGTATTTTCATAATATAAACCCTATCATACAAGGTTTTAATTGCGTTGACCGGTTTGACTCGTTGACCTTGTCCGGCTTAGACTTGACCCGATTTTGACTATTGTCACACTTTCATTTGTGGTAATGTCTATATTTACCAAATAAGGAAAGATTCTCATCACCCAAGTTTCATTTGGACCGAAACTTGGAATCATGCAAGTTGTATAGCATGATGAATGAGAACTTTCAAGTTTTGGAAAAATTAAGACTAATTACTTGTTCACATGGATGTGTGAGTCAAGTAAAGGACTAAAGGATCGAGTACACATTCTTGTGCACTGATTAAGTCCACCACAAAAGTTTGATAAGACTATTCATCATAGTTTACTAAAGCTCAGTAAATATGATTATACTTACAAGCTTAAGTGTAACTCTGAGACATTGGAAAAGGTCCCAATGTATGGCAGAGTGAATAAGAAGAATCAACTTAGGCAGAAGGATAAAAGTTTCTCAAATCTGAAAAGATGGGAGAGTACTTTAGTATCGGTTTTGTGATCATCTTAATGATTAAGAAACCATAGCACAATTAGTTCTCTAAGGAAATCTTAGTGCATTCTTATGACTAAGAAGAGGAACTTGAATTGTTGAAGTGGTTAAATCAAGAAGATGAGTCATACTTCGTTCCAATACAAGTCTTAGAGTCATACTCCAAGATTGTAACTTGAGTGACATGTCTTAAAGAAGGTTTAAAACACTTGTCAAATGTAAGAGTAAAAGTTTTCTACTCTTGTACATTTGAAATTGGTAAGTTGTGATGTTTTGGATAGAACAAAGACCAACTTAGGCCAATTGTGTGAAGTATTTGTCTTGATTAGAATCTACACTATCTCTTGGATGTTTGACAAGGGAGTCTTATATGTCAAGAGGACAGTGGGAGTCTGAAAGGTCTTGAAAGTCTCAAGAACTAATCAAGAATGGAATCTGAAGTTCTTCACTAGCACACAACTTGAGGTTCATAACCTATCGTGTTGACATATTCTGTGCTCATTCCAGTTAAAGTTGGCTTTTCAAATGAGTTCTTAGAGTTCTCAATTAGTTGCACAACTACTTGGAAGCAATGGCAGGCCCTTGAGCTGCCAGGTGGCAAGAAATTAAGATTGAGTTCAATCCATATGGTTTTGGATTTGTCATTATCTGTGTCTTGTGATTATGGTTTTGACAAATTCATATGGGTAGGAACTCATACACCATAAAAATCTAAGTGTCATAAGGTTTCTCTCCGATTCATGGAAATGATGGTGAGGAAACACTTTCACTAAGTAGATTTCATCTAGATAGCAATTGTGATTCTCAAAGTCGTTAGTGGAGCGTGTGTGGTTTACCGACACACTAACCTGGACTTGTGAGAAATGGCAAAAAGGTCTAACCATTATGATTACGGCATACCTCTTCATAATTGTTTAGATACACAAGTGTGCTATCTAAGGGAAGGTATATGATTTTGATAAAGTTTTATCAAAACAATCTAGTATCAGAAATCTGAACTTTGGTAAGAAAGTCAATGAAGTATTGATTTCTAGAAGTTTAGGTGATTTCTGAGTACATGTCAAAGCTAGTGGGAGCATAAGTGATATGCTAATAATCATCATGTTAGTGGGAGCATGATAATTATGATAAGTATTGCAAGTTAGCAATGTTAATTATAGAAAACAAAAGTTTCAATTGGGAAAAAGTTGTTTTGCTATAATTAAGGGAGAGAAAATTATACTTCATCTCAAATCTATAAGCTTAGATCGTGAGGTTTTAATCATTTAGTCAAGGATATATATATGAATTTCATGTTGGAATGGCTCAACATAAGGAAATTCTGTATATGGGTCCATTATTTGCGTTCTAAAATTCGATTATGATTACGGCATCCCTTTTCATAATCTGAATTATGAGAACTTGGCAAATTGAAATGGACATATTATAGCAAAAGACTGGTTTAGTCTTTATATGAGACATCATGAACCGTGTCCCATATGCTTCGGATATAGGATCGATTACATGTGCTATAATCATCCGTTCTAAAATTTTCCAAATGCCTGGGGCATTAAGAAGGGAAAAGGTTTAGAACTGGATATGACTAAAGGATTAAACAATTATCGAGAACAATCTAAGGTTTACCAAAGATTGGTTGCTCAAGGACAGTTGGAAGTATAGTGATAATTCTGGAAGGACCATATTGACATAATCTGTAAGGAGGCAACTCTTGTTCAGAAGTGATAGTCAAAATGGAATCTGGAAATGTTTCAAAGTTAGAGATTTCAATCTGTGTAAGATTAAGGAAACTTAATGCAAGAAGGATATTTCCAAGGAGTTGATCTCCTTTGGAATACTCTGTAATGATTGTTGCCAAGTCTTTGTGAGTTTGTGCATAATCATTACAAGAGTATCAATGCATATAAGTTTAGAATCTAACAGATTTTAGTAAATGGCATGAATTTGGAATTCTTGCATTTGCGGTAAGGATTTGGGAGTGTGAAAAGAGAATCATTGAAGTTATGTTCAATTGATCTAGTTCACAAAGTAAAGGTCATAGACAAACATAGTATGCATACTTGGTGTATGGCATGACTAGTGTTTAGAAAACATAGTGTACATGCTTGGAGCATGGGACAACTATTGTTTTAAATTCAAGAATAAAGTTGATAGCTGAAATAGTATACAATGAATAACATGTAATCATATGGTGATAAATAAAAGGTGTTTTATTTATGTTCAAAGAGTTGATACCATATTGGATTCAATTATTATTGTGTTTCGTTTTGCATGTTTTGACTTCCCGAATAAACTAGGTTATTCTTCCGGAATGACTAAGTTATTCAAACCATCCACAGTCGGTCATATGTTGGAAGTAGATATGAATCAAGACTGTCATGGGTTGGCTTGTAGAGGTCTAAGGTGTTGGACAAAGGGCTACAACACCCATGAGTGCTCATAAGTTCTGAGTATTGGATTCAACCCGCGCTCATTGGAATCACTTCATGGATTTTATCACGAGTGATCATGAGACGATAATATCTTATATTCTTCAAACCTAGAGATATGAGTTGTTACTATGAGTTGATAGTACATTGATTGCACGAAAACGCATTTGGTAACTCGGTGCTATAAAATGTGCCTTTGTGTATGATTCAACAAGTAGTAGAACAAGCCATATGAGTCGAAGTTTATCCATTCCTTTTGCCTTCGGGATAAAAGCGATATCTGTGGGCCCCTCGATGATTTGATGATGACAAATGGAAGTGCTCGGCCGGGCCAGGACTGATTTGATTTGTTCAATTAGTCAGTCGTCATAAATCGGAAATCGGGAAACAACAAATGGACAGAGAGAATGATTATAATCCATGTCTCAGTCCATATGATATCTAGAACGGAGGAATATATGATCCCTTATCTAATAGACAAGTCATTGACAAAGGTCAGAGTTCATCTACAAGGTCAGAGTTTGACGGAAGCTTTTGAGAGCTACGATTGCCAGTTGGTTCCTGAAGTCATACGTAATAATAGTTTTAGACTTATCCAAGTGGGAGACTGTTGGATTACTGTCTAAGTCCATAACTATAATTGGTAAGACTTGACCCGACCCGGCATGGTCCATTTGGGTTGCATGGCATCATGCACTTGGATAGACTAAATGAGAGAAATAAGACACTTATGGTTATTAATATATTATAGGTTCTAGTATATTAATAATAAGAATAATGAGATTATTTAATTAGTATTGATCAAGAATTAATCTAGTATTAATTAAGTGATAAAAAGAAGACTAATTAAATATATGGGTTGATTGTGTAAATCATCCATACTTGTATAGTGGGCTAATGCTCCATGGATTATCTAGTTGGGCCAAAACCCATATGATGCTCCATGGATGCTCCATGGTGTATTTGAACCCATGGATCCAAGGAAATGGAAAGTCATGACAATTAGGGTTTGCCCTAATTGTAACACTATATATAGATATTATTCTTGGCAAAAATCGGCCGCTAAAGAGACTAGTATTATTCTAGAGAGGGCTAGCCGATTTCATGAAGTGTAGAATTCTCTCTAAGTTATTCTAAGTGTATTTGGTGTTGTGTGAACCATTTGAGGTGTCACACTTGGGGCACTTGGCACTCAAGCTTCATGAAGACTTTCTACACCAAAGAGGTATGTATTCTATCTTGCTATAGTTATTGTTTTGTATGCTAGATTAGGATAATACCTTGGAAGTTCTTATTTGCATGTATAATAGAGAAAACATAGATCCAAGGTATTTAGGGTTGCATGTACACTTAGGAGTGTTAGAATGCTCAAAACCCAACAAGTATAACTTTTCTGCCGACTCTGAGCAGTCTGAAGCCTGCTCCGAACCTGTTGGATCCTCTTTGTAGTCTTGACTACCACTTTGGTACTCCCCATGACCCTCTAACCAACCTCACCCCAGCATATCGGGGTCCTGCACTTCCTCCCACACAACATCTCGAAAGGAGGGAAGTCAATACTCGCATGATAGTTGCTATTATAGGAGAACTCAACCAAAGGAAGGTATGTATCCCAACTACCTTCGAAGTCTAAAACACATGCCCGCAGCATGTCTTCCAGGGTCTAGATGGTTTGCTCGCTCTGAGCATCTGTACGTGGGTGAAAAGCAGTGCTGAAGTGCAGACGAGTACCCAACTCGTCGTGAAACTTCTTCCAGAACCTGGAAGTAAACCACACGTCTCGTTCCGAAATCACTGAGACTGGCACTCCGTTCCGAGCTACTACCTCTTGAATGTAGATATCGGCCAACTTCTCGGCCGAGATAATCTCCTGGATCGGTACGAAATGGGCACTCTTGGTCAACCGAGCCACGATGCCCCAGATCGAATCCACTCCCCGTGCAGTCCTGCGAAGCTTTGTGATAAAATCCATAGTAATATATTCCTATTTCCACATTGGAATGTCCAAAGGCTGCATCTTGCTGTGAGGACTCTGGTGCTCGGTCTTGACCTTTCTGGATGTCAAGCACCTCTCGACGTACCAGGCGATGTCCCACTGCATGCAGGGCCACCAATAGTTTGGTCGAAGGTCTTTGTACATCTTATCGCCCCAGGATGGATAGAAAACCGGGATTTGTGCGCCTCTTCCATTAATACCTGGCACACACCTCCATGATATGGGACCCACACCTTACGGTGAAGAGTCAACAATCCACGACTGTCAAAGTCGAAGGAGGAAACTTGCCCCACAATATGCTCGCTCTTCCGATGTTCCTCCTTTAGGGCCTCCTGCTGGGCCTCCCGAATATGCTCCAACAGCGGAGTCACAACTGTCATCCTCATATAGATATCCTTGATCAGTGCTGCCTTGCGGCTGAGTGTGTCGGCCACGACATTGGCCTTCCCTAGGTGGTAAAGGATCTCACAATCATAATAATTTACCACATCAAGCCACCGACGTTGCCTCATATTCAGTTTTGGCTGATCCATGAGATACATCAAGCTCTTGTGGTTCGTGTAAATGGTACAACGAACCCCACAGAGATAATGATGCCAAATCTTCAGGGCGAAAACAACATCCCCCAGCTCCAAATCATACGTCGGATAGTTCGCCTTGTGAGGCTTCAATTGCCTCGAAGCGTAAGCGATAACATGCCCTCTCTGCATCAATACCGCACCCAAACCCGAGATAGACGCATCACAATATACTACAAAATCAACCATGCCCTCTGGCAGGGTTAAGATTGGCGCCTCGCACAATCTCTGTCTCAACGTCTCAAATGCGGCCTGCTACTCAGGCCCCCAACAAAAGACCATGACTTTTGTCGTCAACCGGGTTAAGGGAACGACTATCTTGGAGAAGTCCTGAATGAACCTCTTATAATATCCTGCTAGTCCCAGAAAGCTCTAAATGTCAGATGGAGACCTTGGAACCTCCCACCTCATCACGGCCGCTACCTTGGCCGGGTCAACCGAAATCTCGTTCTGGTTGACAAGGTGCCCAAGAAACTGCACCTTGTGCAACCAGAACTCGCACTTGGAGAACATAGCATACAAGCTCTCCCTCCTCAAAGTATCCAAAACCTCCCGCAAGTGCTCCTGATTTTGTTCCTGCGTCTTGGAATAAACCAAGATATCGTCAATGAAAACAATCACAGACCTATCCAACATCGGCCTACATACGCGGTTCATGAAATCCATGAACACGGCAGGAGCATTGGTGAGCCCAAAAGGCATCACCACGAACTCAAAGTGACCATATCGCGTCCGAAAAGCAGTCTTCTGCACATCCTCCTCTCTGACCATCATCTGCTGATAACCCGAATGCAAGTCAATCTTGGAAAACCAAGATGCTCCCTGAAGCTGTTAAAAGAGATCATCAATCCTCGGGAGTGGGTAATGGTTCATCACCATAACCTTATTCAGCTCCTGGTAATCTCTATGCATCCAATGCAACCCATCCTTCTTTTTCACAAATAAAATCGGGGCTCCCTAGGTTGAACTGCTCGGCCTAATGAATCCCTTGTCTAACAACTCCTGCAGTTGTGTAGACAACTCCTACATCTCAGGAGGAGCCAACCGATACGGTGCCTTGGATATCGGAGCCGCACCGGGGACATGGTCGATCCTGAATTCTACCTACCACTTCGGAGGTATCCCAAGAAGCTCCTTAGGGAATATATCCGCGAACTCTCGTACCACCGGCACATCGCCCACCGCTGCCTTACCCGCCACCCGGGTATCCATAATGTTGGCAACATATCCAGTGCAACCCTGCTGGAGTTAGTGCCTAGCTTTCGCTGCTGAACATATGGCTGGTCCTCACTGTGCCCTCTCGCCCTGAATCACCAGCTCTCCCCCACTTGGGGTCCTGATCCGCACTGACTGCTACACACTGTCGATCACCGCCCCATTAGGGCTCAACCAATCCATCCCTATGATAACCTTGTTCCCCCCGCATTGATATGGGAACCAAATCTACCAAGTAACGCTCTTTGTACAACCACAGAACACAATCTCTGAAAACCCCTGACGCCTGCACTAATCGGTCGTCCGTAATCTCAACCTCTAGGGGGAAATCTAACATGCCCAATGACCTAGGAAACCTCTTGCTCACCGCAAGAGAGACAAATGATCGCGTAGCACCCGAATCAAACAACACCTGAACTGGAATGTCGTTCACATGCAACGATCCTAAACAGAGCATATATATAACATATCAAAATCATAGCGACATATCATAAAAGATTAGAGAGAAGAAATCATACCCATCATCACATGGGGTGAAGTGTGTGTCTCTTTGGCTGTCAACTGAAATGCTCAGCTCCATACCATTGGAGCCTCTGCCTTAACCTTCCGGCCATCTGTAACTCGTACAGTCATTGGATTTGGCGCCACCACTGGCGCTGTTGCTGCTGATGCTATCAATATAGGACAATTGGCGTTTATATGGCCCCTCTAATTGCAATGGAAGCCAATCGGGTCTGATGTCAAAATTGTCGGGGCAGGGAAGTACAATCCCTGCCAAAGTTCCTTGTCTTGCCGCACTTGTAGTAGCCTTACGATCCTGCTCAACAAGCTCCCTTGTGCGGCCTGCCGCATTTTCTGCAGCAGCTTTGGCCCGGCTGGCCCTTCGACCTAATGTCGGATCCCTTAGGTTTCTTCCCTTAAACCCTTGTAGCCTGCTCAGTCTCTGCCTTCCTCTTCTTAAGGTGCTCCAAATTAATCTCCCTCTCCCACGCCCTGGAAATCACGGACTCCAGGGTCGGGCAAGCTGAATAGCTGACACACTGCCGGATATCAGTCCTCAACATATCATGGTAGCGGGTCTTCCACATCTCCTCCTCCCCCGCATACTGAGTTACCAACAAGGCCCTCTCCCTAAACTTGGCAGTGATCTCTGCCACTGTCTCGGTCGTCTGTCTCATGTGAAGAAACTCTCTGGCCAAGAGTTGAAGCTCCACAACTGGCGCAAACTTATCCCTGAACCTGGTCACAAAGTCTGACCAAGTCATGGCCTTAATGGTTGGGGCTCCCAGCGAGTCACTGACTAACTCCCACCAATCTCTAGCTTTGTCCTTGAGACATCCCATAGCAAAGCGGACATTCGACCGCTACGGGCAGAAGCTCGTCAACTGTGGATACTCAATGGCTACGATCCATCTCCTGGCAGCAATGGGGTCCTTCACCCTGTGAAAGTTCGTGGCACCACTCCCTCGAAAGTCCTTGAAGGACAGTGTACGCGTACTCGACTGGCTCGACGCAAAATCACTACTGAATATCCAGAGGCGATCCTCCATCAGCTCAATAATCCCCTCCTTGATCGACCCGAAAATCACTGGGGTCGCCTCAAGGATACCTCTCCTAATCTTAGACACGATGAACTCGCGTAGCCCATCATCAACCTGCTCGGACCCTGCACCTGAGCCTGGCGCTGTTCCTGACCCATATCCTGCTCCATGTCGTGTAATCGCCATACTAAAAGCAAACATAATAATGTCAGGGTCGTACATACTCTCGAGAAATCTCACACACTCTTTAAGTTTTGTGGTTCCATCTCAGCCTTCCTTGATTCGAGTACGAATCCTCTGCTTTTCGTAGTACAGGCCCATACTACCATCCACATCTATCCATACCTTCCTCAAGAACTGCCTTGACCTCACCAAGTCCCTTTCTACTAATACAACTTCCCAACTACTCTCATCATAGGCCTTCCTAGGACACCCTCCGACCTACTCTCCACCATCAGCTGCACTAGGAATCCCTACCACCTTTACCTAACTTGCATGCGAACACTGTTACATATTCGCCGACTAGTTAGTTAAAGCTAGCCAGAACCCTTGTAGCAAAATCAAGCAACATTCGGGCATCGAGTGACAAAATCAAGCATAACCTAATTAGGCTTTCATATTGTTGACTAACAGCCCTAGCATACAGCTCAGTAAGCTCATACAACTGACATATAAGGCATCCTTCCTAGATCCGTAGTTCTATTCTAGCATGCACTTCTCAGCATCATATCATATAACATAACGTAACAAGTATGGGTATCTTGGGGAAAACTTACTTGAGCTCGGCCGATCGCACGCATCACATACCTTGTTCTTTCTCAAAATTCTTTAAGTTAGATTTTACAAAACTATTTTCTTGTAAAATTCCTTGAAGCCCTCGATTTGATTCCAGACACCCCCGAAGGTGTGTCCGAATCCCTCAAACTAAGTCTCTAATACCATCTGTAACATCCCAATTTTCGAGTCCTAAAAATTTCATTTTCAATTAAGTAATTTATAAAAATCGTTTACTGAAAACATTATCGATATCATATCCATCCACACACCCTCATAAACATGTTTCAAAAACAAACATCGAATAATAATAAAAATCAGAGTACAATCCCAGAACACTCAATGTGGAAATCATATGTGTGTGTGATCCATTGCTATGCCGCCGATTCCTGCCCCTTGGATGAAGAGGTACCTGAAACCAAAACTGAAATTGTAAGTACGAAGCTTAGTAAGTTCCCCTATCATACAGCATACCATACAATCACATAGCATACATATTGTCGTGCTTTTATAGGGTGCCCGACCTACACATGTCAAACCATTTTAGGGTGTTGACCGCCCGTGTCAAACCATTTTGGGGAGCTGACTACCCGTGTCAGGCCATTCTTGGGGTGCCTGCTCACCCTTCGGTCTATCTCACCCGGTCACAGGGACTATTTCACCCCTACTACTATCACAAAATAACATATCATAAACATGGTGTCAGACAAATCTGGGGTGTCCGACCTACCCTTCGGTGTTAACAACCGATCAGGGGACTATTCCCGTCCTACTACCACTATCACATATCATATAATATACTGGCACATAGAACACATCAATTAATAGCAAACCAGACAATTATCACAAACACAATCATCTTAATTGTTAATTAACTACAAGTGGCTCGGCATTGGTACCTTAGACCCGCTTCTACTGGACGGCAACTCACCTCGTAAACTTCATGTCGAATCTCGTAGAGGAAATCTCTAGCAGCTGCTCTAATGACTCCCGGCTATCAGAGACACGTAACACTTAATCAGAGTCTATAACACTACTTAGGGTACAATGACCGTTTTACCCTTCAGTCCAATTGGGACATACTTATGTCCCAATTCTAACTAATCAAGCCCAACTCTTATTGCCGATTAAGGATTCCCTAAGGGCCCACTCATTGTCCAATTTCTGATTTGGACCTTATTTCCCCAAATGGGCCCAAAATTCCATAGTCCAATATAATAATCCTCAAGCACCCAATTTTGGCCCAAAAAGGCCCAATACTCAAGTTTCTTATTCCTAAGTCCAAAATGATACTTCTCAGTTGGCCATGGGGCCCAAAAGCCCAGGCCCATCCTCTTAGGGCGCAAAAGCCCAATTTTCCCAATCTGTATGCGTACGCGCGTCATACCCGGAATGTACGCCCAACGTACGATGGCCTTGACCAAGACGGGGAGTTTGACTCAGTACGTGCGGTGTACCAAGGAGTACACTCAGCGTACTGGCCAACTTCTTTGGGACTTTATTCATGACTTAATCCGTTAAGTCTTTACGTCCAAAATGCAGATCCAGGTCCTTTTAGACCTCCTAAACCATAAAGTCGTGAGCTTTAAGTGCTTGCATGCAGGCTTAGGGTAAAAACATTATTTTGGTCCATTATACTAACTTTAAGGCCATCTATCCCTTGCATTGTTTTGGTTTAACCACCAAGATCCAATTTTTATGACCCTATGTGCTTCGAAGAGTCCAAAAGGAAAACTCTTAAGCTCTGGAACCAACAATACTCAAACACTCCCAACAATGGGGACCAAAAAGGATATAAAAACCCCAAATAATCAAATCTAAGCATACTGATGAGTTAAGAAACTCTTTGATCGTTTAGATCTTTAAAAAGGTTAATAAAAAAAAACGTAAACAGAAATATCAAACACAAGAGTGAATCAAAATACGTCGAATGATTCAATAGATTCAAGCCTCAGCAGAGCTCGACAAAGAACATCCGTTGTAGAGGCTACTAGGGTTACAAACGTTAAACAGAAAGTTTCTATCAATGATCGACTCCAAATCTTACGTACTAAGATGCATGCAAGCATCTATAAATACTAAACCCTAGAAATAACTCACGGATGGACAGGCCTAATCCGGAAACAAAATTGGACTAAGAACGAGCCCAAGACGCAACACATAATAGACCCTACAATCTCCCCCTTTGCGTCAATTGGAGCGAGATATCACTTCGGCTTGCTGGGTCCAACTGCAGGAACTTTCTTTGTGGTTTCGAACAGACGTGGAATGAGGGCAAGGATGGTCTGTCTGAAGCGAATGTACCACTGGATCATATCATCGAAGTATTTCATGTCGTCATCAGTGTTCTGCTTGCATCGATTGATGATTCCCAGAACATGTTCTAAGCATGTAGTAGTATACAAATGCTTATCTCCCAAGGCAAACATGAATTTTTGGCCTTCGTTCCTTGTGAACATGACAGAGTTCCGCTTCGGGTCGTATCTTCCCATCTGCATCATATTTAAATCACTTGCAGAACCAACAGGAGAGATGGTAGGCTTTTTCTTTAAAATACTTGCGATCTCCTGATCCATCTTGGCAACCTCCATGATGTAGCAAACTAACATCCTTTTGAAGTGATCTATGATTGGCCTATATTCAGCTTCGTTGGTGAGGAGAATGTTGTGCAGAATGATCCAATCATGTGGATTCAGGTTGGGAAAATCAGCAAGCGAAATAGCATGTTCTTTTTTAGTAGACCCCCTCAGCACTTTGAACCGAACGTTTGTGAAGTTCGCATCCTTAAAAGGTTTGAGGACCCGAACGTTTATGATCTTCTAAGCACTCCATGTCTGAAACTGAGGCTGAGCAGACCTCAGATAGAATTCAACGAGCTCCCTATCAACCTTTGGGTGAGGATGAGGGACATCAGCAACATGGGAGAATGCATGAAATATGAAGGCCTTTCGGGTCATGGGCATATCAAACTGAGAGTCGACAGAATTGACCCTGTCCAAGGAAATCACCGGTTCGAGCCATAGGATGCTGGGAGTATTAATAGCTTCTTTGACAAGCTTCTCGAGAGTCCACAGAGGAAATAAAGTTTTTCTACTCTCAAGAAGATCATGAGCCTCCTTCATTTTTCTTTCGTTCGCCTCGGCCTCTTTGGCAACACGAGCATTCATGTCAGCATCCTTTTCCCGGCCTTGTTTCTTCAAGAGATCAGTGATGGTCTCTTTATCATCATCACCATCACTGTCTTCAACAATCTTCTTCCCTTTATCTTTAGCACCCGAACCTAAAGGTTGACCCGTTGGAGGAGGTTCGGTTGCTTTAGTTGATGTAGAGGCAGGAGGCGGTTGAGATACATCTTCTCCCCCTTGTTTTCGATGGGCCACGAACTCAGGAAGCGCTTCAATTTTACTGAGTAGGTCAAGGGCAGGAGCAAGCTTCTCAGCTAGAGTGCGCCTCATAGAATAGTTCAGGATGGGATCATGTGCTTTGATAATGTTGCAGAGGGCGGAGTGGACATCCGAAACACACATGGAGATGACCGCTCGCTCAGATCGGAGAGACGCAACTTCCTTTTCTGATTGGAAAAGTTGAAGACTCTTGACCTTGAGAGCAGTGGTCTTGTGAGCAAGAGCATCCATCACGGAGTTCTCTGAAGCGAGATCTTCTTGCATCTTTGTCAAGCGCTCCTCAACAGTCGGCTGGAAGGTTTTATTGTCAGCTTCAAGAGACTGAAGAAGACTGGCAAAGAATTGTTGTTCTGATGCGAATGAAGTGACCAGCTTCTCGACAAGAGAGTCAACCTTCGCTGCATTGGTTTCAGCAGCTCCCTGAAAAGACTGTAAAAAATTGTTAGCATCGACAAATAGTTTTTCGACTTTTTTGGTCGCAGCAGCACACGCTTTGGTAGATGCGTCGATAGCAGCAGTGGCAGAGTTGATGGAGGCTTTATGTGCCTTGGGGAACATATCAACTAGACCCTGAATGTCAGCCTCTGAGATAGTGGACCGAGAGGAAGAGGAGGAAGCAATGAGACTGTCGATTTTCTCATGGAGTTCCTTGAGATGCTTTTTAGTGACAGGAGCATCATCGTCATCATCAGTTTGAACCTGGTACGGACTATAGTAGACCGAGTGATTGGGAGATTAAGGCGAAGGTGAAGGTTCGGCTGTGGGAGTAGGTTCGGGTGCGGAAGTATGTTCAGTGACGGGTATGTGTTTGGGTGCTGAAGTATGAGCCCCCGTATCAGATACGTTGGTTCGAACTCCGGTGGTGGTTGTTGTCGTAGCTTATGAGAAAATAGGAGGTGGTATAGGGATAGAGGTGGGTGGTATATGAGTAGTGGAGGTTATGGGGGAATAGAAATAGAGATGGAGATTGGAGGAGGAGAGACAGGTTGAGATGAAATAGGTACCTCAGGTGAAGGCGAACGGGGAGGAGTGTTACCTCGAAGCGACTCCTCTGAGTCTGAACTCTCATCCTCTGATTCATTGGAGGAAGAGACAAGGATGAGTTTGCGCCTGGGCTGAGTTTTCCTCTTCTTTGGTGGAGGTGATTGAGCTGCCTTCGAAGGTTTTCGCTTCTTTGGAGAAGCACCTTTCGCTTCTTTGACAACTTTCTTGTCTTTCCCCTTTTCTGGTTTCTTCCCCCTGGGTGCAGGCCTGTCAGCGTCGTGGAGAGATTGAATCATTTCTGGAGTGAGCTCTCTGGGGCCTGAGCGAAGAAACTCCTTGTAAGTCTTGATGATGCGACTATCCCTTAGAACACACGCATACATTGACTCAGGGATTGAGCCAACGAACTGAAACTTGGAAGAATCAGTCACAATGATCTTTGTTGTGTGGAAAACACCGATCGAGGAGAGAGGAGAATCAGCAACGATAGGGACATGATACTTGTCCATTGCCCACTTTGTGACCACCATCCAGAATTTGGCATAAGATATTTCAGAATGGCGAGAAGTAGGAGCGAGGCTTTGAATCAACTGCTGCCATAAAACCAAGCCATAGTCGAGATTGATGCCGTGGTACAGCCCGTAGAGAATTGTCATAAACAGTAGCCCCATCAGAACCTACACTTCGTTCTGATAATCCTTTGAACAGCACAGTGAAGAAGCCATTCCACTGAGGAGGAAGACATGATTTCTTGAACTTGGTAACAGTGGTTAGAATCTCGGTGTAACCCATGTTGTAAAACATGGAGAACAACTGTCCCATAGGAATAGACTCAGGGTTAACCCTTGACTCATCAGGTTCGAACCCTAGAAGCGAACAGAATCGTTGTTTGGAGATGGAGTTTTGGTGTCAAGAATGTTAAAGAAAATGCGATCGATAGACTTGTCATAGTGGGCTGTTGAGAAGATCTGCGATAAACACTCCATTGGAACGATTTCAGCCTTGGTCAATGCTGGAACCAGTGGAGAGTGTTTAAGACAGTCCACAATTGGGAACATGAAGGCGTTGTAGGCATGTGGGATGAGATCAATGATCAGGCTTTGTTGAGGTCAGTTAGGCAGAATGTGGGAAGTACTGTGAACAGAAGAAGAATCCGCCATTGAAGAGTGTTTTGGAGAAGAAGATGAACAGTGGGAGAAAATAATCGTTTCTTTCTCTTTGAATATTTGGTGCAGTAAAGAGGTAAAAGACTTTAGGGTTTACCCTTTATACCGTGGGTAGAGGAGAGAGAAGAATCTGCCCCCAAATCTTCTTGAAAATCAAAGCGTTTCCTGAGGTGATTGACGCGTGACATTTTAGCAACCCTATGATTACGCATGAGAGAGAAAAACTCTTCTGTTTTGCACGCGTTCCCATCAAATACCCTTTTGAATTCTTGAACCGATAAACACGTGTAGCATTAACAACAACATCCCATTTAGAATATAGAAATAAATCCCGGAGTCAAAAAATAGCTTGTAATGAAGGAAACCAGATTTTTTTGGAAAATCAAAAAGATTTTCGTGCATAGAGTCTCAAAGATAAAGAAATAAATCAACATATATGTGGGAATTTGTGATGTCAATAGAGACACAAAAAAGTGGATCACGGGCACAAATCTCTTCCTTCAAAGTCAAGAGAGACTTTAAAGTGTTTGTATGGTTTCCTGTTGAATTACGATCAATCACTTGTTAAGAAGTGTTGAAAGGCATCTTTTAATAAGGCTTATTTGGAGGCTTTCGCTTCAATTCAGAATTCCTAATATTAACATAAGACAGAAATCGACTGAAGAACTTGTGAGACCAATGTGGTCTGTTGAACAAGTAGGTTTGGATGATGTGATAGTGACTCGTTGGAAATACTAGATGTGAAATCTCAAGAAAATAAAAAACTGGATTCTAAGGGAAGAAATGTTATGGTATGTAACAATTTCATAAGAATCACACAAAGAGAAAATTAGAGATTTCATGGTACAACCATTTGGGTGGATTTGTTAATTCATGATTGAAAACTAGAGCAAATTTAATTGTTCACCGTCAGTGCATAGTAGGTATTGAATTGTGGGTTTCACTTAGCACGTAGTGACACGAAGCTAAGATCATAAACACAGAGATTATGTAACCATAAAGCTTTGTGGTAATTTCTGAGAGTCTCAAGGATTACTTGTATGAAGCGAATATGATGGAGAAAAATATCGGAGATGGTGCAAAGAAACCAAAGTACCTCTGCTATAACAATAGTGACCAAGCAGAAAACTCTAATCTCATATGAGAAGAGAGTAAGGTAGCTCATGATTAGAATAAATGTTGTAGCCTAATTGGGAAGACAAGGTTTGTAGATACCAAGTCAATAAGGCTTTATTTAGAATTAGTTGAGGCTTTGGACAACATGCAGCAACATGCTTCTAGGGAAACTTAGCTATTAAAAGGTGTGAGAATGATACCTGCCCCATCAATAATCCACAAACGATAAATACAAACAGAAGTAGAGACAAAAAAAGAAAAAGAAAATATTTTTGGAGTTTTTGAGAATTTGGTAAAGATAAAAGTAAAGTGAAAACAAACCAAACAAAAAAAAATTTGGAACCGAACCCGAAATGGACCGAACGCTCAGTTCATTTCGGTTCCAAAACAGAATTTTGGAATAAAAAATTTTTGGAAAACAATTGTACAAAAGTTTACAATCAAAGAAACTACCTTTTTGAGATAAGTGAAAACAAGTGCAATGGGACCGAACCCGAAATAGACCAAACGTTCGGTTCATTTTGCTTCCTACTTTTAGTTTTGAGAAGGTGTTTTTGGTACTGACTCCGATTCCAGCATACCTAGTCCTTGTAGAATTTTATTAAAACTTGCTTCAGGAAGGAATTTGGTGAAGATGTCAGCCAGTTGATCAGTGGTTCGAACAAAGTGAATCTCTACGTTGCCGTCTTCCACATGATCCTTAATAAAGTGATAACGCAATGCAATATGTTTTGTCATGGAATGTTGCACTGGGTTATGACAAATCCTAATTGCACTTTCTGAGTCGCAATATAGTGGGATCTTTTTCATATTGAGTCCATAGTCCCGAAGTTGGCTTTGGATCCAAATCACTTGAGATGTGCAGGAGGCGGCTACAATGTACTCTGCTTTGGCTGTAGAGAGAGAAACACATGTTTGTTTCTTAGATTGCCACCTCACCAACTTCCCGTCGAGGAATTGACAGCCTCCTGTAGTGCTTTTCCTGTCTAAACCACATCCTCCAAGGTCTGCATCTGAGTAGGCTTGAACAAAGAGACCTGAGTTTGAGGGATACCAGAGACCGAGATAGGTGGTTCGCTTCAAATACCAGAGTATATTCTTCACTGCCAGCATGTGTGGTTCACAAGGATTTGCTTGAAACCTGGCACAATAGCGCACAGAAAACATTATATCAGGCCTGCTAGCTGTGAGGTACATCAGGGAACCAATCATTTGGCGATATAGCGTTATGTCAACTGCCGGTTTTTCCAAAGATGGTGTGAGCTTGGTCCCGAACACCATAGGGACTTTGACCTTTGAATCTCCTATCATGTCGAACTTGGCAAGAAGAGGCTTGGTATATGCTTCCTGGTTGATAAAGATGCCTTCAGGTCCCTGTCTAATTTTTAAACCAAGGAAAAAGATAATCGGACCCATTGAGCTCATTTCAAATTTTGTCTCCAAAAACTTTCTGAATTCAACTGTTAGGTTAGGATTCGTTGAGCCAAAGATGATATCATCGACATAGATCTGAACTATCATAAGGTGGTTACCTTCCTTTTTACGAAAGAAGGTTGGGTTAACCGAACCTTGTTTGAATTTAGACATCTTTAAAAACTTAGTTAGTGTTTCATACCATGCCCTAGGTGCTTCTTTAAGACCATAAACTGCCTTATCTAAGATGTAGCAGTGATTTGGATACTTTTCATTCACGAAACCAAGAGGTTGCTCCACGTACACGGTTTCTTCAAATTCCCCATTCAGAAAAGCGCACTTTACATCCATTTGGTAGACCTCGAAATTCTCGTGTGCAGCATAGGCAAGAAAAATTCGAACAGATTCCAGCCTTGCTACCGGAGCAAATGTCTCTTCGTAATCAATTCCTTCTTCCTGGCAGTATCCTTTTACCACTAGCCGAGCCTTATTCCGGATTACATTCCCCTCCTTATCCATTTTGTTCCTGAAAACCCATTTGAGACTGACAACCGAAGCATCTTTTGGTGTTGGAATGAGTCTCTAGACTTTATTTCTTTCAAACTCGTTGAGTTCGTCATGCATTGCCTGGACCCAATCAAAATGATCAAGGGCAATATTGACGGTCTTCGGCTTAATTTTGGACACGAAAGAATTAAACATGCAGAACTCTACTTTGGAGAATAAAGTAGTTTGTTTCGCCTTCAGTTGTGAACGAGTTAGAACTTTCTCTGATGCGTCACCCACTATTTGAGATACAGGATGATCTCCGGTCCATTTGGTGAGTGGAGGATAACTTGGGTCATAGGACGGATCCAATTCAGCATTCACCATTTCTTCGAATTCTGATTAAGTATCATCGCCATAGAGCATGTCAGAATTCTCCCCCTCGACAGATGATGAACCATTTGGATTTGACCCAAAAATTCTTTTTTCAACCGGACTTTTAGCTGTCATTGGACTTTCGGTTGTCACTGGACTTTCGGGTGCTACTGAACTTTCGAGTGCTACTAAGATTGGATTCTCCCCCTGAATATGTGAGTCCTGTTGTTTTGAAGAGAATTGATTCTCCCCCTCGACCGAAGTACCACTCTGGGGAGGTTCGTTTCGAACTGGTTCTCCTTCTCCCATTTGTTTGGCTGCATCTTCGATAATCTGCTTAAGGTGATTGATTTTGTTGTCTGCTGCCTTGGCTTCCGAAAGAGTGGCTTTCTCAGGTTCATCAAATAAGTCTATGAACTGGTCAAATAAATTGGCGATTGAGGCTATGACTTGACCTGTTTGGGAGAAAATCTCTCCAATTGCTTCTTCGGTAGACTTTAGCTTCTTGACGTAATTTTCATCGAACGTCACATAATAGGTTTCTTTAATTCTTTTAAAACGCTTATTCAAAACCCTGTATGCCTTTGAAGTAAGAGAATATCCCAGAAAGATTCCTTCATCAGCTTTGACATCAAAGCTGTTGCGATGTTCTTTGGAGTTGAAGATGAAGCACCTGGAACCGAACACGTGAAAGAACTTGACATTCGGCTTCCTGTTGTTAATATTCTCATAAGGAGTGAGTGAGAAACGCTTGTTGAGATAAGACCTATTCTGAGTAAAACATGCTGCAGCAATAGCATCAACCCAGAAATATAAGGAAAGAGAAGCAAAACTTAGCATGGTTCGGGCCGCCTCACACAGTGATCGGTTTCGCCTTTTGACAATTCCGTTTTGTTGACGTGTATAGAGGGCTGAGAAATTGTGACTGGTGCCTTTTTCAATTAAGAAATCTTCAAATTCTTTGTTCTTGAATTTCAGTCCAGTGTCGCTCCTGATGTTTCGAATGACTTTCCTCAGTTGCACTTCAACTTGCTTGATAAAGATCTTCAGCTTGGCAGAAGCCTCAGATTTGTGCTTTAGAAAGAATACCCAAGTAAAACGTGAGAAGTCATCAACAATAACAAGGATATACTTATTACCGCCAATGCTCTCGATTGATGATGGACCACATAATTCGATGTGAAGCAACTAAAGTGGTTCAACAACTTTGGTGTTTATGATGGTTGCGTGACTTTGACGACTTTGTTTTCCCATTTCACATGCAACACATAAATTGAGATGTGAATGCCTTCAGTGCCACAACCAACTTTCGTTTGAATGAGCTTTGGACAGTAGACATATGGCTGGATTACCTTTGATTGGTCTGAGATTCAGAGGAAACATTTCACCTTTTCGATCTGATTTGAGAATGACTTTGTTGGATTCTTCTCTATAATTTATGAACATTCGTCGTCGAACGAGACTTTGAGACCGATACCTCCCACCAGTTGAGATACGCTGATGAGATTATGCTGCAACTCTTCTACATACGCCACCTGCCTTATTGTAAAGTCTCAATTGGTTATCATCCCATAACATTTTATTGTCCCATAAGAGTTGTTACCGAACTTGACATTGCCACCACTTTGAAGTGACCGAAACTCCCTTAGCTCTTCTGTCCTTCCTGTCATGTGACGTGAGCAGCCACTGTCTATGTACCATTCATCGTCAAACTGCTCGTCACTAATAACCTGCAAAAATTAGGCAGATTTAGGAACCCAAAGTTTCTTGGGTCCATGTGAGCCTTTTACAAAAACAGGAATAGTAATAGAAACATCAACAAGATATGTTCGTTTTATTAAGGTTGTTTCATCTTTGATTTTATTAGAATTAGATGCAGGTATTTTGTATTCAGGTTCTGGTGCTTGGACTTTAGCTTGCTTTCGGTCTTCATGAGCTGAGGAAATCTTCCTTTTTCCCTTCAAATCCTTTGACGATCTTGAATTTGGTGTAGGACCAGAATTAGGCTTAGAAGAAGATTGAAAACGAGAAGAATTAGAGGAAAAGAAATTAGAATGAGAATCTTTCCTGACTTGAGGTTCAAAATGACCATATCGGTTGTGGTCATTTGAGGGACCGAACCTGGAACTTCGGTTGTTGTTTGATGATGAACCGAAGCTTGATTTTTGGGTGTTGTAGATTGGTGTCTCGAAATTTGGTCTTTTATTGTAAAAGCTTAACGGGATGAAATCTGGTCTTTGCCTGTTGTTGTTTGGCGAACCGAAACTAGCTTTTCGGTTGTTGTTGCTTTCGGGTCCGAACCTATCCTTTCGGTCTTGTTCTTCCTGTGGCCCGAAAGTCTTCCTCTGGTTCTTTTGAGTTGGTGTTTCGAAGTTCCTTTGACTCTTGTTTTCTTCTCCTTTTGACATAGAATTTTTGTCAAAGTGAGTGTAGTGAGAAGTTTGGGAGCGCCAAAACTGCTTTCGCTCTGAGAGATTTTTCTTGTATCTCAAGTTTCTTTGCTGCTTTTGATTTTTCACCTGTTTCGGTTGTCTGTGGATATTTGCTTTCTATTTCAGCTTCTTAGCAACATGTTCACTCTTCATGGAAGAGGTTTCGCTAGTTGAGGTGACTTCTTCCACTGGAATCTCTTTTGTGCCACTGGAACTTGGTATGTCAAAGTTGGTAGGCTTATTCAGAGGTTTGGGCACATATCTACCTTTGGCCTTCCATGATGTTCGCTCCGACAGACCAGCTGTTTCTTCTATATTGTCTATCAGTGCAGACCAGAAAAACTCATCACAGCCATCTGCATTATCTTCATTCACTATGGCAGTGAGCTCGGCTGTCTGATCTTCAGTTACTCCTGTGACCTTATAAACCTGATTGGGAGTTGTTCTAAACTTTTGAAACACCACAGCCTTTTCTTTAAGGATTGGGGACTTAGTTTTGGACGAACGAGCGAATTCCTCAGAATTTTTAGAAATCAAGTTTTTGTGGTTTTCAGGTTCGCTCCTAATGAACTCGGAACAGTCAACTTCATCCTCTACATAAATTTCACTCATGTCATCGTCCTCATTAAGTTCAGATGCATTTTCAACATCAATTTTGTTTTCTGAACTCAAATTGGTACTCAATGAGTCAAATTTTTGTATGGTTTCGGCCCTAAGTTTCAACTTATCATTTTCATCCAAAAGATTTTAAGCATGTCCTTATGGTCTTTGGACTTTATAAAAGATTCAATTTTGTCCAGACCATACATATAAGTAGGATTGACATCATCAGAAGATACAACACTTTCACAGTTGTATGCTTCGGCATCAATTTCATCCTCCTTAAACTCAACGAAGGGTAAAATCATGCGATGTATCTTCTGTTCTATTTCACAGTTCAAATGCAGCTGAGTAATGTTAGCATAAAGCCTTTTGGCAATCAAACAAAAAACATTCCTTTGTTTTAATAATTTGAGATTGTCTCTTTGCAAATAAATGTTTTCATCCCTAGACTTAATCAGCTCCAACTCTTTCTGCTTTATCCACATCCTTTGCTCCTCACTCTTGGATGACACCCTGCTTATTTGGTCAGTTAGATTAGAATTCGTGACCCGTGTTTGAGTTAAACAACTATCTAGATTTGAAATTATTGAATTCAAGTTATTTAATTCCTTTTCATATGATTTTTGTGGAACTTTAAATGAAATAAAAATAGATTGTACCTTCTTGATCAGTTCATCAAGCTCACTGATCTGCACACTGAGAGGTTTCGCTATAAAGCATAAGTCCTCTCGCTCCTTAGCCTCTTCGTTTCCACCATCAGTGTTGTATCCCTCATCTGAGATACATCTGTCACCATCAGACACCTTCCATCAGCCTCACCACTCTTTGCTACATAAGCCTTTCCATGAGAAGGCTTTCTCACTTCATCATCTTCTGAGTCAGTCGACCACACTTGCACGCCTTCGAACTCATCATCATCTACCGAACCCTGCACAATAAGAGCATTCATAGAGGGATTAGTAGCAGCTTTCTTCCTCTTAATCTCCTCTAGTCTTTTTAGGAGACTTGCTTCTTCATCCTTTTCTTCATCTTTCTCTGCCATCTTCTTTAGCACGCAATCTTTTGCATAGTGATTCTTCCCACCACAGTAAAAGCAACTGACACCAGAGTCAGCTTCACCCATTGCTTCCTTCTTTGATTCTTCAACCTTCGTCTCCTCTTTCACCTTTTCAGAGCTGTAGCTTCCCTGCCAATTTCTATTTTTGTTGGTAGGGAACTTTTTCTTAATGAACCTTCTGGGATTTGACACCATTATAGCATAGTCTTCAGCTGTCAAATCATGATCTCCCAGATTTAAATCCTCTTCGTCTTCTGCGACTCTCTTACCTTTGGACAGAAGCGCCAAAGACCCCAAATTTGAAACAACGCTTTTCTCTTGTAGCACTGTCTTTTCCTGGGATTTCAAAATCCCCACCAGTTTTGCCAGCGAGTACGATTTGAACTGCTCGTGTGCTTTAACCGTTGATACAATAGCTCTCCATTTGGATCTTAGGCCATTCAGGAAAGTGACCTTCTGTTCGATGAGCTTCCTTTCAATATCATGTTTGATCATCTTGCTGAGAAGATGATTGAAATGATCAAATGTTTGTGTCACAACCTCTTCTGGCTTCTGCTTGAACTCTCCAAATTCAAAGAGAAGTAAGGTCTGAATTGAGTGCTCCAGATCTTCATCTGTGGAATACAGCTCTCGCAGCCGATCCCAGATTTCCTTTGTTGTACTGCAAGAACTCACCAATCGAAACGTGTCGGATTGAGGAGCGAATCGAATTAGTCTCAATGCCTTAATGTTGCATTGAAACTTCTCCTTTTCGTCCTGAGCAACGTCTTTCACGTCTTTCAACAAATCATTGTACTCCTTTTGAGTTTAAATGATTCTAGATGTTCCTGAATGAGCAAAAGGGCCAGAAATAATAGCTTCCCATATCAGATACCCATTATCTTCAGATCCAATAACGTAGTCTTCAAAGTGGTGCGTCCACACTTCGTAGTCTTGAGTGTAGAGAATTGGAATCTTGGTTGTTGATCCTATACAGTTGGAGATGTTAATAGGATTGGATTGAGAATCGTCCATGCTTGATCGTTTAACATGTTATAAGATCAGACTTTGTAATACGTAATATTAGGGCAAGATGAATAATTAATGAGATACGTCAATTATGGAGTGACCGCTCAATAAATATCAATGAATGCGGAATAAACCCTAATCACTTCTTTCACAGAAGAGATGTGTATGAATTACACAGTCTCCTGCTCTGATACGAATTGATGAGTTAAGAAACTCTTTGATCGTTTAGATCTTTAAACAGGTTAATCACAAAAACGTAAACAGAAATATCAAACACAAGAGTGAATCAAAATAATTCAGCTGATTCAATAGATTCAAGCCTCAGCAGAGCTCGACAAAGAACTTCCGCTGTAGAGGCTACTAGGGTTACAAACGATAAATAGAAAATTTCTATCAATGATCGACTCCAAATCTTACGTACTAAGATCCATGCAAGCATCTATAAATACTAAACCCTAGAAATAACTCACAGATGGACAGACCCAATCCGGAAACAAAATTGGACTAAGAACGTGCCCAAGATGCAACACATAATGGACCCTACACATACAACGGTAGAGTATGGAGCTTGATACCTCAAAAGAGTTAGAAATGGTGTCAATCCTCTGGATCTACAAGCTGTTGGTGGATCCTTCCTTTTTCTTCAAGCTCATTTCTTCTTTTCTCACTAAAATAAGACACAAACACTCTCCAATGGCTTCTAGAAGACAAAGGCACACAAAGGGAGGTGGGTTTTCGTGGTGGCTGGGTAAGAGTGAAGGGAGGATGAACCAATAGGGGTTATGTTCTTTATATTGGGAGCAAACTATAATTTTTAGGATTTAAGGATCTGCACACGTACAGTGGATGTACTCCTGGTATGCTGGCCGTACGTGCTTTGCCTTCGCGCTTCCTTTCCACGAGGATGCTGGACGTACACGACAATGTATGCCCCGCATACATAGCTTCCTTAGCCCACTAACAAGGCCTAAAGGTCAAAGCCCTGACCAAACCACACCACACTTCAATTAGGATGAATAATAATAATACCTGGAAAATCCCGGATGCTGCAAACTAAGTTGAAACATGCTATTACCCATAAGGTAAACATATTTTGACTGTAAAATCCTTATATGTCACGATTTGGTCTCATAATCGATCTAGTCTCTATATATTTTTTTATTCAATTAAGTCCCAAATACCGGTAGTCGTATTCAATTTAACCCTTTGACCCGGTCAACAGATCATCCAATTTTCAAAAATTACATTTTTGGCCCAGATTTCAAAATTTATTACAAATTTGGTCAAAAATTTACACTTTTGGCCCAGATTTTAAATTTTGTTACAAATTTGGTCCAAACTTTACCCTTTATGCCCATATTTTAGAATTTTATTAAGAATTCATCATAACTTTAGTTTTCTTTACAAATTTTTTTTTTTCAAATAATAGTTTCTAATATGTTTTTTCATTATAAAATCATATTTATACAAAAAAACCGTATTTTCACTTAAAAATCTTATATTTTCTATCAAAAAAAAATTAAAAGTTTTTGTATATGAAATATCTAAATAAATATAAATATTTATTAAGTATATAAATATATACAAATCGGTTTCAATAAAAACTGTATACAAAAACATATTTTATAAAAAAAATGTACAAAACACCTATTTTATCTATATTTTTTTTATAAAAACGTGTTTATTTATATTTTTTTTATAAAAACATATTTGAATAACTTTTTATATAATATGTGTTTGTATACATTTTATAAAATGTATACAAACACGTTTTTATAAAAAAAAAATATAAACAAATAAGATTTTATAAAAAAATATAGATACACACCTATATGTGTGAATATATATATATATATATATATATATATATATATATATATATATATATATATATATAAAGGTGATAGGTGTTTGTATATATTTTTTTTATAAAAACGAATTTGTATATATTTTTATACTTAATAAAATATATATTTTTATAACTAGATATTTCATATAAAAAAAGTTTTTAAAAAAAGTTTTTATATAGAAATTATAAGATTTTTATGTGAAAATACGTTTTTTTTTGTATAAATATCATTTTATAAAGAAAAATTATATTTGAAACAGTTTTTTGAAAAAGAAGTTGTAAAAAAAAAATTAAAGTTAGGATGAATTCATAATAAAATTCTAAAATTTGGGCAAAAAGGGTAAATATTGGACCAAATTTGTAACAAAATTTAAAATATGGTCCAAAAGTGTAAATTTTGGACCAAATTAGTAATAAATTTTGAAATTTGGGCCAAAAATGTAATTTTTGAAAGTTGGGTGACCTGTTGACCGTGTCAAAGGGTTAAATTGAATACGATTACCGGTATTTGGGACTTAATTGAATAAAAAGAAATATATAGGGACTACATCTTATGCACATTTTACTCATGAATAAGTTGAAGCATGCTATTACTTATAAGGAAAACATATTTTTGCACATGAAACTATAGATGTCACGAAATTTTTGTGTGAACAAGTGGTGATGTTTACAGTTTTATACAAATATCAAACCACATTCAATTTTTAAACAAGAGACATGGAAGTAACCAAAGGACAAACATATTTTTACTTGTATCCCCCCCCCCCCCCCCCCCTTAAAAGCTTGTAAATGGGGGTATGAAGCTTACCTTAGGTTGGTTTTATGATTTGAAGGAAGAAGATGGTAATTTTTGAGCCTAGCTCCCCCTTGAGTGAAGTAGATGAGCTTTTTGGAAGAGTATCTTTCCTAGGGACTTCACACACGAAAACTAGGTGTAAACATGAGGAAACTAACCTAAAAATGTATAGAAACACCAAGTTATTTTCGAAAATACTTAACAATTTCTACGAACTACTTTTTGAAAATCACTCCTTGAAGCTCCTTGCTCGAATTTGAGAGAAAGAAATGAGAAAATGATGAGAGGATATATTTTTGGTGTGTGTGTGTGTGACCCTCAGCCGAAACCCTTAAATGGAGAGGGAGTGCTTGATTTCTAGTTATTTGGTGGACATTTGAGTGTCATATGTGGAGGTTCGGTGTTTATTTGCATGCATGTTATGGATATTTGATGGTTAAAGGAAGGTAGAGTAATGTCGTGTCACTCTTAGGTCAACTCTTTTTGTCTTACACCGAAGATGAATTCCCATGGGGTTTTTGGCCTTGAGGTATCCGAAAACACCAAGCCAAGGGTTTTCAGTTTTGTTACTTTGCACGAAAGGGTTTGCGGTTTTAGGGGTCACCCATTAGGTGTTTGCGGGTTTTTGGATCATCCATTTGGGATGATTTCGGTTTTTGGAATAATAAAATCACAAGATAAAGGCCTTATAATTCGAGAGATTAAGATCATGCATAATACACGTTGGTATGCAGTAACAATTTGATTTTTGTTTGATTATATCAGGATTGCATTAGATAAACATTATAGATACATTCACACATATGGTCCCTTGGACTTGGTGTGACCCAAAAAAAAATTCTAGTTGTCACATTATGGAGAAGTACTAGAGGGGTTCTCGCTAAGGGCCAGTGCATGCCCTATAGTGTTGGTCAATGTACTTGGAATTGTAATCCTTAAAGTTTGTGTAAATGCCATTTAAAACGTAGAAGTAAAATAAAAAAAAAAGTTTTATGTGTCTATATGTTACAACAATATGTTTATGGATGAATAATACTTAATAATAAGTGTAAATTTATAAAAATACAAAAATGATCAAAAGATGAATGACGAAACTTTTGGGTTTTTACTAAAATATTTACCATCTCCAAAATAGACATTTTAGGTTTACATAATTTATAATGTTTTTTTTATCATTAGAAGAAATAATTATCAAAAAAAATTACAACTGAAATTCCAAAATTTTTAACATTATTGTTTGTTTAACTAAATAGTATATTTTTATGTCTTCAATCATAATGTATTTCACTTCTACTTTCTTTAACATATTGCTAGAATTTAGAAAAAAAAATGAAGCATTTTCTTGTTATTTCGTATTTATTAATTACATTTGTGAGATTTCATGAAATTGTGATATAATTATTTTTGTGTCAGGAATGTTTTGTGTGGAATTAACAATTTGAAATTTAAATCTGACATATATTTTCTTTAGAAAATATGCATAAGCACATGTACACATATGCATATACATTTGCATGTACAGACAATGCATGCACACATAAGCACGTCTCATACATAGACATGACAATTCAATACACGACACTGCTTAAATGATGTGATAACAACATATGTACTCCTTTCATGATTTTTGGAAATTGTTGATCATGTGTATTCATGTCAAAGACGACTTATATGTTTTAACACATGAGACTCAAAATTAATTTGTGTGAAACGTGGCACATATATGGTGGATTAGGTGTCTAAGCCCATAACTATAATTGGTATGTACCTGACTGTAACACTCGTGTTTCTAGCCTAGGCATATATATTGAGTTGATAGTCTAGGTTAACCTTTGTAACTCATTTTGAAGAAATGAAAAGGAATTATGTGAATATTATGTAAATTATGTGTTTTATGCTTAATTATTAGCGTTTAATTAATTAAGAATAAAAATAAGAGTCATAATTAAAGTGTGAGAAAAGCCCGATATCTTTACATAAAGTTGTAGTGGTCGAAACAAGGATTTCCGGGATATAAAGAATACCAAAATCCGAGTTATAACGAAGAAGTTACGACATGTCGAAGTTTCGCGACAAAACCGGCACGGTGCTGAATGTCGTAAAAAGTGAGTTTTCGATAAACTACTTTTTAGCCTTAGTAATCTAAACGAAATTTGTAGTATTCGTTAAACCGAGAAGTTCGATAAAAAGAACGCCCAAATCTGACTTCGTATGAGGAAGTTATGATTTTTCGAAGTTTTAGCTTAGCAGTAGACAACTAAAAAACTCGAATTTCAGATCGAACGATTTTTAGCCGACACAACCTAAATGAGAATTGAAGGTCTCGTCATTAGGGGCACAATGGTAAAAATTCTGACGAAAACGGATGTCGGATGAAAAAGTTATGAATTTTTAACGGATTTCCTGTCCCGGTCGTTTAAAAATAACAATATAAAATTTAAATTCAAAATTAGTCGATGAAGTCTAAACGGAAGTTGTAGAGCGTAATTTTAGCTACGCATACATATAAAGAACGTCAAAAACGAAGCTCGTATGCGACAGTTATGGATTTTATAAGTTTTGGCGCGAAAATCGAGAAAATTCGCAATCACACTTTGCCACGTCACCCTCGCTTAGAATGTGACACGTGTCCTGCTAAGTCACCAAGCTGCTGAGTCACCGAGCTTCTGAGTGATGCAAAGCCACGCGTCGAATCCTAATTCGACCGAGGAGGAGGCCCAATCCGAAGCAGCCAGCTCTCCGGCCGAAGCTTCGCCCTGCTGCTGCGTGTTCCGAGCCTCGCATAGCCTAGCTCCGAACCTCGCATGTGCAGCAGTAGACCTTGGTCCAATCAGAAGCTGCCACCGAGCCCCTTGCACGTGCAGCCCTCGTGCGAGCCACCCCCCTACGAAGCCTCTCAGCCGTCGGATCAGAAGCCTCTCTGCCCTTGGATCAGGACTTTGGACCCTAGAAATAGAAGGGTATCTGCGAAGGCTCTCGGTTACTTTTGGAATTTTGCCATATTTAACCCCTAAACCCATATTTTCTTTATCTTAACATCCCGCAAAGCCCCGGTATCGATTGTAAAGCTCGGAATACTCCACGAAGTGCCCGAGAAGCCCGAAAAATTTATCTTTTCGGTTTCGAAGCCCGACTTTTGCAGAGCCCGGTTTCTCAATAAAACTCTCGGTTTTATTAGAAACGATCGTTTTAGAAACAAATTACTGCCCGATTTTCATCAAAATAGTGAGTGTATAGTCACTTGTGACAAGTGTTTAGGGACATAAAATGAGGATAATGGGAACGGGTAAATCAGGGTTATTGTTGATTGATGAACTTAGTAAGTTTATTATTAATGTGGCTTGAAAACCCTATATGCTCACCAGGCTCCCAAGCCTGACCCATTCAGCTTTTTATGTTACAGGTAGTGGACCCTGAGCATAGTCGGAGGACGATGAGATATTTTTGGATTATAGGCCAGTAGTTGTAAATAACTGTTGAAAGGCTTATAATGTCTTGTTTATACTTTTGATCTGTATCGGAACATGACATCCCGAGGTTTTGATATATATATGGAAAACATATACCTTCTTAATGTGGGGTTATGATAAACTTTTATTATATTTTGTTTGTGGACCAATTCCGCAACATCTTTTAAAAAGATTTCTCTGATTTTATTTTAAAAAGCATAAATTAAATCGGTCTTTTCTAGCCAAGATTTTAGGGGATGTCACAGTTGGTATCAGAGCATTAGTTTAAGCCAACTAAGAAATTGTAGAATTTCTAGACTTGAACTTAGAATGGTAAGTGATGATTGTGAGATGAGTGTCTACCATATTTTAGACACGAGCACTAGTTTATTTTAGGGAAGATGCCTAAAATGCCCTTTATATGCTAAATGCTATGTGTTTGCCATATGTGCCATTATTTGTTCGGATCTATGGTCTGGTGCCGACCGGATCTGGAAACCTTATGTGTGTAGGATTCTAAGCGTATGATTACGAGATTAGAACTAACATGTAAACGTTTCGGAGTGATAAGGGAATTGACATGTCTAACAAGGATAAAGACCAAAATTTTCATTATTTGTTATATAGATTGTAATGGCCAGAACTCGTAGTGGAGCTGCAAATGCAAACGGAAATCGGGATCAACAGCCTCAACCTCAAGTAGTTGAGCAAGTACCTATTGTTGGAGCTGCACCTGATCCAATGACGATGGCTAGGGTACAAGCAATGATCCAGATGATGTTAGATCACCAAATGGAGGAGACAAGGCGATTACTACAACAACATAGGGAAGAGACTACGATGCCTGTTGAACAGCCCGTATTGAATGAAGGGCAATAAGTAGGAGGAAACTACAGTGGGACTCTTGGTCAAGCCAACCCACCGATAGTTAGACAAAACAACCAAGATGGAGGATTTGATGGACGCGGATGCAAATACGAAGATTTCATGGCATCTAAACCACCGTGTCTATCTGGAAGTCCGACATCGGTGGAAGTCATGAATTGGATCTCCGAAATGGAGACGATGTTTGAAAGTTGCGAGTGCAGCAACAAACAAAAGACCGCACTTGCAATCCCTCTGTTAAAGTCTAGTGTGTTGAGCTGGTGGAAGTTACTTGCTGATTCGATGTCCAAGGGTGAAGCTAGTAAGATGTCTTGGGAAGATTGTGGTACAACTGAAATTGCAGTACTGCTCTGAGCAGGATCTTCTGGAAATCAACAATGAGTTCTAGAATTTAATGAAAGGAAAGATCAGCGTTACTAAATACGCTGCTAGTTTTATGGAAAAGATGAAGCTTGTTCCTCATCTAGTTCCAACTGAACTCTCTAAGGTCAACAAGTTTGCCCTCGGATTACCAGCGGACTTTGCTCCGATGGTTACGCAAGCAACCACTTTGAAAGCCGCCATCTGGGCTGCTAAGAATGTTGAGGTTCAGATCAAAGAGAAGGCTCTGGAGAGGGCAGAAGTTTGTGTAAAGAGAAAATTTGAAGGAAATTCGGGTTCCAACAAGAAAAGCAAATTTTCTAAGTCCAAGAAGTTTGGAGGAGGAGGAGGTGAAGTGAAATGGTGTGAGAAGTGCAAGAAAAAGCACTCTGGGAGATGTAGTGAGGAGGTGACTTGCTTCAAATGTGGAAAGACTGGGCATTATGCCAATGTGTGTCCGTCCGACAAGAGGGTATGTTTTGAGTGCCATGAAGTAGAGCATGTTCTTAAAGACTGTCCAAAGAGGAAGGATGCCGAAAAGCCCAATCTACCACCAAAGCCGAAGGCGAGAGCCTTTCAGATGACACTTGAAGCTGCAAAAGAAGAAGTCGATGTCGCTTCAGGTACCTTTCTTGTAAACCAATTGCCTGCCCAAATTTTGTTTGATTCTGGAGCCAATTACTCCTTTATATCGCATGAATTTGGTAGAAAGCTAGCTTTGCCTGTAGATAGGCTAGTTAACACCTTATTAGTCGAGATTGCTAGTGGCAAGTTTGTACCTGTTAGCCATCGTATGAAAAACATCCTCATTGACTTGGATGGGAATAAGTTCCACGAGGAATTATTGCCTATCGAGTTAAATGGATTCGACATAGTTTTAGGAATGGATTGGCTTAGCGCCAACGATGCAGAAATATTACATAGAAAGAAGATAGTAAAAGTAAACTCGCTAGGGAAAGAGTCGTTTATGGTGTATGGAGACAAATGCAAAGTAAACTCTGGAATCATTTCCTTAATGAAAGCCAAAAAGTGTTTGGCCAAGGGATGTACATCATATCTAGTGTTCGTGATCGATGCTAAGATGGAAATGAAGGAAGTGTAGAATATTCCGGTGGTGTGTGATTATCCGGAAGTCTTTCCTGAAGATCTTCTCGGATTGCCCCTTCATCGACAAGTAGAATTTCGTATCGACTTGTTACCAGGAACAACGCCGATAGCAAAAGCACCCTATCGATTAACACCAACAGAGATGAAAGAACTTATGACACAACTTCAGGAGTTATTGGACAAGGGTTTCATTCGACCTAGTTCATCGCCCTGGGGAGCCCCTGTGTTATTTGTAAAGAAGAAAGACGGAAGCATGAGAATGTGCATCGATTGCAGAGAGCTGAACAAAGTGACGATAAAGAACAAGTACCTGTTTCCAAGGATCGATGACTTGTTCGACCAGTTGCAGGGTTCGAGCTATTTCTCGAAGATCGATCTTAGGTCGGGATACCATCAACTAAAGGTGAGAGAGCAGGATATCGAAAAGACTATGTTTAGAACAAGATATGGACACTATGAATTTTTTGTTATGTCGTTCGGACTAACCAATGCCCCAACAACTTTCATGGATTTGATGAATAGGGTTTGTAAACGATTTCTAGATAAATCCGTGATAGTATTCATAGACGACATATTGATTTATTCGAAAAGCAATCAGGAGCATGAAAAGCATCTGTGTGAAGTGCTAAAAGTCCTGAAAAAGGAGAAGCTGTATGCAAAGTTCTCAAAATGTGAATTTTGGATTCAAGAAGTCCAATTTTTAGGTCATGTGGTTAACCAAGAAGGAATAATGGTTGACCTAGCAAAGATTGAAGCTGTAATGAAATGGGAACATCCAAAAAGTCCTACGGAGATTCGAAGCTTTTTAGGATTAGCTGGATATTACCGAATGTTTATCCAAGGCTTTTCTTCGATTGCTACTCCATTAACAACTTTGACCCACAAAGGAGCTACTTATGCTTGGAATGAGAAGCATAAGGAAGCCTTTGAGAAGTTGAAGAAGAGATTATGTGAAGCACCGATTCTTTCGTTGCCTGAAGGGGTTGATGACTTCACAGTTTATAGCGATGCATCTGGAGTTGGGTTAGGTTGTGTTCTGACCCAAAGGAATAAAGTGATAGTGTATGCACCAAGGCAATTGAAGGATCATGAAAAGAACTACCCCACTCACGATTTGGAGTTGGAAGCGGTAGTATTTGACTTATAGATATGGAGGCATTATCTTTATGGCACAAAGTGTAAACTTTTCACTGATCATAAGAGTCTCCAATATCTCTTTAATCAGAAAGAGTTGAACATGAGGCAACGACGCTGGCTAGAGTTACTTAAGGACTACGACTGTGAGATACTTTACCACCCTGGTAAAGCAAATGTTGTTGCTGATGCTCTCAGTCGGAAGGTAAACCTTGAAAAGAAAAGGCCAAGTGCGTTGAGAATTGAAGTTGTCTCGACAATTGTGGAAAGTTTAAAGAAAGCTCAAGAGGAAGCTTTGGAGAAAAGTGACCGAAAGGAAGAACGTTTGGGCAAAACGTTAGTGTTTGGTACAAACAACCAAGGGTTGAAGGTATTCCAAGAGAGGATTTGGGTACCTAAGACGGGTGGAGTAAGAGATCTTCTGATGGAAGAAGCTCACAAGACCATGTACTCGATTCATCCCGGCAGTACAAAAATGTATAGGGATTTAAAGCCTTATTATTGGTGGCTGACGATGAAGCTCGATGTTGCTAAGTATGTGGCCGAGTGTGTAACTTGTGCTAGGGTTAAGGCACAACATAAGAAACCGTATGGGAGTTTAGAACCTTTACCCATACCCATGGGTAAATGGGAAGACATTACCATGGATTTTGTGACTAAACTGCCCAGAACAAGGAACGGTCATGACATGATTTGGGTGGTCATTGATCGCTTCACTAAGAGTGCGCATTTCATAGCAGCCAAAGAGAAGTGGTCTATGGTTAAACTTGCGAATTCTTATGTGAAGGAAATTGTGAGGCTTCACGGTGTTCCGTTAACGATTGTGTCCGATCGTGATAGCCGTTTTACCTCAAGATTTTGGAAGAGTCTACAAGAGGAATTAGGTACCAAGTTGTGTTTGAGTACAACTTACCATCCGCAAACCGATGGTCAGAGCGAACGAACGATTCAAACATTGGAGGATATGTTGAGAGCATGTACCCTAGAATTCCAAGGTAACTGGGATGAACACTTACCTTTAGTAGAATTCTCCTTTAATAATAGTTTCCACTCTAGCATTAAGATGGCACCTTATCACGCTTTGTATGGGGAAAAGTGTCGAACGCCATCATGTTGGCTGGAAGCTGGGGAAAAGCAGTTTATGGGACCTGAAATAGTCCATCAGACTGCTGAAAAGTTGAAAGTGATAAGGGAAAGGATGTTAGCTGCTCAAGATCGACAAAAGAGTTATGCTGACAAGAAAAGACAACCAACATCCTTCGATGTTGGAGATTCGGTTTTACTTAAAGTCTCGCCGTGGAAGGGACTTATAAGATTTGGTAAGAGAGGGAAGTTGAGTCCATGGTTGATTAATAGTCTAGGTTAACCTTTGTAACTCATTTTGAAGAAATGAAAAGGAATTATGTGTTTTATGCTTAATTATTAGCGTTTAATATTAAGAATAAAAATAAGCGTCAAAATTAAAGTGTGAGATAAGCCCGATATCTTTACATAAAGTTGTATTGGTCGAAACAAGGATTTCAGAGATATAAAGAATACCAAAATCCAAGTTATAACGAAGAAGTTATGACCTGTCGAAGTTTCGCGACAAAACCGGCACGGTGCTGAATGTCGTAAAAAGTGAGTTTTCGATAAACTACTTTTTAGCCTTAGTAATCTAAATTAAAGTCATAGTATTCGTTAAACCGAGAAGTTCGATAAAAAGAACGCATAAATCTGACTTCGTATGACGAAGTTATGATTTTTCAAAGTTTCAGCTTAGCAGTAGACAGCTAAAAAAACTCGAATTTTAGATCGAGCGATTTTTAGCCGACACAACCTAAACGAGAATTGAAGGTCTTGTCATTAGGAGCACAACGGTAAAAATTTTGACGAAAACGGACGTCGGATGAAGAAGTTATGAATTTTTAACGGATTTCCTGTCCCGGTCTGTTAAAAAAACAATATAAAATTTAAATTCAAAATTAGCCGACGAAGTCTAAACGGAACTTGTAGAGCATAATTTTAGCTACACGTGCATATAAAGAACGTCAAAAATGCAGCTTGTATGCGAAAGTTACGGATTTTAGAAGTTTTGGCGCAAAAATCGAGAAAATTCTCATAGTCACACTTTGCCACGTCACCCTCGCTTAGAATGTGACATGTGTCCTGCTGAGTCACCAAGTTGCTGAGTCACCGAGCTGCTAAGTCATGCCAAGCCACGCGTTGGATCCTGATTCGACCGAGGAGGAGGCCCAATTCGAAGCAGCCAGCTCTCCGGCCGAAGCTTCGCCCTGCTGCCGCATGTTCCGAGCCTCACATAGCCTAGCTCTGAACCTCGCATGTGCACCAGTAGACCGCGGTCCAATCAGAAGCTGCCACCGAGCCCCTCGCACGCGCAGCCCTCGTGCGAGCCACCCCTTGCAAAGCCTCTCAGCCGTCGGATCAGAAGCCTCACAGCACTTGGATCAGGACTTTGGACCCTATAAATAGAAGGGTACCTGCGAAGGCTCTCGGTTACTTTTGGAATTTTTCCATATTTAACAACTAAACCCATATTTTCTTCATCTTAACATCCCGCAAAGCCCCGGTATCGATTGTAAAGCCCAGAATACTCCACGAAATGCCCGAGAAGCCCGAAAAATTTATCTTTTCGGTTTCGAAGCCCGACTTTTGTAGAGCTCGGTTTCTCAATAAAACTCTCGGTTTTATTAGAAACGATTGTTTTAGGAAACGAATTGCTGCCCAATTTTCATCAAAACATGTGAGTGTATAGTCACTTTCATTTTACACATAAATATGAAGTATTTACCTTATAATACGTGCTATGTGTAAATATATTAATTGTTTGTTTGAGGTAACTGTTGAGTTGATGTTTTATACAAGTTTTAAACTGTATAAGTATTTTTGTCTACAAATATGTTGGGTAGAACATGGGTAGATAGTGATGTGTGATAAAATAAAATTGATGAGAGGCCTCGATGTGTTTTGAGATCCAGTCATATATCGGAGTTTGGATGACGACCACGGACTTTCTAGACAGTCCAGTGGGAAACATTAGCAGGTCCGCAACCTGTAGGTTTTAATGAACTGAGAGTGTTCATTCGCTGTACTCAATCCCCCTCATGGTTGCCTTTAGGACATGTATGGCTGAGGAAACCCCTTAGCAGTAGTGTCAATCCCGATGATATTCTTTAAGCTAGGTCCCTTGTGACAAGTGTTTAGGGACATAAAGTGAGGATAACGGGAACGGGTAATCAGGGTTATTGTTGATTGGTGAACTTAGTAAGTTTATTATTATTGTGGGTTGAAAACCCTATATGCTCACCAGGCTCCCAAGCCTGACCCACTCAGCTTTCAATGTTACAGGTAGTGGACCCCGAGCATAGTCGGAGGACGACGAGATAAATTTCAGTGCAATATTAAAGCATTGAGATTAATCAGATTCGCTCTTCAATCTGACACTTTCAGGCTGGTGAGTTCATGCACAACTGCAAAAGAAATATGGGACAGGCTACGAGAATTGTACTCTACGGACAAAGATCTTGAACACTCCATTCAAACCTTGCTCTTGTCCGAGTTTGGTGAATTCAAGCAAGGAGCCGAAGAAACCGTGACTCAAACGTTCGATCGCTTCAATCATCTTCTTAGCAAGATGATTAAACATGACATTGAAAGGAAGCTAACTGAGCAGAAAGTTACGTTTTTGAACGGCCTCAGGTCTGAGTGGAGAGCTTTAGTGTCCACAGTTAAAGCGCATGAAAAATTCAAATCTTATTCTCTGGCGAAACTGGTAGGCATTCTGAAATCTCAAGAAAAGATTGTGCTACAGGAGAAAAATGTGGTTTCAAGCCTGGGTTCGTTGGCCCTCCTGTCCTAAAGCAAAGCGGTGATGGAAGAAGAAGACCTCAACTTGGAGGACTATGACCTCACTTCTGAAGACTACGCTATGATGGTGTCAAACCCCAAGAGGTTCATCAAGAAAAGATTTCCCACCAACAAGAATCAAAATTGGCAGGGAAGTTATAGTTCTGAAAAGGTCAGGGAAGAACCGAAGGCGGAAGAACCATAGAAGGAACTGAAAGCTGAAGGAGATTCGGAAGTGAGCTGCTATTACTGTGGAGGAAAGAACCACTATGCGAAACATTGTGTCCTCAAGAAAATGGCAGAAAAGGATGAGGAGAAAGATGAAGAAGTTTTGTTGCTGAAAAAGCTGGATGAGATCAGGAAGAAGAAATCGGCTGCTAACCCTTCTATGAATGCTTTAATTGTGCAGGCTTCGGTAGCGAATGATGAGTTCGGTGGTGTGGAGGTCTGGTCAACCGACTCTGAAGATGATGAAGTAAGGAAGCCTTCTCACGGAAAGGCTTATATGGAGAAAGATGAGAATAGCGGGGGCAAATGCTTGATGGTATCTGATGTATCTCAGATGAGGGGATACAACACAGATGGTGGGAAAGAAGACATGAAGGAGCAACAGGATTTGTGATTTACAGCTAAACCGCTCAGCGTGCAGTTCAACGAGCTTGATGAACTGATCAAGAAGGTACAATCTGTTTTTGTTTCATTCAAAGTCCCACAATGCTCATACGAAAAAGAATTAAAAAGTGTCAATTCAAGAATCTCTCATCTAGACAGTAGTTTAACTCAAACTCGAGTCACCAATTCTAACCTAACTGACCAAATAAGCAGGGTGTCTTCGAAGAGTGAGGAATGGAGGATGAAATTGATGCTGAAGCATATAGTTATGAAAGTGTTATTTCGTCTGAAGATGTTAATCCGACGTATATGTATGGACTAGACAAAATCGAATCCTTCATAAAGTCAAAGGACCATAAGGACATGCTTAAAAACCTTTTGGATGAAAATGATAAACTGAAACTGAGGACCGAAACCATACAAAAATTTGACTCATTGAATGCCATCTTGAGCTCAGAAAATAAAATTGATGTTGAAAATGCATCTGAGCTTAATGAGGACGACAATATGAGTGAAATTTCTATAGAGGACACAATTGATTGTTCAGAATTTGTCAAGAGCGAACCCGAAAACCACAAGAATCTCATTTCAGAAAATTCAGTGGAGTTTGCTCGTTTGTCCCAACAAAAGTCCCCGATTCTTGCAGAAAAGGCAGTAGTATACCAAGAGGTTAGAACCACTCCGAATCAAGTGTATAAGGTCACAGGCGTAACCGAACATCAGACCGCTGAGCTCACAGCCATTGTAAACGAAGACAATGCTGATGGCTGCGACGAGTTCTTCTGGTCAGCTCCCATCGACAATGCTGACGAAACGGTAGGTCTGTCTGAAAGGACTTTATGGAAAAGCAAAGGCAGATATGTGCTAGAACCTTTGAATAAGCCTGATAGCTTCAATGTGCCAAGTACTAGTGGTACAAAAGATATTCCTCAAGAAAAAGGAATTCCTGCAAAAGAAGTCACTCCTTTAAGCGAAACATCATCAGTTCAGAGTGAACTAGCTGAAGGAAAACAGAAACCAAAAGCCAATATCCATCATCAACCGAAGCAAATGAGAAATCAAAAACAATAAAGAAATCAGAGATAAAAGAAGAATCTCTTTGAAAGAAAACAGTTTTGGAAATCTCAAAATGCCTATTTCTCATATCATGACAGGAACTTAAAGTCAGAGAAAAGTCCTGTTAAATCACAAGAGAGCAATAACAACTAAAAGCAGAGGTTCGGTTCAGAGAATAACAACAACCGAAAGCAGAGGTTCGGTTCAGAGAATAACATCAACCGAAAGCAGAGGTTCGGTTCGGAGAATAAAATCAACCAAAAGCAAAGGTTCGGTTCAGAGAACAAAAGAGATCAAAGTTCTAGGTTCGGTCCCACTAATGATCAAAAGCAAAAGGGTCACCTAGAATCTCAAGTCAAGAAATCATCTCAGTCTAAGTTCTCTCATTCTAACTCTTCTAATTCTTCAAACTCTTCTAATTCCTCTCCACCCCATTCTAAATTCCATTATGTTCACTCTCAAAAACCTCAATCATCAACCGAACTAAAAGGAAAATTGAAGGTTTCGTCAGTTAAACCAAAGTCCGAACCAAAAGCAACAAATCCCAATAAAATTAAAGTTTTCACCATCAAAAAGAAAGATGAAACAACACTAATAAAAAGAACATATCTTGTTGACATCTCTCTTACTATTCCTGTTCCTATGAAAGGCTCACGAGGACACAAGAAACTTTGGGTTCCGAAATCTGCTTAATTTTTGCAGGTTATCAGTGACGAGCAGTTTGACGAAGAATGGTACAGTGGGTGCTCACGTCACATGACAGGAAGGAAGGAAGAGCTAAGGGAATATAGATCTCTTTCACACGATGGAAATGTCAAGTTCGGGAACAACTCCTTCGGCACCATAAAAGGCCATGGAATGATTACAAACGGTGATTTCACGATTAGGAAGGTTGCATACGTGGAAGGACTACAACATAACCTCATCAGTGTATCTCAGCTTGTTGGAGTTACCGGTCTCAAGGTTTCATTCGACAATGAGGGTTCTGAAATAATTGAGAAGAAGACGAAAAGAGTTATTCTCAAATCAGAGCGTAAAGGTGAGATGTTTCCCCTAAACCTCAAATCTATCAAAGGGAACCCAGCTATCTGCCTGTTATCCAAAGCACAATCTGACGAAAGCTTGTTGTGGCACCGAAGGCTCTCTCATCTCAACTTTAAGGATATCAACAAACTTGTCACTAGAGGTCATGTTCGAGGTCTTTCATTGCTCAAGTACGATAGAGAACATTTGTGTGCTGCATGTGAAATGGGGAAGCAGAGTCGTCAAAGTCATCCATCTATAATAAACACTAAAGTTGTTGAACCACTAGAGTTACTTCATATTGATTTGTGTGGTCCATCATCTATCGAAAGTATCGGTGGTAGCAAGTACATTATTGTTATTGTTGATGACTTTTCGCGTTTTACATGGGTGTTCTTTCTGAAGGTCAAATCTGAAGCGACTCACAAGCTAAATATGTTCATCAAGCAGGTCGAAGTACAGCTGAAGAAAGTCGTTCGCAACATCAGAAGCGACAATGGGCTGGAGTTCAAAAATAAAGAATTCGAAGAATTCTTGGAAGAAAGAGGAACCAGTCACAACTTCTCAGCTCCCTACACGCCTCAACAAAACGTAATTGTCGAAAGATGAAACCGATCTTTGTGTGAAGCAGCCCGAACCATGCTAAGTTTTGCTTCCTTACCTTTATATTTTTGGGCTGATGCTATTTCTGCTGCTTGTTTTACACAGAACAGGTCATATCTCAACAAGCGATTCACTCTCACTCCTTATGAGATCATCAACAACAGGAAGCCGAATGTTAAATTCTTCCATGTGTTCGGTTCACGTTGCTTCATCTTCAATTCTAAAGAACAACGCAACAAGTTTGATGTCAAAGCCGATGAAGGGATTTTTCTGGGCTATTCTCTCACTTCTAAAGCGTACAGGGTATTAAACAAGCGCTCGAGGAAAATAGAAGAAACTTATTACGTGACTTTTGACGATAGCTATGTCAAAAAGCTAAAGGCCAACGAAGACACAGCTGGCGAAATCTTTCCTCAAACAGGTCAAGTCACAGTAACAATTGCAAATCTCTTTGAGAAGTTTGTTGAGTTATTCGATGAACTAGAGAAGGCTATTCACTCGGAAGCCAGCGCAGCAGACAACAAGGTAGATCATCTGAAGCAACTGGTCGAAGATGCTACAAAGCGAATGAATGAAGGAGTTTCCAATTCCAACGAATCTCCACAGCACAAATGCTTCAGTTGAGGGGGAGGATCCGCCATCGTTATCACATCCGAGCTCACATGTTGAGGGGGAGAATGGTTCTCAAGCTGCTCCCGAACGCACTTTACCAACCGAAAGTACCATACCAACCGAAAGTGCCTCACCATCCGAAGGTGCATCAACACCCGAAAGCTCAGCACCACTAGAAACCTCTGTAGCTCAAGATACTCAAGAAATACCTGAAAGCTTTTCTGTCGAGGGGGAGAATGTCGATATGTCTTACGACTATGAAAGTCAATCCAAACTAGAAGAGATAGTAAACGCCGAATTGGATCCATACTTTGATCCAAACTACCCTCCTCTCATCAAATGGACCAGAGATCATCCTGTCTCTCAAGTTGTTGGTGATGTCTCTGAAAAGGTTCTGACCCGATCACAACTTAAGGCAAAACAGACTTCCTTGTTTTCAAAAGTAGAATTCTGTATGTTTAACTCCTTCGTCTCAAAAGTTGAACCAAAGACAGTTAACACTGCTCTTGATCATTCCGATTGGGTTCAAGCTATGCAAGACGAACTGAACGAATTCGAAAGGAACAAAGTTTGGCGCCTCATTCCAACTCCTCCAGATGCCTCAATTGTTGGTCTCAAATGGGTCTTCAGGAACAAAATGGACAAGGAAGGGAACGTGATACGAAACAAAGCACGTCTGGTAGTGAAAGGATACTGTCAGGAGGAAGTAATTGACTATGAAGAGACTTTCGCTCCTGTAGCTAGGCTAGAATCCGTTAGAATATTTCTCGCCTATTCTGCACACAAAAACTTTGAAGTCTACCAAATGGACGTCAAGTGTGCATTTCTCAATGGAGAACTTGAAGAAAAAGTGTACGTGGAGCAACCTCCTGGATTCGTAAATGAAAGGTATCCTAATCATTGTTATATTTTGGACAAAGCCGTGTATGGACTAAAACAAGCTCCGAGAGCCTGGTATGAAACGCTGACAAAGTTTTTAAAGATGTCCAAATTCAAACAAGGTTCGGTTGACCCAACCTTCTTTCGAAAGAAGGAAGGTAACCACTTTATGATTGTTCAAATTTACGTCGATGATATCATCTTTGGCTCTACGAATCCCAGCTTAACGGCTGAATTCAGAAAGCTGATGGAGACTAAATTTGAAATGAGCTCAATGGGTCCAATTAACTTTTTCCTTGGTTTAAATATTAGACAGGGACCCGAAGGCATCTTTATCAATCAGGAAGCTTACACGAAGACTCTCCTTGCAAAATTTGGCATGATGGGAGATTCAAAGGTCAAAGTTCCAATGGCGTTCGGCACCAAGATCACTCCATCCTTGGATAAACCGGCAGTTGATATTACGCTTTATCGACAGATGATCGGTTCTCTGATGTATCTTACTGCTAGCAGGCCTGACATAATGTTCTCTGTTTTTTACTGTGCTAGATTTCAGGCGAACCCACGCGAACCTCACATGCTTGCAGTGAAGAACATTCTACGATATCTCAAGCGAACTACCTCTTTAGGTCTATGGTATCCTTCCAACTCAGGCTTCTTCGTTCAAACCTACTCAGATGCAGACCTTGGAGGTTGTGGACTAGATAGAAAAAGCACCACTGGAGGCTGCCAATTCCTTGATGGGAAGTTGGTTAGCTGGCAATCAAAGAAACAAACCTGTGTGTCTTTGTCTACAGCTGAAGCAGAATACATTGCAGCTGCCTCCTGCATTTCTCAAGTGATTTGGATCCAAAGTCAACTCCGGGACTATGGACTCAATATGAAAAAGATCCCACTATATTGTGACTCTGAAAGTGCAATTAGTATCTGTCATAACCCAGTGCAACACTCCAAGACTAAGCACATAGCACTGAGGTATCACTTCATTAAAGATCATGTGGAAGATGGAAACGTTGAAATTCACTTTGTTAGAACCACTGATCAACTGGCTGATGTCTTCACCAAAGCTCTTCCTGAAGCGTCGTTCAACAAAATTCTACAAGGGCTAGGTATGATGGAATCAGAGTCAGTACCACAAATCACCTCTCAAACTCACAAGTAAGAAGCGAAATAGACCGAACGTTCGGGTTCGGTTTTTATACTCATGTACCGAAATGAACCGAACGCTCGGGTTTGGTTGGATAATCTGCACTTCGCCCATCAATCAAAGGTGGTTTTCTTGGTTGTAAATTTCTTGTACAACTGCTCCAAAATTATTTCTCTTATTGTCGAAAGTATTTCCTTTTTGAAAACCTAATTTCTTCGGTAACCGAAATAGACCGAACGTTCGGGTTCAGTTTTCCAAAAAATTTCAAAACCGAAACCAACAGAACGCTCGGGTTCGGTTTTCTAAAATTTTTCAAAACCGAAACCAACCGAACGCTCGGGTTCGGTTTTCCAAAATTTTTCAAAACCGAAATCAACCGAACGCTCGGGTTCGGTTTTCCAAAATTTTTCACAACCGAAATCAACTGAACGCTCGGGTTCGGTTTTCCAAAATTTTTCAAAACCGAAATCAACTGAACGCTCGGGTTCGGTTTTTCAAAATTTTTCACAACCGAAATCAACCGAACGCTCGGGTTTGGTTTTCTCAAAGTTTTTCTCTCAACCGAAATAAACCGAACGCTCGGGTTCGGTTTTTCCAAAGTTTTTTTTTATCTTTTTATTTTCTTTCTCAGTCTTATTTTATTTAAATTTTTTTTATTATTTTTTTATATAAAAAATTCCAAAAATATTTCTTTTCTTCTAATATCAAAAACTCCAAAAATATTTTGTTCTTTATTTAATTTTTGGCTTTAATTTTATTTGTGTGTTTGTTTATGGGGAAATTATCGAATTAGTTAAGTGTCCCTAGAAGCATGCTGTTGTATGTGCCTAAAGCCTCATCAGATTCCGAATAATAGCCTTAATGACTTGGTATACACAAACCTTGTCTTCCCAATTAGGCTATCACATTTATTCTAATTGTGAGCTACCTAACTCTCTTCTCACATGAGATAAGAGTTTTCTGCTTGGTCCTATTTTTCACAGCAGAGGTACTTTGATTTCTTACACCATCTCTATTGCATTTCTCCATTAAATTCGTTTCACAAACGTAACCCTTGAGACTCTCAGAAATTACCACTGAGGTTTATGGTTACTCAAAAACTGCGTTCATGATCTTAGTTTCATGCCACTACGAGCTGAGTGAAACCCAAAATTCAATACCCAATCTGAATTGATGGTGAACAATTAATTTGCTCTAGTTTTCACTAATGAATTGACGGACGTATTTTCATGAAATCTCAAATTTTTATTTTGTGTGAATCCTATGAAATTGTTACAAACCATAACATTTCTTCCCTTGGGATCCAGTTTTCTATTTTTTGTTGAGATTTTATATTTACCAGCCACTTTAAAATTATTACCAACCTACTTGTTCAACAGACTACACCGGTCTCACAAGTACTTTGTTCACTTTCTATCTTATTTCAAGATTAGGACTGTTGAATCAAAGCAAAAGCCACCCTAAAAAGCTTAATTAAAAGAAGCCTTTCAACACTTCTTAATAAGTGTTTGATCGTTATTCAACGGGAAACCACACTAACACTTTAAGGTCTCTCTTGGCTTTGAAGGAAGAGATTCGTGCCCAGGATCATTTGTTTTGTGTCTTTATTGACATCACAATTTTTCCTAAAAAGGATTGCTTTATTTCTTTTCTTTTACACCCTTAGCACGAAAATCTTTGATTTTCCAAAATTCTGGTTCTAATAATTATAGGCTTTTTCATTGGATTGGTGGTTAATTATAAGCTGTGATCAATTTTAATCCACGTGGGCGTATTCTTCAAAAGATGTCGTTACAATTTGAACGGATAAGATGATGACATGCTGACTCACGCGGGAGTCTAATCAATTTGATTTCAAACGGCGCTAAATGGGCACGCATGTGAATCTGAAACGGTTTATCTTCAAATGGCACAGAAAGGGCGCAAGTGAACCTGAAACGGTTTATCTTCAAACGGTACTTGATGGGAGGCGTGTTCTTAGGGATCTGACACTCTCTCTCATGAGTGATCATCGGTTACCCTAACTGTCACGCATCAGTCAACTCCGGAAAACTCTTCGTATTTCGAAAGAAGATTTGGGAAGATCTTTCTCTCTCCTTACCTCATAGTATAAAAGGCAACATCCTCTACCATTTACCTCTTTACTGCAATTAAAATTCCCGGAGCGCCAGAAATCCCTGAACCCTAACTGTTCATCATCTTCTTCACTCTCTTCATCAATGGCAGACTCATCTTCTGTTCACGCAACATCCCACATTCTTCCCATTCGCCCACAACAATGCCTCATCATCGATCTAACCCCTCATGACTATGATTCCTACATGTTCCCCATTATCGAGTGTTTGAAGTTTTCGTCGATTGCTCCTGCACTTTCAAGGGAGGAATCAGTTGCTATGGAGTTCCTGTCGCAAATCTATGCGACTGCTCATTACGACAAAGTGGTTGACAGGATCTTCTTTGACGTTCTTCATCACAAAGCATCTATCTCCAAGCAACGATTTTGCTCCCTATTAGGGTTTGAAGCTGACCCTACGAGGGTTAATCCAGAGACGATTCCAATGGGGCACCTGTTCAATATGTTTTACAACATGGGGTATACGGAGGTGCTCACTTCCGTCGCCAAATTCAAGAAGTCCTGCTTGCCGCCACAGTGGAACGGGATGTTCACTGTCCTCTTCAAAGGGTTGACTGAAAGAAGCTCTGGATCTGATGGGGCCAGTCGCCTTTTCTTGTCGATAATGTATGGTGTCTACAATGGCATCAATGTCGATTATGGGTTTGTTCTCTGGCAACAACTCATCCAGAGTCTCTCCTCTTCTTCACGGCATTCAGAGGTGTCCTATGCTAGGTTTTGGACCTTGATCACGAAGTGGGTGATGGACAAGTACAACGTCCCCATTGTCGCTGGTGCACCGATGTCTTCGATTGGTACATTTCATACCACGAAGATTATCGTCTCAGATGCTTCCAAATTTCCCTTCAATGGTTCCATTCCGGAATCTATGTATGCTGAAGTTCCAGCTGACAGTCGGATTATCAGAACCTACAAAGAATTCAAGCGTTCTGGTCCGAGGGATCTCACACCGGAGATGTTGAAGTCGATTCATGAAGCCGACAAGCCTGCTCCATGAGGCAAGAAGGCTAACAAAGGGAAACAGTTGGCGAAAGGGGCTAAAGGCCCTTCTCCTAAGAAGAGGAAACCCACAAAAGCTGCTCAGTCTCCACAGCCTAAGAGGCGAAAAACACAACCCAAGAGAAAGCTGATTATCGCTTCCTCCAATAGCGAGTCAGAGGGTGACAGTTCGGATTCTGACGACTCTCCACGAGGCAACACTCCACCAAGATCTACTACCCCAGAGATTCCAATCCCTCCTTCTCCAATTCCCTCTCCTCCCAAAACTATTCCTACTTCCATTCCCACCATAAACCCCTTTACCCACATTCCAACCACTTCAATCCTAATGCCACCACCCATAAACACAACCGAAACCCAAAAACCACCCGAACCTACTCCTACACCTACACCCGAAACAACCCAACCCGAACCTACCCATACCACTGCACCACCAGCTTCACCACCACCACCATCTCCCGGTCACGCCTCTGACGGAGAAGACACTTTCCTTGGTGGGGAAAACATGACATTTGATTCGGTCTACTTCAGTTCGTTTCAAGTCCAGAGCGATGATGATGATGACGCTCCGGTCACAAAGAAACATCTTAAGGAGCTGCATGAAAAGGTCGACTTGCTCATCGCCTCTTCCTCTACGTCTCAATCATCACTCTCTGAAGCTGCTATTCAGAAGATTGTTGATGCTTTCTCAAGGGCTCAGCAAGATTCTATCGCTTCTGCAACCTCCGCCATCGATGCCTCAACGAAAGCCTGCCAGGCTGCGACCGAAAAAGTCGATAAACTATTTTTTGATGCCTCTGCCCTGTTAAAGTCTTTACAGGAGAGCGCTAATGCCACCAAGACTACGTTGGAACCCATTGTTCAACAGTTGGCCACGTCTGTCTCTACTGAGTTGAAGTCTTTTGCTTCACTTCGTCAATCTCTCAACGACGACAACTCAGCCTTCCGTGCTTCTATTGACGAGCATCTCTCAAAACTCCAAGAAGATTTGGCTGCTGAGAACTCGTTGATGGATGTCTTGGCAAAGAAGACCACTGCCCTGAACGTCAAGAGTGCTCAACTTTCCCATTCTCAACAACAGATTGACACTCTTCGGTCCGAACGGGAGGTCATTAAGTCATGTGTTTCGGATGTCCACTCAGCCACCTCCAACATCCTCGAAGCACATGATCCTATTCTTAACCATTCTGTGAGGCGTACTCTTGCAGAGAAGCTCGCTCCTGCCCTAGACCTGTTAAGCAAAATTGAAGGACTACCCGATTTCGTGTCCATTCCGAAACAAGGGGGAGAAAAGGAGTCTGGATCTCAACCACCTCATTCCTTAAAGGCAACTCACACAACCGAACCTTCTCCTGTAGGCCAAGCCTCCGGTTCGGGTGTGAAGGATAAAGGCAAGAAGCTTGCTGAGGAAGAAGAGGAAGAAGACAAAGAAACCATTGCTGACTTGTTGAAACGTAAAAGTCGACGCAATGAGGCTGATGATAGTGCTCGTGTGGCAAGAGAAGCTGAAGAAGCTGAACGAAAACAAAAGGAAGCCCACGACCTTCTTGAGAGTAGGAAAACTCTTTTTCCTGCTTGGACTCTCGAGAGGATGATAAAGCAAGCAATTGACACTCCTAGCATCTTGTGGCTGGAACCAGTTATTTCGTTTGACTGTTCCAATACTGTCGACTCTCAGTTTGACATGCCACTGACCCGAAAGGCGTTCATCTTTCACGCCTTCTCCAACGTTGCCGAGTTCCCTCATCCTCATCCGCAGGTTGATCGGGACTTGATTGATTTCTATCTGAAGGCTGCTCAACCTCAATATCAAACCTGGAGCGCTCAGAAGATCATCAATGTTTGGGTCTTGTAACCATACACTGAAGGGAAGTTTATCAACATTCGGTTCAAGGTGCTTAGGGATCTGCCAAAACCGAACATGCCATTTCATTAGCAGATCTACCGAACCTTAATCCCCATGACTGGATCATCTTGCACAACATCCTTTTGACCAACGAAGCTGAATATGGTCTGATCATCGACCATCTCAAGAGGATGCTGGTGTGCTACATCATGGAAGTTGCACTGATGGATCAGGAGATAGCGAGCGTCTTCAAGAAGAAACCAACAATATCTCCTGTTGGCTCGGCCAGTGATCTGAACCAAATGCAGATGGGCAAAATTGACTCGAGGCGAAACTCAGTCATGTTCACTAGGAATGAAGGACAGAAATATCTCTTTGCCTTAGCTGATAAACATCTGTACACCACTGCTTGCCTAGAGCATGTGTTGGGGATCATCCACAGATGCAAGGAAAATACAGCGGATGATATCAAGTATTTTGATGACATGATATAATGGTACATTCGGTTCAGACAGACGATCCTTGCACTTATCTCACGTCTGTTTGAAACTGTAAAGAAGAAAGTTCCCGCTGCTGACCCTAGCAAGAAGAAGAAGTAGTCTCGCTCCAATTTGACGCAAAGGGGGAGATTGTCGGGTAGCGATTTGTTATGTATTGCGTCTATTGGGCTCGCTTTTTAGTCCAAGTTTTGTAACTCCGGTTTGAGCCTGTCCAGCCGTGAGCCTTATAGGGTTTAGTATAATTATTTAGTTTTATCATCGTTCTTGTAACCCTAAATCCTCTACAGCGGAAGTTCTTTATCGAGCTCTGCTGAGGATTGTTTGAATTAATCATTCGACACACTTTGATCCATTCTTGTGTTCTTACAGTTTTCTTGTTTATTATTTTACCTGTTATGAAGATCTAATCGATCTTCAAGTTAGCTTTTTAACTTATCACAAGGGCTGAGGAAGGAACGAATGCTTACCTCAAATGATGTCTCTGGACTCAGGAATCACTGGATTAGCACCTTCTTTGGTCTCCTCTTGCCTTGATCCTCTTCTATATGCAAAATCACCCACAAATAATCAAGGATCTTCCTCTTTCCTCTCACAAAACACTCAATGACTCTTTTAGGGTTCTCTCTGGGGGTGGTGGCCGCAAATAACGGCCATAAGCCCCTTTAAATAGGTATCATACCCTAAAATTTAGGGTTTCATTAAACAGCATGGACTCGCCGAGTCCACCTTTTGGACTCGCCGAGTCCGGACGCGAACCCTTTCCCAAACCGCGATCATACTCGACGAGTTTGAGCTCCAACTCGCCGAGTCTCCTCACAACACACCAAAATTAAGAAGAATAAATAATACCTGGGAATCCGGGCTGTTACATCGAAATAAAGATCGAGCGACTTTTGGCCGGAATGACCTAAATGAGAATCGAAGGTCTCGACAATGGTTTTTCAACGGTAAAAATTCTGGCAAAAACAGACGTCGGATAATGAAGTTATGAATTTCTAACGAAATTTTCTTACCGCGACCTTTTAAAAATATATAATAAAAATAATTTCAAAATTTGCCGACGGTGTCTAAACGAAAGTTGTACAGCGTAGTCTCACCTACGTGTGGATATAAAGCACGTTGAAAATGGAGTTCGTATGAATTTTTGAAGTTTATTAAATAATAAAATTTTAAATTTTAAATCAAAATTCGGTATTATCCGAAGGAGGAGTCACCGGGCCAATCCGAGTTACGCCCAACGTACACTCGTACGCCCAACGTACTCGACGACCAGGCCTCAGATCGTCGACATCGCCCCTGCGGCTATGCCCCGTCCCATCCGAAGTTCCGAAGCAGTCGAGGATGCGGTCATGCATGACGGACGCGTACGCCTAACGTAACCGCGTATGCCTACGTACTGTGTAGGTTCCCAGCCCCTATAAAAGGGATGCAAGGATTCCGAAGAAAGGGCCCAATTCCTCTCATCTTTCTTGCGTTTTTGCCTCGTTTTCCATGCACGTGATATCCCAAAGCCCCGACTTCCTTGCTCAAGTCCCGAAGGTCTTTTGTGCTCCCGAGATTCCCGAGAATCCCGAGAAAATCCGCTTTCTCGAGTAGAAGTTCTGCTCAGTTTTCATCTCGCCTTCTCCGATCTTTCAGGTGAGTTCATACCCCTATAATCCACACTTTTAAATGTTTTATAAATGCTTTTATATGTTTTTAGCGGGGGGGGGGGGGGGGGGGGGGGGAATACAAGTAAAACACATGATTATTATCGTGTGTTATATAAAGTTTCATTATACACTTTTTATCAATGGAATCATATGTGATTTATAACTATTATAGGGAAACTTTCGTATGCAAAATATATCACGATAACATCTTGTCTTTTGAAATGAAAAATGTTGTTATATATATATATATATATATATATATATATATATATATATATATATATAAATCAATCACTCTGCTTGTATTGTATGTATATGTGTCCATTTTTGGCACTACAAAAGTTATACTTTCATTATAAGTGAGCATTTCACTAGGGTTTACTATACAAACGAGACACACTTTTAGAAAACTATAATATGTATAGTTTTACAAGAACATCACGAACTTTTACATACTAGAAAGACTATTTAAAAGAGATACATTCATATACAAGAACAAACGAACATGTTCATACATAAATCTGTTTTATACTAAATTTTGTGAGACATTAAACTTCATGTACGTGCGAGTACACATTTCAAGTCATGTATTATATACCAGAATCCCCTGGTATATACGGGATTGACAACCCCACGCCCTGAGTGTTAGCTACAGTACACCATTTGGGGTGACAAACGTCAGATCATTCCAACGCCTGAAGAACGTTGTGTATAGGCAATTCTAGTCAATAGCATGGTTATAAAACTCACATGGAGTATTAAAAACACATTGATATACGTGGTTTTTCAGACGTCTTGGCGACTTTACACATACATAAATTAACTACTTTAGGGATGAAAAGCATTCTTGTGTTGTAGTTTTGGAACTTCTAAACTGCCACCCACATACGAAAAAACATAACTTTCTAGAAACAAACATTGGTCTTGATAGAAGGCTACATTTATATCAGTAGAAAATATGGGATTTTCTAGGAAGAAACAAACAAAAACAAACCATTTCATTTTAGTTCATACAAATATTATCATTTAATACTTATGAAACTCACCAGTTTAAATGCTGATCTACTCTTGCAAAACTACTTGTATGTCCCAGGGATTCAGTAATAACAGGTAACAAACAGCTTTTGAAGAAGGGACGCAGCGTTGCCAGTTTAAATTCATATTTTGGCATCATATTGTAATTGGTTTTGAACATGTACCCTATAACAATGTAAACTTTCAATTATATAGACATGATGGTTATACTGCTTTCTTTACTATGTATTCAATTGTTACGGTACTACATGAATTCATCCGCCCGCGAATGTTTCCGCTGTTCCGGTTTGGGGGTGTGACAGATTGGTATCAGAGCAATGTTTATAGTGAACTATGTATATTGAACCACATAAGATATACAAACTATAAATGCTTAAGGGACTAATACTCTTTGACAAAACATTTTTTTTTGTTTTACGCCTAAGCCGCGTTTCGTTTAACTTAAATTGTTAGTTCATTTAAGTACAAATACATGCATACAACAACTTATTTTCATGATTATAACTATACAAGAAGTATTTAGACAAGTTGGACACTACGATTAAGACTCAATATATGTAATCAGATTTGGGCCAAATATAGCATGATCAACTATATTTATCTGAGATCGGACCAATGTATATCAAGGAATGCTCGTAGTGAGCAACAAGTCAAAACTTCCCAAAACATCACAAGAATGAAACACACGAATTTAAATACTATAGGAGTATTTGATACATAAAATAGTTTAACATACATGATTAGTCTTACATGTTCCAAATTTTGTTCAATTCTTATAACCCTATCCTCATACAGTCAAATTGTTGGATTTCATCACCCCGACGACCCCTACTATCCCAACCAAGGCAACGGGGGATGAATCGAAGAGGATCCCGAGGAGGACGAAGAACCCATAGAATTGGATGTAGAGGAGGACTCCGGTACCGACTCAGAGCCGAAAGTAATCAACCCACCACCCGCACAACCTCCCGTCTTCGTGAGAAACTTTCAAGGACCGACTCTCGTTTGGGGAAGTCACCTCCACCATTGGAGCCAACAACAAAGTCTACGCCCTCCCTACGGCATGTGTCAAGACTTCTAGGATGTCCGAGGAGGAGGTTCAGTCGATCGAGCACTCCAAGTCATGGTGGGCAAAGTAGCCAACCAGTCCTACCAATCCGTAGTTCAAGCTAGCCAGATTCGGGAAGTCAACGTGGAAGTACAGGTTCACACTTCCGACATCCGTAGGCTAGACAGATCTCAGGACAATGCCCAACTCCAAAACGAAGCATTCCAAGCTCAAATGATTGCAACCCTCTTTGAGATAAGGGAGCAACAAGCCGCCTTCGATAGGAGTCTTATGGAATCAAAGCAATCGGATGCAGAGTCAAGCTCCAAGCGCAACCTACGTCGCAAGTAGCGCTTGCCAAATCCCAAATTTTGTTATAAGTTAGGACCTCGGCTAAAAGTTTTATTTTTCTTAAACTTTGTAACTGGAGACTGATGCAGCGCAAAAAAAACAACACAAAGATAACCAAGAATGAACCTGTTGATTCTAAAAGAATAGCCAGGACAATCTCTTCAAAACCACGTTGATTCTACGAATATCGAATTTGGGAGAAAATCGAAAGTTCATAAAATTGATGATTGACCATCCAAATTACATCAAAAATAGTTAAATAAGAAGCAGAAATTAAAATGAAACCCTAAAAGTCCATGGGCCAAATACAAGCCCAAAAACAAAACCCAAAAATTAATGAAAAATAACAAAATTGCTCATAACTCCATTTAGAAAGCGATTTATGGACTCAAAAATGGGTAAGTCCCCTTTGGGTACTTATCTAGACGTGCTCCTTGCTCCAAGCTTCGATTTGACTGGTTGTAGGCCCGAAACGGAGATTCATAGCCAAAGTTATGGCCATTTTCGTGAAGCCCCTTTAGTCACACGATCGTGGGCCTCTAGGAATGCAAGGGCCCGATCCTCCACACTAGGGCCCGCATCATCCCCTCCCGGGTAGACAAAATTCAACCTCGAATGTGCACCATGGTCATCATCAGAAGAATCCCCATAATAAGGAAGCAAATGCTTTACATTGAATACATCGGAACAACGAATGTGGCTTGGCAATTGTAGACGGTAAGCATTGGAATTAATCTTCTCCACAATCTCCACTGGTCCAATCTTCTTAGCTGATAGCTTGTTGTACTCACCAACCGAAAAACGATCTTTAGTCAAAACAGCCCAAACAAAGTCACCTAGTTCAAAATCAACTTGTCTACGTTTTTTATCTGCATCTTGCTTGTACTAGGAGTTAGGTCGGACCAAGTTGTCATGAACAGCCCTATGAACATCATGTAGTCCTCCAACAAATTCCTGCACTTTCTTTGGAACAACCCTAGAAACAGGCAGTGACATCAAATCAAGTGGTCCCCGTGGCTGAATAGAATAGACCACCTGGAATTGACTATATCCAGTACTTCGGTTGATAGCAGGATTATGAGCAAACTCAGCTTGACAAAGCTTCTGATCCCAGGTCTTCACATGATCACCCACTAAACACCGCAAAATATTACCAAGGGATCGATTGACAACCTCTGTTTGGCCATCCGTTTGAGGATGATATGCACTACTAAAATTGAGCTGAGTGTTCACCATTTTCCATAGGCTGCGCCAAAAATTACTCAAAAACCTAGTGTCTCGATCTGATACAATAGAAGACGGTAATCCATGCAAACGGTAGACGTCTCGAAAGAATAACTGGGCCACATTAACTGCATCTGTCGTCTTTTTGCATGGAATAAAGTGCACCATCTTAGAAAAACGATCAACAACCACATATTGAATCATTTCCCCGTTGAGTACGTGGTAAACCCAACACAAAATCCATACTGATGTCTACCCAAGGTTGTGATGGAACAGGCCAAGGCATATAGAGTCCTGCATTGGTAGATGTGCCCTTTGACACCTGACAGATTCGACACCGTTTAACATATCTATCCACCTCCTTGCGCATTGTAGGCCAAAAATAAGATGATTGTACCAACTGTAAAGTGCGATCTCGGCCGACATGCCCTTCACCATGCAGCTCCCTAATGATTTGAAGGCGGAGACTTGAATCAGGGATGCATAATTAATTGCCTTTGAAAAGAAAACCTTCATGCAGTAGAAAATCAGACATCTGTCCAGATTGTATACCCTGCAGAACAACAGAAAAATAAGGATCAACCATTAGCTGCTCCATGAGGACATCCATCCCCGGCACACCAACCCTCATGGAAACTAGCAAATTACTCCTCTGAATCAATGCATCAACCACCCGATTTGACATCCCAGACTTGTGTTTAACCACGAAAGTGAATTTTTCCAAGAACGACATCCACTTCCCATGTTTGTGTGACACCTTATCTTGACTGCGAATATGTCTTAATGAATCATGATCTGTGAACAAAACAAATTCCTTATGATATAGATAATGGTTCCAATGCTTTACAGCTTGGACCACTGCATAGAACTCAACATCATAAGTGCTATAACGCAGCTTTGGCCCCGTCAACTTCTCACTAAAATAGGCAACCGGTCGTCCTCCTTGACTTAGAACTGCTCCAATCCCAACCTTAGAAGCATCCGTGTGTAATTCAAACACTTGATAAAAGTCTGGCAATACATGAATCGGTGATGTAGTAAGCTTCTCTTTTACTAATTGGAAAGCTGATTCTGCTGCTTCGGTCCAAGTAAAGGTCTTCCCATTCATACAATCAGTCACCGGTGCCATAATAGAACTAAAGTTTGGAATAAACCTCCTATAGAATGAAGCAAGGCCATGAAAGCTTCGAACTTCAGTGATGGTAGTTAGACTTGGCCATTGTCTGACAGCTGCTACTTTAGACTCGTCCACCTGTATTCCTTCCCCAGAAACAACGTACCCCAAGAACAAGACTTTAGGAACCATAAACACACATTTCTTCATAGCTGCGTACAAACTATCCCGTCGAAGTACAGTCAAAACCTACCTCACATGGTTGACATGCTCACCAAAAGTAGTACTGTAAATAAGTATGTCATCAAAATAAACAACTACAAATTTACCAATAAAGGGCTTGAACAACTGGTTCATCACACGCATAAATGTACTAGGAGCGTTTGATAAACCGAAAGGCATCACCAACCACTCATACAATCCTTCACAAGTCTTGAAGGCAGTCTTCAACTCATCCCCAGGCCTAAGTCGAATCTGATAGTACCCGCTCTTCACGTCCAGTTTCGTAAAGATAGAGGCACCGCTAATCTGGTCAAGTAGGTCATCAAGTCGAGGAATTGGAAATCTATACCTCACCATGATCTTATTGATGGCGTGATTATCAACACACATACGCCAAGTACCATCCTTTCTAGGAGTCAACAAAGCAGGAATAGCACACGGGCTCATGCTCTCCCGAACATGACCTTTTGAAATCAAATCCTCCACCTATCGTCGCAACTCCTCATGCTCTCCGGGACTCATTCTGTAATGTGGCCTATTAGGAAACTGAGCTCCTGGTTGTAAATCAATATGATGTTGGATGTCACGTAAAGATGGCAAACCATCAGGTAATTCATTAGGGAAAACATCAGCGAATTCCTTGAGCAGAGGAACCATAGCCTTAGGAATTTCAACCTCCTTAGTGACTTCCTTCCTGAGCAATACAAAAATTTCACCTTCCGCCTCCAACTCGTCTTCAAACTGATTAAGGGTTAGTAGAGTACCCGAAGGTCTCAGAACTGGCTCATTTGGCTTACTAGGAACCAATGTTATGTCACACCACCAAACAAGAAACTGTAAGTGTTAGTCCGCCCGTTATGATCTATGTTACGATCATACTCCCAAGGTCTGCCCAACAACAAATGATATGCATCCATAGAAATCACATCACACCACACATCATCTTTATACGTGGTACCAAACGAAAAATGAACAAGGGCTCGTTTAGATACAGTGACCTTGCCACCCTTCTTAAGCCACTGTAGCTTGTAAGGCTTAGGGCGATTTTTTGTTTTCATAGCCAACTTTTGAACTGCTTCTTCATATATAAGGTTATCACAACTTGCTGAATCAATAACAAGAGTACAAACCTTTCCCAAAATAGTACATGTCGACTGAAAGATGTTGTGTTTGAGCCAATCATCACCAACAACTTTTGGTGTAAAACAAGACCGCCTTACCACCAAATTTACCCCCACATCTCCAGTTACAACTTCCTCCTCGCATTGATGCTCTTCGTCATATACAGGGGGATCTTCGTAATTTTCACCGGCATCATCATTTTGCCAATCATCTTGCTCAGCAAACAAATGACGATTTCCGACCTTCTTGCACTCTGATTGTCGGTGACCTGTCTCCCCACAACTAAAACACTTCAAGCTGCTACTAACAGATGTCCTTGGATTTGGTCCAACACTGTTAGATGTCGGTCTTTGTTGATTAGGCACAACACGGGGTACCATACCACCCATCCCGGGACTTCCTCCAATATTGGTAGTTGAAGACGAACCTCCCACCCGACGACTTTGTTTCTCACAAGCCAATGCCCGTTGGTGCTGTTCAGAAATAGATATCGGGTCAAACATATTTACAGAGTCCATGATTTGGATCCGTAGACCCCCAATATATCGAGCAACGAGTTGTTCCTCTGTCTCCTGGATATCGTTTCGGGCAATCAATTAGTAGAACTCAGTTGTGTAATTGTCAACTGATTTGGCACCCTGCTTCAGATTTTGCAACCGTTGGTACATCAACCTTTGAAAATTATGGGGTAGGAAGTTGGATCGTAAACACTTCTTCATCTTCCTCCAAGTCACGACCTTTGACTTTCCGAGCCTGTCTCATGTCAGTTTCAGTTGTTGCCACCATGCAGATGCCCTACCACGTAGCCTGGTAGCAATCAATGACACTCTTTTGTTTTCAGGGACTTCTTTGAACTCAAAAACTTCCTCAACAGTAGCCAACTTGTCGATGAACCCTTCTGGATTCAAACTGACCCAGTCGAATTCTGGGATATCAATTCTCATTCTGGCCTCCCAACGCCTATTGTCACCTCTATGATCACGCCTTGGTCGCCTTTCTAGATCATCTTCAGAATATGAACCGTCACTGCCGCCAAACGGGTTCCCAAATTCACCATCTTCCACTTGAGAATGTGTTTGAGACCTTTGCTCTCCTCGATTCATCAGTTCGACCATCCTATCAGTCAGTTGGTCAACCATTTGATCCATCCTCTCCTCCATTCGTGCCATAATACGTTCTTCTAGTTCTTGCTCATGAACATTAGCGGGCGTCCTGTTTCTCCTCGGAGGCCTTTTGAACCAGGAATTCGGCTCTGATACCAACGGATGCAGCGCAAAAAAAAAAAGCAACACAAAGATAGCCAAGAATAAACCTGTTGATTCTAAAAGAATAGCTAGGACAATCTCTTCAAAACCACGTTGATTCTACGAATACCGTGGGATTGGCTTCAAAATCTGGGTTAACACACAGAATTTGGGAGAAAATCGAAAGTTCATAAAATTGATGATTGACCATCCAAATTACATCAAAAACAGTTAAATAAGAAGCAGAAATTAAAATGAAACCCTAAAAGTTTATGGGCCAAATACAAGCCCAAAAACAAAACGAAAAAATGAAGGAAAAATAACAAAATTGCTCATAACTCCATTTAGAAAGCGATTTCTGGACTCAAAAATGGGTAAGTCCCCTTTGGGTACTTATGTAGACGTGCTCGTTGCTCCAAGCTTCGATTTGACTGGTCATAGGCCCGAACCGGAGATTCGTAGCCAAAGTTATGGCCATTTTCGTGAAGCCCCTTTAGTAACACGATCGTGGGCCTCTAGGAACGCAAGGGCCCGATCCTCCACACTAGGGCCCGCATCCGAGAACCTTATAGGGGTCAAATTTTCGTGATCGTTGTATCAACTATTATATTAATATAAATGGCACGCTATTATTACTACATTGAGTATTTCGTTCAATCCTTAAAATATTATGGAGAAACCATACACTTGTTTCATATATTCTGATTTACGAATAACTTCCATTCTTCTATCTTTGAGACTCATACTATCATCTGTTGTTGAACTATAGCGATTTAGTTCATGAGACACATTCATTTTCTATGATATGAAATTCTTATCTTTATCTTCTCAACCTATAGTTGAAGGATGCCTCCGCGTAGAAACCCGACATGAAACAACGGTGGGGAAGCACCTATACCACCACCACTTCCACCTCCTCAATTTGATGCTGCCATGTTCCAAGTAGCAGTCACAGCAGCTGTGGCGGCTGCCATGTCACAAATCAATACCCCTGTTACTACTGGTTCGGGAATTTGCACACTTCCTTCCAACCATGGCGAGAGTCATGGGCAACCCCGAGAGTGCACCTATATAGACTTTATGAATGCCAAACCCTGGATGTTTAATGGAACTGGTGGTGTGATGATTTTGAGGCAGTAGATCGAAAGGACATAATCAGTCTTTGAAATCTGCTCCTGTCCCGAGCACAGCAATGTCAAGTTTGCAACTTACACGCTTACTGATAGAGCTTTAACTTGGTGGAATGGCCATGTTAAGGTACTTACTCTGATGGTGTTTGTGTATAGATCTATATGGGATTGACAACCCCGCGCCCTGACTGTTAGCTACAGTACACCATTTGGGGTGACAAACGTCAAAACATTCAAACACCTGAAGAACGTTGTGTATAGGCAATTCCAGTCAATAGTATGGTTATAAAACTCACATGGAGTATTAAAAACACATTGACTTACGGGGTTTTTCAGACGTCTTAGGAACTTTACACGTACATAAATTAACTACTTTAGGCATGAAAAGCATTCTTGTGTTGTAGTTTTGGAACTTCTAAACTGCCACCCACATACGGAAAAACATAACTTTCTAGAAACAAACATTGGTCTTGATAGAAGGCTACATTTATATCAGTAGAAAATATGGGATTTTCTAGGAAGAAACAAACAAAAACAAACCATTTCACTTTAGTTCATACAAATATTGGCATTTAATACTTATGAAACTCACCAGCTTAAATGCTGATCTACTCTTGCAAAACTACTTGTATGTCCCACGGATTCAGTAATAACAGGTAACAAACAGCTTTTGAAGAAGGGACGCAACGTCGCCAGTTTAAATTCATATTTTGGCATCATATTGTAATTGGTTTTGAACATGTACCTTTTAACAATGTAAACTTTCAATTATATATATGATGGTTATATTGCTTTCTTTACTATGTATTCAATTGTTATGGTGCTACATGAAGTCATCCACCCCCGAATGTTTCCGCCATTCCGGTTTGGGGGTGTGACATAGTGGGCGTAAGACTCACGACAAGCTTAAACCTCATAGTGGGCGTTGTATTTTCATAAGGGGTGGGGTTGCGAGGCTTTCGTATAATGTAAGACTCACGACAAGATTGAACCTCATAGTGGGCATTGTATTTTCATTAGTTACCCACAAAAATCCTTTGGATATTTGTTCTATAGACCTAGTGAGAATGCGGTCTTCGTAGTGCGAAGGGATGTCTTTCGTGAACAAGAACTCATATGCCAAGAAGATAGTGGGTGGAAAATTGTTCTTGAAGAGCTTCAAGAGTTAAGAGATGAAGGAACCTCTAACAGTAGAAATCAACTTGAGGATGAGACTCCTATTGAACCGATTGATGAGTCCGTACCTTTGAGACATTCCAGTAGAGTTAGTGTTCCACCTATGTTGTACGGTTTTCATATAACAAGTGAAGGTGATATGTTTATCAGTGATAGCACATTGATAAATTTGGATGAACCTAACAACTACAAGGAAGCCATGGCAGGCCAAGAGTCTGCAGAGTGGAAAGAGGCGATGGACATCGAGATTCAGTCCATGTATGACAATCAAGTTTGAAACTTGGTTGAAAATGTACCAGGCCTTAAGACGGTCGGGTGCAAATGGATCTTCAAGAAGAAGGCCGACATGGATGGGAAAGTACACACATATAAAGCATGATTGGTTACGAAGGGCTTTACTCAAAATCCTAGAGTTAACTATGACGAGACCTTCTTAACAGTATCGAAGATCAAATCTATAAGGTTTATGCTAGCCATACCTACGTTTCATGATTATGAAATATGGTAGATGGATGTCAAAACCGCTTTCCTTAATGGGAATTGGCTGAGGTTGTTTACATGAGTTAGCCACAGGGTTTTGTAGATGCGGAGTACCCTAATAGAGTGTGTAAGCTTGAGAAATCCATTTATGGATTAAAGAAAGCATCTCGCAGATGGAATCTTTGTTTTGATGTGAAAGTCAAAGAGTTTGATTTTTTGAGAAGTGAGGATGAGTCTCGTGTATATGTCAAAGCTAGTGGGAGTATAGTTAGCTTCTTGGTATTATATATGGATGAAATACTGCTCATAGGAAACGGCATTCCAACCTTACAGGAAGTTAAGTCCTAGCTTGGGAAGTGTTTCACTATGAAGGACTTCGGGGAAGTTGCTTACATTCTACAAATAAGGTTATTGAGAAATAGGATGAAAAGTCTAACATGACTTAATCAAAGTACCTACATGGACAAGGTGTTGAAACGTTTCAACATGGAGAATTCCAAGAAAGGAGAATTTCCTATCTAGAGCAATACCAAACCGATTAAGACTCGGAGTCCGAGTACCGATGCCGAAATAGAAGAAATGGGTCGAGTACCATATGCTTCTACTGTTGGCTCGATCATGTATGCTATGACATGTACTCACCCTGATGTGGCTTTTGCTTTGAACATGGTTAGTCGATATCAAGGGAATCCCAGTAGAACTCATTGGATAGTAGTAAAGAACATTCTGAAGTACCTATGGAGGACTAATGACTGGTTCCTTACCCTCGATGTGAGTGATGACTTAAGAGTGACAGGGTATAGTGACGCCATTTTTCAGATAGATAGAGATAATATCCGCTCTCAGTCGGGCTGGGTATTTACCCTAAATGGAGGAGCAGTAACATGGAAAAGTTGCAAACAGGAGACTGTAGCTGATTCAACATGTGAATCAAAGTACATAGAAGCAAGCGAAGAGTTAAAGGAGGAAATATGTCTAAAGAACTTCATCGAAGACCTTCGAGTTGTACCAGCTGTAAAAGAGCCTATGGAGATTTTCTGTGACAACGAGGGTGCGGTCGCCTTATCCAATGAACCAAGGGATCATGGTAGATCCAGGCACATTGAACAAAAATATCACTTCATAAGAGGTCGAGTAGAAGAGGGACTCCTCGTAGTAAAGAGGGTATCGTCATAGGAGAACCCAATAGATCCCCTTACGAAGGGGTTGAGTAGAGTTAAGCATTTGTAGCATCCTTAGAGCATTGGCCTAAGAGACGATATTAGTTTTAGTGATTAGATAGGCAGTTACAAACTTGTAATAAACAAATGTAATTGAACTTTAATGATTAAATAATAAGGGTTTTTTTTATAAGTAAAGCTTACTGTCTTGTGTCAATTGTTTATTTTATGTTTAACTTTTTCATGTTTTGACTTCCATAATAATATGATTATTCGAACTATCCACAGTCAATCATACTTTGGAAGTAAGCTATGAGGTTAGACTATCATGAACTGGATTGTAGATTGTCTAAAGTGTTTAGACATAGCAAAAGTTTTCTACAATGTTCATGAGTGTCCCTGAAATAAGATTTGAGTATTGGATTAAACCCACGATCATATGAATCACTTCATGGAATTTATCACGAGTGATTGTGAGATGATAATATCACATAATCTTCAAACCAAGATATATGCGTTGTTGATTACGAGTTGGTTGTGCATTGATAATAAGAAAACACATCAGTAACTTGATGTTACAAAACATGTTGTTGTGTATAATTTAACAAGTAATTAGTACAACCATATAATTTGAAGTTTATCTGTTCCTTTTATCCTTAGAGGATTAAAAGTGATATCCTGGGCCCATCGATGATTTTGTTTTGACTTATGTGTCAGGCCCGGCCAGGACTCACTTGATGTGTTCAATTAAATTCTATGTCAAACTGTTAGGACATGTTTTGTTGGTTTGAGCTAGGCATTTATGTTTTGTATGCTTTGTTACACTTAATATAGTTGTTTTGTGGGTTTTCAGTTGGGTGGACCGAAAACGTCTCGTTTTCGGTCCATGTGGTGTTTTCGGCCGTAAACTCTTTTGCTGTTACTGTTCCCTATAAATAGTGTCAAAGCTTGTCAGTTGTCAGGAGCTGTTTTCGTCAACTGTGTGTATGTATTGTCCCTTGTACCTGACGGTTGTCTTAATACAAATCGTGTGCAATTTGGATCAATTATGTTTCTACTCCTTCTTGTGCTTTATCATTCTGGCCTGTTTGTTTGTTGATCACTAGTTGGTTCTTAATTTGGGGATTTACAATTAGTATTAGAGCCAATCTAGTGTCAACTTGATCAAGCTTGTTTTTGGATGATTTGGTATCCATTTTCGATGTTGATCAATCTTCTTATTGCAAATCATTCATTGTTGTTGATGTTGTTGTTGGGTTTTTGCTATGATCGTGAATTCAAGGCCAAAAGGATCGAAAATCTGCTTGAAATCGTCTTTTTCGTCAAAATTTGGACGTTTTCGGTTGATTTCTTTTCATCAATTTACGGCTGAAAACAGTCTTCGATTGTAAACCATTTTCAGCCGAAATCCGTTTTCTGTTGTGAACCCTTTTCGACTGTGAACCATTTTTGGTTGTGAACTCTTTTTCGACTGTAAACCATTTTCAGTTGTAAACCTTTTTCAATTGTGATTTTCTTTGTTCTTTAAACAAGTTTTATTTTTGGTTAAAAAAAAATAAAAAAAAATGGAACCTTAACACAATGCAATTCATCAAGAACTAGACTACTACGAGAATTCCGCGTCTCTTATCTGCAAAAGGGTTTCCAGAATGGGAATACATGATCGAAAAGTACATCAAAATGAATGATTTCAAGATTTGGCACAATATTATTAAGGGTCCAGTTAGAATCACCACTACTCTGGAAAATGGAACCATAATTGACAAAAAAATTGAAAACTATACTGATGAGGATTTTGAGAAAGTTGAAGGACAGGAAAAGGCAGTTGCAACTCTGACTATGGCTCTATCCCTTGACATAGCCCAATGATTCATGGAGTATGATTCAGCAAAAGTACTGTGGGAAGCACTGTAAGACATGAAACAGAGCAGACAAGACATGCTCCGTCAAAATTTTAACATGTTCAAGCATGTTTTCGGAGAGACTCTGGAGGCACAATTGCAAAGATTTATTACTCTTACCACAAAAAAGAGTACTGCTGGAATTTATGCACTATGCTCAGAGATTAAAAATAAATTGTTGAACTCTCTTCCCAAGTCATGGGACATGAACGTCTCTGTTATCAAGAAAACCAAAGATCTGAATAGACTCACTCTTGCTGAAATAATGGTTGTCATAAAAGCTTATGATATGGATGATAAGTAACGTGAGATAAACCATGTGAATTCCTACTCAACAGCTAATCTAGGAATTTCATCGAACAATGCCTTTTCATCATTCACCACTCCATAAGCTCAAGCTTTCACTGTACCATAAACCCATGCTATTCCACCATCCATTCCTTATCCACAAACTCATGTTGTTCCACATTCAGCCTCCTCCTCAAAAGCTCCTCCCTATGTATCTACTCCCAAGGAAGTTGAAGAAACCCTGGCTCTAGCCTCTTGTCTCGTGAATTGTTACAATGCGTTCTTAGCTAGAGAGTTGCCTCCTCAAATTTCATCTGCTGATCTTGACCAAATCCATCCGAAAGATGTTGAGGAAATGGATATCAACTAGCAAATTGCCATGGCAGTATTCAGAGCTAAACAATTTGCCAAGATGATGGGAAAGAACAACTGAGGAATGAATGGAGACAAGAAAGTTTGTATTAACACGGGAAACCTCATTGCTTCAACTGTAATGAGCCTGGTCATTTTGCTCGTGAGTGTCCAAAACCAGATAGAAAGGAGAATAACAGCAGGAAAATTGCGCCTGCGGTGAACAACAGAGGAACAACATCCAACAGTGAAACTGCAAATTTGGCAGTCGTGGCTCAAGCATTTGATTGGGAGGAACAGATACAAGCATTGAACATCTCAGGACCTGAAACAGCTAATCTTGCACAAATAAGTGATATTCCAGGTGAAAATCCTGAAGAGGATACTAAAGCATAAATGATGAAGTTGCAATTTGCTTTCATGGTGCCTACCACTCCTTAGAAGAAAGAGGTCAGTGAAATTTCTTGCTCTCAAAAATGTATGTATAATGTTAAATTTCGGCGCGATCAAATTGATTTATTGCGTAGAGAAAGTGAGGACCTTAAGTATGAAGGTTATAATTTTAGGAAGGGACAAAGACCTCTTAAAGAACAATTATAGGCCAAAACGAAGGATTTTAGGGAACTTCGGAAGAATATAAGAACAAATATGAAAAGTATTACTATGTTAAGAAACTACTTGCTGACCTGACTAACGAGCTTGACACATTAAAAAATAAGTTTGAAAATGCACATTTTAATTTCAGAAAATTTGATGTGTCAAGTGAGAAAGTTGAGTCCATGATTGAAAAACAAGAATTTCTCAAAATTTCATCCTGGACCTTCATGTTAAAAAATCATTTTCCAAAAAATTCCAGAACACTAAGATTCCGAAATCAAATGACATGATGAAGTCCAAAAGGTTTTAAGGTGAAATGTTTTTTTTTAAAACGGTTACTTTTAAATGATGATTATCTTTTCTCTCTCGAAACTCGCTCCATGTCTCCCAAAAGCGCACATCATGTCATAAACGGCGGTTTCCATTTCTGACGATAAATTAGGGTTGCTTTAGTTATTATAGGTCAAGTCAGTACCATATTTGGCAACACATTTAATGTGGCCCGTTCCCTTATCCAAATATCATCATTACTTTTCAACTCGACCCACTCTTTTTCTTGAACCTATAAAAGCCCATTGAAAACCATTTTACCCGTCACGCTCTCTAAAACTTCATCTCCAGTCTTTTCTCTCAATTGTTCTTTGATCATTCAAGCTTTTTCAATAATGGTGTCTTTATCTCTCAACTGTTACAAAGAAGAAATCACTCAAGGGATCATCCTCTTCCATGTCTATAGAACCCTTTCTCAGGGATACCACTCAACTTTCTCTCTGGATCCAAATGGCTATGATGAATTGATTCGAGTGATGATTAAGCTCATTACTCTTCATCCAATCTCTGTACTACTCACGAAGGTTCCCAACCCACCACTCCCTCTTCGTCTTCTCCAACGACATTTGAACATATCAAGATCGAAAACGACTTTCTTGAAACAATAATTACTGGAGATAGAATCATGCCTATTCATAAATCGAATATACTGAAGCCAATGTTCAAGAACCAACGACTGAAGAGTTTCAGTCATTTCCAAATTACATCGGGTACAGTGAAGAGTACAAACCAAAGAAGTTCAAGAAGTCGGTTATATCAGGGTTATGGACTGTTCTCGTGCACTTCGTTATTAGAGGACTATCGGGCCAACATGGCGGAACTGAATCTCTAAGTTAGGATTGGTTGTACGTAGTTTACAACATCTTTTCCAGGAGACAAATGCATTTGATCTCTCTGAAGTGCTATGACAGGACTTTCGGAAGTTTGCCATCAGCTGCAAGCCACATGAGATCTTAAGCCCTCGATTTTGGGCTCTTACCATTCAACAAATGTACAAAGAATGCCAAGAGCCCATGCCTATCAACATCCTTCCAGAAGAGGTGTTTCTCACTATCAAAACTATTAAATCATATCATCTTCCAGACCAAAAGTCTTTCGGACCTGTTACGCATTTACCGAACACATGTTACCCCAAATTCCATCCGAGTCCATTTATTTGAAACAACACTTAGAGACTTCGATTGTGTATAGCCCTACACAATCTATCCATGTCTCTGTTGAGCCCATCTCATACAAGGGCAGGGCAGTTCCATCTGAAAGCAAGAAAAAGAAGTCTACCAAGAGAAAATCCGATTCCTCAAAGCCTAAGGCCAAAAAGAGAACAAAAGTTGGTTCCTCCTCTCAACAGGAAGGATCCAAGGACATTTTGGCTGACTTTGTCCATCCTTCTAGCCCTCCTTCCCACTCTTTTGAGGTACCCCTCGGAGTTTCGAACATATAATCACACACTCACGGGGAGTCTCCACACAATCCACCTTCACCTTCCTAACAAGGTGATGTCCGTGTTGACCATAGTTCCTTGCCCCCCTCTGAAAAAAAATCCATGTGTCACATTTGCTACCCCACCTTCTTCTACACACGCAAGGTCTAAAACCCATGTTCCTGACCCTAAGCATTTCGAGGCTGGAGTAATCCCTCCAACCTCTAGTGCCTCAACTCATATGATACTCGGTAAGGGTACAGGAAGACCATGTGCTCATGATCTACTTTGGGAAGATAATTTTGACAGGGTGCATTCAAAGCATCAGGAACTCACCAGGTCCCAAGTTGAAGCAACTCTCATCTCAATGTGAAACAGTGCTATACAAAGCAACTAACCATTTGTTGCTCCTTCTGATGAAATCAATGATTTGAACTTCACTTCCGGAGAAACTCCAATGACTCATCATGATTCTATACACTTGGATGCCAACGAAGAACTCTCAGAAGAAATGATTTTTGATGATGACAATGCCTTTATTGCTGATACTCTTACGCTACCATCTATTGAATCATGGAAGTGACCCTCTTAAACTTCGTCTACGACAACTCTCAAGATCCGCAGTCATCCTTGATCAACTACCGCATCCGCAGTCATCATCATCCGTAGTCACTATCTTACATTGTTAGATTAGTCTTTTATCTGTTTGTCTTAGTATACACTCTTTTATCCAGTATGCCTTGCATGGCTACTCTTATCAGAGAGGACAAATGTAATCTGTGAGTCTCTATAAATATAGCTCAATCTTTCTCATTTAAATTATCTTTGAGTCTATCAATTACATCTCTCAATTACGCATCTTAAATATCTCCTTACTCTCAAAGTTCACCAGAACATAACTGGATATTATTTTCTCTTCGGAGCAAGTCATTCTTGACTTAATCACTAAGTTTGATCTCGCTTACTAACTTGGTCTGAATGCATTCCATGTTATGAATCAACTTATTTGTATACTTGATATATCACCTGTTGTCATTTACATTTCCTTACATTTCCACACCTAACTTTCTAACCATCTAACTCTAACTTATTATTATTGTTGAGCTTTCATGATCCTTTGAGATTAACTATTCCGCAACTATACTTGTTCTAACGTATGTTCAAGTGTGTCTCAAGTTTTTCTATCAACAATTGGTATCAAATCCATAGTGGTTGCTTTTTGAAAAAACAAAACTCTGATTTTTAAAGGGCTTTCTTTACCACTGAAGCTCATTTCAAAAAAAAAACAACAAAACAAAAAATCAAGGAAAAATGGCACAAGCATTATCTCTGAATGTTTCCAACAATGTTGGTGGTTCAAATCGAGCTCCAATATTGGTGGCAAATGAATATCATCACTGGTCTCAGAGAATGGAAAGATACTTAAGGAGACTTGGTAGAGATGTATGGCGGTCCATAGAAGAAAGACCACATGTCCCTGTTCTTACACCAGTTCAAACTGATGGCGCCACAACCAGACAGGACAAAGCCTAGAAGACTCCTTCAAAAGGTTCAATCTGATAGTCACCAAGTTATCAAATGTTGGCACCATCCGCAGTAACCATGGAACAAACCTTCAATTTATCAACGGTTTGGGAAGACACTGGACTACTGCTAAGATGATAGTTCAAGGAGATAGAAAGATTCATTCCTTGTCTATCTACAAGGTCTACGGGGAACTGCAAGCACAAGAATCCACCATACTCAAAGACTGTGCTGACTTCCGAGGACGACTAGCTCTCGTAGCACAAGCTCCACATAATAAATCCTACTCTCCCTTGTATGACACTACACCATAGTCATACGAAGCCGACTCAGTGTATGATGATCAAGAAGAATTTCAGAAGGCTATTGCTCTTGTTAGTAAACATTTCAACCGGCTACCACCTCCCTCTTTTCGTAAAAATCAACAATTCAACAAACCTCCATTCAGTCGTAACTTCAACCAACAGAATAATCACTCTCATTATTCCAAAAGTTCTCATCCACCACCATAATCTCAAAATACTCAACCAAAGGAGGCACCGCATCCCATTCAAACCACTAACTTCGGTACTCCCTCAGAAGACAAAAGTGATGTTGTGATATGTCACAAGTGCAACATAGAGAATCATTTTGCAAAAGATTGCAAAGCAAATGTGGTGAAAGATAGAGCATTCTACCTTAGAATAGCTCAAGAATTGGAGGAAAAGGAAAAAGCTAGGGCATACGTAGCTCATGTCAAAAGAGACCATCAAGTTTGGTCATCCAGAGATGAAGAAGAAGCCATCAGCAATATCAAAGGAAAAAGGCAAAATCTACATGCTAGCAACTGCTGATGATGATGGGTCTACAAACCTGGAAAAGAACTATTGCTACATGGCAAAAGATGAAACACTAAGCATCGTCGAACATGTAAAACTCATGATTCAAACTCTAAACTACAGCATGCATGACTGTCAACCCTTCATAGACAATCTTAATGACACATGTGATGTCGTCCTTACAGACTACAGTAAAGCCTTAGATGAGAAGAACATAGCGTCGCAAGAGATGTTTCATGTAAGAGGACGACTGGACAACAAAAGACTCAAAATGGCCATGTTATAAAAGGACTTAGAGCTAGAAAAAGATGCAAGAATGTTGAGTGAAACACAACTAGAGATAGCTTTGAACCAAAGAGATTTAGCTCAGAGTGTGATTGTACGCTTAAATCTATTAATAGAAAATTTGTTTAATGAAAGTGAAGCTATTGAAAATTTGGTAAACAATGGAACTGTGGACAATACATACAATTGGGGTTGGTCCTATGGATATCCTACCGCAAAGTATTCCTCACCTTGGTTTAACAAAGATCGACTGTATGTCCCTCCGGACCGAGAATTTCATTTCCCAGTCAATGACAAGACTTTTCCCGAAGATATCAGAACCCACTTCGGTAGACTTCACAATCTAAGTAATAATTATGCCATTAAGGATATTGTGCATGAGGTTTCGGGTCACACAAGTGATCAAACTCCTATCTGTGGCACAATAAGTTCAAAAAAGTCCCACTGAAGTCCCATGAAAGTGCTTAGTCAAAGGAAACGAACATGGTTTCTAGTTTGAGTTCGTTAGCCCTTGTTTCAAAAAGGAAAAGCTAGGTTGAAGAAGAAGAAGAAGAATTGGATATTGCTGAATATGATCAAACCAGTGAAGAGTATGCTATGATGGTGTCCAACCCTAGAAAGTTCATCAAAAGAAAGTTCACAGCCAACAAGAACTAAAACTGGCAGGGAAGTTACAGTTCTGAAAAGGTGAAGGAGGAACCAAAGATAGGTTCGATGTTAGAAGAATCCAAGGAAGAGGTGAAAATTGGTGGTGACTCGGGATTTGATTTCCATTATTGTGGAGGCAAGAATCACTTCGCCAAAGATTGTATGTTGAAGAAAAATGCAGAAAAGATAGATGAGGATGATGAGCAAGTGAGCCTCCTGAGACGATTGGAGGAGATCAAGAAAAGAAAATCAGCTGCTAACAATAAAACCATGAATGATTTGATTGTACAGGATACATGTAACAATGATGAATTCGTTGGAGTGGAAGTGTGGTCCACGGATTCAGAGGACGAAGAAGTAAGAAAACCCACTCATGGCAAGGTGATGCTGGTGAAAGAAGAACTTGCTATAGGAAGGTGTTTGATGGTGATAGAAGGAGTATCTCATGTGAGAGGATATACTACTGATGGTAGGATAGAAGATGAGAAGGAGCGAGAGGGCAGGTGTTTTGCTGCGAAGCCTGTCAGTGTAGAGATCAACGAATGTGATGAGTTGTCAAGAAGGTACAAAATATTCTTGCTTCTCTGAAAATACCTGTTACTAACTATGAAAAGGAACTAAATAGCTTAAAATCTAAATTTTCTAGTATAAGTAGTAGTGTTACCCAAACCTGTGTCACAAACTCTAACCTGACTGATCAAATTAGCAGGATATCGTCGAAGAGTGAGGAAAGGAGGATGTGGATTGAGTAGAAGGAAAAAGAGTTGATTAGGTCTAAGGATGAATCAATTTATTTGCAACGAGACAATCTTAAGCTTTTAAAACAGCGAAATGTTTTTTTTAATTGCTAAAAGACTTTATTTTAATATCACTCAATTGCATCTCCATTGTGAAATAGGAAAGAAGATACACCGCATGATTTTACCCTTCCTTGAGTTAAAGGAGGATGAAGTCGATTCTGAAGCATACAACTATGAAAATGTTGTATCTTCTGATTAAGTCTCTCCTGCATACAAAATTGGTCTTGACAAAATAGAGTCCTACATAAAGTCCAAAGAACATAAGGACATGCTCAAAAATCTATTAGATGAAAATGATATATTGAAGTTAAGAACCGAAACCGTACAAAAATTTTACTCATTGAATGCCAAACTAAGTTCAGAAAATAAAATTGATGTTGAAAATGCATCTGAACTTAATGAGGATGATGATCTGAGTGAAATCTCTGTAGAGGATATGGTGGATTGTTCTGAATTTGTCAAAAGCGAACCCGAAACTCACAAAAATATCATTTCTGAAAATTCCGTTGAGTTTGCTCGCTCATCGACAGACGAGACCAAAATTCTCAAGGCAAAGGTTGTGGTGAATCAAAAAGTTCAAACTACTCCCAATCAGGTCTACACAGTTCAAGGAGTCACTCCTCAACAAACAACAGAACTGACTTCTAGGGTAGAAGAAGATAATGCAGCTGGATGCAAAGAGTTCTTCTGGTCAGCACCATTAGATAACGCTGATTGAACAAAAGGCCTATCTCAGAAAACCTCATGGAGAGTAAAGGGTAGGTACATGCCGGAACCACTTAATGAGCCTGCAAGATATGATGTGCCAAGCACAAGTGGCACCAAAACATCTTTGGGCGAACCAGTGCTAACTAGCAGTGATACATCTTCGTCAAAGAGCGAAATCCATGCTCGAGTTCCAAAGAAAAAGGCCAACATTCACAAAAATCCAAAACAGGTGGGAGATCGAAAACACCAACGAAATCTGAGATACAACAAGAATCTCTCAGAAAGAAAACAGTTTTGGAGATCACAACATCCTCATTATGTTAGGTATGAAAGGATGCATAAGTCTCGAGGAGAATCAAGAAGTGACCAACAGGAGGGTTTCGGTCCTTGGAATCAAAAGGAATCGAAAGGATAATTTCTGTCCACAACAAGTAAGGAACCGAAAGGAGAGCTTTGGTCTGCAGCAGGTAAGGAACCGAAAGGAGAGCTTCGGTCCTCAGAGCGTAAGCAACCGAAAGAATGGTCTCGATCCTTAACACGATAGCAACTGAAAGAATGGGTTCGATCCGAAGTTCAATAAGAAGAACAAATGGGAAGAGTGTTCATGTTCTCAACCAAGGAAGAGTAATAATCAACGGTCCAATATCTCTTCTAAACCCAATTCTTCTCATTCTCATTCTAATTCTTATCCTACAAAAGATTTAAAGGGAAAAGGAAAGCTCTTTCCAGAAGATAATAGATGCCCAGAAAAGAACCAAAAGAAGGCAGATGTTAAAATCTCAAAATCTACGTCTAATGAACCTAACCCAAACAAAATTGAAGTTTTCACAATAAAAAGAAAGGATAAAACAACTATAATTAAAAGAACTTATTTGGTTGATATTTCTCTTACTATTCTCTGTCGTGTAAAAGACTCACAAGGACCCAAGAAACTTTGGGTTCCTAAATCTGGTTAATATTTTGCCTATTATTAGTGACGAGCAGTTTGACGAAGAATGGTATATTGATAGTGGTTGCTCGCGTCACATGACTGGAAGAAAAGAAGAACTGAGAGAGTTTTGGTCTCTCAAGGATGGTGGAATTGTGAAATACGACAACAATTCATATGGAACTATCAAAGGCTATGGAATGATTACGAATGGTGATTTCTCAATAAGAAAGGTCGCATATGTTGAAGGATTGCAGCACAACCTTATCAGTGTATCACAGCTGGTAGGTGGGACCGGATTAAAGGTATCGTTTGACGATGAAGGCTCATAGATAGTCGAAAAGAAGTCAAATAACATTCTGTTGAAATTAAAGCGAAAGGGGGAAATCCCTTTAAACCTCAATCCAATTCGAGGGAAACCAGCAGTCTGCTTGCTAACGAAGGCTCACTCAAACAAAAGCTGGTTATGGCATCGAAGACTCTCTCATCTTAATTTTAAGGATATCAGCAAGATGGTTTTAGGAGATCATGTTCGAGGTCTTCCAGTTCTCAAATTCGACAAAGAACATCAATGTGCAGCTTGTGAAACGGAAAAGCAAAGTCGACAAAGTCATGCATCTATTATCAACAAAAAGGTGATAGAACCATTGGAGCTGTTACATATCAATCTATGCAGTCCATCTTCCATTGAAAGTATTGGTGGGAACAAGTACATTTTGGTCATCATCGATGACTTTTCTCACTTTACATGGGTGTTCTTCTTGAAGCAAAAATCAGAGGCTACACCTAAGCTCAAGCTCTTCATAAAGCAGGTAGAAGTTCAACTGAGGAAAGTGGTTCGTAATGTAAGGAGTGGCAATGGCTTGGAATTTCAGAACAAGGATTTTTGAAGATTTTCTAGATGACAAGGGAACGACTCATAATTTCTCGGCCCCATACACTCCTCTGGCAAAGCAGCGCGTACTATGTTAAGCTTCGCTTCACTGCCTCTGTATTTCTGGGCTGATGTTGTTGCTGCTGCTTGTTACACTTAGAATAGATCATATCTAAATAATCGATTCTCCATTACTCCTTATGAAATCTTGAACAATCGCAACCGGAATGTGAAATTCTTTCATGTGTTCGGTTCAAGATGCTTCATCTTCAACTCCAAAGAGAATCGAAACAAGTTTGATGCTAAGGCTGATGAAGGAATATTTCTGGGTTACTCCTCGCACTCGAAGGCCTATAGAGTTCTGAACAAGTGCTCTCAGAAGATTGAAGAGATATACTATGTCACTTTTGACGATAGCTATGTCAGGAAGAAGAAGACCACTGAAGGTGCACTGCAGGAAATCTTTCGAAAGACCAGTCATGTTACAGCTCCTATCTAAAATCTGTTTGAGCAATATATGCTTCTTTTTGATGAACCTGAAAAGGCTATCGATTCTGAATCCAAGGCAAAAGATAACAAAGTTGACAGTATAAAGCAAGTCATTGACGATGTTGCACGAAAGATGGCTGATGATCAACCGAAAGCAACTGAAACGCCTAGCTTAAGCGAACCTTCTGGTAACCGTCCTTCTGTCCAGGGAGAGGATCCATCTCTACAAAAGGATCAAGGTCCTTCATTCCAGGGGAGAATTCAGTGTCACAATCATCTAGCTCTACCGAAAATCCAAACGAAGGGGAACATTCTGATCCAGATATTGAACTCGTGGCATCATTCGAGGGGGAAAATACACATGTCAATGATGATGATAAACTATCTGAATTAAAAGAAGAAATCAATGCAGAACTGGATCCCTCTTGTGAATTAAACTATCCACCTCTCGTTAAATGGACCAAAGACCATCGTCAAAGTCAAATTATTGGGGAATCTTCAGAAAAGGTATTAACTCGATCACAGATCAAAGCGAAACAAGCTGCACTATTCTCTCAAGTAGAGTTTTTCATTTTCAATTCTTTTATTTCCAAAGTTGAGCCAAAGACTGTTAATTCGGCTCTTGACCATTCTGACTGGGTCCAAGCCATGCAAGACGATTTAAATGAGTTTGAAAGAAACAAAGTATAGCGTCTAATTCCAAATCCAAAGGATGCATTGGTTGTCGGTCTCAAGTGGGTATTCAGAAATAAGATGGACAAGGAAGGGAATGTGATTCGTAACAAGGCTCGGTTGGTTGTAAAAGGCTACTTCCAAGAGGAAGGTATTGATTATGAAGAGACCTTCGCTCCAGTTGCAAGATTAGAGTCAGTTCGAATCTTTCTTCCCTATGCTGCACACAAAAACTTTGAAGTCTATCAGATGGACGTCAAGTGTGCCTTTCTGAACGGAGAACTTGAAGAAACTGTGTACGTTGAGCAACCACCAGGTTTCGTGAACGAAAAGCATCCAGATCATTGTTACATCCTAGACAAAGCGGTGTATGGCCTGAAGCAGGCTCCTAGAGCATGGTATGAAACTCTCACCCGATTCTTAAAAATGTCTAAATTCAAACAAGGTTCGGTTGACCCAACCTTCTTTCGTGAGAGAGAGGGTAACCACCTTATGATAGTCCAAATTTATGTTGATGACATCATCTTTGGCTCCATGAATCCCAGCTTAACAGCTGAATTCAGGAAGTTGATGGAAACTAAATTTGAGATGAGCTCAATGGGTCCAATTAACTTTTTCCTTGGCTTAAACATTAGACAGGGACCCAAAGGCATTTTTATCAATCAGGACGCATATACAAAGAAATTGTTTGCTAAGTTCGGCATGATGGGGGACTCCAAATTTAAAGTTCCAATGAATTTTGGGACGAAGCTTACACCTACGTTGGAGAAGCCAGCCGTTGACATGACGCTTTATCAGTCTGTTATTATGCCCGATTCCAAGATAACCCATGCGAACCTCATATGTAAGCTGTGAAAAACATCTTTTGCTATCTGAAGCGAACCTCCTCTCCCGATCTATGGTATCCATCCAACACCGGTTTCTTTGTCCAAGCGTTCTTAGATGCTGACTTAGGTGGTTGTGGATTGGATCGAAAAGCACCAACGGAGGATGCCAATTTCTCGATTGTAAATTAGTTAGCTGGCAATCAAAGAAACAAATATGTGTTTCTCCCTCCACGGCAGAAGCTGCATACATTGTTGCTGCCTCATGCACATCTCAGGTTGTATGGATACAAAGTCAGTTTAGAGATTATAGGCTGAACCTGAAGAAAATCCCACTATATTGCGACTCTGAAAATGCAATTAGCATTTTTCATAACCCAGTGCAACACTTGAAGACAAAACACATAGCACTGAGGTATCACTTCATCAAAGATCACGTGGAAGATGGCAACGTGGAAATTCACTTCGTAAGGACAACTGATGAACTAGTAGATATATTCACTAAGGCTTTACCTGAAGCATGTTTCAATAGAATTTTGCAAGGCCTAGGAATGATGGAAGCAGAATCTATACCAAAATCGCCTTTGCTTCAATAAAGGTAAGAAGCGAATTAGAGCGAACCGAAATGAACTGAACGCCCGGTCTATTTTGGGTTCGGTCTATTTCGGGTTCAGCTCAACCAAGAACCGAAATGAACTGAACGATCGGTCTATTTTGGGTTCGGTCCTTCTGAACTCGTTCGCTTCTTTTTCATATCAAGGCATTTTGTTCGTATTCTTTTGTACACTCTTTTAAATACTTATTTTTTATGTTTCTTTTAATTTTTTATTTTTATAAAAACTACAAAAATATTTATCTGTTTCAATTTTTTTAATTTTATAAAACCCAAAAATATTTTTCTTTTTCGTTTAATTAAAAATTTTCACAAAATACAAAAATATCTTTTATTTTATTTTTTATCTAACGTTTTCTTTTGTATATGTGTTACTCTCGATGATGAACCTCTAGCAGGTATAACCTCTTTTCTATAAACTTCTTAAGTATCCCTAGATGCATGCTGCTGCATGTTGACTAAAGCCTCTACAGATTTTGTATGAAGCCTTAATAACATGATACATACAAATCATGTTTTCCCAAACTAGGCTGTTACATTCACTCTGATCATGAGCTACTTTACTCTTCTCATATTGAGCTTAGAGTTTCCTGCTTGGTCTTTCTTTTATAGCAGAGGTACATTCACTTCTTATACCACCTATATCATTTTTCTTCATTACACTTCATCTCACCAAAGTAACCCTTGAGACTCTCAGCATTTACCACTGAGGTTTATGGTTATACAAAAATATGTGTTAATGATCTTAGTTTCGTGTCACTGCGTACTAAGTGAAACCCACAGCTCAACACCATTAATGAATTGATGGTACAACATCACTAAGATAACGTTCTTGAATGAAATCTCTTTTTATTTTGAGTGATCCTTCTGAAAATGTCTATTACCAATATTTTTTCTTCCCAAGGATCAAGTTAAGTTTTTTTTTTTTGAGATTTCTTGTTTGTCTACAAGTCAATGAATATCTTCCCTACCAACTTGTTCAACAGATCACATTGGTCTCACAAGTACTTCGTTCAGTTTCGGTCAAATATCAAGTAATGAAATCATGAATTGAAGCGAAAGCCAACCTTTATAGTTTTAATTAAAAAGATGCCTTTCAATACTTCTTCACAAGTACTTTATCATTATTTAATGGGAAACCACACAAGCACTTTAAAGTCTTTCTTGACTTTGGAGGAAGAGATTCGTGCCCAAAATCAGTTGCTTTATGTCTCAACAAGACATCACATAAACCCACAAAAAGTTTGTTTTATTTCTTTATCTTTCACACTCTATGCACGAAAATCTTTGATTTTCCAAAATCTGGTTCTATTAATGATGACCTATTTGTTACAGTTTCGTTTCAACAAGTATTCCACCGCTCGATAAAGTTAAAAGGAGATGACGGTTCATGTAAAATATGTGGGTGATGTTTGGGATAAAGTTAAGGCTGAGTCAGCAGTTATCCAATCGTTTTGACGATTTGAAAAAGCACTTTTTATGGAATGGCATGTAAAAAGGAAACGTCACATCAGGCACAGTTTCTAATTAATCCAAGATCTCAGCTGGATATTTCTCTCTCCTACTTGTACGTATAAAAGGATTTGGCACGCTCCTATTTACCCTTTTATCACTTACAAATTCTCTCAAAGCATAAGGGTGATTTCTCTCACTGTTCATCTTCTTCTTCTCAAGCTTCATCAATGGCAGACTCCTCTTCTTTTCATGATACATCTGCTCACTCCAAACTTCTTACAATCAAACCTCATCATTGACCTTACACCCTTCATCTATGAACCCTACATGTTGTACATCGTCGAATGTCTCAAATACTCACCTCTTGTCGACGCTCCATCAAAGGTCGAAGTTGTTCCCATGACCTGCCTTTCTCATATCTATTCCACAGCTTACTATGATAAGGTTGCTGAGAGGATTCACTTTGATATTCACAACGAGAAGACCTCCATCTCCAAGACTTGCTTTTGTGCCCTAATTGGTCTTTCTCAAGAACCAACTCTGGTAAACCCCGACTCGATTACTACTGGTCAACTGTTCTTCATGTTCTATCAAATGGGGTACACTAAAACCCTAACCACAGTTACCAAATTCAAGAAGTCTTTCCTTCCTCCTCAATGGAATGGCCTTTTCACTCTTCTTTTCAAAGGTGTATCAGAACGAATCGCCAACTCAGATGGAGCAAGCAAGTCATTTATGACTGTGCTTTATGGGCTGTATCACGGGATTAATTTGGACTATGGGACTGTCATCTAGCAACTACTAGTTCAAAGCTTGTATTCTTCATCACGACATTCAAAGATTTCATGTGGCAGGTACTGGTCCATTATTACAAAGTGGGCAATGGATCGTCTCCACTTTCCAATCATGGAAAATTTTCATCTTTCCTCTATTGCAACCTTTCACACCACAAAGATTATCGTCATAGATCCAACCAAGTATTCCTTCATTGGATCGATCCCTGAAGCCATGTATGCCTACGTGTCTGATGCAAGCAATGTTCTTCAAGAATACAAGAAGCATCCTTCTTTGGGCCCACGGGAACTCACTCCAGTCATGATTCGCTCCATAGAGGAAGCTGACAAGCCAGCCAAGAGGGGAAAGAAACCAGAGACACAGAAGGAGGCGAAAGTCACTAAACCAACCAAGGGTCAAACAACCAAGAAGCGAAAGTCAGGCAAGGTTGCTCCTTCACAACCTAAGTAGAAGAATCAAAAGAAGCCATCTCGGAGACTCATTCTTGAATCCTCAAGTGATTCGGACCCCGAGTATGTTCCTCCTAAAAACAAACCTACTACTCACTCATAATCAGAACGTGAAAGTTCTGATGAGGAGGCTTCGGGTCGTGGTGATACCTTGCCACGCTCGCCAACCCCAGAGGTACCTGTTCGCTCCCAACCCGTTTCTGTACCAGTCTCTATCCCTCAAAATTTTCCCATCACTACCTCTCAACCATCAACCACTATTCCCATCCCTGATCTAATCTTCACCGAGACTACTACTACCACCACTACTAGAGTTCGAACCAACATATCTAATATGGGGGCTCATTCTTCAGCACCCACACCTCCAGTTACAATCGAACCACCAATTACTACCGAACCTCCCATCACTACAAAACCCTTATCTCCTACCCAATCCACTGACACCAACACAGTTCATGGTGGTAAGGACTTGGAATTTGATTCCACTTACTTAAGTCCCTACCGTGTCCAAAGTGATGACGACGAAGATGCCCCTGTAACCAAGCGCCATCTCAAGGTAGTTACTAACAAGCTTGATCAGCTGCTTTCCTCCACTTCCACTGGTGCTTATTCTGTAGTCGCTTTCAAAGCCTTATTCTCTTCAGTTTTCCAAGAACATGATGCTTCTCTCACTGCTGCAGCAAAGGCCATTGATGTCGTTACTTCCCAGTGCCACAAGGCCTCTCTTGCTGTTGAGGCCTCCACTAAGGAAAGCCAAGAAGCGACCGCAAAAGTCGATAAACTAATTACTGAGGCTCATCTATTTTTAGATTCTTTGTAGGTTGTTGCTCAAAAGAACTCTCAGACGGTGAATGCTTCGGTTGATAACCTTCAGCGTTCTCATCAAGCTGAAAGGTCTAATCTTGAAGCTGCTCGTCAGACCATCGAAGCTGCCAATGCAACCCTACACGATAATGTCAATGATCATCTGACTCAACTGGAGGCAGAGTTGGCTGTCGAAAATCGCATCATGGATGAGCTAGACAAACGTACCTCTCAGCTAATGATGCAAAACCTCAAGCTTCACACTACCACAAACGAGCTTAATGATTTAAAATCCAAAAGTGAGGTCATTCGAAGCTCTGTCGGTGATGTTCATTCCTTTCTACTTCACCTCCTAGAAGGCATTTGGCTGAGAAACTTAGACCTGCACTGGACATCCTTAGTTTTATTAAGGGTGTTTCGGTGACTGGTGTCAAGCTGAACCAAGGGGGAAAAAAGGCGAAAACTCAACCTCCTACCGAACCTAAGCCAACAGCTGAACCGAAGGTTAATGAAGCATCGATTAGCAAAAGGAAAAAAAAGATTAGTCAAGATGATACAGATGATGAAGGTGATTATGAAGATTCTCTGGGTGAAATTCCCGATAAGCCTTATCAGAAAACAAAACATTCTGAGAAAGTGTTTTCCGAAAAGATCAAGAAGCAAACGGCTAAGCTGGAGAAGAAGCAAAAAGAAAAGGAGCTCTTGGAGAAAAAGAAGTCTATTTTTCCAGAGTGGACCCTTGATTCGCTTCAAAGAAGTGCTATTGATGAACCAGGTACTTTATGGCTCGAACCTGTCATGTCATTTGGGCTTGAAAACTCTAAGGATGCGTAGTTTGATATGCCAATCACCAGAAAGGCATTTATCTTTCATTGCTTCAACTCAACTGCTTCTATCCCCTTTCTAGACCTAAAGGTGGATTGGGATTTGTTAGAGTTCTATCAGGAGTTCGCTCAGCCACAGTACTTAACCTGGTGCTCACAGAAGATTACTACTGTCAAGGTACTGAAGCCTTATTCAGCCGGGAAGTTCATAAACGTCTAATTCAAAGTGACTCGAGGCTTTGAAGGCTCGGTTCATAACTTCACTCTGGCTGATCTACCGAACCTCAATCCTCACAACTGGATACTCCTCAACAACATTTTGCTGTCAAATCCACAGGAGTATCATCCGATTATAGATCACATCAAGCGAATGCTTGTTTGCTACATTTACGAAGTAGTAAAGATGAATCAAGAGATCGCCTCTGCCATTCACAAGCGAACCATGGTCAAAACGATGGGTAGAGAAGGCGATGTGAATTCAATGATCAAGGGCAAAATTGACTCAAAATATCACACTGTGATGTTTATCAGGGGCGAAGGTCAAAAATGCCTGTTCGCTCTTGTTGACAAGCACCTCTTCTCAACTGCTTGCTTGGAGCATATTTTAGAGATTATTCAGAGGTGTAATCAGAACTCAGCAGCCGACAAAAAGTTGTTTACTGACATGCTGAGATGGTACATTCAATTTCGGAAGATACTTCTTGCTATCATCCCTTGGATGTTCAAGGTTGTGAAGACAGTGAAGCCTACTCAAAAGAAATAATCTCTCACCTCATTTGACGCAAAGGGGGAGATAGTTGGGTTTATTTTATTGTGTCATGGGCTCGGTCCTTAGCCCAGTTTTTGTATTCGGTTTGGGCCTGTCCAACCGTGATTGTTTTACTCTAGGGTTTAGTATTTAAGGTGCATGCATGCATCCTTTGTTAGTAATGCTTTCATTATTTTTCTTATTAAGTTTTCTAAACCCTAATTCCCCTCTACAGTGGAAGTTCTTCATCGAGCTCTGCTGAGGTGTGACTATACTTTAATCATAAACATTACATTGATTCCATACTGTGTTCATAATCATATTGTGTTTGAATTGTTTGTTCTTCATCTTTATACCTGTGAAAGATCTAAACGATCTGAGATTTATTCTCAACAGTGTTCTTACTACGGGCAACTTCTATATTCAAAAGGTTGCCTATGTAGATAGCCTTAAACACAATCTCATCAGTGTTGGTCAACTATGTAAGGCAGGCCATCGTGTTGAATTTGGTGATCAATTTTGCTATGTAATGACAAGCGATAGGAGCACATGTCTGATCAAGTCTCGTTTTGAAGGTACTATGTATCCTCTGGATGTACCTCTGATGATAGGCAAACCGTAGTTATGCTTCCTATCCAAAGCAGTATCCGAAGGCAGCTGGCTATGGCACCGCAAGCTAGCTCACCTCAACTTCAGATACATCAACAATTTGGTCACCGGAGAACTAGTCAGAGGACTTCCAATCCTCAAGTACAGCAACGATACTCTTTGTCCTGCATGTGAATGTGGAAAGCAATTCAAAGCAAGTCACCCCATGGTAATTGACTCCTCAATTTCTGAACCATTGGAACTCTTGCACATTGATCTCTACGGTCCATCTACCGTAGCTAGTCTTCATCACAAGAAATACATACTGGTTATAGTTGATGACTTCACACGGTTCACATGGGTTTCTTTCTTACAACTCAAATCAGAAACTCTGCAGATATTGATCAATTTCATCAAGGAAATTGAACTTCAGATCAAGTTACCAATTCGACGTATCCGAAGTGATAATGGAACCGAGTTTACTAACCATCTCCTAAATAGTTTCTTGGTTTCCAAAGGTATTAATCACAACTTCTTAGCTCCCTACACACCACAACAAAATGGAGTAGTAGAGAGAAGGAACCGCACTCTAGTAGAAGCTGCCAGATCTATGCTCAACTTCACCCACCTTCCTCTTTACTTTTGGGCCGAAGAAGTGGCCACAACTTTTTTTGTACAGAACCGAAGCATTGTGTGCAAACGTCTCAGCACAACACCGTATGAGGGCCTTAACATCCACAAGGCAAATGTCCGATTCTTCCAAATTTTTGGGTGTAGATGATTCGTAATCAACAACAGAGACCACCTCAACAAATTCGTACCAAAGTTTGATGAAGGCGTCTTCCTTGGCTACTCCACTAACAAGGTTGCTTATAGAGTTCTCATTAGATGCACAAGGCTGATAATTGAAAGCTTCGATGTGAAATTTGATGGCTATCACATTCGCAACACCGCTCCATCAACCGAAACTACAAAAATCCTAGAAAGTGATGTTCCTTCCTCTTCGGGTCCACTAAACCAAATTGAAGTAAACTATGATGATCTCTTCGACCCTGTAGAAACAGTCAACTTATCTGAAGTTCTTGTGTCCCTGGAAGTTAAGCAGCAACATGCTAACGTATCTATTCCTACACTGACCAATGAGGTATCACTAAATACTTCCACCTCGCCAGTTGAGGGGGAAAACTCAACTCCAAACCATACAACAACCATCCAGGTTCTACTACTAGAAGATGCAGCTCCAACCATTATCCGCAGAGATTTTCAACCATCAAACGTTTCTTCGGACTCAGACGATGAAGACATAGAGAACATTGACACAACAACAAATTCAAGGATTATCACACTCCTATCCGCAATCCAGGGGGAACCTTCGTGGGTTCAAGGGGAACTCGCATATGCACTCCTGGGGGAACCTTCATCATCTGCCCAAGAAAACTCTGATCCCACCTTCCCAGTTCAAGACAATTCTGCAGGATGTTCTCAAGTCCAGGGGGAACTACCTTCTCCAACCGCAGTGTCATCTGATATTGAAGACATTCCCTCTACCGCAGCTGTTGATCATCTGCAACCTCGTCTACATGTATGGACAAAAGACCACCCACCAGGTCAAATCATCGGCAACCCGTCTGCAGGTATCCAAACTCGATCATCCAAGGATTTATCTGATCACTGTCACTATGCAGCGTTTCTGTCCTCGGTCGAGACCCGAACGATCAAAGAAGCATTACTAGAACCCGACTGGATATCCGCAATCCAAGAAGAGCTAGAAGAATTCAAAAGAAACAAAGTACGCAGCTCGTTCCAAAGCCACAAGGTCACACCATTGTTACTACTAGATAGGTGTAAAAGAATAAGTTAGATGAATCCGGTGTGCTCATCAGAAACAAGGCAAGGCTATTTGCCAAGGGATATAGTCAACTTGAAGGTGTTGACTATGATGAAACGTATGCTCCGGTAGCACGAATGGAAGCTATCTGAATCTACTTAGCATACGCAGCTCACAAGAACATCAAGGTTCATCAAATGGATGTGAAAAGTGCTTTTCTCAACGATGAGTTAAAAGAGGAGGTTTATCTTCAGCAACCTCCGGGCTTTGAAAGTCTTGAATTCCCATACCACTGCTACAAGCTTGAAAAAGTAGTCTACGGTCTAAAACAAGCCCCAAGAGCTTGGTATGAGACTCTCTCCGAACTTCTTGTCTCGTCTGGATACAAAAGAGGAGTGATTGATCCCACTTTATTTAGAAAAGCAAATGGTGATCCTCTTATGCTTGTACAAATATATGTGGATGATATCATTTTTGGATCAACTGATCAAAAAATGGTGAATGAATTCTCTAAGCTCATGACCAACAAGTTCCAAATGAGCATGAATAGAGAGATTAACTTCTTTCTAGGACTTCAAGTGAAACAAGTCCCTCAAGGGATATTCATTCATCAGGAGAAATACACCTCTGAACTGTAAAAGAAATATTCAATGGACAACTATTCTTCAGCTAAGGTCCCCATGGCCTTCGGATATAAGATATTTGTTGATCCCTCGGGAGAATCAGTTGATCACAAGACTTATAGAGGTATAATTGGCTCATTGATGTACGTCACTGCAAGCCGATCAGATATCATCTTTGCAATAGGTGTATGTGCAAAGTACCAAGCTGACCCAAAAGGTCACACATGACCGTAGCCAAGCAAATTCTAAGGTACTTAAAGGGTAGCAAGACTCTTGGCTTATGGTACCCCTCAGGGAACGACTTTGCCCTACAAGCATTCACTGATGCTGATCATGCCGGATGCAGGATAGATCGTAAAAGCACCTCCGGTGGATGTCAATTTCTAGGTGGAAGACTCGTCAGCTGGTCATCAAGAAAACAAAATTGTGTATCACTGTCTACCGCAGAAGCTGAATATGTGGCCGCAGCCAGCTGTTGTTCACAAGTCTTATGGATGAAGACACAACTATTGGACTATGGATATAGAATGATGCGGATACCAATTTATTGTGACTCTGAAAGTTCTATAGTTATTTCTAACAATCCAATTCAGCACTCCAAGACAAAGCATATTGAACTACGGTATCACTTCATCAAAGACCACATCCTGAAAGGTAACATTGAACTAATTCTTGTCCATACTCATGAAGAGATTGATGATGTATTTACAAAGGCACTTGACTCTACAAAAGTTGACAGTTTCTTACAAATGTTAGGAATGATGAATCCGGACTCACAATTCTTTTTGAATTAATAGGTACCGCAGACCATCCTTGGTCTCTGTTGCGGTCCTAACTGAAGTTACTTATGATAGATGGTTTTGATATATCCTGTGTACCACAACCATATATCATATTTATCCTTCAATGGTCCTTATTGTTTGTTATTACTAATCCTTATTCAAGTGTTCTCCTCAATTCTTCTACAGCAGTCATCCAACCGCCCATCCATAATGCCAAATGATCCATTAGCAATGACGTCTCAATCCGCAATCACATTGATTGATTTCTCAACTGTTTCATTAATACCTGAATCATGGTGTACTATTTAATGATCCTTCATTAAATAAGAAAAACATTTTCAAAAATTCAACATTCTTTTTGCATAACATCATTGTTTCATTTTTCAAATGAACACGTCTCAGACCTAATTTGGGTATGATGAAAAAAAGAACAGTTTTCCATAAAAGAAATATTTTAAGAAATCTTTTTTCCTTAAATTGTCCATTCCTTCCCCGAAAACGTCTAATCCGTTTCAACTTCTACCTTATTCAACGGATCAACCCCCTCACCACACGTTTTCTGACGTGGGGCAACAGGGTCTGACACATCATTTAATGCTCCGTTTTTCTTAATATTAAAAAAAAAATTAAAAAAAAAAAAACAACTTTCGTTAAAACATGAGTGGCTGGGACTGATTTCCTTAATCAAAATAAAAACCAAACGCTTTTACCTTTATTCTTTAATTAGGGTAAATCCAATAAAATTTCAAATCCGCCATTTTAAAATCTTTCTTTTCCTCCCAAGAAAGCTTTACGCTTTCTGAACCCTCTAAGATGATCTTCGTCTTCATCATCTTCTTGCACTTTGGTTTTCCGCAAGTTCTTCAAACTTTTTGAAAATGGTGAAATCAAACATCTCAAAGAAAGGCATATGCCTCTGTTCAACCGACGGGTTCAGACTCCGCTTCAATGAACGCAATGTCGTCGATTGCTTCAAGTAATTTTAGGGCAGTTTTTGATGTGCAGTCTTTCTACAATGATCCAATCAAGCTAATGATCAAGTTCTTGAAGAATCATCCTCTATTTGGTCCTTTCGATACCTTCACTGATGTTGTTCCATTGTCGACACTTTACAAATGTGCTTTCTCTGCCTATCGCCCTCTTAACAATCTCCAAGAGGTACCTCTAAATCTTGTGAATGATTCTCTTGTTATTTTGACCAAGGAAAAATTTCTTACTGCCATCAACCTTCTTGTGCATCCTTCAAAAAAATTCTTCACTCCAATTGTCGCATACATCTTCTTTTCTCTCTATTAGATGGGATACCAAAAGAAATTGAAAGGGATCGGTGAGTTCAAGAAAAATCAGTTGCTTGCGGTATGGCAATTTGTTTGCCATTTCGTGGTCCGAAGTCTGTCTGGAAGGACCGGAGGCACTGATAATATGGGTCTCAAGCTTCCAGAGATTGTATGGAGTATTTTCACTGGCCACGATATTAACTACGGTCAGATCTTGTGGGATGACTTCTTGCAGTACATTCCCAAAGAGAGTCCAAGAGAAAACCCTACCAAACTCACATTTTCCAGGTTTTGGTCTATAGGCATCTCAGACCTTCATGCAGATGTAGGACTTAGCATGGGCAACTACATCAACCTCTTCATCAGCAAAGATCTCAAAAGGTACACTCCATCTAAAGATCAATCAATTTTTGGCCATATCTTGACTACGGTCGGACTTGAAACTGCGGATGTCACTGATCATATGGAGGCTACGGAAGGTATTGAGCTATACCTTCCTACCCCACCTCTTCCAACTCAACAAATTGTAACTTCTACCAAACCCACTCAACCTGAAAGCACCGCAACTCCATCTACTACTATCTCACATCTGCCGTTAGCCAAAAGGCTTAAGCAATTGGTTAAAGCCAACAAGGGACCCCGCAACATTTCTAAGAAACATACCACCGCCACAAAGAAGAAAGCTACTCCCAAGAAAGCAGAAGCATCATGGAAAAGGAAACTTGTACAAATAGCTCATTCAGATGACGAATCAGATCACAACCAAACTCAATCTTCCTCTAGTGATTCTGATGATGATGCACAACCCATCTCTATCCTCATGAAATGGAAAACCCAATCCACAAACCAAATGCGTGACCAGACCAATGCCGCATCCTCTCAAAAGGCTCTAGTAGTCCTTGGGATAGCCGCAAACCCATTCGAATCATCCATCTAATACCACTCAGACACAGAAGGTGTGTCTGTTTCAGCTAATCATGGAGACTCACCCCCAGCTCACTCCCAAGGGGATGGAACTAGTTCCCGCCCTATGGTCTCCAGGGCTTCCCATCTACATTTCTTTTCTCCTGAGGAGTTGAAATCCATTCTTTTGTCTGTTACTCAAACACATGAAACACCATCCCAAATGCATAGCACTTCTTTCGCTCATGCCAGAACTTAGCCGAGGCCAGACTTGACCACGGGTCAAGGAGACCAAGGAAGCTCAGGAAATCCTACTCCGCTTACACCTCTTCCAGGTGTTTTAGGCACGGTGAGCACAAATGTGCAAGGATCTGTGAACCCAAAGGACACCTCGGTGCGTCTTGAAGGAATTAACGGAATAGATCTCAACGACTCATGGAGTACGTATCAACCAAACAATGAAGCTGAAGCAAAGAAATATGCCGCTTTCCGTAAGGCATTTCAAACAAGAAAGGCTCGTCAAACAAAATAGATTCAACAGAAACAGCAGGAAATCCTATTCTTGGAAAAGTATTAGGCAGACACCATCAACAATGCAAACACAGTCAATATGATTTGCAAAGTTCATGACTGGATGGACGAAATGGCCGACACAATCTGCAAGGCTCAAGCTACGACTGCTGATAAAGGTCTATCAAAGCCCACTCCAACCTCAAAATTCAATAATCACAAGAAGAAGGAACAGCTCAGCTCCGGACCAACCTTTGGATATGATGAATATGACATCAGTGAGGTAAATCAACCTACTCCTTCTGATGATCTTATGATCTTTGATGAAAAAGAAGCTTCCAGTGGCTCCAAGACTCTACTTCTAAGCCTAAAGAGCAGAAAAAGAAAAAGAAAATAGTTGTTTCAAGGAAAGAATTTCTGAATCCACAAGCCAAGGTAGATCAGATACTAGCTGCGGTGAAGCCTACCCAACTGCAACCAGAAGATCTCCCAGGACCACATTCGTTGATTGAAAGGATTGAAAGATTGGAAACTCGTGAACGATTAGCTGCTGAGAGGATATCTCTCAAGGTGGAAATGGGGATTCGGTCCCTAGACGACACTCGACAGGATGATCACAAGCAGTTTATGGAAACTGCGGAGCACCTCATCTCTGAGGTATCCGCAATCAAAACTGATCTTCAATCTACCATTGCTGATCAATCCATCCAATCCAAGAAACTTATCGAAGAAACCCATCAAGCATATGAATCAACCATCTCGGTAATACAATCCACCATCAACAGTCTTAGACGCTCCCTAATTACAAACATTAATGTCCCTGAAATCCTGAATCTTACCAAAGAGATTCATTGGCTGCTTTTCAACACCAGTATCCCTAAAGATCAGCAACTGGCTGATACACTTAAGGCCCAATTCAACGAATTCTGTTCAAAAATTGATGGTCTTAAGTCATGGCTTGAGGAAGCTCTTGGAATGACTCCCTCAAGAGGGGGAAGTAAAGAAGAAGACGATGATTCAGATCGTTACTCTCATCAATCAGCACCGCAACAACCGAATACTCAAGAAAAAACTCCAACTCCACAACCATCTCCTCACAAGAGTCCAAGCCATGAGTCACCACCGCAACATAAAATCGTTCCCTCTCCTGAACGACTGGTGACTCCTCCCTACTTCAAAATTTTGGCTTCCATCATGTCATATGCAAGCTCCAATGACTCTCCCGCTACAAAACAGAAAAAAGATGAGTGGAAAGCAGCTAAATTTGCTGAACTAGTCTAGAGAGAATACGGTTTCGACGCCAGCATGGATGAATCCTTGATCAATTCTTGGATTAACCCTCACCGAAGACTACTGGATGATGACTACAAACCCTACCTTACTTATGTTGAACCTCCTTCTGACGGTTACTGGGATGTTCCAATCTTCCTAAATGCTAAATAATTCACTGTATTTGAGCCCTTTGACCGCAGCTTACCTGATCACAAAAGACTGCCTATGGAATTCGAAAGAGTCATTCGTTTCCATGCTAAACATGCTTCCTCAATAGAGAGAATCTGGTTGAATGATAGACCATCCGCAGTCAAGAACTTCAAGCCGTGGAAATTCATGAAAGCTGACTTCATCCAATATACTCTTACATGAAGGAATCATTACTATGTCCGCACCCAAGCTGACTTCCCATGCATGAATCTAGAAGAAGTCTTCCTGATAGCTAAGGTGTTCCCGAACAAAGTTGAAAAATATCCAAAGATGAAGATAGCACTGGAGAGGGAAAATACTTTTCTCAAGGAAACTCTTTGCGACTTCGCCAAAATTGATGTAGATGTTCATCCGGCTCTTGCAAAGAAGTTTGATCTACCATCACTTGATCCTGCTCCCAATGCTTACCGAAGGATTCCAAGGAAGATCTCTTGACGCAACCAACTATCCTGACCTTGGAATTATTTTCAAACGTAAGGACAATGAAATCAAGTATTTCATCCCTATGACCGCAATGCATCGACTCACAAGGAAGCAACTCGAAGTTTCTAGAACCACAATGGAAAAATCCAAACACACCGTTGCTGAAGTCAAGTTTGAAATTATAAGGAGGATCGCATGGTTGCAAAGTGTCAGAAATTTTTGGTGGATTCTCATCAAGTTCCTTAAAATTGATAAATGAAGGAAAGTTGAAGAGGTCACTTAGGGGGAAATTGTTGAATAATGGTAGTGACCCTCTTAAAATTCGTCTACCACAACTCTCAAGATCCGCAGTCATCATTGATCAGCTACCACATCCGCAGTCATCATCTTTCGCAGTCACTATCTTACATTGTTAGATTAGTCTTTTATCTGTTTGTCTTAGTATACACTCTTTTGTCCAGTATGTCTTGCATGGCTACTCTTATCAAATAGGACTAATGTAATCTGTGAGTCTCTATAAATAGAGCTCAATCTTTCTCATTTAAAATATCTTTGAGTCTATCAATTACATCTCTCAATTACGCATCTTAAATCTCTCCTTACTCTCAAAGTTCACCAGAACATAACTAAATATTATTTCTCTTCGGAGCAAGTTATTCTTGATTTAATCACTAAGTTTGATCTTGCTTACTAACTAGGTTTGAATGCGTTCCATGTTATGAATCAACTTATATGTATACTTGATATATCACCTACTGTCATTTACATTTCCTTACATTTCTGCACCTAACTTTCTAACTATCTAACTCTAACTTATTATTATTGTTAAGCTTTCATTATCCTTTGAGATTAACTATTCTGCAACTATACTTGTTCTAACATTTGTTCAAGTGTGTCTCAAGTTTTTCTCTCAACACCATCTATTCACTTTCAGTCTAAACCATCCCCATACAAATCACGTTTTGATTTCGGACTCTCATCATACTCTTCTGAACCCATAGTTGAAGCAATTCAAATCCAAGATCATGATCAAGTTAATCCTGATGCTGCAACTGACTCCACTCCGAAACCCCAAGATGATGCTACCACAAATCCTGGTCCTTCCGAACTAAAAGCGAATCTATAACTCAACAAAGCCAAGCCTTAAGATTCAACTTCGGACACCGGATCTTCTGCAGGGAACTATATTGATCCATTTGCTCTCCTGGATATTCAAACAAATGTCTTGGACACCATGACAAAGGTTGATGCCCTGGAAACCTCTGTGGTCGGACTAAACTCAAAGATTGATGTAAACATTTCTGGACTGGACTCGAAGCTTGATGCCATTATCCAAGCATTGCCTGAAACCAACAAATATGGACCAATAGTTGTTGATTGAGAAGCTCATTTGGATCAACTCATTTCTTTAAGGCTCAATCATACGATAGAGGAAGTGGAGAATAAATACGATGCAAGTGTCGATCACTACCTTGAAACCATCACCACCATGCTCAAATTCATGACGACATGCTCAATGCATCAAATGACCTCATCAAGCAAACCCACATTCGTCATGAAAAGCAAATCCAACGTTTGGAGAAGGAGATACGGAAGAAGGATGAGATAAACTGGATCATCCAACAAGTGCTTATGAAACTTCTCAGAGCATCGTGGAACATTGTTGATGTTTCGAATAACAAATTTGATGAAATGGTCCCGATCCTCAGTAAACTATTTGATCATCTCAAAGCTCAAGCTCCAACAGCCGAAGCTTATGATAACCTCACTCGTCAAATCAACACCTACTTTCAGAAGGTTTTTGAATGCTTCTCGGAACTTCAAGAGTCTTCTTCGCTTGCACCGATCACAAGATTCTCCGTTGCAAGAGGGGAGAATAACCAAGATGGAGAAATCAACCCTGGAGACCTACCTCGAAATTCCAAGTCCGAGATGAAAATTCTAATGATGATGTCTTAGTTCTTTCCAGTATCCTAGGTAATGATGATGATGATAATGATGATAGTGATGAAGAGGATCTGTATGTCAGGAATGGATTAGTAGGACTTCCAGCTCCATGGAAGTATCCTGCTAAAGTGTTGACAAAAGAAGAGAAGAGGATCTGGTCAGCAGTAAATTGGCCATCCACTATGGCTGACATTTTGAAGAGAAGTATAGAAGAGGCCATGGTAAAAAGAAAATTAACTGTTGATGCCTTCTGAGCCACTGCATCGATGATACCTGCAGTCTCTCCTCGCAAGATAGTTCCTACTGATGAGGGTTCTGCGGTCCAGAAACCGGATGACATTCCAGAAGAGCCTTTTCAATCCTCTCATCCAAAATTAACTATTGATGAAAACATGCAACATATCATCTCTATTCTCAACAAAGACAAGGGTAAAAGCCCATTTCAAAAGTTCATCAAGTTCATCACTACGGATTCCCTCCAAACCAAAAATCAGGTTGGTCCCAAGATGAAATCAATTGGGTACTTGAAGAAAGCATTCAGATTCAAGCTCTTAAAGATGACCCTAATCTGATGTTTGGCCTCTCACCACTCTGCCGCGAAGGAATTATCCATGATCTGGATATAGTAACATTTATGTACTATGATATCCCCAACAACGATTCAAACCAACTTGATTTACCGCTATCTCCTTACAGCAAGTACTACACCAAATTCGCCCCCTTGCACCTGAATGATGATCCTCAATTGATCATCCGAACCGAGTGGTAACGACTGAAGACCTTTTATACGAAGAACGATTTTCCACTAAAGGAAGTATGGTCTAGAAAAAGAATCACCAAAATCTCAAGGTGTGCAAGGAAGGTTCTAACTAAGTTTGATCTCAACCGTGTGATGTTTTGCTACTACATCCTCCGGAATAAACACACTCCATACACCATCTCTGACACTGATTTTCCATCAATTAATCCAAACGACATCCTAACCATTGTTGCTCAATTCCAAAACCATCAAGATAATGATCTCAGCATCAGATCCTATCACGTTGCCTTAAGTTTCCTCAAGGATTATGTGGCAGAATTCTGCCATCGCGACTATGAATTGGCATATATGTTTGGAACCGCAAACTGTTTTCTATAATTAACATTCCTAACTTGCAACACTTACCATAATAATTATGCTCCCACTAGCATAATAATTATTATCTTACTAGCATAACACTTATGCTCCCACTAGCATAATAATTATTATCTTACTAGCATAACACTTATGCTCCCACTAGCTTTGACATGTACCAAGAAATCAGCCAGACTTCTAGAAATCAATACTTATTGACTTCCTTACCAAAGTTCATATTTCTGATACGAGATGCTTCGATAAGACTTTATCTAAGCTTCTCAAATTCATACACCTTTCCTTAGATAGCTCACATGTGTGTCTAAAAAATTTTAGAACTTACAACAATAAGTCTGAAATGTTTAGACCTTTGCCATTTCTCACAATTCAAACTATGAACAGGGATGTCATAATCATAATCGAATTTGAGAATACAAATATCATAATTGCTAATTATATAAATTCTACTTAGTGAAAGCATTTCCTTACAATCATTTTCATGAAGCAGAGAGAAACCTTATGACACTTAGATTTTATGGTGTATGTGTTCCTATCCATGTCAATTTGTCATAACCATAATCATAAGAAAAAATTAGTGACAAATCCAAACTCATATGGACTGAAAGTGTTTAATCTTAATTTCTTGCCACCTTGCAGCACAAGGGCCTACCATTGCTTCCAAGTAGTTATGCATACAATTGAGTACTCTTATAATTCACATCCATAGTCAACTTTAACTGGAATGGGAACGGAAACAAGCATATGTCAACACGGTAGGTTACAAACCTCAAGTCGTGTGTTGTTGATAAACAATAGGCTCATTCTTGATTAGTTCATGAAACTTTTCAAGATTTTTAAGGCTCCCACTAACCTCTTGACATATAAGATTATCTTTCAAGAAACATTACTTGACAAACAAATATTCAATACTTAGTGTGGATCTTTATCAAGACAAACACTTCACATAATTGGTCTTAGTTGGTCTTTTCCTTATCCAAAACATCACAACTTACAAATTTAAAATGTACAAGAGTAGAAAACATTTTACTCAACATTTGATAAGTGTTATAAACCTTTCTTAAGATTATGTCACTCAAGGCTCGATCTTGGTGAATGACTTTAAGACTCGATTTGGAACGAAGTATGATTCACCTTTTTGATTTAACCATTTCAACAATTCACGATTCCTCTTCTTAGCCATAGAAATGCACTAATATGACCTTAGAGGATCAATTGTGTTATGGTTTCATAATCACTAAGATAATCATAAAACTTGATATTCAAGTGCTCTCCCTTCTTCTCAGATTGGAGAAACTTTTACCTTTCTGCCTAATTTGATTCTTCTTATTCGTTCTGCTATACATTGAAACTTTTTCAAAGATTCAGAATTACACTTAATCTTGTAAGTATAACCATGTTTCCTAAACTTTAGTAAATCCTAACGAATAGTCTTATCGTTCTTTGTAGTGGACCTTGACTAGTGCAGAGCAATGTGTACTATATCCCCTAGTCCTTCACTTGACTCACATACACATGTGAACAAGGAATTAGTCTTAATGTCCCAAAGATGAAGCTTCTCATTCATCATACAATACAAGTTGAATGATTCCAAGTTTCTGTCGAATTGAAACTTGGGTGTTGAGAATCCTTCCTTATTTGGTAAATTTTGACACTACCACAAACGAAAGAATCAAATCCATTTTATTGCTACAAATATATAAACACCAATTTTCACAATTGACATTGCAAAGAGATATAAAATAAGAAAAAAATCAAAATTTTATTTATTTATAAAATGCGAGCAAAATTTTTCCTTACAATTCAATTCTAAATGAAAACTATGTTACTACAAATTTCTAAGCAATCTGTCATACCTCTTAAGTAGTGGCTCAAAAATCCGATAATTGAACCAAGCAATCAAAATCCATCTTTTTCACAATCATATTCATCTTACTCTTTTTTTAAGCTTCCTTTATTTTCTTCGATCGTACAAAACATCAATATGTAATTACATTACATCATGTATTAAGAATCTCCAAATAGGAAGTTAACAGAGTTAGACAGTGGACTTACCTGAAGCAGAGTCAAACTTTTTGACTTTACCATCCTTGTGGTCCTTCAAGTAGATACAGCCGCTTCACAACCAATGCCCCTTCTCTTGGAAATAGAAACATATGGACTCTTTAGGAACAGTACACAATACTATCTCAGACTTAGCCTTTCTCTTTACATATTGGTCAAATGACTTGACCATGGCCGATCCCTTTACATTGGGAAGAGAAAGCTTTTCTGGACTTCTAATGTTACCATTGTCAATGTCCATGGAAGTTTGGGGAGTAGATTGTCACACCCCAAAACCACGAACGGCGAAAACGTTCAGGGGTGGAGGACGTCATGTACAGTATCACAACAATGTAAAATATTAAACAAGCAACAACATCATCCATTGCATTATAAGTAAAGTTTTAATACATGTGTGTTCTTTCACTGTAATAAGACACCAAAAATATACAATCAAAATAAAAGACGAGACTTGTCTGCTCCGTCTTCTCAAAACCTGGCCACCGTACCTGTCTACTGATGACCTGAGAATACAAGTTATTTTGAAACAGAGTATCAGCTTTAAAGCTGGTGAATTCATAAGTATTTAAGTGTCATTGTCTTGCTTACTAAAAGCTGTTTTAAAAGTCATGTAAACCTTTAAATGAAAATGTTGATGTAAGTATGAAAAGCCCTAGAAAATCCCTTCTTTTCTATCAGTTTGAGATGTAGTCTTCTACCAAGACCCGAATGTTTTGTTATGACAATGTAGTCTCCTACCAAGACCCGAATGTTTTGTTATGACAATGTAGTCTTCTACCAAGACCCGAATGTTTTGTTATGACAATGTAGTCCTCTACCAAGACCCGAATGTTTTGTAAGTAAAATAATAGTTTTTCCTTCTTTTTTGACTCCTACTAACAGTAATTACTCTAAACTCATCGTTTATGTGAATATATCAAAAAATAAAGTAATTAGGAAAATATAACCATGTAAGTGTTATCCCTGGATACCAGGACTAACACGCCATCGCAATAAGCGATATGAATAACCTAATGAACCTCCGAAGATGGTCCAATTGTCCTCTGTAGCGGCAGCAGGTTGGAGGAAGGGTTAGTCCCGTAGCCGACTCCTAATACAAGTGGTAACCTAATGATCATCCGAAGATTTTCATCTCATCCTCTGTTGCAACAGCAGGATGGAGGAATGGTTAGTTCCGATATCAATCTATCTATTATAAGAGATGTAGGGCTGAAGGTTTATTTAGATGTTGCGTCTTTTGGGCTCGATAGTTTAGCCTTGTACACTCCGGTTTGGGCCTGTCCAACCGAGAGCCTTTTATGTATTGTATATAAGTTAAATGCTTGCATGCATATTAGGTTAAGATTGCAGAGATTATCGATATAGCGATTCATCCAGAGTACAACGTTCTTGTTTTATTCGTTCTTGTAATCTTCTAATCCTTTATAGTTGATGTTCTTAATCGAGCTCTTCTAAGGATTTTATTTAATCATTCGACACGTTTGATTCAAGCTGTTTTGTTCTTATTATTGCGTTCTTGTTGTTTTATATTCATATAACTTGTTCAAGATCTAAACAATCTTCATAGATTAAAAGTTGTTTTAATCTCATCAATTGGTATCAGAGCAGGAGGTTGTGTAATCGATACACATCTTTTCTGTGAAAAAGATTTCCATTAGGGTTTTCCGCAATCATCGACATTTATTGAGCCGTCATCTTAATTGACGTATCTTAATATTTATTGTTTTTCCCTAATCTGCTTTATTACAAGTCTGATCTTTGAACAGGTTTTTACGATCATTATGGACGCAACGCAATCAAACCCTATTAATATTTCCAACAGCATCGGTTCGACGACAAAGATTCCAATCTTGTACACCCATGACTATGAAGTATGGGCGCATCATTTTGAAGATTACGTGATTGGATCGGAGGACAATGGTTATCTCATCTGGGAAGCCATCATCAATGGACCGTTTTCTCATTCTGCAACATCCAGAATCATTAAGACGCAAAAAGAGTACAACGATCTGCTTAAGGACGTGACGGATATTGCGCAAGATGAAAAAGACAAATTCCAATGCAATATTAAGGCGCTAAGGTTGATCAGATTCGCCCTTCAGTCCGACACATTCAGACTGGTCAGCTCATGTACTACGGCGAAGGAAGTATGAGATAGACTTCGCGAACTGTATTCCACAGACGAAGATCTTGAACATTCTATCCAAACCTTGCTTCTATCTGAGTTTGGAGAATTCAGGCAAGGGGCCGAAGAAACGGTGACCCAGACGTTTGATCGCTTTAATCATCTTCTCAGCAAGATGATCAAACATGATATTGAAAGGAAGCTCATCGAATAGAAGGTTACTTTCTTGAACGGATTGAGGTCTGAATGGAGAGCAGTGGTTTCCACAGTCAAAGCCCATGAGCAGTTTAAATCATATTCATTGGCGAAACTAGTGGGTATCCTAAAGTCCCAAGAGAAGATTGTGGTGCAAGAGAAGAATTTTGTTTCTAGTCTTGGTTCGTTGGCCCTCCTATCTAAAAGTAAAGGTGTGATGGAGGATGAAGAGCTCAACTTGGAGGAATATGACCTCACGTCTGAGGATTTTGCCATGATGGTATCCAATCCTAAGAGGTTCATAAAGAAGAGATTCCCCAGCAACAAAAACCGAAACTGGCAGGGGAGTTACAGCTCTGAAAAGGTGAACAATGAACCGAAGGCTGAGGAGTCCAAGAAGGAACCGAAGGCAGATGGCGATTCCGGAGTAAGCTGTTTCTACTGTGGTGGCAAGAACCACTATGCTAAGGACTGTGTTCTTAAGAAGATGGCTGAAAAGGACGATGGAAATGATGAGGAAGCCGTGCTGCAGAAGAGACTGGATGAGTTGAGAAAGAAGAAGTCTACCGCTAACCCTTCTATTAATGCTCTTATTGTGCAGGGTTCGGTTAATGACGATGAGTTCGGTAGCACAGAAGTTTGGTCTACTGACTCAGAAGACGAAGAAGTGAGGAAGCCTACTCATGGAAAGGCTTATATGGCTAAGGAGGTAAGCAGTGGTGGAAAGTGCTTCATGGTGACTGACGTATCTCAAATGAGAGGATACAATACCGATGGAGGAAGCGATGGACCGAAGGTACAGGAGGATTTGAGCTTTACGGCCAAACCACTCAGCCAGCAGTTCAATGAGCTCGATGAACTGATAAAGAAGGTACAATCTGTTTTTATTTCATCTAAAGTACCACCATCCTCATATGAGAAAGAGCTAAAAAATGTTAATACAAGAATTTCTCATTTAGATAGTAGCTTAACTCAAACTCGAGTCACCAATTCTAACATGACTGATCAATTAAGCAGGGTGGCGTTGAAGAGTGAGGAGCGGCGAATGTGGATTGAGTTAAAAGAGTCGGAATTAGTTAAATTTAAAGACGAAAACATTTATTTGCAGAGAGACAATTTGAAATTGTTAAAACAACGAAATGTTTTTTGTTTAATAGCTAAACGTTTATATTCCAATATTACTCAACTTCACTTGGACTGTGAGATAGGCCAAAAGATTCATCGCATGATTTTGCCCTTCCTAGAATTTAAGGAGGATGAAATCGATGCCGAAGCCTACAATTGTGAGAGTGTGATATCGTCTGATGATGTCAATCCGACCTACATGTATGGACTGGACAAAATTGAGTCCTTCATTAAATCCAAAGACCACAAGGACATGCTCAAAAATCTTTTGGACGAAAATGACCGACTTAAACTGAGAACCGAAACCATGCAAAAATTTGACTCTCTAAACGCCAAAGTAAGCTCAGAAAACAAAATCGATGTTGAAAATGCATCTGAGCATAACGAGGACGAAAACATGAGTGAAATTTCTGTAGAGGATACGGTTGACTGCTCAGAATTTGTTAAAAACGAAACTGAAAACCACAAAAATCTTATTTCTGAAAATTCTGTGGAATTCGCTAGATTGTCCCAACAAAAGTCCCCAAAATTAATAGAAAAAGTTGTTGTGTATCAAAAGGTCAGGACCACTCCGAATCAGGTATACAAGGTGACTGGAGTAACCGAACATCAAACAGCTGAACTCACAGCTATTGTTAACGAAGACAATGCTGATGGCTGTGATGAGTACTTCTGGGAAGCTCCTATTGATAATGCAAACGAAACCGTTGGCTTGTCTGAAAGAACCTCCTGGATGAGCAAAGGAAGATACATCCCTGAACCATTAAATAAGCCGGATAACTTCAATGAGCCAAGTACCAGTGGTACGAAAGATATTCCTCAGGAGAATGATCATTCAGCAAAAGAAGACATTCCCTCTACTCCAACAGCTCAAAGTGAAACTTCATCAGATATTCCTTCCACTTCCTCGGTGCAAACTGAATCATCTTTGGATATTCCCTCTGCTCCCTCAGCTCAAAGTAAAACTCCTGAAGTTCAAAAGGAACCAGCCAAGGTGACAACAAAAACGAAAGCAAACGTTCATCATCAACCTAAGCAGATGAGGGATAAGAAAATAGAAAGGAACCAAAGATATAGGAAAAACCTTTCTGAAAGGAAACAATTCTGGCACTCCCAGAATGCATACTATTCACACAAAGACAAGAATCTGAAGTATGAAAACAATCCTGTAAGAAAGCCTGAAAGTTCCAACAACCAAAAGCCAAGGTTCGGTTCGCAAGAAAATACCAACCGAAAGCAAAGGTTCGGTTCTGAAAAGTATTTCAACCGAAACCAAAGGTTCGGTTCCAAAAACAACTCCAACCGAACACAGAGGTTCGGCTCAGAAATCAAAAGAGAACAAGACTCGAAGGTCAGCCCCTCCAACGATCAAAAGCAAAAGGGTCACCTAGAGTCATCAGTCAGGAAGTCCTCTCCATCCAAATCCTCTCTTCCTAATTCTTCTCGTTCTTTTACTTCCACCCATTCATCTCCATCTTGCTCTAAAGCTAATTCAGTTTGTTTTCAAAAACCTCATTCATCAACTAAACAGAAGGGAAAGCAGAAGGTCGATGAATCCAAACCAGAGTCCAAAACGAACACAGCCAATCCTAACAAAATAAAAGTCTTTACCATTAAAAAGAAAGATGAAACAACTCTAATAAAACGAACATATCTAGTTGACATCTCTCTTACTATTCCAGTTCCCATGAATAGCTCACATGGTGTAACAACCCGTTATCCCGGGCATTATAAACCGAGTCTTGTAACCCCCTTTTGAATGTAATGGGAATATCATCGATAAATGAATTGTTCAAAAGCTCTGATTTGGAGTACGCTATGTAGTAGATATCGTCTTAAAGGTTCCAAATAAATAAAGAACACTAAAATCTGAGTTATGGCGAAGAAGCTATGACCATTCTAAGATTTCTGTCAAAACCGACAACACCGATCAAACGAAAAACGCAAAGTTTCAATACGATAACATTTAGCCTTAGGTATCTAAATGAAAGTCATAGATAACATTAAACCGTGAGCGTACGCAAAAAGAACGTCCAAATCTGACTTCGCATGAGGAAGTTATGATTTTTCAAAGAAATTCCTTAAAAACGATTAGTTATAAAATAAATAATAAAAATAATTTTGGAATTTGCCAACGGAGTCTAAACGAAAGTTGTAGATCGTAGTCTCACCTACGCGTGGATATAAAGACCATCGAAAACGGAGTTCATATGAAGAAGATATGGATTTTTGAAGTTTATTAAATAAATTAATTAATTATTTAATTCAAAATTCGGATATTATCCGAAGAGGAGTCAGCGTCCTTCTCCGAAGTACGCGCTGCGTACTCCTGTACGCCCCGCGTAACCGAGAGGATTGGCCTCGGATCGTCCACGTCGCCATATCCGAGGAAGCCGACCCGTCCGACCCGTCCGACCCGTCCGACCCGTCCGACCCGACGTCCCATCCGACCCACCTCCCCAGCAACCCGTCCCATCCGACCCGATAACCCAAGAACCCGTCCCATCCGAACCAAAGCAGTCGAGGCTTCGGTCATGCATGACGTACGCGTACGCAGCGCGTACGAGCGTACGCCCCGCGTACCGAGGCAGACTTGCCTTCCTATAAATGGAATGCGAGGGTTTCCAAAGAAAGGGTTCATTTCTCTTCTCTCTCTCTCAGCATTTCCTCGTTTTCCGTGTCCGTTCAAACCCGAAGCTCTGGTCTTTTTGGCTCAAGTCCCGAAGGCCGATTCTACTCCCGAGATTCCCGAGAATCCCAAGAAAAATCAGTTTCCCGAGACGAAACTCTGCTCGGTTTTCCACCTCACAATCTTCAAACTATCAAGTGAGTTCATATCCCCTTTGAACACTCTTTAAATACATTTTAAATGTTTTATACTCTTTTTGGGGAGGAATACAAGTTAACACATGACTAAATTCGTGTGAAACATTAACCTTTTGATATACTTTTCATACTGTTGTTTTAACTATCTTGTGAAGTTATTATGATACTAAACCCCTCACGACACAGCTTTACCCTCTTTGGGATATAATATGTTTATAAATAGAAATATGTTTTATTTATACGTTTACATACAAACACATCATATCAAGGGTAACATTCTTTACTAAGTCATTTCATGCATTCAAAGAACTTATGATTATGCTTTGTCAAACATTGTGAAAGAGGTTAAACTTTGCATACAAACTACTACCTTATTACGGACTTAGTTGAGAATCCATGAGTCGTGTATATCTTCAAACGTTACTTTCTTTATTAGAAAATAATGCAACAAGTCCTGTCTATAACCAGAGTCTCCCGTTCGGAGAACGTGTCAAATGTGTATAGATCTATACGGGAAGTCATGATCCCGCGCCCTGACTGTTAGCTACAGTCCGTCTTTTGGGGTGACAGTTGTCATAACGCTACGACGCCTGAAGAACGTCGCTACAGGCATATTATGTTTAGTATGGTTATAAAACTCATCGGATATACAATTATTATGGTATTATGCTTTTATGAACGAGTAGTCATTAAAACTATTCTTCATCTAATAAGTGCGATCTTCGTATAGCTTTACTATGTAAAACTATGACACAACTTACAAGCACGTCGCTTGCTTGCGATTTTCGGTCTTAGAGACTGCCAGTTATGTCAGGGAAATAAGGGTTTTTCCTGTATACAAACCAAACAACTAATAGGAAAATAAGGGATTTTCTCGGTACAATTAGTTGCAATTTACATCACGAACATTCATATGCATTGCATACTTTTATAAGAAAATAAGGGTTTTTCTGGAAAACATGCAACCACTTTCGAATGGCATACATCTTCTCAAAACACAACTTATGAACTCACCAACTTAAATGTTGACACTTTTTCTTTGAAATAACTTGTATTCACAGGAAACCGCTAGCCAGGTAGCAACTACTTCTGAAGACTAACGCATTGGCGTTAGTAACATATTTTGGATCACCATTTTATATTTGATTTCTTTTGCAAACATGTAACACCTACAATCATGTAAACTTTTCAAACATATTTATATTATGGTGGTGTGTACTTTCCTTTCTATGAACTGTTATGATACTGAATATGATGTCCTCCGCCCCCGAACGATTCCGCCGTTCAGGTTTGGGGGTGTGACAGATTGGTATCAGAGCTTCGTTTATAGTGAATTAAGTATATCAAAACCATTTTTTTATACAACTATAAACTCAATTGGGCAAAAACACTCTGAGAAGAGTCATGCTTTTGAAATTAAATCTATTTAGTTTTTGTAAGTAAGCATGCATTCATTTAGTAACAGTTCCACATCGTACCATATTAGAAGTATTATTAATGAGTTGTGCAGTACGGGTACGCCATGGGACATGTAATCGGAACTGGGAAGGATATAGCCTGATCAACTATATTTGTCCGAGAGCCGACTAACGTGTGCCGAGGGGTGTCTGCAGTGGACAACAAATTTTAAAAACTTACCAAACCGTTATTAGAATCAAACACAATAATTTAAATGCTATAGGAGTAATTGCTATTTAAACTAACCTACATGTTTTGCATGTTCCGACTTTATTCAATTCTTATGACCCTATTTCTCGTACAGTCAAATGGCTGGATTTCACCACCCCAATGACCCCTACTTTCCCAACCAAGGCAACGGAGGATGGATCGAAGATGATCCAGAAGAGGATGAGGAACCCATAGAATTGGGCGATGACTCCGGTACTGACTCAGAACCTGAAGTGATCGATCCACCACCCATTCAACCTCCTGTCCATGTGAGGAACTTCCAAGGACCCACTCCCGTCTGGGGAAGTCACCTACATCATTGGAGCCAACAACAAGGCATACGCCCTCCCTACGGCATGTGTCGGGACTTCTACGATGTCCGCGGTGGCAGTTCGGCTGATCGAGCACTCCCGGTAATGGTTGGTAAGTTAGCCAATCAGTCCTATCAGTCCGGAGTACAAGCAAGCCGACTCCGGGATATCAACGTGGAAGTGCAGGTACACACTTCCGATATCCGTAGACTGGACAAGATACAAGATAATGTCCAACTCCAGTCTGAGGCATTTCAGGCACAGATAATTGCAGCCCTAGCCGAGTTAAGGGAGCAACAAGCCGCTTTGGATCGACGCCTAATGGGATCGAAGCAATCAGATGCGGAGTCAAGCTCCAAGCGCAACCTACGTCGCAAGTAGTGCCTGCCAGGATTTCAAATTTTGTTATAAATTAGGACATCGGATAAGAATTTCCTCTTCGTTAAAACTTTCTGTAATCGGAGACCTTTAGAAAGGTCAAAAAGTTTTGTCTAAACTCGGATGTAACACGACTATATGTTTTATATATATGGGGCATACCCCCCTTCTCTGATTTTAAATATGTGTATTCCGTTCAACTCATAAGTGCATCCATTCAAACGTTATCAATAAATCAAACTCAAAACCTATTGTTGATCAAACCAAATTCTTAATCTATTTAAGGCAGTTAACTCAATATCATTCAACTTTGAACTGCCAAAACTTATAATTTTCTTCCATATTTTTCTTTTGGCAGCAAGATGCCTCCTCGTCCAAACTTAAGGCCCAGGCCAGGCACGGCACCACCACCACCTCCACCACCAGCTTTTGATCCGGCAATGGTTCAGGCTGCTATCACAGCAGCGGTAACCGCAGCCCTCTCGCAAATAAACTCCCAAGGGAATGGAGGGGCGGGAAGCAGCACGAATCATCCAAATCATGGCACTGGTCATGGCCAAGGAAGAGAATGTACCTACAAGGAGTTCTCTAACGCTAAACCAAAAACTTTTAATGGAACAGGAGGAGTCATTGCACTAATGCAATGGTTCGAAAAGACCGAAACGGTCTTCGAGATCTGCTCGTGCCAAGAAACAAGCAAGGTTAAGTTCGCTGCTTGCACCTTCATAGATCGAGCCCTCACTTGGTGGAAAAGCCATGTGAACTCAGTGACGCTCACTGTCGCTAACGCCATGAGTTGGGAAGAACTGAAGGTACTACTACTGGAAGAATACTGCCCAAGGGGTGAAGTGCAAAAGCTTGAGCAGGAACTCTGGAATTTGAAAATGGTCGGGTCTGACCTAGTCGCTTACACAGCTAGGTTCAACGATCTCGCTGCTTTGTGCCCTACCATGGTCAACCCAGAAACAAAGAAGGTCGAAAGGTACATTTGGGGGTTGTCACCCCAGATTCAAGGGCATGTCCTAGCCTCCAACCCTATCACCTACAACAGCGCTAAACGCCTGGCACAACGACTCATCGATCACGGAGCGAAACAGAGTACCATCACAACAGCCACAAATCCACCTAGGGAGGCTCAGGTACAGAGTAGGCCTTGGAACAAGAGGAGGGGACAAATCCTCCAGGAGAACCCTAAGAAACAACAAGTGATAGCGACCCACGCCATTACTGTACCCACCAACTCTGCCCCCACAAGTTCATACAATGGAAAGCTACCGAAATGTAATCGGTGCAACTTCCACCATCACGGTCTCTGTCATGGCCTTCAATGCACCAGGTGCAATAAGAAGGGTCATACAGCCCGCTATTGCAAGGAGCCAACCCAACAATCCGCCCACACTGCTAATACCGGAGTAAGCCGCGCTTGCTTTGAGTGCGGGAGCACAGGACACTACCGCAAGGACTGCCCGAAGGCAAACAACAGGAATACCGGCGGAAGAGGCCGAGTTTTCGCAATGGGACAAGATGAAGCCATTGCGGACCCTACTGTTGTTACGGGTACGTTTCTTCTCGATAACTCGTATGCATGCATTTTGTTTGATAGTGGAGCGGAAAGGAGTTTTGTGAGTCACGGCTTTAAAAGCATGCTAAAACCATTACCACAATCATTAGGTGAACCGTTCATAGTAGAAATGGCCAACGGGAAAACTGAAAGCACTAAAGAGATATACTTAAACTGCATCCTAACTCTAAACGATAATCCCTTTCAAATCAGCCTCATGCCAGTCTCGATTAAGAGTTTCGATGTCATCATTGGCATGGATTGGCTGAGTTCACATCGTGCGGACATTCTATGTTACGATAAGGCCGTTCGCCTTAATCTGCCAACCGGCGAAACCTTCCTCGTCTTGGGCGACAAACCTAGTACCACTCTTAGAATCATCTCAAGTATCCAAGCTCAGAAGCACTTACGAAAGGAGTGTCACGCATTTCTTGCACATGTTGTAGACGTGGAACGCGAAGTCCGGGACATCAAGGATGTGCCCGACGTATGCGATTTTCCCGATGTGTTTCCCGAGGACCTTCCAGGGATACCACCCGTAAGACAAGTCGAATTCAGAATCGATCTGATTCCCGGAGCTACCCCAGTAGCCAAGGCACCCTATCGATTAGCCCCGGCAGAGATGCAGGAGCTATCCAGTCAACTGAATGAACTACTGGGAAAAGGATTCATCAGACCGAGCTTCTCACCATGGGGAGCACCCGTGTTGTTAGTGAAAAAGAGAGATGGATCGTTCAGAATGTGCATCGACTACAGAGAACTCAACAAACTAACGGTCAAGAATCGTTATCCTCTACCGCGCATAGATGATCTATTCGACCAACTGCAAGGGGCGAACTACTTTTCTAAGATTGATCTGAGGTCCGGGTATCACCAGTTACGAGTGCTAGAGGAGGATGTGCCGAAGACCGCCTTCCGAACTCGTTACGGACATTACGAGTTCGTGGTGATGCCATTCGGATTGACTAATGCGCCCGCAGTCTTCATGGATCTGATGAATAGAGTATGCCGACCTTACTTGGATCAGTTCGTCATCGTTTTCATTGACGACATCCTGATCTACTCCCGAAGTAAGAAAGAGCATGGCGATCATCTGCGACAAGTTCTAGGGATATTACGAAAAGAGAAACTTTATGCGAAGTTCTCGAAATGTGAATTTTGGATCCGAAGAGTCGAATTCTTAGGACACGTGGTAAGCGAAGAGGGAATCCACGTGGACCCATCCAAAATTAAGGCCATTGAGAACTGGTCAGCACCGAAGACTCCTACAGAAATTCGCCAATTTCTAGGTCTCGCTGGTTACTACCGCAGGTTCATTCAGAACTTCTCACGAATAGCGAAGCCTCTTACAACCCTAACCCAGAAGGGTGTGGCCTTTGACTGGGAAGAGAAACAAGAAAGAGCGTTCCAAACGCTCAAACGAGCCTTGTGCACCGCACCAATACTATCCCTTCCTGAAGGAATAGAAGACTTCGTAGTTTATTGCGATGCATCAAACCAAGGACTCGGATGTGTTCTGATGCAGCGAGGTAAGGTTATCGCCTACGCCTCGAGACAGTTGAAAACACATGAGGTTAACTACACGACCCACGATCTTGAGCTAGGAGCAGTAGTGTTTGCCCTGAAGATCTGGAGACATTACTTGTATGGAACGAAGAGCACTATCTTTACCGACCACAAGAGCTTACAACACATTTTCGATCAGAAGGAGCTCAACATGAGGCAACGGCGATGGGTCGAGCTACTCAGTGATTACGAATGCGATATTCGCTATCATCCGGGAAAGGCAAACGTAGTAGCCGATGCCCTTAGTCGAAAGGAGTACTCAGGCCGGAGAGTGAAGTCATTAGCTATGTCGATCCATTCGCACCTATCCACGCAAGTCAAGGAAGCTCAATTAGAGGCCTTGAAACCCGAAAACGTGGCAAGTGAGGCCCTTAGGGGAATGGACAAGAACTTAGAAATCAAGAGTGACGGAGCACGCTACCTCATGAACCGGATCTGGACACCAAAGTTTGGGGGATTCAGAGAGGTAGTTATGAGCGAGGCACACAGGACCCCATACTCCGTGCACCCAGGGTCAGACAAAATGTATCTAGATCTCAAGCAACTCTACTGGTGGCCAAACATGAAAGCGGAGATCGCTACGTATGTGAGCAAGTGTCTAACTTGCGCCAAAATAAAAATAGAACACCAAAAACCCTCAGGCCTACTCCAACAACCTGATATACCTGAGTGGAAATGGGAGCAGATTTCCATGGACTTCATAACCAAACTGCCCAAAACTCAGAGTGGCCAAGATACTATATGGGTAATCGTCGACAGATTAACCAAATCAGCCCATTTCTTACCTATCAAGGAAACCGATAGGATGGAAAAACTATCAAGAACCTACATCCGGGAGATCGTACGACTTCATGGGGTACCAATGTCAATCATCTCAGATAGAGACAGCAGGTTCACTTCCAGATTTTGGCAATCACTGCAAAAATCCATGGGAACGAGGTTGGACATGAGTACAGCATACCACCCTCAAACTGACGGACAGAGTGAGAGGACGATCCAAACCTTGGAAGACATGTTGCGAGCATGTGTAATCGACTTTGGCAAGGCATGGGATATTCACCTGCCTTTGGTCGAGTTCTCTTATAACAATAGTTATCATACTAGTATCAAGACCGCTCCGTTCGAAGCCCTTTACGGCCGTAAGTGCAGATCACCCCTGTGCTGGACAGAAGTGGGCGACACCCAATTGGCAAAAGGTCTAGTCACTAAGAGCACCCTTACTGGCCCAGAGATCATCAGAGAAACTACCGAAAAGATCGTGCAAATACGAGAACGACTGAAGTCCTCAAGGGATAGGCAAAAGAGCTATGCCGACAGGAGACGTAAACCCTTGGAATTCCAGATTGGCGACCGTGTGCTACTGAAGGTCTCACCATGGAAAGGCATGATACGCTTTGGGAAGCGTGGAAAGCTAAACCCCAGGTACATTGGACCCTTCGAAATCATTTCGAGAGTTGGTCCAGTGGCCTACAAACTCCAACTTCCAATCGAGCTTAACAAAGTGCATCCAGTATTCCACGTGTCGAACCTGAAAAAGTGTTTGTCCGACGAAACACTTGTAATTCCACTCGATGAAATCGCGTTAAACGAAAATCTCAACTTTGTGGAAGAACCCGTCGAGATCATGGATAGGGAAGTTAAAAGGACCAAACAGAGTCGCATTCCAATAGTAAAAGTTCGATGGAATGCTAAGAGAGGACCCGAATTCACATGGGAACGGGAAGACCAAATGCTACAGAAGTATCCGCATCTCTTCCTCAGCCCCTAAAACTCTTACCTTGTATTAAATTTCGGGACGAAATTCCGTTTAACGGGGGGATGATGTAACAACCCGTTATCCCGGGCATTATAAACCGAGTCTTGTAACCCCCTTTTGAATGTAATGGGAATATCATCGATAAATGAATTGTTCAAAAGCTCTGATTTGGAGTACGCTATGTAGTAGATATCGTCTTAAAGGTTCCAAATAAATAAAGAACACTAAAATCTGAGTTATGGCGAAGAAGCTATGACCATTCTAAGATTTCTGTCAAAACCGACAACACCGATCAAACGAAAAACGCAAAGTTTCAATACGATAACATTTAGCCTTAGGTATCTAAATGAAAGTCATAGATAACATTAAACCGTGAGCGTACGCAAAAAAAACGTCCAAATCTGACTTCGCATGAGGAAGTTATGATTTTTCAAAGAAATTCCTTAAAAACGATTAGTTATAAAATAAATAATAAAAATAATTTTGGAATTTGCCAACGGAGTCTAAACGAAAGTTGTAGATCGTAGTCTCACCTACGCGTGGATATAAAGACCATCGAAAACGGAGTTCATATGAAGAAGATATGGATTTTTGAAGTTTATTAAATAAATTAATTAATTATTTAATTCAAAATTCGGATATTATCCGAAGAGGAGTCAGCGTCCTTCTCCGAAGTACGCGCTGCGTACTCCTGTACGCCCCGCGTAACCGAGAGGATTGGCCTCGGATCGTCCACGTCGCCATATCCGAGGAAGCCGACCCGTCCGACCCGTCCGACCCGTCCGACCCGACGTCCCATCCGACCCACCTCCCCAGCAACCCGTCCCATCCGACCCGATAACCCAAGAACCCGTCCCATCCGAACCGAAGCAGTCGAGGCTTCGGTCATGCATGACGTACGCGTACGCAGCGCGTACGAGCGTACGCCCCGCGTACCGAGGCAGACTTGCCTTCCTATAAATGGAATGCGAGGGTTTCCAAAGAAAGGGTTCATTTCTCTTCTCTCTCTCTCAGCATTTCCTCGTTTTCCGTGTCCGTTCAAACCCGAAGCTCTGGTCTTTTTGGCTCAAGTCCCGAAGGCCGATTCTACTCCCGAGATTCCCGAGAATCCCAAGAAAAATCAGTTTCCCGAGACGAAACTCTGCTCGGTTTTCCACCTCACAATCTTCAAACTATCAAGTGAGTTCATATCCCCTTTGAACACTCTTTAAATACATTTTAAATGTTTTATACTCTTTTTGGGGAGGAATACAAGTTAACACATGACTAAATTCGTGTGAAACATTAACCTTTTGATATACTTTTCATACTGTTGTTTTAACTATCTTGTGAAGTTATTATGATACTAAACCCCTCACGACACAGCTTTACCCTCTTTGGGATATAATATGTTTATAAATAGAAATATGTTTTATTTATACGTTTACATACAAACACATCATATCAAGGGTAACATTCTTTACTAAGTCATTTCATGCATTCAAAGAACTTATGATTATGCTTTGTCAAACATTGTGAAAGAGGTTAAACTTTGCATACAAACTACTACCTTATTACGGACTTAGTTGAGAATCCATGAGTCGTGTATATCTTCAAACGTTACTTTCTTTATTAGAAAATAATGCAACAAGTCCTGTCTATAACCAGAGTCTCCCGTTCGGAGAACGTGTCAAATGTGTATAGATCTATACGGGAAGTCATGATCCCGCGCCCTGACTGTTAGCTACAGTCCGTCTTTTGGGGTGACAGTTGTCATAACGCTACGACGCCTGAAGAACGTCGCTACAGGCATATTATGTTTAGTATGGTTATAAAACTCATCGGATATACAATTATTATGGTATTATGCTTTTATGAACGAGTAGTCATTAAAACTATTCTTCATCTAATAAGTGCGATCTTCGTATAGCTTTACTATGTAAAACTATGACACAACTTACAAGCACGTCGCTTGCTTGCGATTTTCGGTCTTAGAGACTGCCAGTTATGTCAGGGAAATAAGGGTTTTTCCTGTATACAAACCAAACAACTAATAGGAAAATAAGGGATTTTCTCGGTACAATTAGTTGCAATTTACATCACGAACATTCATATGCATTGCATACTTTTATAAGAAAATAAGGGTTTTTCTGGAAAACATGCAACCACTTTCGAATGGCATACATCTTCTCAAAACACAACTTATGAACTCACCAACTTAAATGTTGACACTTTTTCTTTGAAATAACTTGTATTCACAGGAAACCGCTAGCCAGGTAGCAACTACTTCTGAAGACTAACGCATTGGCATTAGTAACATATTTTGGATCACCATTTTATATTTGATTTCTTTTGCAAACATGTAACACCTACAATCATGTAAACTTTTCAAACATATTTATATTATGGTGGTGTGTACTTTCCTTTCTATGAACTGTTATGATACTGAATATGATGTCCTCCGCCCCCGAACGATTCCGCCGTTCAGGTTTGGGGGTGTGACACATGGACCCAAGAAACTTTGGGTTCCTAAATCTGCTTAATTTTTGTAGGTTATAAGTGACGAGCAGTTTGACGAAGAATGGTACATCGACAGTGGCTGCTCACGTCACATGACAGGGAGGAAAGAGGAGCTCAGGGAATACAGATCTCTTGCAAATGGTGGCAATGTTAAGTTTGGAAATAACTCTTTCGGCACCATAAAGGGATACGGGATGATAACGAATGGTGACTTTACAATAAGGAAGGTGGCTTATGTGGAAGGACTCCAACACAACCTCATCAGTGTATCTCAGCTTGTTGGAGGTACAGGTCTCAAAGTTTCATTCGATGATGAAGGTTCTGAAATCATAGAGAAAAAGACAAAGAAAGTGATTCTGAAGTCAGAGTGAAAGGGTGAAATGTTTCCTCTGAACATGAAACCCATCAAAGGAAACCCAGCCATATGTCTGTTATCAAAGGCTCAATCTGACGAAAGCTGGTTGTGGCACCGAAGACTCTCTCAAGTATATTCTTGTTATCGTTGATGACTTCTCACGATTTACATGGGTGTTCTTTCTAAAGCTCAAATCTGAAGCGACTCAAAAGCTGAAAGTGTTTATCAAGCAAATTGAAGTACAACTCAAGAAGGTCGTTCGAAACATCAGAAGCGACAATGGTCTCGAATTCAAGAACAGGGAGTTTGAAGAGTTTCTTGTAGAAAAGGGAATTAGTCACAATTTCTCAGCTCCCTACACACCACAACAGAACGGAATAGTCGAAAGACGAAACCGATCCTTGTGTGAAGCTGCCCGAACTATGCTAAGTTTCGCTTCCTTACCTCTTTATTTTTGGGCTGACGCTATTTCTGCTGCTTGTTATACACAGAACAGGTCCTATCTCAATAAGCGATTCACGCTCACACCATATGAGATAATAAATAACAGAAAACCCAATGTGAAATTTTTCCATGTGTTTGGCTCAAGGTGTTTCATCTTTAACTCTAAAGAACACCGCAACAAGTTTGATGTCAAAGCCGACGAGGGAATCTTTCTGGGTTACTCACTCACATCCAAGGCGTACAGGGTCCTAAACAAACATTCAAGAAGGATTGAAGAGACATACTATGTGACCTTCGACGATAGCTATGTCAAGAAGCTACAGGCCATAAATGACACTGCCAGAGAAATCTTTCCTCAAACTGGCCAAGTCACAGTCTCAATCGCCAATTTGTACGAGAATTTTCTGGAACTCTTTGACGAACCGGAAAAAGCTTCTCTCTCAGAAGCAGGTGCAGCTGACAACAAAGTTGATCATATGAAGCAAATTGTCGAAGATGCTGCAAGAAGAATGCATGAAGGAGAATCGCCCACTGATGAATCTCCAACCAACAATGCTTCAGTCGAGGGGGAGCCAAGCTCACAAGTCTAGGGGGAGCCAAGCTCTACTACTTCAACCGAAGGTCCTTCACCAACCGAAGGTGCCTCTCCAACCGAAGATGCCCCTCCAAACGAAGGTGCTTCAACGCCTGAAAGTCCAGCACCGCAAGAAAACCCTGAACCTCATGTTTCTCAAAACTCATCAATTGAGGGGGAGCATGATGATATGACGCTTGATTACGATAACCAATCTGAGCCAGAAGAGATAATCAACGCTGAACTAGATCCAACCTTCGATCCGAATTACCCTCCTCTTACCAAATGGACCAGAGATCATCCTATCTCTCAAGTAGTTGGTGATGTATCTGAAAAGGTTCTGACCCGATCTCAACTGAAGGCAAAACAGACATCCTTATTTTCAAAGGTTGAGTTTTGTATGTTTAACTCATTCGTATCAAAAGTTGAACCGAAGACAGTGAACACTGCCCTCGATCACTCTAAGTGGGTTCAAGCAATGCAAGACGAACTGAACGAATTTGAAAGGAACAAGGTCTGGCGCCTCATTCCAACTCCTCCAGATGCTTCGGTTGTTGGTCTTAAATGGGTTTTTAGAAACAAAATGGACAAGGAAGGTAATGTCATAAGGAACAAGGCTCGTCTGGTGGTCAAGGGATACTGTCAGGAGGAAGGAATAGATTACGAAGAGACGTTCGCTCCAGTAGCTAGGCTAGAATCTGTTAGAATATTTCTGGCCTATGCTGCTCACAAAAACTTTGAGGTTTTCCAAATGGACGTCAAGTGTGCATTTCTCAATGGAGAACTCGAAGAAACTGTGTATGTGGAGCAACCTCCTGGGTTCGTGAACGAAAAGTATCCAAATCATTGCTATATTCTGGATAAAGCTGTTTACGGCCTCAAACAAGCTCCGAGAGCCTGGTATGAAACGCTTACAAAATTCTTAAAGATGTCTAAATTTAAACAAGGTTCGGTTGACCCAACCTTCTTTCGCAAAAAGGAAGGTAATCACCTTATGATAGTTCAAATTTATGTCGATGACATCATCTTTGGCTCTACGAATCCCAGCTTAACAGCTGAATTCAGAAAGTTGATGGAGACTAAGTTTGAAATGAGCTCAATGGGTCCTACTAATTTTTTCCTTGGTTTAAATATAAGACAGGGACCCGAAGGCATCTTTATCAATCAGGAAGCTTACACGAAGACTCTCCTAGCGAAGTTTGGAATGATGGGAGACTCAAAAGTCAAAGTCCCAATGGCATTTGGCACAAAACTTACCCCTTCACTAGATAAACCGGTTGTCGATATCACGCTCTATCGTCAAATGATAGGCTCACTGATGTATGTAACTGCTAGCAGGCCTGATATCATGTTTTCTGTGTGTTATTGTGCTCGATTTCAGGCTAACCCACGCGAACCTCACATGCTGGCAGTAAAGAACATCCTACGCTATCTCAAGCGAACCACCTCCTTAGGTCTATGGTATCCATCCAATTCAGGCTTCTTCGTTCAAGCCTATTCTGATGCTGACCTTGGAGGATGTAGACTCGACCGTAAAATCACAACTGGTGGCTGTCAATTTCTTGATGGGAAATTGGTCAGCTGGCAATCCAAGAAACAAACATGTGTGTCGCTGTCTACTGCCGAAGCGGAATACATTGCCGCTGCATCCTGCACATCACAAGTGATTTGGATCCAGAGTCAACTTCGAGACTATGGACTCAATATGAAGAAGATCCCACTATATTGTGACTCTGAAAGTGCAATTAGGATCTGTCATAACCCAGTGCAACACTCTAAAACCAAACACATAGCACTGAGGTATCACTTCATCAAAGATCATGTGGAAGATGGAAATGTCGAAGTTCACTTCGTAAGAACCACTGATCAACTGGCTGACGTCTTTACCAAAGCTCTTCCAGAAGCATCATTCAATAAAATATTGCAAGGGCTAGGAATGATGGAATTAGAGTCAGTACCTCACACTACCTCTCAACCTCAAACGTAAGGTAGTTTTTCAGTGTTGTATATTTCTTGTACAATTTTGTTTTTCTCTGTGTTAAAAGTATTTATTACTTGTATATCTAAATTCCTTCGTTTCTAAAAATTTTCCAAAACCGAAACCTACCGAAGGTTCGGGTTCGGTTTTTCAAAATTTTGTGGAACCGAAACCAACCGAAGGTTCGGGTTCGGTTTTTCAAATTTTTTTAGAACCGAAACCAACCGAACGCTCGGGTTCGGTTTTTCAACTTTTTCCCAACCGAAACCAACCGAACGTTCGGGTTCGATTTTTCATTTTTTTTTTCCATAGTTATTTTTTTCTTCTTCCAAAGTGTTTTTTTAATAAATTTCAAAAACTCCAAAAATATTTTATTTATTTTTATTTGTGTGCTCATTCGTTTATGGGGATATATTTGATGACTTACTTAAGTGTCCCTAGAAGCATGCTACTGTATGTGTCCCAAGCCTCATAAGATTTTGAATAATAGCCTTCATGACCTGGTATACACAAATCTTATCTTCCCAATAAGGCTAACTTATTTATTCTAATCGTGAGCTACCTCACTCTCTTCTCACATGAGTTAAGAGTCTCCTGCTTGGTCCTTCTTTTCGCAGCAGAGGTACTCTGTTTTCTTTCACCATCCCCATTACACCTCTCCATTACATTCATTTCATCACTATAACCCTTGAGACTCTCAGAAACTACCACTGAGGTTTATGGTTACACAACATCTGTGTTCATGATCTTAGTTTCGTGGCACTACGAGCTGAGTGAAACCCAAAATTCAACACCAACGAATTGACGGTGACCAATTAATTTGATCAAGTTTTCACCAATGAATTGACGAATGTACCTTCATGGAATCTCAATTTTTCTTTTTGTGTGATTCCAATGAAATTGTTACACACCATAACATTTCTTCCCAAGGGATCCAGTTTTAAATTTTTTATCTGAGATTTCATATTAATCCAAGCCACTATAAAATCAACTCCTACCTACTTGTTTAACAGACCAGACCGGTCTCATAAGTATTTTGTTCACTTTCGTTCTTATATCAAGAATTGTATTGATGAATCAAAGCGAAACCACCCTTAATTAACCTAATTAAAAGAAGCCTTTCAACATTTATTAATAAATGTTTGATCGTCATTCAACGGGATTCCACACTAACACTTTGAGGTCTCTCTTGACCTTGAAGGCAGAGATTCGTGCCTGGGATCATCAGTTTCATGTCATTATTGACATCACAGATTATCCTAAAAAGAGTTGCTTTATTTATTTTTCTTTTACACTCTTTGCACGAAAATCCTAGATTTTCAAAAACAAATTCCGTTACTAATTATTTTACAGGCTGGTTAATTACTGGATGGTTACTAATGAAGTTGTGGTCAAAAATTAGCCACGTGGGCCATTAATTGAAAACAGCCGTTTAAAAGGGGATAAGACAAAAAGATGCTGACTCGGCGGGAGTTAAAAGGATAGAAATTCAAACGACGGTAAAAAGGAGGGCGCGTGAATTTGAAACGGCCGCACTTTCTCTGACATTTAAGGACGCGTGTGCTGTATCGAAGCGTCATCCCTCTGGCTTTACAGGCGCGTGTGGAAATGGAAACGGTTCCTCTCTCTAAACCGGCGCTTATTGGGCGGCGTAATCCTAGGAATATGACACTCTCTCTCCTACGTGATCATCGCACGCCCCAACTGTCACCAATCAGTCACTCAAAAACCTGTTTCGTATTTCCATAAGAGATTTGAAATGATTTTTCTCTCTCTTATAACCCACTATAAAAGGCCATCTACACCATCTTTTACCTCTTTACTGCCTCCATAATTCCAAAGCAAAAATACTCCCAAACTCTCTCCTGTTTTTCTTCTTCTCCAAACCTGCAACAATGGCTGAATCCTCTTCCCATCCGACCCCAACAATGCCTAGTCATTGATCTGAACCCACTGGCATATGATTCCTACATGTCGCCGGTCATAGAATGCCTCAAGTACTCCCAGCTTGCTCCTGCATTATCAAGAATTGAAACGGTGCCAATGGTGGCCTTATCTCAGGTCTATGCGACGGCTTACTACGACAAGGCCGTCGACAGGGTCTTCTTTGAAGTGGCAGAACACAAGACCTCAATTTCTCGCCCCCGTTTCTGCACTATGTTAGGGTTTGCTGCTGACCCATCGCGAGTTCACCCGGAGACGATTCCGGTGGGGATGTTCTACAGCATGTTTTACAACATGGGCTACACAGAGGTTCTCACCTCCGTCGCCAAATTTAAGAAGTCCTGCCTACCGCCCCAGTGGAATGGTCTATTTACAGTTCTTTTCAAGGGACTGTCAGAGAGGAGCTCAGGATCTGACGGTGCAAGTCGTCTTTTCCTTTCGATAATGTATGGGGTGTACAACGGGATAAACGTGGACTATGGGTTTGTCCTATGGCAACAGCTGATTCAGAGCCTCTCTTCCTCATCCCGACACTCTGAGGTGTCGCTGGCCCGGTTCTGGATCCTGATAACAAGATGGGCCATGGACAAGTTTGATGTCCCAACTGCTAATGGTGCATCGATGTCTTCTATTGGTACGTTCCATACCAAGAAGATCATCGTATCCGATGCATCAAAATTCTCCTTCATTGGCTCCATCCCGGAGACAATGTATGGAAGTGTGCCCTCCGACAGCAGACTGATCCGGACGATCAAGGAGTTTAAGCCAACTGGTCCGAGGGAACTAACCCCGGACATGCTGCGATCGATTCATGATGCCGACAAACCGGTGGGAAGGGGCAAAAAGGCAGAGAAGGGGAAGCAAGCTACCAAAGCCCCAAAAGGACCTTCTCCCAAGAAGCAAAAACAACCGAAGGCTGCTTCATCCCCACAGCCGAAAAGGAGGAAGACCCAACAGAAGCGAAAGCTCGTCATTCCCTCCTCTTCCAGCGAATCCGAAGGTGGGAGTTCGGACTCTGAAGGATCACAAGGAGACGAATCTCCTCACCGCGGTAACACACCCCCTCGGTCCCCAACCCCAGAGATGGAACTTCATCAATCCCCAGTTCCTTCACCTCCACCCACAATTCCTATTTCCATTCCCACCATAAACCCCACAATTCCCCCAACCTCTATCCCTATACCTCCACCCATATTCACCACATCAACCAAAACACCACCAATTACCGAAACCCCTCCAGTAACCGAACCTCCACAAACCAAAACACATACCACCCAAACTACCCATACACAACCACCACCTGAAACCAACCCCCCACCCACTCAACCTGAACAAACCAAACCCACAACACCCCCAGCTTCACCACCACCTCAATCTCCAGAAGACGCCTCCGATGGCGGTGATCAATACCTGTGTGGTGATCACATGAACTTCGATTCGGTCTACTATAGTCCGTTTCAAGTTCAAAGTGATGAGGAGGATGATGCTCCAGTAACACGGAAGCATCTTCGTGAGCTTAACGAGAAGGTTGATCAACTTCTCGCCTCCTCTTCCAACCAGTAGTCATGTTTGTCTGAAGCTGCCCTTCAGAAGATCGTTGATGCCTTTTCCCGGGCTTAACATGATTCTGTGGCCTCAGCAACTGCGGCTATCGATGCCTCCACCCGAGCCTGTGAGGCTGCGACCGAAAAAGTCGATAAACTATTCAATGACGCTTCTGTCCTGCTGTAGTCTTTGCAGGAGAACGTCGAAGCCACTAAGACAACTCTGGAACCAGTTGTTCAACAATTGGCCCAGTTTGTCTCAACGGAGCTGTCTTCATTCGCTACTCTCAGACAACATCTTAGCGACGACAACTCGGCACTTCGTGCCTCCATCGATGCCCGCCTGGCAAAGCTACAAGAGGATCTTGCGACGGAAAATTCTCTGATGGACGTCTTGGCAAGTAAGACTACCACCCTTAAGGTCAAGAGCACGCAGCTTTCCAACTCCCAGCAACAATTGGAAGCTTTTCGATCCGAGAGGGAGGTCATAAAGACGTGTGTTTCGGATGTCCACGCAGCTCTATCAAACATCCTGGAAGCACACGACCCCATCCTTCACCACTCAGTGAGGCGTACTCTCGCTGAAAAACTCTCTCCGGCCATGGACCTTTTAAGCAAGATTGAAGGCCTACCGAGTTTCGTGTCCATTCCGAAACAAGGGGGAGATGAGAAGAAAGGATCGAAACCACCTCCTTCCTCCAAAGCTACTCACACCACCGAACCACCCTCAACTGGTCATGCCTCAGGTTCGTGTGTGAAGAACAAGGGCAAAAACATAGCTGAGGGAGGAGATGAAGATGAAGATGAAGATGAAGACAAGGAGACCATTGTGGACATCTTAAAAAGAAAGAACAGTCGCAATGCTGAAGACGATGCCAGTCGTGTGGCGCGTGAGGCTGAAGAAGCCGAACGAAAGCAAAAAGAAGCCCACGATCTCCTTGAGAGCCGAAAGTTGCTCTTCCCTGCCTGGACCAGGGATCGTATGATAAAAGAGGCCATAGAGACTCCAAGCATACTATGGCTCGAGCCGGTGATATCATTTGACTGCAACAACTCTATCGATTCACAGTTTGATATGCCGCTGACTCGAAAGGCGTTCATCTTCCACGCCTTCTCTAACATTTTTGAAGTCCCGCATCCGAACGATGAGCATGACAGGGAGCTCATTGACTTCTATCTGGAGGTCGCTCGCCCACAATACCTCACCTGGAGCGCCCAGAAGATTGTTAATGTTCGGGTGCTGAAGCCTTATGCCGTGGGGAGATTCACAAACGTTAAGTTCAAGCTCATCCGAGGATCTGCAAGAACTGCCCACATCATCTCCCTGGCGGATCTGCCCAATCTGAATCCTCATGATTGGATAGTCTTGTACAATATCCTGCTGATAGATGAATCTGAATATGGTCCCATCATAGACCATGTCAAAAGGATGTTAGCCTGCTATATCATGGAGGTTGCCCTAATGGATCAGGAGGTCGCCACAGTTTTTAAGAAGAAACCGAAAGTCGCACCTGTGGGATCGGCCAGTGATCTAAATCAAATGCAAATGGGTAAGATTGATCCGAGGCGAAACTCAGTGATGTTCACTAGAGCCGAAGGACAGAAATGTCTCTTCGCTTTAGCTGACAAACATCTTTACACCATAACTTGCTTGGAGCACATCTTATCAATTGTCAAGCGGTGTAAAGACAATTCGGCTGATGACATCAAGTACTTCAATAATATGATCAATTGGTACATTCGGTTTAGACAGACCATCCTCTCCATAACCATGTGTCTGTTTAGCACCGTAAAGAAGAAGGTACCAGCTTCAGCTGCCGGCCCAAGTAAGAAGTGAAGGTCTCGCTCCAAATTGACGCAAAGGGGGAGATTGTAGGGCTGAAGGTTTATTTAGATGTTGCGTCTTTTGGGATCGATAGTTTAGCCTTGTACACTCCGGTTTGGGCTTGTCCAACCGAGAGCCTTTTATGTATTGTATATAAGTTAAATGCTTGCATGCATATTAGGTTAAGATTGCAGAGATTATCGATATAGTGATTCATCCAGAGTACAACGTTCTTGTTTTATTCGTTCTTGTAATCTTCTAATCCTTTACAGTTGATGTTCTTAATCAAGCTCTTCTAAGGATTTTATTTAATCATTCGACACGTTTGATTCAAGTTGTTTTGTTCTTATTATTACGTTCTTGTTGTTTTATATTCATATAACTTGTTCAAGATCTAAACGATCTTCATAGATTAAAACTTGTTTTAATCTCATCAAGAGATAACCTTAGACATCCGTAGATGTTCATCACCCAGTGTTGCTAACAGCTGGGTTCCGGAATGGTTAGTCCCATCTAGACATCCCATCGAACAGGGATAGGCAGGAAAATTTACACAGAAGGTACGAATAAATCTTCCTAATATAAGTGATAACCTTAGACCTCCGTAGATGTTCATCTACCACTGGTGTTAATCAGATGGGATTCGAAATGTTTAGTCCCGCCGAGATATCCCATTGAACCGGGATAAGAAAGATAATTTATACCGAAAATACTAATAAATCATCCTCACAAATTGAGATACAAGTATCCAGGTAAGTGAATACAAGAAAATGCACCTACGTAACAGTGTTCATGTATGGTATTCATGTAAGTGTGTTCATGTATCAGGTAAGTATATGTAGACATGTTCATGTATCAGGTAAGCATATGTATATGTACTCATGTATCAGGTAATGTACTGGTGTAGACTCATGAATGAACTTACTCTTGTGTGATTCCTTGTAATAGGAATAATGTTTGATATCTCCAAATTATCCCTATGATAATTTACTGAAAGGCAATTGGTTGTTCAAGTAGGTTTATACACTCTTACTACTCAAAGGTGTGAGAAACTAGATGAAAGCTATAAACTATTGTGGGACAAGGCACGTGTGTTTAGGGTTCCAAAGGACCCCATATATGAGTTTACTCCCCATATACCATCACACATGGAGTTTACAGTTGTAAACTCTTGAGTTTACGGCTGTAAACTCCAAGACTCAATGTCTTTGGTTGTTTTAAGGTGTTAAATAATCCCTAGAATTATTCCAACTTCGTGGTTAAGTCCTTGGAAGGGTTTAAGGCATAGAAACACTCCATTTAGGAGTTTACAGCCCTAAGGCCATTTCCCTTAGAGTTTGCGGCCATAAACTCTTTAGGATGGGTGTTTTTGATGCTTTCAAGTCTCTTGCACAAGTGGTATAGGTTCTAAACTTTTATTCCAAGCATATGAAGGCCTTAGGCACACTTTGGTGCCTTTGTTTGATGTTCATAGCCAAGAACCTTATTAGGGCCATGAACTCACTTAAAGGGGTGATTTTGATGTGTTTTAGTCCTTCAATTAAGTGGGAACAATTCCATGTAAATGTCTAGGGTTTTAGGTGCCTTAAAAGCACCCTTTGATCCTTTTTATTAGAGTTCACGGTCCAAGATCCTCTTGGGCCGTGAACTCCCATGTGTTTGTGTTTCTTGGTTGTTTTCTTGTCCCTAATACACATATAAATGAGTCTAAGGCAGTAGCATAACACAAGGGTCGGTCTAAGCTTTGTTTCGGGAGTTTACCGCCCAAGAACACCTTGGGGAGTAAACTCCAAAATCTAGTGATTTAGCCATCTAAATCATGTTATAAACACATATTAAGCTTTCTAACACTACTAGAAAGAGGTACTCACGATTTGGGATAAAAAACCCGTAGATCTGTGAGAGTGAAAATGGCTTTTCTCTAGTTGGAAATGCGAATAATGAATGAATTTGGTTCAGAATTCTATTTATAGTCTTGAGATATTTTTGGCAGAAAATATTTTTATTCCTGAAATGATCTCTAATTTAATAGAGTGTTGGAATAACAATGTTGCACAAAACCCTAGTGCACCCACTCTCCTGATATTTCCTGAAGTGTAAACCCTGAATTACTCAAACTTACACGAAAAAGTCTGAAAATTAACTGTGACTGCTATAACTTCTATTGAAGAGATATAGTTTGTACAGAATGGAAATTTCGGGTTGTCACATCATCCCCCCGTTAGAAGGAATTTCTTCCCGAAATTAGAATTTAAGCAATTAAGAAGTTACAAATAACTAAGCGAAATGATGAGGGTATTTCAGTTTCATCTGATCCTCACGTTCCCAAGTGAATTCAGGTCCACGCTTCGCATTCCAGAGCACCTTCACTATCGGGATACGACTCTGCTTTGTTTGCTTGACCTCTCGGTCCATGATCTCTACTGGTTCCTCCATGAAGTTGAGGATCTCGTTGATCTCGATCTCGTCGAGTGGGATAACAAGAGTCTCGTCGGAAAGACACTTTTTCAAGTTCGAGACGTGGAAGGTAGGATGTACGTTACTGAGTTCGTGCGGTAGATTGAGTTTGTAAGCTACAGGGCCAATTCTTGCGAGAATCTTGAAAGGCCCTATGTATCTTGCATTGAGCTTCCCACGCTTTCCAAAGCGTATCAAGCCCTTCCAGGGTGAGACCTTCAGTAGGACTCGGTCGCCCACCTGGAATTCCAATGGTTTCCTTTGCTTGTCAGCGAAGCTTTTCTGTCGGTTTCTAGAGGCTTTCAATCGTTCACGAATTTGAACGATCTTCTCTGTCGTTTCCCGAATGATCTCCGGACCCGTGAGAGTGCTTTCGGGAACTCGTCCCTTAGCTAATTGGGTATCACCCACCTCAGCCCAGCACAGAGGGGATTTGCACTTTCGGCCATAGAGGGCCTCGAATGGAGCTGCCATTAAGCTCGTGTGATAACTGTTGTTGTAGGAAAATTCGACGAAGGGTAAATGGGTATCCCAAGTTTTTCCAAAGTCAATCACACAGGCACGCAACATATGTTCTAAGGTTTGGATAGTCCTCTCACTTTGCCCGTCGGTCTGTGGATGGTAGGTTGTACTCATGTCCAGCCTAGTTCTTAGGGAACTTTATAATGACTGCCAGAACCTCGAAGTGAATCTACTATCTCTGTCCGAGATGATAGATAAAGGAACACCGTGCAGCCTTACAATCTCCCTAATGTAAGTTCGTTTGAGTTTCTCCATCTTGTCTGTTTCTTTGATTGGCAAGAAGTGTGCAGACTTGGTCAGTCTATCGACGATGACCCATATGGAATCAAGTCCACCCGTCGTCTTGGGCAACTTGGTTATGAAGTCCATAGTGATCCGCTCCCACTTCCATTCTGGTATCTCCGGTGGTTGTAGAAGACCGGAGGGTTTCTGGTATTCTACCTTGACCTTTCCGCAAGTAAGGCATTTACTCACGAAGGTAGCAATGCCTGCTTTCATGTTAGGCCACCAGTATAACTTTTTAAGATCCAGATACATCTTATCTGAACCCGGGTGGACGGAATAACGAGTGTTGTGAGCTTCGGTCATGACCAAGTCTCTGAAGCAACCGTGTTTCGGTGTCCAGATCCGATCCATGAGGTATAAGGCCCCGCCACCCTTGACTTCTAAGTTCTTATCCATCCCTCTAAGGGATTCACCAGCCACGTTTTCAGGTTTCAAAGCGTCGAGCTGAGCCTCCTTTATTTGCGTGGACAAGTGTGAATGGATAGTTAGAGTCAAAGATTTGACTCTACGACCAGTATATTCTTTCCGACTTAGGGCGTCAGCTACTACATTGGCTTTACCCGGATGATAACGAATTTTTTGTAATCACTGAGTAGCTCGACCCACCATCGTTGTCTCATGTTGAACTCTTTCTGGTCGAAAATGTGTTGTAGACTCTTATGGTCTGTAAAGATCGTGCTTTTTGTACCGTACAGGTAGTGTCGCCAGATCTTTAGAGCAAACACAACTGCTCCTAGCTCAAGATCGTGGGTGGTATAGTTAACCTCATGTGTCTTCAGCTGTCTCGAGGCATAGGCTATGACTTTACCTCGCTGCACCAGCACACATCCGAGTCCTTGATTGGATGCATCGCAATAGACAATGAAGTCTTCTATCCCTTCGGGGAGGGATAGTATCGGGGCGGTGCACAAGGCTCGTTTGAGCGTTTGGAACGCTCTTTCCTACTTCTCTTCCCAGTCAAAGGCCACGCCTTTCTGGTTCAGGGTCGTTAGAGATTTCGCTATGCTGGAGAAGTTCTGAATGAACCTGCGATAGTAGCCAGCGAGACCTAGAAATTGACGAATTTATGTAGGTGTCTTCGGTGCTGACCAGTTCCCAATGGCCTTCATTTTGGAAGGGTCCACGTGTATTCCTTCTTCGCTAACAACATGGCCCAAAAACTCGACTCGTCGAATCCAAAATTCACATTTGGAGAACTTCGCATAGAGCTTATCCGCTCGCAATGTTTCTAAGATTCTACGGAGATGTTCACTATGCTCCTCCTTACTTCTAGAGTAGATGAGTATGTCATCAATGAAGACGATGACGAACTGATCCAAGTAAGGACGACACATCCTATTCATCAGATCAATGAATACTGTGGGCACGTTAATTAATCCGAACGGCATCACTACAAACTCGTAGTGCCCATAACGAGTTCGGAAGGCTGTCTTAGGAACATCCTCCTCTAACACTCGTAGTTGGTGATATCCGGATCGTAGATCTATCTTCGAGAAGTAGTTGGCTCCTTGAAGTTGATCAAATAAATCGTCAATGCGGGGCAAGGGATAACGATTTTTAATGGTAAGTTTGTTGAGTTCTCTATAGTCGATGCACATGCGAAACAATCCATCTTTCTTCTTGACGAATAAGACCGGTGCTCCCCATGGCGAGAAGCTTGGTCGAATGAATCCCTTCTTGAGAAGTTCGTTAAGTTGACTGGAAAGTTCCTGCATCTCGGCCGGTGCCAGACGATAAGGAGATTTGGCTACTGGGGTAGCTCCTGGCACTAAGTCAATTCTGAACTCGACTTGGCGTTGCGGTGGTAAACCGGGAAGTTCTTCTGGGAAGATGTCGGGAAAGTCGCGTGCTTCTGGGATGTTCTGGATGTCTTTTAGTTCTTGACTGGTATCGACGACGTGTGCGAGGAATGCATGATATTCCTTTCGCAAGCACTTCTGGGCTTGAATGCACGAAATGATGTGAAGGCTCGTACTAGGTTTGTCGCCATAGATAACTAAGGTTTCGTTGTTAGGAAGGTTAAGACGAACTGCTTTTTCAAAGCACAGGATGTCAGCGCGAAGAAGACTCAACCAATCCATGCCGATGATTACGTCGAAACGTTTAATTGGGACTGGCATGAGGTCTATCTTGAAAGTATGGCCATCTAAAGTTAAGGTACAACCTACGTATATGCAGTTAGTACTCTCTGTTTTCCCGTTAGCCATTTCTACCGTGAATGAACTTTCTAATGCACATGGTTTTTGTTTAAGCAGGTGTGCAAATTTGTGACTTACAAAACTTTTCCCTGCTCCACTATCGAAAAGTATGCAAGCATATGAGTTATCAAGGAGAAACGTACCAGTAACTATTGTAGGATCAGCTACCGCTTCCTCGTGGACTAGGGCCATAACTCTTCCTACCCTTGCAGCCATTCCTGCTGTAGGGCAGTTCCTCTTGTAGTGGCCCACCTCGCCACAACCGTAGCAAGTTTGTCCCATACCGGCATTAGGAACCTGGGCGGCCTGAGCTGTTGGAATCTTGCAGAAACGGACTATGTGTCCCTTCCTGTTGCAGTTAGATCACTGCATCTCCTTGCAAGGTCCGTGGTGGTGGAAGTTGCACTTGGTGCACTTCGGAAGGGTTCCAGCATAGGTTTTTGCTGGTAAGGGGTTCGCAGGGACAATGGGAGTCACTGTGGCAGCATTGATCGCCACAAGTTGTTGTTTCTTGGAGGATCCTTGCGAAGTCCCTCTTTTCCTCTTATTCCACCCCTTCCTATTGTGGTCGGGGTTGGACTTTTGTGGTACGGGTGTAGGGATTGTTGGGTTCTGAGGTTTTCGGTGATCGATGAGAGATTGTGCCAGTTCCTTGGCGCTATCGAAGGTAATAGGCCTGGAAGCGATCACACTTGACTGGATCTGGGGCGACAGTCCCCAGATGTATGTCTCTATCTTTTTGCTCTCAAGAGCAACCATATCAGGGCATATGTTTGCCAGATCACAGAACCTATTTGTGTAGGTCGTGATGTCGGATCCAACCATTTGAAGACCCCAGAATTCCGGCTCGAGTTTCTGTACTTCATCTCGAGGACAGTATTCTTTCATCAGCACGTCTTTCAACTTTTCCCAGCTGATGGAATATGCCACCACCAAGGTCGGATAGTTAACATGGCCGTTCCACCATGTTAATGTTCTATTACAGAAGGTACAAGCGGCAAACTTGACCTTGTTGCCCTCCTGGCAAGCACATATTTCAAAGACGGATTCCATCTTTTCAATCCATTGTCTCAACACCATAACACCCCCAGTTCCATTGAAGTTGCGGGGTTTGGCGTTCGTGAAGTCCTTGTAGGTGCATTCCTGAGGGTGTCCATGGCTTTCGCCGTGGTTCAAGGGAGGTGCACCTGTTCCTGATCCACTAGGGGCAGGAGCGTTGATTGCTGACACAGCAACTGCAACTGCTGCTGTGAAAGCTGCATGGAACATGTTGGCATCGAAAGGATTAGGTGGTTGAAGAGGTTCAGGTGGTGGTATCGGTGCTTCGTTGTTTGGGTTACGCCTTGTATTTCTGCATGGCGACATCTTTAACTATACGTTTAAAAGATGACGACATGGATAAGAATAAATGATTAATGAATGTGTCTCATGGACTAACTCCCCATAGCCCAACAACAGAAGGAATAGTATGACTAAACGAAGATGACAGCATTTGGATAATAATTTCCATAAGATTAAATATCTGTCAATAATACTGGAATCACAGATGTAACAAGTTCGGGAAAATGGCCTAGAAGTAGGCCTTACATCAACCAAGATGGAAAATTTTGACAGAATTAAGACTAGATCAAGACCTAACAGGTCTAAGATTTATAAAGATAGGAAATTAGACCAATTTTTTACATAAACTAGGTTATATCCAAAAGATGAGTCGACGAGATTCTATCGGTGACGAGAACTGCTAGCATGAGTTCTCAATCCCGACAGTAGATGTTCCATGTCCCTCATACGCCTGTCAGCTCTCACTTGCTGAGCTCGAAGTTCCCTAACTTCAGCTTGAGTTTCGGCAAGTTCCCTCTGCAGATTTGCATTGTGGACCAGAGTCCTTTCATGAGCAGACTCTAGTTGGCGAATGTGGACAGTGTTAACGCCAGAGTTGGCTTCAATCTCCACGACCCGGTCAATAGTTGCTTGACCCATTATCGTGTTTCTGGAAATTCTACGAACCATGATGGGTAGGACCCTGTCAGCAGAACCTCTTTCGGTGAGGATGTAGAAACTTCGGTCTCCATTGTAGGGAATGGGCTGACCTTGTTCTTGGCTCCATCTAGCCAAGTTAGTGGCCCACAGAGGCGTAGGTCCTTGAAACGCGGGACGGGGGTTCAGGTTTGGGTTTTGAGCAGTTGGGGGTAGGTTGTTGACTTCAGGCTCTGAGTCAAAACTATCGGAGAAACCCTCAGCATGGTGATCATCCAAAGGGATTGGGTGATCATCTTCTGGTTCTGCCTCTAGCCAACCAGCATTGCCTTGGTTCGGGAAGTACAGATCGCTATGGTGAAATCCAACCATTTTAATCTACGCGAGAAAAGGGATATAAGAAATAGCTAAAATAGACGAACTAACTAAGATAATTACAGTAAGACCAAATACCCCTATGGTATTTCTTTATGGTTGTGTTGGTAAGTTTTTAGACTTGTTGCCATATCATAACCATTCTTGGGCATATGCTAATCACTCCTCGGACCAGCATAGTTGATCAGGCTATGCCATTCCCAAGACTGACCATATATCCCCAGGCTTACTTGTGATATTCAACAATCGTAATACTTTTGTTCTTGTCATTGAGACACTGATTTTAGTATGAATGCAGGCACGTATACTTACTTAAATATTTTATTATTTAAAAGTATAACTCTTACACAGAGTGTTTTAATCCCCATGTATTTATAGTTAGTATATATTTTATGGGTTGATATACTATATTCACTATAAACAATGCTCTGATAACAATCTGTCACACCCTAAAACCACGAACGGCGGAAACATTCAGGGGTGGAGGACGTCATGTACAGTATCAAAACAATGTAAAATAGTAAACAAGCAACAACATCATACATTGCATTATAAGTAAAGTTTTAATACATGTGTGTTCTTTCACTGTAATAAGACACCAAAAATATACAATCAAAATAAAAGACGAGACTTGTCTGTACCGTCTTCTCCAAACCTGGCCACCTGAAAGATGAGTCTTGAACGAGCACCATCTTCTCTAAACCTTGCATCGGTACCTGTCTACTGATGACCTGAGAATACAAGTTATTTTGAAAGAGAGTATCAGCTTTAAAGCTGGTGCATTCATAAGTATTTAAGTGTCATTGTCTTGCTTACTAAAAGCTGTTTTAAAAGTCATGTAAACCTTTAAATGAAAATGTTGATGTAAGTATGAAAAGCCCTAGAAAATCCCTTCTTTTCTATCAGTTTGAGATGTAGTCTTCTACCAAGACCCGAATTTTTTGTTATGACAATGTAGGCTTCTACCAAGACCCGATTGTTTTGTTATGACAATGTAGTCTTCTACCAAGACCCGAATGTTTTGTTATGACAATGTAGTCTTCTACCAAGACTCGAATGTTTTGTAAGTAAAATAATAGTTTTTCCTTCTTTTTTACTACTACTAACAGTAATTACTCTAAACTCATCATTTATGTGAATATATCACAAAATAAAGTAATTAGGAAAATATAACCATGTAAGTGTTATCCCTGGATACCAGGACTAACACGCCATCGCAATAAGCGATATGAATAACCTAATGAACCTCCGAAGATGGTCCAATTTTCCTTTGTAGCAGCAGCAGGTTGGAGGAAGGGTTAGTCCCGTAGCCGACTCCTAATAAAAGTGGTAACCTAATGATCATCCGGAGATTTTCATCTCATCCTCTGTTGCAACAGCAGGATGGAGGAATGGTTAGTTCCGATATCAATCTATCTATTATAAGAGATAACCTTAGACATCCGTAGATGTTCATCACCCAGTGTTGCTAACAGCTGGGTTCCGGAATGGTTAGTCCCGTCTAGACATCCCATCGAACAGGGATAGGCAGGAAAATTTACACAGAAGGTACGAATAAATCTTCCTAATATAAGTTATAACCTTAGACCTCCGTAGATGGTCATCTACCACTTGTGTTAATCAGATGGGATTCGGAATGGTTAGTCCCGCCAAGATATCCCATTGAACCGGGATAAGAAAGATAATTTATACCGAAAATACTAATAAATCATCCTCACAAATTGACATACAAGTATCCAGGTAAGTGAATACAGGATAATGCACCTACGTAATAGTGTTCATGTATGGTATTCATGTAAGTGTGTTCATGTATCAGGTAAGTATATGTAGAAATGTGCATGTATCAGGTAAGCATATGTATATGTACTCATGTATCAGGTAATGTACTGGTGTAGACTCATGAATGAAATGAATCTTGTGTGATTCCTTGTAATAGGAATAATGTTTGATATCTCCAAATTATCCGTATGATAATTTACTGAAAGGTAATTGGTTGTTCAAGTAGGCTTATACACTCTTACTACTCAAGGGTGTGAGAAACTAGATGAAAGCTGTAAACTATAACATCAATACATATATAAGAATATAAGTGTATATGCATAGTTTAGTTCAAGAATGTAAAATGGTTTTGTAAGACATCTAAGGGTTTTGAACAAATATAAAAGTGACTTGATGTCATTTTGATAAACCTTTCAAAAGTAATACATTTGATAGCAAAGTATTTTAAATATAGAAAACCATTTCATGCATCACATTTTGTAGTATGTGAAATCTGTTGAATGAAAACACAGTTATAAAATACCTATAGATGATTAAATAACATGTTGTTTTCTACTTGTATTCCCCCCCCCCCTTTAAAGCATTTAAAATCATTTAAAACATTGATTAGGGGTATGAACTCACCTGTAGATGGTGGTTCGGATGAACTGGACGGCGTAGGATTGCTAGGTGTCAAGTGAGGACTTGTACACACACTACGATCCTAATGAACATATAATCACACATATATGCACTCAATTAGTCTTAAATTACTAATTCATAAAGTTAAGACATCCAAGACATAATAAACACTTTATATTAGTGTTTTAAGCCCTAAGGATTGCATCTAAGCTATTGTGGGACAAGGCACTTGTGTTTAGGGTTCCAAAGGACCCCATATATGAGTTTACTCCCCATATACCATCACACATGGAGTTTACAGTTGTAAACTCTTGAGTTTACGGCTGTAAACTCCAAGACTCAATGTCTTTGGTTGTTTTAAGGTGTTAAATAATCCCTAGAATTATTCCAACTTGGTGGTTAAGTCCTTGGAAGGGTTTAAGGCATAGAAACACTCCATTTAGGAGTTTACGACCCTAAGGCCATTTCCCTTAGAGTTTGCGGCCGTAAACTCTTAAGGATGGGTGTTTTTGATGCTTTCAAGTCTCTTGCACAAGTGGTATAGGTTCTAGACTTTTATTCCAAGCATATGAAGGCCTTAGGCACACTTTGGTGCCTTTGTTTGATGTTCACGGCCCAATAACCTTATTAGGGCCGTGAACTCTCTTAAAGGGGTGATTTTCATGTGTTTTAGGCCTTCAATTAAGTGGGAAAAATTCCATGTAAATGTCTAGGGTTTTAGGTGCCTTAAAAGCACCCTTTGATCCTTTTTATTAGAGTTCACGGTCCAAGATCCTCTTGGGCCGTGAACTCCCATGTGTTTGTGTTTCTTGGTTGTTTTCTTGTCCCTAATACACATATAAATGAGTCTAAGGCAGTAGCATAACACAAGGGTCGGTCTAAGCTTTGTTTCGGGAGTTTACCGCCCAAGAACACCTTGGGGAGTAAACTCCAAAATCTAGTGATTTAGCCATCTAAATCATGTTATAAACACATATTAATCTTTCTACACTACTAGAAAGAGGTACTCACGATTTGGGATAAAAAAACCCGAAGATCCGTGAGAGAGAAAATGGCTTTTCTCTAGTTGGAAATGCGAATAATGAATGAATTTGGTTCAGAATTCTATTTATAGTCCTGAGATATTTTTGGCAGAAAATATTTTTATTCCTGAAATGATCTCTAATATAATGGAGTGTTGGAATAACAGTGTTGCACAAAACCCTAGTGCACCCACTCTCCTGATATTTCCTGAAGTGTAAACCCTGAATTACTCAAACTTACACGGAAAAGTCTGAAAATTAACTGTGACTGCTATAACTTCTATTGAAGTGATATAGTTTGTACAGAATGGAAATTTCGGGTTGTCACATAGATCTTCCAATCAAGTTTGCTTTACCATTGCGCCAAATCATGGTTGATTCAGCCGCAATTAGCAAATAGGTAAGATCAATAAGGGTCATGTCGCGGTGTGTCATATAGTCATCTTTAATGAACTCACTATATGACTCAGGAAGTGATTGAAGAACCCAGTAAACAGCCAACTTCATCGATACAACGAAACCCAATACTCTCATTCTGTCAATATGTGACTTCGTCTCCAAGACATGAGTACACACAGGCCTTCCATCTTGATGTTTCATTCCATGTAGGGCTTGAGTGACCTTGAACTTTTCAAGTCTTTGAACTTGTGGTTTCGGGAGAATTATTGGAGGAGGTGGAGGAAGTGAAGCATGATTTCCATTTCCACAATCCAATCATGGAACATCATCTTCAAGAGGAAAGCTTATCCAAAAGATTTGGGAAGAACATAGTTGTCTGAACTAGACATCTACAAGGGAGAAATTCAAGTTAGTTGATTTAAGTCGTTATATATATATATATATATATATATATATATATATATATATATATATATATATATATATATATATATATAACACCCAAATGAAATGTTAAGACTAGGACCCAACACAATATTTTACAATTCGGAAGAGCGATGTCGTAATCCAACTGCAAAATAGTTGAAGGTAGGTGAATGACGATTTACCAATTTCCACCATGAAAAATGAAAATGACCTTTAGGTTTTAAATGAATTGAGATTCCTAGATCCTTTGAGATTCGTTGAACTTTTCAATGGTATGGTTAATCTCGATTATGCCCTTCAAGTTTGTGATTGGGATACCGAGGATCACAAACAAGGTGTGAATAACCATGCAAATTAGCTTGGTACTCTCGATGTCATTTATCACTTAATCAATGTGTCGGTTAAGCACACACGTTCCATTAATCTATAACAAACATCGAGCTACCCTTTTCAACCCTTGTTAGTCCAAGTTAGTGTGTCGGTTAACCACACACGCTCCACTAACGACTTGGAAAGATGCAAAGTGCAATTTCATGGATTAGTACCAAATTCACATTTTTCCTAGGTGACTAAGATTGGAAATTTGTGAGACATTTAGTTACTTAAAATACTCATTATACTTTTAATGAGAATGTCCTATCCTACCTGTTCGGCTAACGATCCTCCACCAATCAAGGCAGCGATGGGTAAGAGTGGACACCCATTAAACCACCATTTTATAGGCAGTAACATTACAGACTGGCTTCGTGAATGAGGCCTACTAACGGTAAGATTGACTTTTTACTTATACATATATAATATATTAAACTTTTAATTTTATATAGTATAAGGGTGTATTTTAAACTTTTAAAATACTAGTTGGTTTAATCTTTTAATTAAACTAGACTTTTAATTTAATTAAGCTTAAACCATGTGATTATGGAACCATTAATTCTTTAATTAAACACTTTAATTAAATTAATAAAGTCCATAAGGTGCAATTTGAATTATTCAAAAACATCAATGTTCTAAATAAAAAAATTCAAAACTAAAAACTATTTAATTAATTTTTTAATTTATGAACCCAAGAGTTACACCTTTTAGTTGCAAAAGTTTCTAAATTTGAGACTTTTCACATACCAAAACTTGAGGGCAAGTTTTGTAACTCTTGAAAAACCTTTGATTTCCATAACTTATGAGTTTAATGTAGTTTTTATGGAAAAACTTTTCAAGTTCCATAACTTGAGGACAAGTTATGGAAGACTTTAAAGAACATTTAGATCAACATTTTAACAAATAAAAAATTTATTATATAATTTATTAGGATCTAGTTAAACTCATAAGTCAAAACAATTCATATCAACAATTTACAAAAAATTAGCCTATCGTATAAACTAATGCAAGTCTTGAAATTTTAACAATTATCTTTTGATTGGAAGAGGATCGTCATTACCAAATCAGAAAATACAATTTTTTATGATTACAAAATAGTTTGTGGTAAGGATCCTAGTCAAATTCTTGGCCAAAAACTCAAAATTCTGCAACCAGAAGCACCAACTCGTCGAGTGAATGATCATGACTCGTCGAGTTGCCTTTTTACTAAGTGGACTAATCGAGTCACCCAATGGACTCAGCGAGTTCATCAGTCAGAGACCAGAAAATCGATTTTTTTCAACTTTGAAAATTAACAAGCATCAAATATAACAGAAAACAATCCTAGGCTCTGATACCACTATTGGGTTTTGTATACTACAACATCCTATGGTGCACATACAACCCTATATGATTTGGATCTATGTTTTCTCTAATTGTGCATACAATATTGTTTCCAAAGCATTAAGCCTACAAATAGCATACAATTGACATAAACAACATAGAAATGAGTTATAGAATTACCTCTTGTTATAGCTTGTAGTTTTAGCCTTTAAGAACTTAGCACCTCAAATGTGATGTCTCAAATGGTTCACAAACACCATGAACAAAGGAGGACTTTTTGACAGAGGATATCCTTGCATAAAAATAGGTTCAAATGAACTCTTAGAACATTTCTAGTTAACGATTTTAGCTATAGGGTGACTTATATATATATATATATATATATATATATATATATATATATATATATATATTGTAGGATTCTAAGAGTCATGGTTATTCCCTAATCCATACCCTTGGGCTTATTATCCATGATCCATGATCCATATAGACTAACTCTTTATGGATTCTTTCATAAACTTAGTCCATCATGTATCATAAGCCCAAACAATATATATTACTAATTTACACAATTAGTCCCCATTAATTTAATTAGTCTCTTTTGATCACTAAATTAATTCTTGATTAATACTAACTAAATAACATGGTTTCATATTAATATATTTGAACTTATAATATATTAATAAATTATAAATAGCCTCTTCTCAAAAGTCCATCCTACCAAATTGCTTTGGTGAAGGCAACCCATATGGACCATGCTACTCTCGGGTCAAGTACATACCAATTATAGTTATGGGCTTAGACACCTAATTTAACAAAAAATACTAAGCCAAAATCGACTTTGTTCTGCCAGAAGCTGAGTTACTGGCTGAAGGACCCATTGATGAACCAGTTCTAGGGTTTGTTCACAAGCAACAAAAGTGAAACAAAAAGGACTTCTTCCGAGTCCTCGACAAACACCTAGTTCCAACTAAAGTCCTTCAAAAATTCATTAGTCGTGTATCCATGTCCAAAGCACCCGAACATGTCAAGGCAAAGTTTATGAGCCAGCTTCAATGGTACATTGAGGTCAGAGAATGGTTACTCAGGGCCAACACATTCCTCAAAGAAGAAGCAAATTGAGCTGACTAGAATGCTAAGTTCACTTAAGGGGATATTATTGGAACCTAAAAGTTAACCTCTAGCAATCTCTATCTTTTGGATGTTCCAAAGTCAGTTAGTTCCAAAGTGAATGATATTCCAGAGTCAGCCTGTGTTCCGAAGTCAAATTGGTGTCCGTAATAAAGAAAATGTTCAAGTGTTAATGTTCCGAATTGGTGTATGTCCGAATCAGTTTATCCGTCTATATTAATTACTTTTGTCATTTAGTTTGATGTAATGTATCATAGGACTTAATATATTTTGTCTACTTAGATAATCAGAGTGTCAAGAGTAACTCTATTATCCGGTTTTATGTATGATTTTGGTTAGTACGATGTAACCTGTTCTCCTATTTATGGAGCATTCAATTACAAAACAAACGGCAGATTCTTCCACCAAAGATAGATATTCTTACATTTACTTCACTTACACCTTTCTCTCAAATCACATCTTTCAAACATTCTTCTTATTTTCTTTACCTTGATCATTAACTTCTAGCTTTATTCATGAATTGAATACTTTGTTGAATCTCTTACTTCATATCTTAACTGGTCATATCAGACTTGACTGGAACATTCATTTAGTAGCAGACATTGATCTTAAGCATTAACTCAAGGTTTGAGTTTTCAAACCTTGTCCCTGCGGAATCAAATCCTTGTTTTCACAAAAGGTAGTTCCATTTCAAAGGCAAGTGCTGAAGCACCCATTAGGTCAAACATTAAAATGCTTAAACCTAATTACCAATGGGTCCCCAAAGGTCACATTTCAAAATTGTCCAAAAGTCTTGTAACTTCTCTATGTTCCTTAACTGATAAACAGGATATGTCATGGGACACAGTATCTTGTGTAGATAGTTATTGTAAATCCAGTTTCAAAATGGACTGGGATCCAAAAACCAACAAATATTGCACTATGTGGCAGAGCAGCTATGGAGGAATATCATCAAACTTCGGTATGTTGATGGTGACTATTCTAGGAACATGATAGAGGACATCTCTCTTATGCATGACATTCAGAATTTTAATTGAGAGCATGAGTCCTTTGCGGGAAAGTAGAAATAAAAGATCATTCAAATGGGGATCGTATTTAACGGCATGATGAATTTTTAATATGTTAACTTCATTCCGGAATTGAAACACAGTTGAGGCTGAATACATTATTGTGTCTGCGTGCTGTTCTCAGGTCATCTGGATGCAACTTCAATTGCTGAATTATGGTTTGAATTTTCTTGATACTCCTTTTTTCTAAAAATGATTCTTTTTGAAGACTAATTTTTTTTTGTTTTCTACATTTTGTATTTTATTTTTTTTTTTTTTGTTAATTTTGTTCATATTTCTCCTCTATGCATAAATTTTAGGGGAGAATTAAAACCAAAAAAATTATAAAATTAAAAAAATCCAAAAATATGTTTATTTTTTTTCTTTTTTAGAATAATCAAAAATGAAGAAATATTTTTATTGATTTTGAGTGTATTTTAATTTTGTTTTTATTCTTAGTTATTTTATTGTGTGCTAAGCTTATTTTATTTGATTTTATTTTATCTCAAAATTTTCATTTGTCTTAAAACTCAAATTCAAAAGAATAAGAGGCTCAAGGAGACCATGTTAGAATTTTATGTGCTTTAATTGATCTTGAAAGGAATTGATGGAATCACACTTCAAACTACTTTCACAAGGAATTGAAGGCATGAAACCGTACAAATTGTCTGTTAGGTAGTTTCTCTCTAAGAGTTGTCGTATTCACGGAATTAAAGGCATGAAACTGTACAAACTGTCAGTTAGGCAGTATCTTTCCAAGAACTGTCATATCTAAGATATTGAAAGTCTAAAACCATACAGACTATCAAATTGGTCTTTTCAGTTATCTTTACCTAAGAACTGTCATGGCACCAGGGCGATTCACCCAACCAGGAAATAAATATCATTGAACATCCCGCCCAGGGTCTTGACACTCTTTTTGTCATGCAAAACTGCGGACACTCAAATGTATTCTCGGATATGTTCTCCGCACTTAAGGAATTAACGGTTATTGGCACTAGGGCAATGCACCTCGCAAGGCATGATTATCGTTGAACGTCCCGCCAAAGGGCCTTGACCTTCATGTCATGCTAAACTGTGGAAATATGTATTCATATATTTTTGTCACATGATTGTTTTGTGAGTTATTCCTAATTAACTCTCACTGGCACTAGAATGGTACACTCAACTGAGATTCAAAAACCATTGAACGTCTCGCCAAGGGCCAAGTTAACTTGTTAACTTGAAAAACTGTATTGAGATCTTTGATCAAGGATATGCATGGGCTAATAGCATGAGTAGTTCTCTGATACTCAAGAAATCGCAGTGCTCCTTTGGGTTCACACAGATACTGCGAGTAGTCTCCACCTGATCTAAGGTTGGGTCCTTGAACAACTATGGTGAGAAATGTCTTCATGACTCTGTGATCCACATGGACTTTTTAGTAATGGTTACTTTTAATACGTATCTATGATCGAAGAAGAATATTCGTTCAACGGAACATGAAGTGAATATTATATTTCACCATACAATCTTTCAACCCAGAAGCAAGGTGAAGTTACTTTTTTTTTGAAGTTATGTGACAAAATGCATTGAAGCCTCCTTAATCAATTTGATGCTCTCTATGAACTTGCTAAAGTGATCCAGAAGAATCGGTATCTCTGTTATTCTCTCTAAAGTTTACCAAAGTTGAAAGTGTTGATTTACAAGAACCTATATAAGAAGACCATATTCCTAATGTGCGTTCAAAGTCAATTTTTTTATAAGAAGTCCAACTATTCAAGACGAATTCATTCATTCAGAAATTCATATGTTCATCTTGAATTTGTGAAGAAATCAAGATAGAAGCTGAAGGTCAAGAACAAAGAGAAGATTCAAAAGAAAAGAAAGCTATAAACCAAAAGGGAGATTGTTAGGACATTTATGGTTTATACATTACTTTTGATGACTTTTAGAGTTCTCGGTATAGGACCGAAAACACCATGTTCTCAGTGATATTTGGATCGAAATCATCATGTGATTTCGGTGGGTTAATGAAGTTTTTGGTTGGGTTTTGGGTTGGGCCTTTGTAATTTGGTCTAGGTATATATATATATATATATATATATATATATATATATATATATATATATATATATATATTGTTATTTCAGCCGTGTAAAGGGTTGGTAATTCTAAAGAGTCGAGTTTGTGTTTTAGAGAGAAAGAGAGAATTGTGAGCAACTTAAGAATGTTATGTACTATACTATTATCAATATAGTGTGCATTGAAGATTGATAAGAGTGTTCTTAATTCATAATAATTGTTTTTGGGATTAATCATTAGACTGGGATTCCGCACCAATTCTAGTGATTTCGATTGACACCACATAGTTGAGTGAGGAGAGTCTCCCTTCGTAGAGTCCTTGGGTTGAAGGCACCAAAGTCGGACCACTAATATAGATATAGCTTAATGATTGTCTTTGTGATAATTATTAAGGTGGTATGTGTTGTTTGATGTTATGTGAGATATGCATGATTTTATATGGTAGTGGTAGGGTGAGATAGACCCTGTACTCAGTTGGATTAAGACCAAAGGGTAGGTCGGGCACCCAGATATGCTTGATAAGGGTAGGTCAGGCACCCAGATATGCCTGGTAAGGTAGGTTGAGCATCCAGATATGAGCACCCGAATATGTCTGACAGTATGTTATATTGAAACATCCTAAAAATACGGTCCAAAAATTTCATTTTAAATCATAAATAAAAACAGTAAGTATCCTTCATTATATAACATCATAAATCGTGTTTCTCATAAATGTTATAGACAACTGTCACATATCAAAATCATATGTCAAACATCAGAGTAAATCGGCCAACTGAATTTGTCTACATTAAACCCACATTCCCTCATTTTTAGCTTTTTCAAATCCTCCTTATCTCCTACATCTTAGGCCCGTTGTCACCATATAATTCTAGAAATCAAGTTCTTTGTGAATTATTTTATCTACTAGCTATTGATTTTCTCCATGTTTTAATCTATTTTTCTTTGAGTTTTTGTCTATTTGAAGCCAATCAAACCTCCAAAACCAGGCAAGCTTTACATTTATGTACATTAGTCAAATGGAAACTGGTAAGATCACGCCTACCTAAAAATTACACGAATGATTTATGAATTGAAGCAAGTCGTCGTTCTTCTCCTTAACAACCACAACCTTCAAAAACCATCCAACATCGTCACACCATTCACAATCACCACCAGAGCAACCTTGCACCTGCGCACTGCCATTGATAAGTCGATGTCCCTTCCCCACCTCTGTTCTTCTATATGTATGAGTTTATTTTGCCTAGTTTTGTTTTGGGACAATAGATTTTATTACATGTGAGTTCGTATGTGTTGCAGGTTTTACACACATATCCAGAGACCAAGATTCCAACCAGCTGCTTTCATCAGCTATGATTTTAATTTTGATGATGTTTATGTCGATAAGAAGGGCATGATTTTGAATTTGGTGAATGATTTTGATTTTTGTGTTATTTTGATTTAGGTCTAATACTGTGTTTCATTTATAGGGTTTCTTTCTCCACCTAAATTTAACATTTCTTAGGTTATGTTATTTATCAAGATTTAATTAAAATTAACGTAAGCTAATGTGTAACATCTAAAAGTTATCCTTCTGTACTGTTGCTTTATTTAGATTGCTAATAGTGATGTATCAAACTTTTGGAAAGAAACAAATTCAGTTTGAAATGCTCTTTGAAACTAGTAGTCATTAATTGTATCTTACCATTGGATTGATTGATATTAGATAAGAATTTGATAGCATGAAAACTACAATATAAAATAAAAAGGATGTCAACTCTTTAGAAGCACAGTCAAGTTATGAAAGCGTGCATCATTCTATAACATATATAAACTTGTAACATTTATTTCATTCATATATAGAAACCATGGTTGAAACTAAGGCTTGTCGTGTTTGGGCAAGTTTTGGAGTTATTGACTCATGCAAGACAAAGAGATAATCCCCTGCTAAAGATGAAAATATAACGCTTAAAAGTGAAGTCATTGTGATATATGTATGTGAGTCTATGTTTGGATATGTATGTGTGATACTATACAAGAATGGATTGGACTAGAATGAGTGATTGTATATTGTGAGAAGAGTAAATTACATGATTTCTCCCTATGGTTTAGGGAAATTTACATGTTTGGTCCCTAACTTATTTTTTTAACTTAGAAGGTCCCTACTGTTTGTTTTTGTTACACAATTGGTCCCTGTCTGATCTAAAAAGACTATTTTTTTCTTTTTTAATTTATTTAATTAAATACACCCCCTCACATCACTTTGTCTACCTCACCATTTTTTCCTCTTTAAATAATAGTTATTTAAGGTAACATAGGGACCAAGCGTGTAACAAAAACAAACAGTAGGGACCAAACGCATAACAAAAATAAACAGTAGAGACCTTCCGAGTTAAAAAAAATTAAGGACCAAGCGTGCAAATTAACCTAAATCATAGGGACCATTCGTGTAATTTACTCTTGCGAGAAATAAAGAAGGTTGGTAACAAGTTTGTTTCTTCAGTTTGTTTGTTTTCTGATAAATAACCTCTTAGAAGTTGATTTGCAAATTATATTTTTTTACCATGTATTACAAGTGCAACTTTGATCCAAATATCCAAGTGCATCAGGTAAAGATTGGATGCTCTTTATCAAGGCACGATAAATATTGTTGAATTATATTGCCTGCGTCTTGACTTTTGGGATTCAACTTGAATTAATCTTTGCATATAGTTATGAAACCTATGTTTGATTAAAATTATTGAATAATATTGCATGCTTTAATATGAATGAAACTGATGCTTCCCAAAAATATGAAAATTCCGCATAATTGATAACTTTGAGAAATAAGATAAAAGTTTAGAATAAATACAAAATCTACTTCAATCTGATCGAATAAGACTGAAGCAACTACTTCCACCCAATCGGAAATAAAAGATACATATTCTTGAATGATGAATAATGAACAATTCGTTGTGATTTCTTCTCATTCAATTTGGAACAATTCTTTGATCATGAATCAAATATACAATGAATAAGGAAAAGTTGCAAATACTGATTGTGATTTATATGAAAAGATTAAAACAACTCTTGAAACTTTGAAAGAAATATACTTGAATTAAATTTATCTACAGTGTGCCGGCAAAGTGGAAAATTCCAATTGTAGTCGTATATTACTAACGGACACCGGTATATTATTTATAAGTTTTTAATTGGGTTAGACCTTAATAACTTTTTTATATATAACCTATAAACAGCATATTATTAATTAGTAGAATATAATTTTATTAGGTTCCCAATAAAAGCATAATCACACTGCATCATATCAATTAACAAAAAAGAGAAACCAAACTAGAGAAACCAAACTGGCGGTTTTAAAGAGGGTTTGGTTATGATGAGCTAGTTGGAACCATTAAATCTGTTTAGGTTCCGATTTTCTGGTTATTATTCTCACCCCTAGACAAAAAGGTATATTACATGAGGTTGAAAAAAAAACATATCTTTTAACCCAAAATCATGACGTTATAAAATATATACTAATAACAAATGGTGATTGTCATTCATCCTTTTTTTAATCTTGAAACAAAATTTTAATTTTTTTCAACACACAAAAACCAAATTATGCCATTATAAGAACCAATTTTTTAATTTAGTTTTTCAACACAAGAAAACATGAAATTTTTAATTTAGTTTTTCAACACAAGAAAACATGAAATATAATCGTAAAGGTGTTTTTCTGCCTAAAACATAACATACTCTTATTTTACCAAAAAAAAACAAAAAACAAAAAAAACAAAAAAACAAAAAACAAAAAACAAACCCACAAGATATTATTTTAACCCCAACAAAAAGATACTTTTATTTCTAACTTAATATAGGCCTTCAAAGACATCTACTCCACGCGTGAAAAGAAATTATACATGGTTGCTGCATTGCAGATGTACATTACTAGAGTGGTAAGAGAGTGACCATGGTTAGAGTGTATAAATAGGTGGATTTGGATTGTTGTTGCTTATTTGTTAACTTTTTAATATGTTTGTTACTAGGTGTGAGACCCATGTATTACATGAGTTTATTTAAAAAAAATTAAATTTAAAATTTTAACAATTTGAAAATTTTGAATTTATAAGAAAAATGAGAAATTTTTTGAATTATTAAAATTAATGAGTCTTTAATGTATTGAATACATTACATATATAAATTCTTTCTAATAAATACCTTACATATATATATTCCCTTATATATTTAATGTGGAACTTTAATTTAATAAAATGAGAAATACAATAAAATGACAAGTGGAAAATAGAAAATTTAAAAATTCTAGAAAATGACATGTGTCTAAATGAATGAGAAGAGGACATGTGGCAAAAAAAACATTTATTTATTATAGTATAAGGGTGTATTTTAAACTTTTACTAACGGTAAGATTGACTTTTTACTTATACATATATAATATATTAAACTTTTAATTTTATATAGTATAAGGGTGTATTTTAAACTTTTAAAATACTAGGTGGTTTAATCTTTTAATTAAACTAGACTTTTAATTTAATTAAGCTTAAACCATGTGATTATGGAACCATTAATTCTTTAATTAAACACTTTAATTAAATTAATAAAGTCCATAAGGTGCAATTTGAATTATTCAAAAACATCAATGTTCTAAATAAAAAAATTCAAAACTAAAAACTATTTAATTAATTTTTTAATTTATGAACCCAAGAGTTACACCTTTTAGTTACAAAAGTTTCTAAATTTGAGACTTTTCACATACCAAAACTTGAGGGCAAGTTTTGTAACTCTTGAAAAACCTTTGATTTCCATAACTTATGAGTTTAATGTAGTTTTTATGGATAAACTTTTCAAGTTCCATAACTTGAGGACAAGTTATGGAAGACTTTAAAGAACATTTAGATCAACATTTTAACAAATAAAAAAATTATTATATAATTTATTAGGATCTAGTTAAACTCATAAGTCAAAACAATTCATATCAACAATTTACAAAAAATTAGCCTATCGTATAAACTAATGCAAGTCTTGAAATTTTAACAATTATCTTTTGATTGGAAGAGGATCGTCATTACCAAATCAGAAAATACAATTTTTTATGATTACAAAATAGTTTGTGGTAAGGATCCTAGTCAAATTCTTGGCCAAAAACTCAAAATTCTGCAACCAGAAGCACCAACTCGTCGAGTGCATGATCATGACTCGTCGAGTTGCCTTTTTACTAAGTGGACTAATCGAGTCACCCAGTGGACTCAGCGAGTTCATCAGTCAGAGACCAGAAAATCGATTTTTTTTCAACTTTGAAAATTAACAAGCATCAAATATAACAGAAAACAATCCTAGGCTCTGATACCACTATTGGGTTTTGTATACTACAACATCCTATGGTGCACATACAACCCTATATGATTTGGATCTATGTTTTCTCTAATTGTGCATACAATATTGTTTCCAAAGCATTAAGCCTACAACTAGCATACAATTGACATAAACAACATAGAAATGAGTTATAGAATTACCTCTTGTTATAGCTTGTAGTTTTAGCCTTTAAGAACTTAGCACCTCAAATGTGATGTCTCAAATGGTTCACAAACACCATGAACAAAGGAGGACTTTTTGAGAGAGGATATCCTTGCATAAAAATAGGTTCAAATGAACTCTTAGAACATTTCTAGTTAACGATTTTAGCTATAGGGTGACTTTATATATATATATATATATATATATATATATATATATATATATATATATATATATATATATATATATATTGTAGGATTCTAAGAGTCATGGTTATTCCCTAATCCATACCCTTGGGCTTATTATCCATGATCCATGATCCATATAGACTAACTCTTTATGGATTCTTTCATAAACTTAGTCCATCATGTATCATAAGCCCAAACAATATATATTACTAATTTACACAATTAGTCCCCATTAATTTAATTAGTCTCTTTTGATCACTAAATTAATTCTTGATTAATACTAACTAAATAACATGGTTTCATATTAATATATTTGAACTTATAATATATTAATAAATTATAAATAGCCTCTTCTCAAAAGTCCATCCTACCAAATTGCTCTGGTGAAGGCAACCCATATGGACCATGCTACTCTCGGGTCAAGTACATACCAATTATAGTTATGGGCTTAGACACCTAATTTAACAAAAAATACTAAGCCAAAATCGACTTTGTTCTGCCAGAAGCTGAGTTACTGGCTGAAGGACCCATCGATGAACCAGTTCTAGGGTTTGTTCACAAGCAACAAAAGTGAAACAAAAAGGACTTCTTCCGAGTCCTCGACAAACACCTAGTTCCAACTAAAGTCCTTCAAAAATTCATTAGTTGTGTATCCAAGTCCAAAGCACCCGAACATGTCAAGGCAAAGTTTATGATCCAGCTTCAATGGTACATTGAGGTCAGAGAATGGTTACTCAGGGCCAACACATTCCTAAAAGAAGAAGCAAATTGAGCTGACTAGATTGCTAAGTTCACTTAAGGGGATATTGTTGGAACCTAAAAGTTAACCTCTAGCAATCTCTATCTTTTGGATGTTCCAAAGTCAGTTAGTTCCAAAGTGAATGATATTCCAGAGTCAGCCTGTGTTCCGAAGTCAAATTGGTGTCCGTAATAAAGAAAATGTTCAAGTGTTAATGTTCCAAATTGGTGTATGTCCGAATCAGTTTATCTGTCTATATTAATTACTTTTGTCATTTAGTTTGATGTAATGTATCATAGGACTTAATATATTTTGTCTACTTAGATAATCAGAGTGTCAAGAGTAACTCTATTATCCGGTTTTATGTATGATTTTGGTTAGTATGATGTAACCTGTTCTCCTATTTATGGAGCATTCAATTACAAAACAAACGGCAGATTCTTCCACCAAAGATAGATATTCTTACATTTACTTCACTTACACCTTTCTCTCAAATCACATCTTTCAAACATTCTTCTTATTTTCTTTACCTTGATCATTAACTTCTAGCTTTATTCATGAATTGAATACTTTGTTGAATCTCTTACTTCATATCTTAACTGGTCATACCAGACTTGACTGGAACATTCATTTAGTAGCAGACATTGATCTTAAGCATTAACTCAATGTTTGAGTTTTCAAACCTTGTCCCTACGGAATCAAATCCTTGTTTTCACAAAAGGTAGTTCCATTTCAAAGGCAAGTGCTGAAGCACCCATTAGGTCAAACATTAAAATGCTTAAACCTAATTACCAATGGGTTCCTAAAGGTCACATTTCAAAATTGTCCAAAAGTCTTGTAACTTCTCTATGTTCCTTAACTGATAAACAGGATATGTCATGGGACACAGTATCTTGTGTAGATAGTTATTGTAAATCCAGTTTCAAAATGGACTGGGATCCAAAAACCAACTAATATTGCACTATGTGGCAGAGCAGCTATGGAGGAATATCATCAAACTTCGGTATGTTGATGGTGACTATTCTAGGAACATGATAGAGGACATCTCTCTTATGCATGACATTCAGAATTTTAATTGAGAGCATGAGTCCTTTGCGGGAAAGTAGAAATAAAAGATCATTCAAATGGGGATCGTATTTAACGGCATGATGAATTTTTAATATGTTAACTTCATTCCGGAATTGAAACATAGTTGAGGCTGAATACATTGTTGTGTCTGCGTGCTGTTCTCAGGTCATCTGGATGCAACTTCAATTGCTGAATTATGGTTTGAATTTTCTTGATACTCCTTTTTTCTAAAAATGATTCTTTTTGAAGACTAATTTTTTTTGTTTTCTACATTTTGTATTTTATTTTTGTTTTTGTTAATTTTGTTCATATTTCTCCTCTATGCATAAATTTTAGGGGAGAATTAAAACCAAAAAAATTATAAAATTAAAAAAATCCAAAAATATGTTTATTTTTTTTCTTTTTCAGAATAATCAAAAATGAAGAAATATTTTTATTGATTTTGAGTGTATTTTAATTTTGTTTTTATTCTTAGTTATTTTATTGTGTGCTAAGCTTATTTTATTTGATTTTATTTTATCTCAAAATTTTCATTTGTCTTAAAACTCAAATTCAAAAGAACAAGAGGCTCAAGGAGACCATGTTAGAATTTTATGTGCTTTAATTGATCTTGAAAGGAATTGATGGAATCACACTTCAAACTACTTTCACAAGGAATTGAAGGCATGAAACCGTACAAATTGTCTGTTAGGTAGTTTCTCTCTAAGAGTTGTCGTATTCACGGAATTAAAGGCATGAAACTGTACAAACTGTCAGTTAGGCAGTATCTTTCCAAGAACTGTCATATCTAAGATATTGAAAGTCTAAAACCATACAGACTATCAAATTGGTCTTTTCAGTTATCTTTACCTAAGAACTGTCATGGCACCAGGGCGATTCACCCAACCAGGAAATAAATATCATTGAACATCCCGCCCAGGGTCTTGACACTCTTTTTGTCATGCAAAACTGCGGACACTCAAATGTATTCTCGGATATGTTCTCCGCACTTAAGGAATTAACGGTTATTGGCACTAGGGCAATGCACCTCGCAAGGCATGATTATCGTTGAACGTCCCGCCAAAGGGCCTTGACCTTCATGTCATGCTAAACTGTGGAAATATGTATTCATATATTTTTGTCACATGATTGTTTTGTGAGTTATTCCTAATTAACTCTCACTGGCACTAGAATGGTACACTCAACTGAGATTCAAAAACCATTGAACGTCTCGCCAAGGGCCAAGTTAACTTGTTAACTTGAAAAACTGTATTGAAGCAAGTCTTCGTTCTTCTCCTTAACAACCACAACCTTCAAAACCATCCAACATCGTCACACCGCTCACAATCACGACAAGAGCAACCTTGCACCTGCGCACTACCATTGGTAAGTCGATGTCCCTTCCCCACCTCTGTTCTTCTATCTGTATGAGTTTATTTTGCCTAGTTTTGTTTTGGGACAATAGATTTTATTACATGTGAGGTCGTATGTGTTGCAGGTTTTACACACATATCCAGAGACCAAGATTCCAACCAGCTGCTTTCATTAGCTATGATTTTAATTTTGGTGATGTTTATGCCGATAAGAAGGGCATGATTTTGAATTTGGTGAATGATTTTGATTTTTGTGTTATTTTGATTTTGGTCTAATACTGTGTTTCATTTATAGGGTTTCTTTCTCCACCTAAATTTAACATTTCTTAGGTTATGTTATTTATCAAGATTTAATTAAAATTAACGTAAGCTAATGTGTAACATCTAAAAGTCATCCTTCTGTACTGTTGCTTCATTTAGATTGCCAATAGTGATGTATCAAACTTTTGGAAAGAAACAAATTCAATTTGAAATGCTCTTTGAAACCAATAGTCATTAATTGTATCTTACCATTGCATTGATTGATATTAGATAAGAATTTGATAGCATGAAAACTACAATATAAAATAAAAAGGATGTCAACTCTTTAGAAGCACAGTCAAGTTATGAAAGCGTGCATCATTCTATAACATATATAAACTTGTAACATTTATTTCATTCATATATAGAAACCATGGTTGAAACTAAGGCTTATCGTGTTTGGGCAAGTTTGGAGTTATTGACTCATGCAAGACAAAGAGATAATCCCCTGCTAAAGATGAAAATATAACGCTTAAAAGTGAAGTCATTGTGATATATGTATGTGAGTCTATGTTTGGATATGTATGTGTGATACTATAAAAGAATGGATTGGACTAGAATGAGTGATTGTATATTGCGAGAAGAGTAAATTACATGATTGCTCCCTATGGTTTAGGAAAATTTACATGTTTGGTCCCTAACTTATTTTTTTAACTTAGAAGGTCCCTACTGTTTGTTTTTGTTACACAATTGGTCCCTGTCTGATCTAAAAAGACTATTTTTTCTTTTTTAATTTATTTAATTAAATACACCCCCTCACATCACTTTGTCTACATCACCATTTTTTCCTCTTTAAATAATAGTTATTTGAGGTAACATAGGGACCAAGCGTGTAACAAAAACAAACAGTAGGGACCAAACGCATAACAAAAATAAACAGTAGAGACCTTCCGAGTTAAAAAAAATAAATTAAGGACCAAGCGTGCAAATTACCCTAAATCATAGGGACCATTCGTGTAATTTACTCTTGCGAGAAATCAAGAAGGTTGGTGACAAGTTTGTTTCTTCAGTTTGTTTGTTTTTTGATAAATAACCTCTTAGAAGTTGATTTGCAAATTATATTTTTTACCATGTATTACAAGTGCAACTTTGATCCAAATATCCAAGTGCATCAGGTAAAGATTGGATGCTCTTTATCAAGGCACGATAAATATTGTTGAATTATAATGCCTGCGTCTTGACTTTTGGGATTCAACTTGAACTAATCTTTGCATATAGTTATGAAACCTATGTTTGATTAAAATTGTTGAATAATATTGCATGCTTTAATATGAATGAAACTGATGCTTCCCAAAAATATGAAAATTCCGCATAATTGATAACTTTGAGAAATAAGATAAAAGTTTAGAATAAATACAAAATCTACTTCAATCTGATCGATTAAGGCTGAAGCAACTACTTCCACCCAATCGGAAATAAAAGATACATATTCTTGAATGATGAATAATGAACAATTCGTTTTGATTTCTTCTCATTCAATTTGGAACAATTCTTTGATCATGAATCAAATATACAATGAATAAGGAAAAGTTGCAAATACTGATTGTGATTTATATGAAAAGATTAAAACAACTCTTGAAACTTTGAAAGCAATATACTTGAATTAAATTTATCTACAGTGTGCCGACAAAGTGGAAAATTCCAATTGTAATCGTATATTACTAACGGACACCGGTATATTATTTATAAGTTTTTAATTGGGTTAGACCTTAATAACTTTTTATATATAACCTATAAACAACATATTTTTAATTAGTAGAATATAACTTTATTAGGTCCCCAATAAAAGCATAATCACACTACATCATATCAATTAACAAAAAAGAGAAACCAAACTAGAGAAACCAAACTGGCGGTTTTAAAAAGGGTGTGGTTATGATGAGCTAGTTGGAACCATTAAATCTGTTTGGGTTCCGATTTTCCGGTTATTATTCTCACCCCTAGACAAAAAAGCATATTACATGAGGTTGAAAAAAAAACATATCTTTTAACCCAAAATCATGACATGATAAAATAAATATTAATAACAAATGGTGATTGTCATTCATCCTTTTTTTAATCTTGAAACAAAATTTTAATTTTTTCAACACACAAAAACCAAATTATGCCATTATAAAAACCAATTTTTTAATTTAGTTTTTCAACACAAGAAAACATGAAATATAATCGTAAAAGTGTTTTTCTGCCTAAAACATAACATACTCTTATTTTACAAAAAAAAAAAACAAAAAACAAAAAAACAAAAAAACAAAAAACAAAAAACAAACCCACAAGGTATTATTTTAACCCCAACAAAAAGATACTTTTATTTCTAACTTAATATAGGCCTTCAAAGACATCTACTCCACGCGTGAAAAGAAAATTATACATGGTTGGTGTATCGCAGATGTACATTACTAGAGTGGTAAGAGAGTGACCATGGTTAGAAAATTTAATAAGTCTTTAATGTATTGAATACATTAAATATATAAATTCTTTCTAATAAATACCTTACATATATATAATCCCTTATATATTAAATGTGAAACTTTAATTTAATAAAATGAGAAATACAATAAAATGACAAGTGGAAAATAGAAAATTTAAAAATTCTAGAAAATGACATGTGTCTAAATGAATGAGAAGAGGACATGTGGCAAAAAAAAACCTTTATTTATTATAGTAGATTGATTGATTGATTGATTATAATAGATTGATGTTTCCTTAATGTTGCATCTATTGCATATCAAGAATTTAAACAAATGAAGCCTATATGGAAAGATAATTCCAAACATTGGTGTTCATCGAAAGATCATTCCAATCAATAAAGCTTTGGCAAGACAATTCCAACACTGGTGTTCACGGAAAGACTATGTGGTGCCTTCGAAAACAATTTAATCATTTAAAAGAAATTCAAAATGAAACTTACAAAAGTATTATTTAATTTTCACAAATACACAAAAATTATGATTTTTAAAAGAAATCCATGAACGAACACTAAAAAGGCGAATTTTGAAACTTAGGTTATATAAAGGTTTCTAAGAAAACACACATAAATAAGTAAATAATGTGTAATTGTAATGATACATGAAGTGTGAAAAAACAACAAACTTTTGTTTATCATCCTAAAGATTAACACATTGAGTTTTTTTTTTTCGTAAAAACAATGTATTTTTCTGTTTAAACTAATAAAAAAACACATTGTTATTTTTTTAATTAAAACATTATTATTATTATTATTATTATTATTATTATTATTTAACCTATGTGACCAACACAATCTTTTTATAACCAAAAAAGCAAGTTAAATTTTTTTATCCGAGATAACAATATAATTTTTTTAACATAAAAAACCTACTTACTTTTATTTTTTTACACAAAACCAAAATATATTTTTCATTTTAACCATAACCAGAGGGGATTCATGCACGCCTTTGGCACTGTGTTCGTTTTTTTCTCTTGTCAGCAAAAACCTCCTCTGATAAAAGTCAAAACATTAGTCAACAGAAGGTTCTAGAATTGTGGAAAAATATTTGAATTTTAGTATTACCTTGAGTACCAGTTGGACCAAAAACACGGTTGAATTGAAACAACTTTTTTCCATATTTATGATGTTTTAAAGGATCTAAAACCACTAATTACCCATCTTCTCCATTGTAATCAATCACGTTCTTTGTGTCAGTTCTAAATGCAATGCAGGTCAAATCCTATAGTAAACCCAAATGTTTCCTGAAAATTTAAAGATTGTTGAAGGTAAATACAACATTTTAGTAACGTTTAAAGTTTAACAAAAATAAAAATAAGTTGTTTAACTTTTAAATCTTCGACCATGTTGTATAAAGTCTGTTTTTCTTTCACAACCTTATGGTATCCTTTTACAGCCATGGGCAATACCTCTACTTGACTCTCTGAAACAATCAGCAAAAAAATAAATTCGTTAATGTTAAGTGTACAAAAAAAAAGACTTAGTAAAGTTTGAAGAATGGAAATATTGCAATCGGCATACCCATTTGTTTTAGATCATTTTGGAGCTGCAATTGTAGGTTTTCAAACTCAGTCTTAGTGCTTGAATATAATGATTTTAGTTTCTGAAAGATGGAAATTTAAATAATATCCATGTATACGGATGTGTTTATGTTGCAATAAATGGTAATCTGAAGGCTCTGATTTGTCCTTTCCAATCCTCTTCTTCTTGTGAGCAATTCTTGCCCTCTTTCTTTGCAATGTCGATGGTGTCACCAACCTCTGTATCTAAGGAGCCTTGCTCACTTCATTACCTGTATGTATTAAATTTCCATTAAACCCGTCAATCAATGAATCAATCCAATCACCCTTCTGCTAAAACATATGTATAACGAAAGAAATAAAAATACACTTCCATTTTTTCTTAATTATATATAAAGTTTAGATACTAATATAGATCAAATTTACCTGTATAGCATACGGTGCCATAACATGCAGATCATTCTTCCAACCCCAGATAACAAAATGAAACTTTGGTAACAAATTTAAAAAAAAATTGTCAGAACAGAAAGTTGTGACATTGTAATGGGAACAATATTAAAAGTGAAAGGTGAAGAAGTGTATCAGAATGTTAAGCGAAGTATGCTAGGAATTGATATAATTAAATAACTTTTACCACTTGTTATTAGTGATGGAAGAAAGTCCTCAACATAGATTGTCTTATTGTTAATGTTGTTCAATAATTCATCATCATGTTTTCCAATTGAACTTACAGATTCAGCAATATCTCCCATTCAAACCTGATGGATAAATAAAATCAATAAATGCCTTTAAAAATAATAATTATATATTTTTTCCTTTTTAATCATTCTTTTACCCGTTGCATTCGTCTACAAGGAGATATGAATAAAATTTGAAAGGTAACTCACTTTAAGATTCCCTCAGCATTTATATGTCTCACCTCTCCTATAAAGAGCTTTAGCATTTCTTGTATCTATTGCCACTACTTGGAGAATTTCTGATATATAAGTTGTTCGTTATTAAAAGACAATATGATTTACAAGGAAAACAATGAACCTCATACTTATAGCCTTCCCCACTCCACATTACCTATTTTCTTTTCCTTTCATCTTTGTGTGTTATGGATTTTAGCTCCATCCATTTTGCCCGTAATTCCAGATTTCTTTGGAGTATATTTTTGTGATTGTATGCCACTGTTTTTTGGTTCTACTTGTGTGTAGATGTGTGAATTTGTGTATAGGCCTTTCCTTTTTTCTTCAATGTAAGCACGGTTAAGCAATCTATCAAATTGTCAATGGTTATAAATCGTTAGAAGAAGATATTATAACTTTTTTGAGAAAAATAAGATATAACAAACCATTTAGAGCTGTTTCTTTTGTATATAATGACCTTAATCATGACAAATATAAATATATATGAGTATATATCTATGTTATATACCTATTGTTGGATTAATGTCTAAGGCTGTAACTATATTTGGTAAGTATTTGACTCGGTTGTGCATGGTCTTTTTGGGTTGCCTTCACCATAGCAACTTGACAGGATGATTTGTTAAAAGAGAAGATATATTATTGTTAATATATTATGAGAATAATATATTAAAGGAATAATAATGTTATTTGATTAATATATGTCATATATTAATTGAGATTAATTTGGTGACCTAAAAAGGTTAATTGAATAAAGGGGCATAAACTGTCAAATGTGTGATAGTTGTGTTTTTGGGCTATGTATCCTTATGGATATAAGGGTGGACGGATTTTAGGGTTAGGAGACATTAAAATCATCCAAGCCTAGTATCTAGGAGGATCTTTGGATTGCTTAGGGCCTAAGTTATTCAATTAGGGTTAAGGGTGAAACCCTAATAGCTCATAGTATAAATAGATCCCTTGGGTGAGGGAAATCGGGATTCATGCAAGGCAAGAAACCCTATAGCCGATTTCTCACCCTCCTCTCTCTCTCAAGATCATCCTCCTGCTATATGGTGTTTTTAAGCCATTAAAGGAGTGACAATTGTGACTCTAAGCTCCAAGAAGAAGAAGTTTCAAGCAAGTAACTCAAGGTATGGTTCTAGATCCGATTTCATATGATAAGATTCAATTGTTTACACTAGATCTAGAATTGTAAGCCTTGGATATAATGTATGTTCAACTAGAGAAACCTAGATCCAAGCATTAGGGTTTGCATGTGCACATATGAAAGTTCTTATGGCTCAAACCCATCAGTGGTATCAGAGCTTTGATTGATTTTCTATTGAATTGATGCATTGGTTGATTGCTTGTTGCTTGAAAAATTCGATTTTTGTGATTCTGGCTGATGAACTCAGCGAGTTCCATTGTGGACTCGACGAGTAGCTCCAACTCGGCGAGTCCATAGTGGAACTCGGCGAGTTCGAGTGTCAAAAGGAGGTAGTTTCGGGATTTCTTGATGTTTTACTTTAGGATACTTTCCTTAACTGCTTTGGGTCATTAAAATCCGATTTTAATCATATATATGAGTATATTCTTGACCAAACAAATGATAATTACCAATTAGTTGAATAATAATTTCCTTATGTGATAATAATTGATTATTTGAATTGAATTGGTAAATTGTTTTGCAAGTAATATTGAATGAGATCAAATTGAGATAATCAATTAGTTGATTTATATTATTTGCTATTTGATCCTTATGTTTTGAAAACTTTAAAACTTGTCCTCAAGTTTTGAAATTTAAGTTTTGTGATTAAAAGTTTAATTTGAATAATTTAAATTTCAAACCCTAGAATTTTACAAGTTTAAAATTCGATACTATATTAATATATTATTACAAGCTTTATATATATATATATATATATATATGTGTGTGTGTGTGTGTGTGTGTGATTTAAAAATGCTAGTCTTACCGTTAGTAGGCCTCATTCACGAAGCCAGTCTAGAAGGTGGGTATAAGGTTGCTGCCTATAAAATGGCGCTTAATGGGTGTACACTCACACCCACCGCTTGCTTGACTGGTGGAGGGTTGTTAGCCGAACGGGTAGGATAGGGCAAACCTCTTCTCATTAATAAGTATATTGAATCTATATAAAGTAACTAAATGTGCTTCATAAAATTCTCAATCTTAGTTACTTTAAGAAAAGTGAATTGATGCAATCTCATGAAATTACACTTTGCACCCTTGCTAAGAAGTTAGTGGAGCGTGTGTGGTTAACCGGCACACTAATTGGTTCTAAGCAAAGGTGGCAAAGGGTGATTCATTGTTTGTTATAGTTCGGTGGAGCGTGTGTGGTTTACCGGCACATCGAATAGGTGATTGTAACAATGAAGGCACCATATAGATTTGCATGATTATTCACACCCACTTTGTGATCCTCGGTATCCCAGTCACAAACTAGAGGGGCATATCGAGATTTAAACATTCCGTTGAAAAGTTCAATGAATCTCAAAGAAATCTAGGAATTCTCAATACATTTAAAACTTAAAGCTTATGTTTTTCTTGGTGAAAAATTAGTGAATCGTCATTCACTTACCTCCAAATTATTTGCATGTTGGATTACGGCATCCCTTTTCTAATATGTAAATAATGTTGTTGGGTCCTATCCCTAATTTTTCACTTTGGGTGTTAATTAGGGACTTAATTCTAATCAAATTTATTCATTTCTATTTGTAGATGTCTAATGCAAACAACGTTGTTGCTAGCTCATTCACGCTAATGAGCCTTTGTCAAAAAGTGACTTTTGATGGATCGAACTTTAGCGAATGGATAAGATACATTCGCACGATCGCGCGTTACGAGGACAAAGAGTATGTTCTCTACGAGAAGCTCGAGAAGATCAATCCAGAAATTGCTACTCCGGAAGAAATGGTTGTATTTGAGACCCATGAGCGTGATGTAACGAAAGTCCATTGCATCATGCTAGCTACGATGAACTCCGAATTCCAAAAGTCTTATGAGGACATGTATCCTTATGAAATGCATCTAGACTTGATGGAGAGATATCACCAAAGCGTGAGGCAAGAGCGATATGAGATCATAATGAATATGATCACTGCTAAAATGGGAAGTGGAGAGTCTCTAACCATGCACTTGCAAAAGATGCAAAGGTATGTTGATCATCTTTGCAAGTTGAATGTCAACTTTGGGGAAGATTTGGCTATCAACATTGTTCTTTACTCCTTGCCCTCATGCTACAACCAATTTAGGATGACCTACCACATGAACAAGGAAGAGGTCACCCTAAGAAAACTCCAAGGGATCCTAAGGACTATTGAGAGCAAACTCAAGGACAAGTCTGTTGCACCAACTCCCAATCCACCCGCTGCTCCTGTTTTGGCTATTGGGCAGGGAAGGGGCAAGAAGAGGAAGGCTTCTTCGAAGAAACACCGCAAGGGAAAGTCCCAAGATGGTTCCTCTTCTAGTGGGACCAAGGTTGATCCTGCTAAGCCCAACCCAAACCTAAAGGAGGCAGAGTACCATCATTGCCACAAAATAGGGCATTGGAAGAGAAGCTGCCCGAAATATCTGCAAGCCATCAAGGATGGGGAGATCAACCCATCTTTCGCAGGTATTTACACAATTAAATCTAACGATTCATATCATGCTATTTCTTGGGTTCTTGATACAGGGTGTGGTTACCACATTTGTTCTGATTTGCAGGGACTAGGAAGAAATAGGGATGTGGAGCTTGGAAGAATACATCTAATCATGGGGAACAGAAGATCGTCGCCTGTTACCAAGATTGGAGTGTATTCTTTAGTGCTAAGTAATGGATTGAATTTAGATTTAAATAATTGTTGCTACTCGCCAAATATGGCAAGAAACATCATTTCTTTTCACGGTTTATTTAGACAAGGATTTAGATATATATTTAATAATGAGAATGGTTCAATTTATGCTTATCTAAATGGTGTTTTATATTTTGAAGCAATGCCTTGTAATGGAATTTATGAAACTGTTATGATTGTAGATAACCTAGGAAATGATGTGTTGTGTATGGATTATTCAAATAGTATGGATAAAGCATCCTTGTGGCATTGTTGTCTTGGACATGTCAACAAGAAGCGCATAGCCCAACTCCAAAAGGGTGGAGTGTTAGAGTCATTCGACCTTAGGGAAGATGACACGTGCGAATCTTGTTTACTTGGAAAGATGACCAAGTAACCCTTCACTGGTACTTGTGAGAGGGTGAGGGTTTATTGGATCTCATACACACTGACGTGTGTGGGCCCTTTAGATCCACCACAAAGGATGGGAACCGCTTCTACATGACTTTCACCGATGATTATAGTAGATATGGGTATATTTACTTAATCAAGCACAAGTCAGAAACATTTAAAAAGTTCAAAGAGTTCAAACATGAAGTGGAGAATCAATTGGGCAGGAAAATCAAGATGCTTCGATCCGATCGAGGAGGAGAGTACCTAAATCTTGAATTCCACGACTATCCCAAGGAATGCAGAATAGTTTCGCAATTGACGCCACCTAGGACACCGCAGTTGAATGGAGTGGCAGAAAGGCGTAATCGTACTCTGTTAGACATGGTTCATTCTATGATGAGTCGTGCTTCACTACCTATCTCATTCTGGGGGTATGCCTTAGAGACTGTCGCCCATATCCTTAACCGAGTCCCTACAAAGAAGGTTGCCAAAACACCTCACGAGATGTGGACAGGGAAAGCTCCCTCGTTGCCACATATCAAGGTTTGGGGTTGTGAAGTTTTCGTAAGACGAGAAACTCACGACAAGCTCGAACCTCGTAGTGAGCGATGTATTTTCATTGGCTACCCGTAGAAATTCTTTGGATATCTCTTCTATAGACCGAGTGACAATGTTGACTTCTTTGCAAGGAGAGGGGTTTTCCGAGAGCGTGCACTCATAAGCCAAGGAGAAAGTGGGAGGCAAATCGATCTTGAAGAGATTCAAGATTCGATCAATGAAGGAACCTCTAACGCTGGCGCTCAACCCAAGGAGGAAACTCCGGTTCAACAGATTGACGAGTCCTTACCTCTTAGACATTCCGAAAGAGTTAGAGTTCAACCCCAGTTTTATGGTCTTCATATTACTATCGAAGGGGACATGTATATTATTGATGGCACACTAATAAATCTAGATGAACCTAATAGCTATAAGGAAGCCATGGTAGGCCCAGAGTCTGCAAAATGGAAAGAGGCGATGGACAACGAGATTCAGTCCATGTATGACAACCAAGTTTGGAATTTGGTTGACAATGTGCCCGGACGTAAGACGGTTGGGTGCAAATGGATCTTCAATAAGAAGACCGACGTGGATGGGAATGTGCACACGTATAAGGCACGATTGGTTGCGAAGGCTTTACTCAAACTCCCGGAGTTGACTATGATGAGACCTTCTCACCAGTTGCTAAGATAAAGTCTATTAGGGTGATGCTAGCCATTGCTGCATTTCATGATTATGAGATATGGCAAATGGATGTCAAGACCACTTTCCTTAATGGGAAGTTGGCTGAGGATGTTTACATGGCTCAGCCAAAAGGTTTTGTCAATCTGAAGCATCCAAATAGAGTGTGCAAGCTTGAGAAGTCCATTTATGGACTTAAGCAAGCATCTCGCAGGTGGAATCTTTGCTTTGGATTTGTACGAAGTGAAGATGAATCATGTGTATATGTCAAGGACAGTGGGAGTATAGTTAGCTTCCTCGTTTTGTATGTCGATGACATACTCCTCATAGGAAACGACGTCCCGACTTTGTAGGAGGTTAAGTCCTGGCTCAGGAAGTGCTTCTCTATGAAGGAACTCAGAGAGGCTTCCTATATTTTGGGATTAAGGATAGTAAGAGAACGAAGTAAGAGACTAATAGGACTTAGTCAGAATACTTACTTGGATAAAGTACTAAAAAGTTTTAGTATGGAAAACTCGAAGAAGGGAGAACTACCAATACCTAGTAATGCCAAATTGAGTAAGACTCAAAGCTTGAGTACAGAAGCCGAGATAGCTAAGATGAGCCGAGTACCTTACGCTTCCGCAGTTGGCTCAATCATGTATGCTATGACGTGTACTCGCCCTGATGTGGCCTTTGCTTTGAGCATGGTCAGTAGATATCAAGGGAATCCTGGCAAAGCTCATTGGATTGCGGTCAAGAATATACTTAAGTACCTTCGGAGGACCAAGGAATGGTTCTTAGTCCTCGGAGGGAGTGATGACTTAAAGGTGCGAGGGTATAGTGACGCAAGCTTCCAGACCGACAGGGACAATTATCGTTCGCAGTCAGGTTGGGTCTTTACCCTTAATGGAGGAGCAGTGACTTGGAAAAGTTCCAAGCAAGAGACCGTAGCTGATTCAACGTGTGAATCAGAGTACATTACAGGTAACGAAGCGTCAAAGGAGGCGATGTGGTTGAAGAACTTCATTGGTGATCTTGGAGTTGTGCCTGCCATAAAGGAGCCTATGGAAATTTTCTGTGATAATGAAGGAGCGGTTGCCTTGACCAAGGAACCGAGGGATCATGGTAGATCTTGGCATATGGACAAAAAATATCACTTTATTAGACATCGAGTAAAAGATGGACACCTCGTAGTAAAGAGGGTATCGTCAGAGGATAACCCAACAGATCCGCTTACGAAGGGACTGAGCAGGGTTAAGCATTTGCAGCACGCTAGGAGCATTGGGATGAAAGACGATATTAGTTTAGATTAGATAATTTTGGAAACATGTAATAGATAAATGTAATTGCCATTTGATGATTAAATAAAGGAGTATTATTTATAAGTAAAGCTACTGTCTTATGTTAATTGTTTAACTATTGTGTCACTTTGCATGTTTTGACTTCCTAAATAATTGAGTTATTAAGAATAGTCGAATTATTCGAATGGTCCACAATCATTCATATGTTGGAAGTAGGTATGAATGAAGATTGTCATGAATTGGTGTGTAGATTGTCTAAAAGGTATTAGACATAGCAAAGGTTTGCTGCAATGTTCATGAGTGCCTATGAACAAGTTTTGAGCATTGGAATAAACCTGCGCTTGCTGGAATCACTTTATGGAATGTGACACCAGTGATCGCAAGACGATAATATCATATGGTCTTAAAACCAAGATATATGGTTTATTGTTTATTAATTGGTTGTGCATTGACAATACGAGACCGCATAAGTAAATTGATGTCATAAAACGCATCGTTGTGTGTAGTCGATTAGTAAATAGTAAATGCATATAAGTCGAAGTTTATCTGTTACTTTTATCCTAAGAGGGTAAAAGCGATATTAGGGCCCCTTGATGATTTGATTTGACTTATGTGCCAGGCCCGGTTAGGACTGAATTTATTTGTTCAATTAAGTTCTATGTCAAATGAATCTGAGATCGAGAAACCAACTGCTGGACAATAAGTTCCATGAGATTGTCCGCACAATATCTAAACAGAGGACTGTACGATCCCTTATCTAAAGGACAAGATACTGATAAGATCATAGTTTGACAGCATCTTTGAGAGCTACGATTGCTAATTGGATTGTGTTTGCATATATAGTTACTCGACTTATCCAAGTGGGAGACTGTTGGATTAATGTGTAAGGCTGTAACTATATTTCGTGAGTACTTGACCCGGTTGTGCATGGTCCTTTTGGGTTGCCTTCACCATAGCAACTTGACAGGATGATTTGTTAAGAGAGAAGAGATATTATTGTTAATATATTATGAGAATAATATATTAAAGGAATAATAATGTTATTTGATTAATATACGTCATATATTAATTGAGAATTAATTTGGTGACTTAAAGAGGTTAATTGAATAAAGGGGCATAAACTGTCATATGTGTGATAGTTGTGTTTTTGGGCTATGTATCCTTATGGATATAAGGGTGGATGGATTTTAGGGTTAGGAGACCTTAAAATCGTCCAAGCCTAATATCTAGGAGGATCTTTGGATTGCTTAGGGCCTAAGTTATTCAATTAGGGTTAAGGGTGAAACCCTAATAGCTCATAGTATAAATAGATCCCTTGGGTGAGGGAAATCGGGATTCATGCAAGGCAAGAAACCCTAGATCCGATTTCTCACCCTCCCCTCTCTCTTAAGATCATCCTCTTGCTAGTTGGTGTTTGTAAGCCATTAGAGGAGTGACAATTGTGACTCTGAGCTCAATGAAGAAGAAGTTTCAAGCAAGTAACTCAAGGTATTGTTCTAGATCCGATTTCATATGATAAGATTCAATTGTTTACACTAGATCTAGAGTTGTAAGCCTTGGATATAATGCATGTTCAATTAGAGAAACCTAGATCCAAGCATTAGGGTTTGCATGTGCACATAGGAAAGTTCTTATGGCTCAAAACCATCACCTATGTACTGTAGCATCATGGTATTGGATTTGTCTTGATTTCATAGCCTCATCATTCTCATCAACAAATAATTCCTTTGACCCATACCTTGTGATGTCTTCCAGATCTTCCTACATTGTAATATGTCATAACCATATTACATAACAACTTCTTCATATACATAATATATTTTTTGTACATTCATATGAACATCAAATTATTATAAACATGTACCTTATTGATGTTTTGACTTTTAAGCTTGCGAAAACCCAACTACTCTATTTGTACACTGTCTCACCATAGTTACTATGTAAAGAATGAAGTGTTGGAGGAATAGTAATTCCCAATCGGCTAGCAAGTCGGCTAGCCCAGGCCTAAACATGAGGTAGGGTATGAAGATAAGACAAAAGGACTTAAAAACGGATTAAAATATATTAGAATAAAAATCATTTCAATAAATGTTTCTCAACTTTCAACCCATTTCAATTTTTACCAACTCATTAAGGATCTAATAATATGTTGTAGGATCTGATAATATGTTGTAGGAACAGGTTGTCTCATTCAATATATCAGTTGTTTTAGGGTCAATCGCATTCTTGTCAGGATGATACCTAAGAAACAACATCAGAATAATAGAATTAGTTCATGAATAGCTTCAAAAGTTTTGATCTAACACATGTTGACACTCAAAAGATGAAGATATAAGACCCATATTTGTTTACAGATTGACATATATGTCAAAAAGGACAAAGAACATAAGAGATTTGTTAACTAAAAAAAATCAAATAAATAGGCATGAATTATAGAAAGATTTTTGGATTCCTTAGCCACACAAGATATTAATAAAAAAATAATGATATTGGCATTTTCACAAACGCTTGGAGTGCATCGTTTGAATAGATTATGTTGATTGTTAACCTTTTCTAACAAATCGAATTTAGGATTGTATTGGGCACCACAGGTAGTAAGACGATACCACCAACACATAAATCTCTACAACAAGCAACGGATCCGGCCTTCGTCTTCTTTGTTGACTTCACACAAGATGGAAAATCCTCGACTGCAGAGAGCACACAAATATTGAGGTCTTGAACTTGAAACTAGATATAAGAACAAAGAAAGATATTGGAGCAGGGTTGGATTATGATTGTTACTACTTAATTATGCATGACAATCGGAATCAAGAAGCCAACAACTAAAAGCCAAATGACAGAATATGATGGCAGTGGCAAGAATATGGGCTAACATCCGGAAAAAAAACGATGAGCTTTCCTGTGCGTGTCATTCAGAAGCGGAATAGAAGCAAGAGAGAAGAGATCCTTCTATATGTGCATTCAATTGAAAAGTTCAATTTCAATTATAAAAAATACGTATATGTTTATGAGGAAAAAAACTTTCTGTGAGCAGCCCTCAGTTGTTCTCCGAATGAAATCTTCGCCATCCTCTTCTTCTTCGTGATGATGATTCTGATGGGTTTTGGTCCTAAGAACATCCTATGTGCTCATACAAACCCTAATGATTGGATCTAGGTTTCTCTATTGTACATGCAAGTTATCCAAGACTATAAACCCTAATTCTAGCATTCAAGTAATCATATTAACATGAGAATAGGTTTAAGATGTTACCTTGATTGTTATGTAGCAATAACAATCCCAAATCTCCTTGTATTGACTTTAGAAAGCTTAGAGTCACAAATGTCACTCCTCTAATGGTTCACAAATACCATAAGCAAGAGGATGAAGAGGAGAGAGGATAGAGGCTGCCCAAAAACGTGTGAAACCCTAGAACAAGTCTTAGCCACGTTTTTGGTCCTTAAGGGGTCTATATATATAGGAGGCTATTAGGGTTATCTAACAAGGAAACTCTAATTTGGATGCTTAAGCCCTAAGCAACCCATTGACTCCTTTAATTAAGGCCTTGGACGATTTACCCATGAGTTTCCCATAGAATTCGTCCACTCCTTAATTTAAGACAATCCATAGCCCATAATGCAATTATCTTATAATTACAATTCCAGTCCCTTAAGTTTAATTAATCTCTTTTAGTCACAAAACTAATTACCAATTAATTATTGACTAATATTAATTAAACAATATGATTTCTCCTTTAATATATTATTCCCATAATATATTAATAAGTCATATTTAATCCTTTCTCTCCATAATTCATCCTATCAAGTTGCTTTGGTGAGGGCAACCCAAAAGGACCATGCACCATCGGGTCAAGTACATACCAAAATAGTTATGGACTTAGACACTAATCCAACAGTCTCCCACTTGTATAAGTCTAATAACTATTATGCGTATGACTTCAGATCCTGATCTGCAATCGTAGCTTTCCAAAGCCGCTGTCAACTCTGATCCTATCAGATACGCGTGTCCTTAGATAAGGGATCATATATTCCTCCATTCTAGATACCATATGAGATATGATTTCAAGTCATTCTCTTTGTACTATATCTCGATTCCCGATTTATAACGACTGACTAATTGAACAAATCAAATTAGCCCTAGCCCGGCCGAGCATTTACGTTTGTCATCACTAAATCATCGAGGGGCCCAAAGATATCGCTTTTATCCTGCTTTGGATAAAAGAAACGGATAAACTTTGATAAAAGATATCGCTTTATCCAATATTATACGTTGGTCCAATATTTTATTTGTGTTTTTATTTTCTTTAGTTACGGCCCAAATAAATGAGCGACTTTTTATTTTAGATTGAAGTTGCAATTTTGGAAAAAAAAAAAAACGTAAGGACACTGTATGCAATAAAATGCATGCGTAAAAACTAATAATAATAAGTTTTATCTAATATTATACATTGCTCCAATATTTTATTTAAGTTTGAATTTTTTTTGTAGTTATGATCTCTCGTTCAAATATATAGAGCGACTTTTTATTTAAGATCACACTTGCCATTTTGAAAAAAAAAATAAGGACACTATATGCGATAAAATGCAAGCCTAAAAACTATTAATAATAAGTTTTATCCAATATTATACATTGGTCCAATATTTTATTTAAGTTTGTATTTTTTTAGTTATGATCTCTAGCCCAAATATATAGAATGATTTTTTTCTTTTATATCACACTTTCAATTTGAAAAAAACATAAGGACATTATATGCAATAAAATGCGAACGTAAAAACTAGTAATAATAAGTTTTATCCAATGTTATACATTGGTCCAATATTTTAGGGAAATTGATTTAATAAGGTAATTAATTTTTCGGTTTGTTACATGTAGGTAACTATCTTTTATTTTTTACAAATCTAGGTAACGAACTTTTTGGAAGTGTTTACATATATACCTATTATGACCGACTGTAGCAGGTTACATCCGGTCATAACCGGTCATAATGGTCATATGTGAACACTCCAAAAAGTTCGTTACCTAAATGTGTACAAAAATAAAATAGTTATCCAAATGTGAGCAAACCAAAAAGGTAAGAGTAAATTACATGAATTGTCCCTATAGTTTGGGTAATTTGTGCGTTTGGTCCCTAACTTATTTTTTAACTTGGATGATCCCTACTGTTTATTTTTTTTTTGTGCGTTTAGTCCTTGTGTTACCTCAAGAGACTATTGTGCCATTTTTTAATTAATTTTCTTATTTATGTATTTATTTTTTTATATATTTTAAAAAAAATTAATAAACCCCACATATTTGTATCTCCTCACCCTAAACCTGAAGTCACATTCGAGAAATTTAAGCTTGATCCCACTAGTCACCATTCTATATGTCATCCTCCTCAACTTCTTTTTCATTTTAATCTTTAATGATATCAACGTCTTCACTATCCCTTCTTTTTTCGGTCCTCCAACTCCGGCGAACAAACACCATAACCCTTCAATTGGGTTGTGGTGGTGGAAAATTCAATGAAGAGACAGTGGGTTGTGGAGTTGGTTCGTCGAAGTTGAAAGACCGAAAAAATAAGGGATGATGAAGACGTCAATATCACTAAAAATAGAAAGGATATAAGTTGATAATGATGAGAGATCGGAAGGTGACTAGTGGGACCCAACTTAAATTTCTCAAATGTGTTTTCAGGTTTAGGGTGAAAAGATACAAATATGTGGTGTCAATTAATTTTTCTTAGTATCTAAAAAATAAATACATAAATAAGAAAAAAAAAAAAACTAAAAAGGACAAACTAGTCATTTAAGGTAGGATATGGACCAAACGCACAACAAAAATAAACAGTAGGGATCATCCAAGTTAAAAAAAAAAAAAAAAAAGTTAGGGACCAAACGCACAAATTACCCAACAGGGACCATTCGTGTATTTTACTCTTATCTTTTCGGTTAGTTCACATCTGGGTAACTATCTTTTTTTGTACACATCTAGGTAACAAACTTTTTGGAAGTGTTCACATATGACCATTATGACCGGATATAACATGCTACAACCGGTCATAATAGTCATATATGAACACTTCCAAAAAGTTCGTTACCTAGATGTGTACAAAAAAAAAAAAAAAGATAATTATCCAGATGTGAACAAACTAAAAAGTTAATTAACTTATTAAGTCCATTTCCTAATATTTTATTTAAGTTTGTATTTTTTTTTAGTTATGATCTCTAGCCCAAATATATAGAGCTATTTTTTATTTTAGATCGAACTTGCAATTTAAAAAAAAAAAAAAAAAACATAAGGACACTATATGCAATAAAATGCAAGCGTAAAAACTAACATTTAGAAAATTAAGTATTGAACTTTGTAATTTACTCTTATTTCTATTTTTTTTATTTTTTTAAAAGACAAACTAACGTAATCCTAACTATCACCATTTATGTTTTAATCAAAACTTGAGCATATGACCTCTCAAATAGAAGTATCACTTCTTATTTTTAGACTATAGACGGTTTGATACTTGTATTTTTATTTGATTGGTCGAAGGATGGACAACTATATTCTTAGTTGTTTTACTTCCATAAGTGAAAATTAGAATGGTATACTTATGAGTTATGTCTCACTTCCATAAGTGAAAATTAGAATGGTATACTTATGAGTTATGTCAATTGGACCCACGAACATAATAGAGCTTTTAACATTGATTAGTCATTATTACACTTTGATTATTTCTTAAACTTTGCTTAATCTCTAATTATCATTAATTAACTTCGCATATCACCCGTAATTATCACAAGTTGGCTGTCTAGCCATAAACTTTATTTACTTTAAAAGCCCTCCTCTCAAATCATTGTTAATTTGGTAGTGGGTGCTCATTCGGCTGCTATTGATTACTTGATATTTGTAGAATAGTTTTTATATCACTTTAAATCGATAAAATTGCAACTTTGGTCCCTGTGGTATATTAAAAGATGAGACTTTGGTCGAATACGTTTTCGAGTTGTGTCATTGGTCCAAAATAGGAATTTTGTTGGGTTTTTGCTCCTAAATTTTTCAAAAGATTATAAATGACAAATTTGCTTTTATTATTTCTTTTTCTTTTGAGCAAATTACATGAATGGTCCTTTAGCTTTCATGTTTTTCCCTGAAATCGTCCTTACGATTTTTTTTTTCCTGAGATGGTCTCCTAAGAAGCAAACATTGCACGTAAAAGGCTGTTATGACTAACTTTGTTAACAGATTCTGTTAAGTTTTGTCAAATGACAAAAATACCATTTGTTTAATGCATATAGATGGCCATTCTCTCTCTCTCTCTCTCTCTCTCTCTCTCTCTCTCTCTTACTCACTCACTCACACACAAACACACACACACACACACACACACACACTCTCTCTCTCTCTTACTCACTCACTCACACACAAACACACACACACACACACTCTCTCTCTCTCTCTCTCTCTCTCTCTCTTTCTTCTCTCTCTCTCTCTCTCTCTCTCTCTCTCTCTCTCTTCCTTCCGCATAAAAAATCCCATCACAACCCAAAAGGTAGAACCCAAGAAGCACACCATCCAACTTCCCAACCCCAAACCCTCTTCAATTCATTCAACAGAAAATTTCATTAATCATGAAAGTATACGCCATTGATGAACCATGTAACATGTTGGATTAGGTGTCTAAGCCCATAACTATAATTGGTATAAACTTGAATTGATGGTAGCACGATCATTTTTGGTTGCCCTAAAAACTAGCAACTAGGCAGGATGATTTCTAGAGAGAGGTTGAATTTATTATTTGATTAATAAATTTAAATAAATAATTTATTAATGTATTATGGAAATAATATATTAATTAGAAATCATATTATTTATTTAATAGTTAATCAGCAATTAATTTTCAATTTATTTTGGGATTAACTAAACTAATTAAAAGTGTAGGGGTTGTTTGACAATTTATTGATAGTTGAGGAAATGGGCTCTAGAATCTCCCTAGAAGAGGTTGGACGAAAATCACTAGGAAGGCCCTAGTGTTTTCGTCCAAAGGCTCTTGGATGAGAGTTCATGGGTTGCTTGGTCCCTAAGCTAAGGGAATTAAAGTTTCCTCCTAAAATCCTAGCTATGGCTATAAACTACCTCACTATATAAAGGGATTTACCCCTTCACAAATTCGGCCACATGAAACCCTTAGGGAATAACTGAAATTCCTAACATTCATCTCCTTTCTCCTCTCTCATCCTCTTGCTTAGTATGGGTGTGAACCATTAGAGGCGTAACACTTGTGACGCTTACTCTCAAGGTTTCAAGAAGACTAGGATTTCATTTTTATTGCTATATAACAATTAAGAGAAAAGATATATCAGGAAAATTAGGGTTGGATGCACACATAGCTATTGTTTGTTATGCTCAAAACATATAGTGTATCAAAGACTAGGATTGTTTTCTATTGAATATGATGCAATTGGTTGAACTTGACAAATTAGGGTTTATGGCTATTAAACCATTTGGACTTAGGGTTTACGCAACCCTAGATTTCAAAAATTTGGAAAAGGGTTTTAACCTTTTCCTTTGTCCTTAATAATTTTGATTTTAGGGTTTCCTAACCCTTTGAATTTTCGAAATTATGATTAGGATTTGAAATCCTTTCCTTTTTCCCAAATATTTGCCAAATTTTGGAAATTTGGGTTTCTGTAGGGATTTCATAATTTTTGCAATTATCTCCTTATTTGATTTTCTAGATAATTGCAAGATTTGTTTGATGCCTTCCATATTTTCAAAAATTGCTAGATATGATAGGGATTTCTTACTTTTGGTAATTTTCTTCTTACTTGTTTAACAAGATATTTGCAAGATTTGATGGATCCTTGCCATATTTTCAAAAAATTATTAGGGGAGTGGATTAACTTAAATTGTGTTCACTAATTTAATCGATAATCTTAAAGTTGATTTAATAAATTAATTAAATGTTTAATTAATAAATAATTATTAAATCATTTGGTTTAATTTTAAATTTAAATTGTTTTAAGTTTTGAAATTTAGTAATTAAACCTATTATTTTGAAATGTTTAAAATACACCCTTATACTATATGTAAATTAAATGTTTAATATTTACTATATGTATAAGACAAGTCATTTGAACCGTTAGTACGCCTCTTCATGAAGCCGATCTATAAGGGGTGTTTAAGGAAGTGACCTATAAAATGACCGCCATTAGGTATCCATTCTTACCCACCGCTCTCTTGATTGGTGGAGGGTCGTTAGCGGAAGGGGTTTGATAGGACATAACCTCATTAAAAGTATAATGATGAAAAGTAACTAAAGTATTTTCTAAAATCCACTCTTAGTTACTTTAGGAAAAATGTGAATTTGATGCTAATCCTTGAAATTGCACATTGCACTTTATATAAGTCGTTAGTGGAGCGTGTGTGGTTAACCGACAAATTAATATGGACTAATAAAGGGTGACAATAGGTGTCTTGTAAATTATCATTGGCTAATAGAGCATGTATGGCTTACCGGAACATTGACTAGATGATAAATTACGTCGAGAGTACCAATCTAATTTACATGGTTATTCACATCTCGTTTGTGATCCTCGGCATCCCAGTCACAAAAGTGAGAGCATAATTTAGATTAGATAAAATTGCAAAAATGGTCCATATGGTTGGCAAAATTATGTAGTTTTGGTCCAAAACGAAATGTTGGTGCACCACTGGTCTAATTTTAGATAGCTTGTGTAGTTTTGGCCCCTATAGTTATATTTTCTTGTGTTTTTGGTCCACATCCCACCTAAAATGACTAATATGCCCCTTAAATAATTATATTTTAATTTAATTTATTTAGTTTTTTATTCTTATAATAAAATAAAAAACAAAAACAAAATAAACCCACCACACACACACACACACACACTCTCTCTCTCTCTCTCTCCCTCTCTTTTTCTCTCTCTCTCAACACCGGACCACCCATTCCAATTAAGTCACACTCACCACACCCTAAAATAAGACCACCATCATCACCACTCCGACGGCGACTCTGTTACTCTAGCTCCGGTGGCGGCTTCCATTGCGAGATCCACAACAAGATACATGATACGACGGCGAGACATCTAGATGGCATTAACAAACTTAGGCTCGAACAACTGGAATCACAAAATCAAGTGCAAGATTCAACTGAAGAACCCTAAATTCGCCGTCATCGACCGCCCAGAACAACTGGACTATCACCACCATCGATGGTCGTCATGTTCCCCACGGTTGTTCGATTTCTACACCATTGTTTGATTTTAGCTCTTTGATTTTAGCTCGAATTAGGAGGGAAATTTCAATCCCAGATCCTTGAAATTGACTTAAATTGACTTTATATCCTCTTATCCTCATCTTGTTCGAAAGAAGTAGAAGTTGATCTGGGAGAAGGAGGTCGGGGAAGTAGAACCCTGGCCCTCAACTCTCTTTTGCTCTGATGGCGTCGCCACCATCAACCTCACTTGTTACCTTCAAGCTACCTTTTGCAACATCGGCCATTTGGTAACAAAATCGACATCAATCCACATTTCAACGCATAGAACAATTTTGTGGTTCAAGACCGCCTATGGAGAAAGACGGATCTGTGGTTCAACATCCACCATTTTCTTTAAATCCATCGATTTTTCAACGTTTTGGTTTGATTTTTCAGGTGAATGGTGGTGGAGAATGGTTATCAGGTTAGGGAAGGAGAGGTGATGGTGGGGGAGATGGAGGTGGTCGGGCAGTCGACAGCGAACGATGGTGACGAATGGAGATAATGACAGGAGGAGTGAGAAAGAATGATTGTGTGTGTTCTTAGGGGGATGGTGGAGAACAAGGATGGTAGTAGGTGGATGGTGGTGGTAAACGGCGATGATGAAAGGCAAATGGTGGTAGTGAACGAAAATGGTAGTAAGCGGATCTTGGTGGTAAATGATAATGGTGGGATATGTTGGATGTTCTTGAGAGGGTAGCATCTGGAGGGTGTTCTTAAGAGAGAGAGAGAGAGAGAGAGAGAGAGAGAGAGAGAGACTTTTAATAATTAAAAACAATAATATAAATATAAAAAATAAAAAATACACATATGAAGGGCATAATAGTCATTTTAAGTGTACAGGGACCAAAAACACTAAAAAGATCCAATTTTGGACCAATCATGCACCAACATTTCGTTTTGGACCAAAACTATAGAAATTTGACAACCACAGGGACCATTTTTGAAAATTTGTCTTTAGATTAAACATGTCATTGAATAGTTCAATGCATCTCAAAGATCTAGGAGTTTCATGAGATTGAAATTGGTAAATGCTTTACCTACCTAAAATAGATTCGAATTTGATTATGGCATCGCTCTTCAAAGTTCAAATCGAATATACGGATCCTAGCCTTAATTTAAGTTTATGGGTTAATAATTAAGGATTAAAATAAACTAACTTTAATTCTCTTTTCTCCTATTATGGTTGTCAATTTCAGACAACAATGGACTTCCTCGTTCTTTGGGAAGTGGTTTTCCTCTTCTTTCTGAAGATGATCTTCCACATGTTGATCAAGGTGAAAGAATATTCCCTTCTTCAAGCAATGGTGGAACTTGAGATCATTCTTCTCCAACTCTTCATCCACCTCCTTTAGTGACTCTCCCTAAGTCATGCTTTCTTCAAGTTGAAAAATACGAAGTCACTCAAGCCCTGCTGGCATGTATACATCAAGACGGAAAGTCTATGTGTTCGCATGTTCTGAAAATGAAGTCGCACATTGACAAAATGGTGATGTTGGGTGTCATTTTCCCAAGGGAGCTAGTCATTGACTTGGTTCTACATTCGCTTCCTAAATCATATAGCTAGTTCATCAAAGACTACTATATGAGGGACATGACGTGACCCTAATTTGATCTAACATATATTTTGATTGTTGTTGAAGCAGAAATACTTAAGAGCACATGTCAAGCAAAAATGTTTGAAGGATCTGTCTCCAAAATTTATATGGACGTCGACAATGGCAACAATGGTAGTCCATAAAAGGTTTCTCTTCCTAATGGAAATGGATTAACCAAGGTCAAACCGTTTGATGATATGGTAAAGAGAAAGTCTAGTTCTGAGATAGTTTCATGTGTTATTCCTAAAAGGTCCATATGTTTCTATTGCCAAATGAAGGGCATTAGATGTGAAGCTTCCCAGACTATGTGAAAGATCTTAAAGATAGTAAAGTCAATTCATGTGACTCTACTTCAGGTACATCCGCTATCTAACTCTATTATTTTATTAAGTTCCTATTCATAGATTCTTAATACATGATGCGATAATCACATTTTGATGTTTTGCAGGATCTAAGAGAAAGAAGGAAGCTTAAGAAGAGTGAGTTGAATCTGATCATGAGACATGGATTTTGGTCGCATGGTTCGATGACCAGATTTTGGAAGCTACTCTTAGGAGTTATGATGGCTTAATATATTGCTTAGGAAATGTCTAGAAACATTGTTATCATATTTTGCATTGTAAGGGCAAATTTTCCACCTATTATCAATAAAAGTGACTTTATTTCCTTGCAATGGCATTTATGAAAGTGTTGGTCATATTTCTATTATTAGCAATATTAATTGTGGATTTGACTCTTGTTATATCACTTATGGTAATGTCATAATTGACCAAGTGAAAAGGAATTCTCATCACCCAAGTTTCAATTGGATAGAAACTTGGAGTTATGTAATTTGTTGATTACATGTTTATGTGAGCCAAGTGAAGGACTAAAGGATCTTTTACACATTGATGTGGACTATTCAGATCCGTCACAAAGGATGATAACTTTATTCATCATGATTTACTGATGCTTCAGTAAACATGGTTGTGTGTATAAGATTAAGCATAATTCTAACACTTTGAAAAGTTTTCAAAGAGTAATGGAATTAATATGAAGAATCTATTAGGTAGAAAGATAAAAGTTTCTCCAATCTGAAAAGAAAGGAGACTACTTTAGCATCATGTTTTGTGATCATCTTAATGATTTTGGAACTATGTCACAATTGATCATCGAAGAACATCTTAGTGCAATTGTTTGACTAAGAATTGGAATCAAATATTGGTTAAATGGCATAGTCAAGAGATGAGCCATACTTCGTTTCCAATCAAATTTTAGAGTCATACTCTAGTAACGATAAATCGTATCTTGAAGCTTGTTTCATACTAAGTAGGTTTATAACCTCATAAAATGTGGAGTAATAGTGTTTTATTACTCTAGCACATTTTGAATTGGTAGTTGTGATGTTTTTGGATTTAAAAACAAAGGATTAACTAAGACCAATTCAATGAAGTGTTTTTTTTTTATAAGAATCCATACTAACTTTTGAATATTTGTTTTGATCGTCAAAGAATTCTCCTTAAGAGAGAAAATTATATGTAAAGAAGTCAGTGGGAGTCTTAATGATATTGAATAGTTCTAGGAGTCAATGAAGAATAAACCTTTTTGTTATCACTAGCACACAACCTAAGGTTGATAACCTATCGTGTTAAGTTGACACATTCTTATTTCTATGCATCTTATAGTTGAGTTGGAAATGCTTATGAGTTCTATGGTTCTCATTTGACTACAAAAATGTACATTGATCAGTATGGGTGAACTGCTTAAACAACATGTAAGCACTGGTAGGCCCTTATATTGCCAGATGACAAGAAATTAAGAACAAGCAAGTTCAGTCCATGAAAGGAAAAACCTAAAATTGATTTTGGTTTTGTGCTCAACCTTATCTTATGATTGCTGGTTGCAAATGATAGATTCACATGGACGGGAACACATACACCATAAAATCTAGGTGGAAAAAGTTTCGCCCTAATTCATTAAAATGATTATGAAGAAACACTTTCGCTAGTAGATTTTAAATCTGATTAATATCATTACGGTTAGTGGTTGTGGTAATTGCATTCTCAAATTTGAAATATGATTACGACATCCCTTTTCATACTTCGAATTATGAGAAATGCCAAGAAATTGTTTTAACATTCAGGACTTATAGCTATAAGTTCTGAAAGGGTTTAAACACACATATGCTATCTAATGAAAGGTGTACCTCAAAGCTAGTGGGAGCATAATTGTGTTGATAGTGGGAGCATAATTGTTATGTTAAGTGTTGCATAGGAAACTAAGTTTTCAAGTTGCAAGTTGCAAAGTTTGGAAATTGTTTCAATATAAAAAGATTTTGGGGAGAGGGCACTTATACTTCATTTCAAATCTAAAAGTTTATATTATAGTTTTAATAAAACTTAGTCTTGGACATATATGAATATCATGTTGAAATGACTCAACATAGGAAATTCGATATATGGGAATATTATAGAAAGCGACTGATCAGATATCAAGTCTTTATGTAAGACATTATGAATTGAGTCCCATATGTTTTGGATATAGGATTGATCTCATATGCTATAATATTCACTTGTTCTGATTTTTCCAAAATGCCTAGGGCATTGTGAGGGAAATGGACTAGAACACGATGTGACTAAAGTTGTTGGACAACTGTCAAGAACATTCTGAGGTTTTACCAAAGGATCGATTACTTGTGGACAGTTGGAAGTATGGTTTGGAATAACCATATTGTCGTGTTTTAGATTGGGATGATTCTTGATCAAAATTAATGGTCATATAGGAATATGAAAATGTTTCCATATGGGGAGTTGATCTTCATGTGAGTTATGAACTTTGATGCAAGGAAGGTGTTTAAGGAGTGTGCCTTGAATTTGAGAATCTGTTACCATGGAATTGTTTTAAGTAACAAAGTTCCATTGGAACATTTTGTAATATCGTTGGCTAAGTCTCCATGACTTTGAAGCTTCGACATCACCAAAGGACAATGCATGTAAAGTTGAAATTCTAAAACTTTTAGTAGTGACTAGAATTTGAAATTGTGAAATGAGTATCATTAGAATAGTATCCAATTGGTCTCTTCACAAAGGAAGGATCATAGAGAGACATAGTATGTATGTTCATAACATGGCATGAATGATGGTTAATTCAAGTGGATAGTTGATTACTCGAAACATTATACAATGAATAATGTCCAATTAACATGGTGATTATGTGACAACCCGAAATTTTCATTTGTGTAATTTCCACATTACAAACCTTCAAATATTAGTCAAAAACATTTCAGTACATTTTTGGCTAGATTTAAGTCCATTTGGTGTTTTATTTTATTTTTCGTCAAACGATTAAATAAAAGGAAGTGTCGTTATTAGTGAGGTGTAGCGAGTAAAATGACCCAACACCTTAGCTAGGTGTTCACGGCCAAACAAGGGGTGTTTGGGCCGTAAACACCCTTTCCCCCAAGACTCATGCATATAGCATGAGTTTACACTCTTGTCCTCATTTTTATACTTCCCACTCAAGAGCACCAAACTTTTCTCTCAACTATCATAAGTTCATTCTTTCAAAATCCACCAAAAATGTAAGTTTTCTTCCCTAAATTCATTCATACAACACTAAATCTAGTGTTTATACAACATTTCATCCATGGATTTTTGATTTTTACTTAGATCTTCAAGCATCTTCAAAACACCAAGAACACACTAGTGTTTTTGGGTCCTAAAACACTCTTGCAAGCTTCCTATAAGTAAGTATACTATTCCTAGATAGTTATCTATTTAGTGTGCTTGCAAATCCATGGAATGAACCCCAAAAACCCCCCAAGAACATGGGTTTACGGTTTGGGAATCTCCCAAAATCGTAAACACCCCTAAAAGGGGTTTTGATTCCCCAAACTCCCCTCAATGCTTGGCTAATGAACTAGGAACTTGCATGAATGATCTAGGAACCACAAAACACGAAATGGATGGAGTAACCATGAGTTTACGGCAGTAAAATCATGGGTTTACGGTAGTAAACTCCCAAGCATGGTCCAAGGACCGTAAACTCCAAAAAGTGTGCCATTTCGAGCCCTAACCACTTCCTAAGCCCTTGATTCAACCCTAGGACCTTCCTTTGTGAAGCATAACACCTTGAAGCACACCAACACACCATTCCCATGAGTTTACGGTCGTAAACTCATGGGGGAAATGGTTCAAAAACCATAAACACCCCTAAGGGCTACCATTTGAAGTTTAAACTCCATAGTGAGGCCATACACTTCTTAGATGCAACCCTTAGCACTCCTAGCACTTGAGACAAAGTGTTTTCATGCATTAGAGTGTCTTTACTTACTTAATTAGTGACTAAATATCTAATTAGATACATTTATGTATCACTACGTGCTACATAGGATCCGTGGGTGTGTTCAAGTCCTCACTTGACACCTAGCATCCTACCTGACACTTCCATACACTCCACTCACTACAGGTGAGTTCATACCCCTTAATTGACCTTTTAAATGTTTTTAAATGCTTTTATGGGGGGGGGGGAATACAAGTTGAATCCAACAAGTTATAGTATTAATCACATGTGATTTATAACTTGCAACCAAAAAGGATTTTTTTATACTTTTAACTGCTTTTCCAACTAAACTGCTTTAAAGGTTTATCAAACTCATATATCATGTTAAATTGTTATAAAACTATTTCCAAACTATTTTAAACTGGTTTTGTTATCAAACCATATCTACACTAAAATATTTATATAAGTAAGACTTGAAGGACTTAGGACTGATAGCTCACCTTACTTCCTGTTCTTGTTTGATGTGGACTTAGGGTATATTGATATTAGTCCGGCTGTCGTTGAATTCTTAGTTATATATTTTATATATTCGTGTTGGATATGAAAGTCTTCACTTCAGTTCATTACGTTTGTGTATCAAAGGCATGCGATTAACATTTCTATTTAACTATAATAGGTATAGTTAAGGATTACCGCTCATTACTACCATTACCAAGACACATACTATAGTTAGTACAGTTATGAGTCAATACATGTTAAATACTATGCAAGGAGAATACTATATACTATAACAGAGAAATCTCCATACATTATACCATGAAATACGCTATACTCTATTACAAGAGAATATACTAAAACAGAATGTGACATACTACTTTCCGATACGATGCTTCATCGTGCTATCACTTCGTAACCATAGTCTCCCGGAGGGAAAGCGGGCATTATGTGTATAGATCTATATGGGACAGACACTCCCACATCCCGACTGCTAGCTACAGTCCGAGCCGACTAGGCCCAGGGGTAACAAAATGTCATCATACTACGTGTGACCTGGAGGGTCATTAGTTATTCGATCATCAATCAGCATGGTTGCATACAAGTTCACATTTAGACCTTTAATTAATACATTAAGAATTAAAGGCAAAACAGACTCCCCGAGGTGTATTGTACATTTAATACTACCTGGAGTCTGCAAATTTTATTTCATTCAGCCGGTAGTGACACTGCTGGGGTAAAACATTATTTTCCCATTACTTTACATGAATGAAGTCTAAAACTAGATTTTTGTAACTGCTAGTCTCATTGGGAAAACTTTTACACACTCAAAGGATCAAACTTACAAATAACCGAGTCTTGGTAGAAGACTGCTTTTACTGGAAAATATAGGATTTTCTAGGGATCACACTATTCTCAAACTTTGATAGCAACTTTTATATTACATGATTGTTAACACTCTTTTACAAGTAACGACACTAAATACTTATGACCTCACCAGCTTTACACTGATACTCGTTTTCAAAATAACTTGTATTCTCAGGTCATCAGTAGGCCGGTACAGATGCAGCTTTTGAGAAGATGGAGCACATACAAGACTCCATTTTATTTTGATTATACTTTTGGTGTCTAACAAACTATACAGGACACACTTCTATTACAATTATCATATTTATGCCATGGATGTTGTCGCTTGCTTTTACTATTATGCATTGTTATGATACTGTACATGACGTCGTCCACCCCAGAACGTATTCCGCCGTTCCCGGTTTCGGGGTGTGACAGATTAAATAATGAGAGTTTTATTTATATTCAATAGTTTTGAGACCATAGTTAATTAGGTTATCATTGTGTTTCACTTCGCATGTTTTACTTCCCAAATAATTGGATTTTTCAAAGATCCACCATCGATTGTACTTTTCGAAGTAAGTAGCGAATTAAGACTGTCATGAATTGAATTGTAGTTTGTCTAAGGCCGTCACACCCCAAAACCGGAACGGCAGAAACGTTCGGGGGTGGTTGACTTCATATGTAGTATCACAACAATTACATCATAGTAATCGAAGTAAACACAACCATTACATGAAGATATGAATATTTACATTTGTTTGATTCATTGTTAGAGTACATCACAAGTATGACAAAATATGTAAAAGATGTGTGTCTATATGCTCCGTCTTCTCAAACTGCTAGAGGAGTACCTATCTACTTATTTTATGAGAATAAAAGCGATTTTGAAAGAGTATCATCATTATGCTGGTGAGTTCATAAGAATTTTTTTCCAGTGAAAACCGGTCATTGAATTTATGTGAAAATATTTGTATGCTTCCTAAGAAAATCCAATATTTTCTAACATATATGTTTGTTATTGTGTTCTGTAGTAGTGTATAGTGTATTAGTTTGTATGCCTGGCTACCATCAGCTGTATTGTATACCATTGTTTTGAATGAAAACCACTTGTATGAAAACCCTGGTTACTACCAATAAGTAAGGTATGTTCTAATTGAAAACCCTAATCACCACCAGTATGTATAATTGTTTTATTATTTAAAATAAAATCGAGTATTATATCCCTGGAATCCAACAGTGTAACGTATAGTAGTTCTATCAATTAAAATAAAACTAATGAAGAATGAAATCCTGTAAACAAAGGTTAGTTTATACTATTGTGAGTCGTATAACCATGCCTGATATGACTGATGACCTCAGCGATGTTCTTCAGGCATCGTACGCTATGATATTTGTCACCCCAGGCATGCCTGCCTAACTGTAGCTAGCAGTTTAGGTGTGGGATTGTCAGTCCCGAATAGATCTATTCACAAATCTCATGGTATCCCTCTAGGAGACTCTGGTTACACTAAATGTTGAGGATTTTACCAGTACCACGAAGGGTACAAATAAAGAGTTGTCTCACAATCCAATATTAACTAGTTTATGTGAAATTTTGTATCGTCTTCTTGTATTTGAAACCGTTTGTATACTTGTTAGAGTATTAGTAATTATACTTAGATAATTATTTAGTGTTGTACTCTTGTTATCCGAATCCAGTAATGGATATCATAAACCTAAGCTGTCATAGCTTATATGTTTGCCCATGTATATAGTCTGGATTGGTAAAAACAGTGTAATGAATTCCCCAAACTATACCCATTATAGTTTGCCAAGAATGTTATGTACTTGGTTCGTGATTTGTTCTAAAAACTATGCAATTATAATTTCAAATTGAAAGCATCCCTTATGCTCAGCATGTTACAAAAGGGACAAAATATCTAAGTATTTTATAACAATGTGGAAATCGTTTGACTGTATCAAATACATAAGTTTTAAACTTGTTTGAAATTCTTTTGTATTAGTTCACAAAAGCATTTGTATTTGGCTTGTATCCCCCCTGAAAACGTTAAAACCCATAAAAGCATAGCGGTATGAACTCACTATTAGTTGTGTGCAAGCGTCGAATAAACAAAACTAAAAATGAAGACCCTCGGATTGATGCACGGCACTTAACGGGATCCTAATAACAATTAAATACATATATGTATTTTATTAGCGAAACCATTATCTAAAGTGTTGGAAAAACACTTGCTTTTGGTTTAGGAATGTTACCAGGACTTGATTGAATCGATGAAAACGGGTTTTTATTCAAGTTCACCTCTTGAGGAGGGTTTGCGGTCGTGAAGAGGTTTACGGCCGTGAACTGTTCTCGGCCATGAACAACCTCTTGAATGGTTTACGGCTGTGAACTATGTTCTTAAAGGAATTATGAATTTTTTAAGGGTTTATGGTCGTGAACGGTTTTCGTCCCTTCAAGGTTTAAAGATTTAAAGGGTTGATGGCCGTGAACTCGAGAACAACGTTGCTTGATCTGACGAAAAACGCCTTTTAGATGTTCCACATTAATGTTTTTATGATTTTTTTTGAAGAAAAAGAGGGTATTTTGGTGTTTGAGGTTGAGAAGTTAGAGAGAGATTGGGGAAGTTTTTGGGCCGAAAAGTGCAAATGAGGGTAGGAATCATGTATATATATGGGGTATGGGTTCTTGGTCTGTGGTGGGATCCACCAGCCGTGTACTAGTTTACGGCCGTGAACACCAGTCAGGCCGGAAACTGATGATTTTCGAAGGTAATTCGGGTTTTTGCCCTATTTTTGGTTCCGAAACGTATATAAATTTAATTACCCGTGATCGGGTTCACGACCGTGAACACCAGTTAGGCCGGAAACTGATGATTTTTTAAGGCAATTCGGGTTTTTGCTCGATTTTTGGTTCCGAAACGTATATAAATTTAATTATATAAAACTTAAATGATTTTCCAAACTGTAGAAATTTAACGGATCAAATAAAAATGTGAAATTTATTTGATGGAAAACGACTAACTTTAACGGATAAAGGTTCAGGTTATCAGACCATTCTCTCGATAGAGGGAATTTCGTCCCGAAATTCAAACATAGAATACAAATCATGAACTCGGAAAAGATGAGGATGCTTCTGTTTCATTTGATCTTTGTGCTCCCAAGTGAATTCAGGTCTCCGCTTGGCATTCCAACAGACTTTCACTATCGGTATGTGACTTTGTTTCGTATGTTTGATTTTCCGATCCATGATTTCGACTGGTTCTTCCATGAAGTTAAGGTTCTCGTTGATCTTGATCTCATCAATGGAATCACAAGCGTTTCGTCGGATAAACAATTTTTAAGGTTCGAGACGTGGAAGACGGGATGAATGTTGTTAAGCTCTTGGGATAAACGAAGTTTGTATGCTACAGGACCGATCCTATCAAGGATCTCGAATGGTCCTATGTATCTTAGATTTAGCTTTCCACGCTTTTCAAAGCGTATCATGCCTTTCAAGGGTGAGACCTTCAATAGAACATGGTCACCAACCTGGAACTCCAAGGGTTTTCGTCTTTTATTGGCGTAGCTCTTTTGTCTATCTCTCGAAGCCTTTAGTCGTTCCCAGATTTGTATGATATTTTCTGTGGTTTCACGGATGATTTCTGGGCATGTGAGAGTGCCATCGGGGACTTCCCCCTTGGCTAGCTGCATGTCGCCCCCTCATCCCAACACAGAGGAGATCTGCACTTACGACCAAAAAGGGCTTCAAATGGCGTAGTCTTGATACTGGTATGATAACTGTTGTTGTAGGAGAATTCGACCGATGGCTAATGGGTATCCCACGAATTTCCAAAATCTAAAACGCATGCCCTTAACATGTCTTCCAATATCTTCTCTCACTCTGCCCATCGGTTTGCAGATGGTAAACTATGCTCATATCCAGCTTAGTTCCAAGAGCCTTCTGCAGTGATTGTGAAAATCTCGAGGTGAATATGCTATCCCGATCGAAGATAATGGACATAGGCACACCATACAGACGAACAGTCTCTTGAATATAGATTCGTGTAAGTCTTTCCATATTAAATGTTTCTTTGATTGGCAGGAAGTGGGCGGATTTAGTCAATCGATCGACAATTACCCATATGGTATCATACCTACTCGGAGATTTGGGTAATTTAGTAACAAAATCCATCATAACCCTTTCGCACTTCCACTCAGGTATTTCTTGTTGCTGAAGTGGACCTGAGGGATTTTGATATTCTACTTTCACCTTGGACCAAGTCAGGCACTTGCCCATGAAAGTAGCGATCTCTGCTTTCATGTTTGGCCACCAATAGAGCTTTTTGAGATCCAGATATATCTTATCCGAACCTGGGTGAACGGATTATCCGGTCGTATGAGCTTCGCTCATGAAAACTTCTCTGTAATCACCGAACTTTGCGGTCCAGATCCGGGCCGTGAAATAATAGACCCCGTCTCCCTTGATCTCTAAGTTCTTTTCCATTCCCCTCAAGGCTTCATCCTACCTGTTCTCTGGTATCAAGGCTTCCAGGCGAGCCTCTCTGATTTGAGCGGATAAATGGGAATGGATGGTCATTGTCAGTGCCTTCACTCTACGACCTGAATACTTTTTCCGACTCGTCGCACCCCAAACTAGAACGACGGAAACGTTCGGGGGTGGATGACTTCATATATAGTATCACAACAATTGCATCATAGTAATCGAAGTAAACACAACCATTACATTAGGATATAAATATTTACATTTGTTTGATTCATTGTTTGAGTACATCAAAAGTATGAAAAAATATGTAAATGACGTGTCTTTATATGCATTGTCTTCTAAAAATGCTGCAGGAGTACCTGTCTATTGATTTCATGAGAATACAAGCGATTTTAGGAGAGTATCAACATTAAGCTGATGAGTTCATAAGAATGTTTTTGCAGCGAAAACCTGTCATTGAAGAATGAAATAATCAAGAGTGAAATCATGTACACAAAGGTTAGTTTATACTATTGTGAGTCGTATAACCATGCCTGATATGACTGATGACCTCAGCGACGTTCTTCAGGCATCGTACGATATGATATTTGTCACCCCAGATATGCCTGCCCAACTGTAGCTAGCAGTTTAGGTGTGGAATTGTCAGTGCCAAATAGATCTATTCACAAATCTCACGCTATCCCTCCAGGAGACTCTGGTTACACTAAACGTTGAGGAGTTTACCAATACCCTGAAGGGTACAAATGAAGAGTTGTCTCACAATCCCGTATTAACTAGTTTACGTGAAATTTTGTATCGTCTTCTAGTATTTGAAACCGTTTACTTGGTAGAGTATTAGTAATTATACTTAGATAATTATTTAGTGTTATACTCATGTTATCCGAATGTAGTAATGAATATCATAAACCTAAGCTGTCATACATTATATGTTTACCCATGTATACAATATGAATTGGTAAAAACAATGTAATGAATTCCCCAAACTATACCCATTATAGTTTGCCAGAAATGTTATGTACTTGGTTCATGATTTGTTCTAAAAACTATGAAATTATAATTTCAAGTTGAAAGTGTCCCTTATGATCAACATGTTACAAAAGGGACAAAATATCTAAGTATTTTATAACAATGTGGAATTGTTTTGACTGTATCAATTACATAAGTTTTAAACTTGTTGAAATTGTTTTATATTAGTTCACAAAAATCATTTGTATTTGGCTTGTATTCCCCCTGAAAATGTTAAAAACCATAAAAACGTAGGGGTATGAACTCACTGTTAGTTGTGTGCAAGCGTAGAACCAATGAAACTAGAAATGAAGACCCTAAGATTGATGTACGCGACACTTAACGGGATCCAAATAACAATTAAATACATATATGTATTTTATTAGCGAAACAATTATCTTAAGTGTTGGAAAAACACTTGCTTTTGGTTTAGGAATGTTACTGTGACTTGATTGAATCGATGAAAATGGGTTTTTAGTCAAGTTCACCACGTGAGGAGGGTTTGCGGTCGTGAACTATTCTCGGATGTGAACAGCTTCTTGAAGGGTTTACGGCCGTGAACTGTGTTCTTGAAGGAATTATGAATTTTCGAAGGGTTTACGGTCGTGAATGGTTTGCGTCCCTTGAAGGTTTGAATATTTAAAGGGTTTCTGGCCATGTACTCAAGAAAAAATATGCTTGATCCGACGGAAAACGTGTTTTAGATGTTCCACAATAACGCCTAAAGGTGATTTTTGATGATTTTTGGAAGAAAATAGGGTATTTTGGTGTTTGCGTTGAGAAGTTAGAGAGAGAATGGGGAAGTTTTCGGTTAGAAAAGTGTAAATGAGGGTAGGAATCACGTATATATAGGGGGGGGGGGGGTTCATGGTCGGTGGTGGGGTTCTAACGCCCGCAGATCCGGGCTAGTCAATTTAGAGACAATAAGCATCAATAAAGATTTTTTAGTAGAAGATTATTTATAATAAATATTCTTAACCAAGTTATAGTATATTTCACAAGGGTTCCGTACATATAAAGAACGCCGAAATCCGAGTTATAACGAAGAAATTATGACCTGTCGAAGTTTTATGGCAAAACCTGCACGACACCGGGAATCGCAAAAAGTGAATTTACCATAAAATACTTTCTAGCCTTAGCGATTTAAATGAAACTCATAGTATATGTTAAACCGGGAGTGCACATAAAAAGAACATCCAAATCTGACTTCGTATGAGGAAGTTATGATTTTTCTAAGATTTAGCATAACAGTAAACAACCTGGAAATTCAAATTTTAGATCGGTCGATTTTTAGCCAAAATAATCTAAAAGAGAAATGAAGATATTGTTAATAGGAGTTAAACGATAAAAATACAGTCGAAAACGGAGCTCGTATGTGAAAGATATGGACGAAGCTTAGTCTCTAGTCTTCAAGTGCGACGAATTCGATACAGATTTGTAAATCTCAGATAGAATAATAATTGGCCGACGAGGTCTAATTGAAAGTTGTAGTACTCGTAAATACCAATGCATGGATATAAAGAACGTTGAGAATAGAGCTCGTATGAGAAAGATATGGACGAAACTTAGTCTCTACTCTTTAAGCATGGCGAATTCGATACAATTTTGTAAATCTGAGCTACAATGAGAATTAGCCGGCGGGGTCAAAATGAAAGTTGTATTACTTGTAAATGCCAATGCATGGATATAAAGCACGTAGAAAATGGAGCTCGTACATGGAAGATACAGACGAATCTTAAAGACTACTCTACGATAAAACCCTTATAAATAAAGGGTGAATCCTTCATATTTCTCACACCTTTCACCCTTTCGTTCTCTCTCTACTTTCTCTCTCTAAAACCCCTAACCCCCCTAAGACTAGGTAGACCCCTAGCACCCAAAGGAAGCCACAAAGCTCCCGGAGTCCCGAGAAAAGGGGTGTTTTGGTCCGGAAAAGCTACTCCAACCGAAACCCGATTTTCGAGAAAACCCGTTGTAAGTGAGCTACGCCTACGCTATTTTTAATATAGCTTTTAATTAATTATAGTAACGTTATTAGGACCTTATGGTAATTATTTGGGCTATTATTATGGGTTATATAAGTGTTGTTGTAATATCTTTTTAACCACTCGCGGTACGAGGAATCTGGTTTGGAGGGCCGCTTGGGTTGCCGGATTCAGAAGTGCTATATGCCAAAATGATCCCGCCCTCCGGTGTTTCATGTCTGGCCCTTGTCTATACATAGTGGGTGAAGAGTATTGTTTTACGCTTATATAAAAGTAATAATAGCTAGACTATTAATTAGTCTCGGTAAAACGTTAGACTAAACTCTAGTGGTAATGGTACTAGGTTTGTCGAAGGAAATTGTTTTAAAGTAAACGAAGTGCTGTCCGAGAACCGCGTCACCACCTTATCAGGTGAGTGCATAGTTACTTTCATCTTACACCTAGATACAAACTATTTTACACAAATTACATGCTATGTGTGCATATTATCTGAATACTTGCTGTCTATGCTGGATGAACGATTTTATACATGCTTCAAATGAATTAAACTGTATATGTATTTTATATCTGCAAAATATGTTAGGTAAAACATGGTTAGATGAAATATGAGTTGGATGATGAGATGAGAGGTGATATAGACTATGAGATAAGGGTAAGAGGTGAACAATGATAGAATCCTTTTACCCAAATGATGGACATGTCATCTAGCAGAGTATGGATGATAACCACAGACTATTCTAGACAATCCAATGGAACACTAGCAGGCTCGCAACATGTAGGTGTTGTGAACGATGTGTTAACCCGGTGTACTTTAAACCTTGGCGACTATGCAGAATTAGTGCCTAAACCTTGGCGATCATGCAGACTTGATGCCTAAACCCTGGTGACTATGCAGACTTAGTACCTAAACCCTGGAAACTATGCGGACTTAGTGCATGTTGTATAAACACTGGCGACTATGCAGACTTAGTTCCTAAACCCGGTGACGATGGACTTCGCGCCAATTCCTTAGGATAATCATTAGGAATAAATGAACGAGGAATACCTGATTTTCAGGGTAGATCTTTATGAGTAAAGAAGATAATAGGGATGGGTAATTGGGTTGATTAATTTTTTGAAGACTAAACATAATAATTATATTATTCTGGGTTAAAAACCCTATGTACTCACCAGGTTTCCCAACCTCACCCACTCAGTTTATTTATATCATAGGTGTTGATATGAAGTAACATTACACTGAGAGATTAAAGAGATGTAAATCACTAGTGATAATGAATGTAAGTACTGTTTATGCTTATGTTTCTGTACTAAGGATGACATCCCAAATGTTTAAAATGAATAAAAATACTTTTCTTCGGAAATGCTTTGATAATGTATTTATCATTTTTTACTGGGAACAAATTCCGCAACACTTTTATTAAAAGAGGTACCTTGATTCTTATAAAGCATAAACAAAATCGGTCTTTTCTGGCCGTGAACTAGTTTACGTCAGTGAATGGGTTTACGACCATCATCGGTGTTCACGACCATGAACACCAGTCAGGGCGGAAACTGATGATTTTCGAAGGAAATTCGGGTGTTTGCGTGATTTTTGGTTCCGACTCGTATATAAATTTAATTATATAAAACTTAAATCATTTTCTAAACCATAGAAATTTAACGGAAGAAATAAAAATGTGAAATTTATTTGAAGATGAATGGCTAACATTAAAGAATAATGGCTTGGGTTGTCACATCATTCCCCCGATAGAGGTAATTTTGTCTCGAAATTCAAGCATAGAATACAAACGATGGACTCGGAAAAAGATGAGGATTCTTCTGTTTCATTTGATCTTCGCGCTCCCAAGTGAATTTAGGTCTCCACTTGGCATTCCGGTGGACCTTCACTATCAGTATGCGACTTTGTTTCGTTCGTTTGATTTCACGATCCATGATTTCGACTTGTTCTTCAACGAAGTTAAGGTTATCGTTGATCTCGATCTCATTATGAGGAATCACAAGGGTTTCGTCAGATAAACACTTTTTAAGGTTCGAGACGTGGAAGATGGGATGAATATTGTGAAGCGCTTGGGGTAAACGAAGTTTGTATGCTACGGGACCGATCCTAGCAAGGATCTCGAATGGTCTTATGTATCTCGGATTCAACTTTCCATGCTTTCCAAAGCGTATCATGACTTTCCAGTGTGAGAACTTCAATAGAAAACGGTCACCAACCTAGAAATCCAAGGGTTTTCGTCTTTTATCGGCATAGCTCTTTTGTCTATCTCTCGAAGCCTTTAGTCGTTCCTAGATTTGTACAATCTTTTCTGTGGTTTCACGGATGATTTCTGGGCCTGTGAGAGTGCTGTCGGGGACATGCCCCTTGGATATTTGTGTGTCTCCCACCTTAGCCCAACACAGAGGGGATCTTCACTTACGACCATAAATGGATACAAATGGCGCAACCTTTATATTGGTATAATAACTGTTGTTGTAGGAGAATTCGAACAAGGGAAAATGGGTATCCCACGACTTTCCAAAATCTAAAACGCATGCCCTCAACATGTCTTCCAATGTCTGAATGGTTCTCTCACTCTGCCCATCATTTTGCGGATGGTAAGCTGTGCTCATATCCAGCTTAGTTCCAAGGGCCTTCTGCATTGACTGCCAAAATCTCAAGGTGAATCTGCTATCCCGATCGAAGATAATGGACACAGGCACACCATGCAGAAGAACTATCTCTTGAATATAGATTCGTGTAAATCTTTCCATATTGAATGTTTCTTTGATTGGCATGAAGTGGGCGGATTTAGTCAATCGGTTGACAATTACACATATGGTATCGTACCCACTCAGAGATTTGGGTAATTTAGTGATAAAATCCATCGTAATCCTTTCCCACTTTCACTCAGGTATTTCTGGCTGCTGAAGTAGACCTGAGGGCTTTTGATATTCTACTTTCACCTTGGGGCAAGTCAGACACTTTCCCATGAAATTAGCGATCTCTGCTTTCATGTTTGGCCACCAATAGAGCTTTTTGAGATCTAGCTACATCTTATCCGAACCTGGGTGAACAGAGTATCGAGTCTTATGAGCTTTGCTCATGACGACTTCTTTGTAACTACCAAACTTTGGGGTCCAGATCCAGTTCATGAAATAATATAGCCTCTCTAATTTGAGCGGATAAATGGGAATGGATGGTCATTGTTAGTGCCTTCACTCTATGACTTGAATACTCTTTCCGACTGAGGGTGTCGGCTACCACATTGGCCTTGCCTGGATGATAGCATTTCTCACACTCATAATCATTAAGTAGCTCCACCCATCGCTGTTGTCTCATATTCAACTCTTTCTGATCGAAAATATGCTGCAGGCTCTTATGGTTGATGAAGACAGTGCGCTTGGTTCCGTAGAGATAATGTCTCCATATCTTTAATGCGAAGACCACTGTTCCCAACTCCAGGTCATGAGTTGTATAATTGACTTCGTGTTCTTTCAGCTGTCTTGAGGCATAAGTAATGACCCTTCCTTGCTGCATAAGTACACAACCTAGGCCCTGATTGGATGCATCGCAATAGAAAACCAAGTCTTCCGTGCCTTCAGGTGGAGACAAGATAGGTGCGCTGCATAAAGCCTGCTTCAATGTTTGAAATGCAGTGTCTTGTTTTTCTCCCCAACTAAAGGAGACACCTTTCTGATTCAGGGTGGTCAGAGGCTTAGCAATTATGGAGAAGTTCTGGATAAAACTACAATAACAGCCAGCGAGGCCCAAGAATTGACGAATTTTTGTGGGTGTATTCGGTGCCGACCAATTCTATATCGCTTTCATCTTGGAAGGGTCCACGTGTATGCCTTCCTCGCTAACCACATGATTGAGAAAAGTTACCTTTCGGATCTAAAAATTGCACTTAGAGAATTTCACATATAGCTTCTCCACCCTTAGAGTTTGTAGCACTATCCTCAAGTGCTGAATATAATCTTCCTCGCTTCGGGAATAGACAAGTATATCATCAATGGACACTAACATGAACTTGTCTAGGAAAGGGCGACACACCCGATTTATCAGATCTATGAATACCGCTGGTGCGTTGGTTAGACAAAAGGGCATCACTACAAACTCATAGTAACCATATCGAGTTTGAAATGCAGTCATAGGAACATCACCCTCATGGACTCGTAGTTGATGGTATCCTGATCTTAAGTCTATTTTCGAGAAGTAGCTGGCTCCCTGAAGTTAATCGAAGTGATCGTCGATTCGAGGAATAGGATAACGATTTTTGATGGTAAGCTTGTTCAGTTCACGATAATCAATCCACATCCAAAAAGATCCATCCTTCTTTTTCATAAATAAGACCGGGGCTCCCTAGGGTGAGGAACTCGGTCGGATGAATCCCTTGTTGAGTAGCTCATTGAGTTGGCTGGATAACTCTTGCATTTCTGTTGGCGCTAGACGATATGGGGATTTAGCTATAGGGGTAGCTTCGGGGATTAAGTCGATTCAGAACTCTACTTGGCGCTCAAGAGGGATTCTGGGAAGCTCTTCGGGAAAGACATTTGGGAAGTTGTAGACTTCAGGGATGCACTCGAGGTCTTTAGCTTCCTGTTTCTCATTAACGACATGGGTTCGGAATGCATGGCACTCCTTTCGCGGATATTTCTAGGCTTTGATGCATGAAATGATATGGAGGTTTAAGCTGGGCTTATCACCTTAAATAATGAGGGCTTCGCCAGATGGCAAATTGAATCGAATGGCTTTTTCATAACAAAGGATATCAGCACGATTGGGGCTCAACCAATACATGCCGATGATGACGTTGTTAGTGCTCTCTTTCTTTCCGTTAGCCATCTCGATGGTAAATGTTTCGGTTAAAGGATCAGATTTATGCTAGAGTAGATGCTTGAATGCATGACTAAAAAAGCTTCGCTCCACACCAGAATCAACAAGAGTGCATGCATAAGAGTTGTCGAGGAGGAACGTACCCGTAACAACGGTGGGATCAGCAAGTGCTTCCTCCTGGTCCATAGCTAGCACTTTCCCTGTGCTGCCAGCTGTTGTTGCCTTAGGACAATTCCTCTTCAAGTTCCCGATCTCCCCACAGCCATAAGAGGCTTGACCAACGCCCGCTCTAGGAGCCTGATTGGTTGGTTGGGCTGGTGTCTTGCGAAATCGATTTGTGTGCCCCTTCTTGCCACAACTGTTGCACAACATTTCACGGCATGGCCCATGATGATGATAGTTGCACTTTTGGCATGGAGGAAGGGTACCGACATATCTACTGGTAGGTGCTTGAGCTACAGGGATGGCGGTTGGTGTAGCACCTGGTTTCCGGTACGTGAATTTTATTTGAGCATTGCCCTAATTTAGCCTTAGACTCGGCGAGTCATAGGGTCCGACTCGCCGAGTAGGGACGAGACTCAGGACGCGTTTTAAGTAGGCGACTCGACGAGTCCATATCCTGGACTCGGCGAGTCACCGCTGCGGGATGAAACCCTAAGTTTCAAGGGTTTGCACCCTATTTAAACTCTCATTCCGCCCCAACTCGTCCCCATTCACCCCCAGAACTCCCCCTACATCGTTTTCCCTTGTTTTCTTGAGAGTTTGAGGTATTCTTGGTGTGTTCTTGAAGGTTTTGAAGAGTAAGAGGAGTAGATCAAGAAGAGGAGAAGGAGATCAGCCATCCTTGTGTCATTTCAACTTTTCCTTTGAGGTATAACCCGTTTTCCCCTTGATTCTATGCTTAAAACTTCATTTGGGTCCTTCTTGGTCAATTCCCCAAGTTTGCATGTTCATTATATGTTGTAATAAGGCGTTTGGCCTTTGGATCTATGTAAGATTGAGCTCCAGGAGCTCAGATCTGTTAGCTTTCTGGCCTCATGAGGCTTGTTAGCCCTAGATCTACCATTTTGAGCCTTATAATCCATATTGGTGAATATCCACACGTAAAGTTGGAAACTTTACGTGTGATTCGTGTCCTAGAAGTCCAGATCTATGAATGGCATGGTCTGGAACCGAGCAAATCGGTATATTTAAGGAGTGCATGGCGACGACTCGGCGAGTCGCATAGGTGACTCGGCGAGTCTGGTCGCGAGTCACCGAATTGGTCCCTTCTTCATGTGTCGAGTTGAGCCTTGAGTCACAGGGGGTGACTCGGTGAGTTGGGAGCTGAACTCACCCATGTTAGGACTCGGCGAGTCAATGCCCTGACTCGGCGAGTCCAAGGCAATCTTCATAGCTCAAGAACAGACTCGGCGAGTTGTTCATACGACTCGGCGAGTCTTAGCATAAAGTGTTCATTGGATGAAGATGAACTCGACGAGTTGTTCATACAACTCGGCGAGTAGGATGAAGGTGTTGAATGGCAGTTGGAAGGAGAACTCGTCGAGTCATAGCCCGACTCGACGAGTAGAACCAGGGACCCAGGACATTGGTTTGCTAGGGACTCGGCGAGTGGTGATCCACTCGGCGAGTCGGGTCAACTGAAAGTTGACCCCAGCTTTGGCTTAGAGTTAATCCAGGGGTAAAATGGTCATTTTACCTAAAGGACAGTTAGCAGTGTTTGATTGAGTATGTCGTGGAAATTGCAGCCGGAGGACTCCCGGAGCAGCAGCAGTCAGTTAATTCCCGATCAGTTCAGCAGCTACTTCGAGGTGAGTTACCTTCCCGTAGCGGTGGGTCTAAGGCCACAATGCCGACCCACCAGTAGGAGTTGTATGATAGATGATTGTCTTTGTGATATCATCTAAGTTCGCTAGTACCTGACATGTTATATGCTAGCATGATATGCTGTATGTGATAGTAGTAGAGTCTGGTTGTTCGGACCGAAGGGTAGTCAGACACCCCAGATACGTCTGACAGTATGTGACGATATGTATGCATGCTGGCTTGTTATGTTATACGTGATCGTAGTAGTAGGGGTGAAATAGTCCCCGAGGATCGGTTGTTAGGACCGATGGGTAGTCAGCACCCCAGAATGGCTTGACACGGGTAAGACGGCACCCCAGAATGGCCGTATGGGTAGGTCAGCACCCCAGAATGGCTTGACACGGGTAAGACGGCACCCCAGAATGGCCGTATGGGTAGGTCGGCACCCCAGAATGGCCGTACCGGGTAGTCAGGCACCCCAGAATAGCCTGGCAGTATATATGTTATGTGTTTTGTATGGTATGCGGTACGTTGGGGGAACTCACTAAGCTTTGTGCTTACGTTTTCAGTTTTGTTTTCAGGTACCTCTGCATCGAAGGGGAAGGAGCCGACGCGGTAGCGGCACGTCATACACACACTCTTCGGTTTCCGCATTTATGAGATTACTGGGATTGTACTCTGATATTTTGGTGGGATGTACGGTTTGGCTTTTGAGAACATGGTTGCAATGTGTTATGGTGTGAACAAACAATGTTTCTTTTATTTAGACAACGTTTTATTTATTACTGTTTTTCTAAAGAAAAAAATTTTGGGTCGTTACAAGTTGGTATCAGAGCCCTGGTTTGAGGGATTCGGACACGCCTTCGGGAGTGTTGGACTCAAACCGAGGGATTGAAAGATTTTTCCAAAAGAAATTATTCTTTAAAACCCGGAAAAGAGTCACGAGAAAGAGTAAAGTGTGTGACGTGCGCAACCGGCCGAGCTCAAGTAAGTATTCCCCATAGTACCCATACAAGTTTATGTTATGTTTATCAGCTTTATGAATATTGCATGCTAGAATAGGCTAAGGATCTAGGAGTGATGCCTTATGTGCCTGTTTATTTGTTGCAGCTTATTGAATATTGCATGCTAGAATTGAGTAGACAGCAATAGGGTAGCCTGTTTAGGTTATGCCTGATAGTATGAGCTTAGCATCCTATGTTAAGTGTCGTTTCTTGTTTTAAGAACAGTTTTGGCTTGAGTCTGTTTTTCCTTATCCGAATGCTGCTTGCTTCGCGCTCGGTGGGATTCTGAGTAATGGGAGTGAGCCACTAGGTAAACACGTCACACCACATGTAATCGGGGTTGAATAATCCCAAAGTGTTGGAACTGGCCCTATTGCGCAGCTCTTGTTTGAGTCCAACCGTTGTAGGGACGGGCCTTTTACTTGAAGGATGATCTAATCCTCATCACAGGTGGTGGTGTTTAGGTGGTGGCTAACTGGCATTATGAGGAGACCTACAGCAGCTGAGGACCAGTTGTGTTGAACTTGAGTTCTCCCTAGGGCAAGTCTAGGGTGAGAATATCGGAGAGTAGCAGTAGTAGAGGGGAGTTGGTGGAGTCGAGGAATTTCTCGGAGAAGGTACGGATAGATGTGGAAGGTAGTATGGGCCCGTACTACTGAAAGCAGAGGATCCGTACCCGAGCCGAGGAAGGCCAAGACGAGACCAAGGAACCTGTAAGTAGTTGAGATCCCTCAGAAAGTAGCAGTACCACTAATGATCATTATTGATGCTTTGCAGAATGGTGGTACTTCGACCGAGACCGACAGATGGCGGGTCAGGAGAGGGGTCAGGTTCGGGATCTGGCACCGAGCCGATTGAGGAGAGGCTACGTGAGTTCATCACATCGGAGATCACTAGGGGCATCCTTGAGTCGACCCCCATCATCTTTGGGTCGATCAAGGAAGGGATCGTGGAGATGATGGAAGATCGCCTACGGGCATTCAGGAGCGACTTGGCCTCTAGCCAGTCAGGATCTCGCACACTGTCCTTCAAGGACTTCAGGAGCAGTGGTGCGCCGGATTTCCATGGGGTGAAGGACCCCATTGTCGCCAGGCGGTGGATTGCGGATATCGAGTCTGCCCAGTTGATCAGCTTCTGCCCCGAGGGGTCGAAGGTGAGGTACGCAGCAGGATGTTTACGGGACCGGGCCCGAGATTGGTGGGAGTCAGTGGGTGACTCGATGGGAGCCTCGGCTATCGAGGCAATGACCTGGTCGGACTTTGTGGCTAGGTTCAGGGCAGAGTTTGCGCCAGCGGTCGAGCTTCAGCAGCTGGCCAGGGAGTTCTTAGACATGAGGCAGACGACAGAGACCGTGGCGGAGATCACCGCCAAGTTTCAGGAGAGGGCTTTGTTGGTGCCCCAGTATGCAGGTGACGAGGATATGAGGAGGACTCGTTACCATGATATGCTACGAGCTGACATTCGGGAGCATGTTAGTTTTTCGGCTTGCCCTACCCTGGATTCCATGATTGCCAGGGCTAGGGAGAGGGAGATAGATTTGGAGCACATCCGGAAACGGAAACTTGAGAATGGTCAGTCATCGGGGGCTTCGGGGAAGAAGCCCAAGGGATCAGATGGGAGGCCGAAAGGCCAGTCGGGACCGAGCCGCTGCGGGAGGTGCGGCAGGCCGCACGAGGGGGCGTGCAGGATGGGATCGTCAGGCTGCTACAAGTGCGGCAAGTTTGGGCATATCAGCAGGGATTGCACTGCTCCTGCGACCGTTATTCAGACATCGGAGTTGCTGTGTTTCCACTGCAACCAGAGGGGCCACAAGAAGGCCAATTGCCCCATGTTGACAGCTTCAGCGCCAGTGAAGGCGCCAGCTCCAGCGACCCTGCGGATCACGGATGGCCGTCAGGGCAAGGCAGAGGCTCCAGTGGTGAGGAGTCGGGCATTTCAGTTGACTGCCGAGGAGGCACGCGCCGCGCCCGATGTGGTGACGGGTATGATTCCTTCCTTCTATCTTTTTACATTGTTATGATATTGATATGTGCTCCGTGTGTATACATGTGTATTAGGATCGTTCCATGTGAACGGCATCCCGGTTCAGGTATTGTTCGACTCGGGTGCATCCCGATCGTTCGTTTCTCTTGCTCTTAGCAAGAGGTTTCATGAGACTTCAGGCGAGTTAGATTGCCCGTTAGAGGTAGAGATTGCCGATGATCGATCGGTGCGAGCATCGATGGTGTTTCGAGATTGTGTCCTGCGACTGTTTGAGGAGTGTTACCTGGTAGACTTGGTTCCCATTCCATTGCGTGGGAACAAGGTGATTATTGGTATGGATTGGTTGAGCCCTAATGGGGCAGTGATAGATTGCGCACAGCAGCTAGTGCGAGTCAAGACCCCAAGCGGGGGAGAGTTGGTGATTCATGGAGAGCGGCCGCAGTGTGGACCCACTGTATGTTCAGCAGCGAGGGCTAGGCGCTACCTTCAGCAGGGATGCGCGGGTTATGTCGCGTACGTGTTGGACACCCGGGAGGCGGGTAAGGCAACCGTGAGCGTGGTCCCGGTGGTTCGAGATTTTGCTGATGTTTTTCCGGAGGAACTACCTGGGATACCTCCGGAGCGACAGGTGGAGTTCAGGATTGACCTCGTTCCCGGTGCGGCTCCGATAGCCAAAGCACCGTATCGGTTGGCTCCTCCCGAGATGCAGGAGTTGTCTACGCAGCTGCAGGAGCTGCTGGACAAGGGATTTATTCGGCCGAGCAGTTCGCCCTGGGGAGCCCCGATTCTGTTTGTGAAGAAGAAGGATGGGTCGCATCGGATGTGTATAGATTATCGGGAGCTGAACAAGGTAACGGTGAAGAACCGTTACCCGCTCCCGAGGATTGATGACCTCTTTGACCAGCTTCAGGGTGCATCTTGGTTCTCCAAGATTGATTTGCGTTCGGGTTATCATCAGATGAGGGTCAGGGAGGAGGATATGCAGAAGACCGCATTTCGGACGCGCTATGGCCATTTCGAGTTTGTGGTGATGCCGTTTGGGCTCACCAATGCTCCTGCCGCGTTCATGGACCTCATGAATCGTGTATGCAGACCGATGCTGGACCGGTCTGTGATAGTCTTTATCGATGATATCTTGGTTTACTCCAAGACCCGGGAGGAACATGAGGAGCATTTGAGAGAGGTGTTAGAGACCCTGAGGAGGGAGAGCTTGTATGCCAAGTTCTCCAAGTGTGAGTTTTGGTTGCGCGAGGTGCAATTTCTGGGGCACCTCGTCAACCAGAACGGGATTCTGGTCGATCCGGCCAAGGTTGAGGCCGTGATGAGATGGGAGGTTCCGAAGTCCCCATCTGAGATTCGGAGCTTCCTAGGATTGGCAGGCTACTATCGGAGATTTATCCAGGATTTCTCCAAGATAGCCGTGCCCCTGACGCGGCTGACGAAGAAAGCCGTGGTCTTTCGGTGGGGACCCGAGCAGCAGGCTGCATTTGAGACGCTGAGACAGAGATTGTGTGAGGCGCCGATCTTAGCCCTGCCGGAGGGCGTAGAGGATTTCGTGGTTTATTGCGATGCGTCCATTTCTGGGTTGGGCGCGGTGCTGATGCAAAGGGGGCATGTCATTGCTTACGCTTCAAGGCAGCTCAAGCCTCACGAGGCGAACTACCCGACGCACGATTTGGAGTTGGGGGCGGTGGTATTTGCCCTCAAGATTTGGCGACATTACCTCTATGGGGTTCGGTGTACCATCTACACGGACCACAAGAGCTTGAGGTACCTCATGGACCAGCCGAATCTGAACATGAGGCAGCGTCGGTGGTTGGATGTGGTGAAGGATTATGATTGCGAGATCCTTTACCACCCGGGAAAGGCCAATGTGGTGGCCGATGCGCGTAGCCGCAAGACGGCGCCGATCAGGGACGCCTGTTTGAGGATGACTGTGGTGACTCCCCTGTTGGAGCAGATTCGGGAAGCTCAACAGGAGGCTATCAAGGAGGAGCATCGGAAGAACGAGCGCGTAGTAGGTCAGGTTTCCTCCTTCGATTATGATAGCCGAGGGTTATTGACACTACACCGTAGGGTGTGGGTGCCGTATCATGGGGGCGTGCGTCAGATTTTGATGGAGGAGGCGCACAAGTCCCGATTCTCTATTCATCCCGGGGCGACGAAGATGTATAGGGATCTTCGTCTAGACTATTGGTGGCCCTGCATGAAGCGGGATGTGGCATGGTACGTCGAGCGGTGCTTGACCTGCAGGAAGGTCAAGGCCGAACATCAGAGGCCGCATGGCAAGATGCAGCCGTTGGACATTCCACTGTGGAAGTGGGAAGATATCACGATGGATTTTATCACGAAGCTTCCCAGGACCGCGCGTGGAGTGGATACGATTTGGGTCATCGTGGATAGATTGACCAAGAGTGCTCACTTTATTCCGATTCCGGAGAGCATATCGGCCGAGAAATTGGCCGACATCTATATCAAGGAGATTGTGGCACGGCATGGGGTGCCAGTATCGGTGATCTCGGACAGGGATGTGCGTTTTACTTCCAGGTTTTGGAAGAGATTCCATGACGAGTTGGGCACTCGTCTGCATTTCAGCACCGCCTTTCACCCGCAGACAGATGGACAGAGTGAGCGGACCATCCAGACTTTGGAGGACATGTTGCGGGCGTGTGTTCTGGATTTCGGTGGTAGCTGGGATACCTATCTTCCTTTGGCTGAGTTCTCCTACAACAACAGCTATCACGCGAGCATCGACCGCCCTCCCTTCGAAATGTTGTACGGACGGAGGTGTAGGACCCCGATATGCTGGGGCGAGGTTGGCCAGAGAGTTATGGGAAGCACCGAAGTGGTGCTCAAGACGACTGAGAGGATACAGCAGGTCCGGAGCAGGCTTCAGACTGCTCAGAGTCGACAGAAAAGTTATGCCGACAAGCGTCGATCCGATTTAGAGTTCCAGGTCGGGGATATGGTCCTCCTGAAGGTGTCACCGTGGAAAGGCGTCATCCGATTCAGGAAGCGGGGCAAGTTGGGCCCGCGATTCATTGGACCGTTCAGGGTCTTAGCCCGGGTGGGCAAGGTAGCATATAGGCTGGATCTGCCAGCCGAGCTTAGCCAGATCCACAGCACTTTCCACGTTTCGCAGTTGCGGAAGTGCCTAGTGGACGATTCTGCAGTAGTACCTTTGGAGGATATTCAGGTTGATGACAGCCTGAACTACATCGAGCGCCCAGTCGCAATCCTCGACAGGAAGTCGAAGGATTTAAGGAACAAGAGGGTGGAGCTAGTGAAGGTGCAATGGCAGCACCGCAAGGGTTCAGAGTGGACTTGGGAGCCGGTAGACGAGATGATGGAGCACTACCCCGAGCTGTTTCAGGATCAGGCGGCAGACTTCGAGGACGAAGTCTAAAATAAGTGGGGGAGATTTGTAGCACCTGGTTTCCGGTACGTGAATTTTATTTGAGCATTGCCCTAATTTAGCCTTAGACTCGGCGAGTCATAGGGTCCGACTCGCCGAGTAGGGACGAGACTCAGGACGCGTTTTAAGTAGGCGACTCGACGAGTCCATATCCTGGACTCGGCGAGTCACCGCTGCGGGATGAAACCCTAAGTTTCAAGGGTTTGCACCCTATTTAAACTCTCATTCCGCCCCAACTCGTCCCCATTCACCCCCAGAACTCCCCCTACATCGTTTTCCCTTGTTTTCTTGAGAGTTTGAGGTATTCTTGGTGTGTTCTTGAAGGTTTTGAAGAGTAAGAGGAGTAGATCAAGAAGAGGAGAAGGAGATCAGCCATCCTTGTGTCATTTCAACTTTTCCTTTGAGGTATAACCCGTTTTCCCCTTGATTCTATGATTAAAACTTCATTTGGGTCCTTCTTGGTCAATTCCCCAAGTTTGCATGTTCATTATATGTTGTAATAAGGCGTTTGGCCTTTGGATCTATGTAAGATTGAGCTCCAGGAGCTCAGATCTGTTAGCTTTCTGGCCTCATGAGGCTTGTTAGCCCTAGATCTACCATTTTGAGCCTTATAATCCATATTGGTGAATATCCACACGTAAAGTTGGAAACTTTACGTGTGATTCGTGTCCTAGAAGTCCAGATCTATGAATGGCATGGTCTGGAACCGAGCAAATCGGTATATTTAAGGAGTGCATGGCGACGACTCGGCGAGTCGCATAGGTGACTCGGCGAGTCTGGTCGCGAGTCACCGAATTGGTCCCTTCTTCGTGTGTCGAGTTGAGCCTTGAGTCACAGGGGGTGACTCGGTGAGTTGGGAGCTGAACTCACCCATGTTAGGACTCGGCGAGTCAATGCCCTGACTCGGCGAGTCCAAGGCAATCTTCATAGCTCAAGAACAGACTCGGCGAGTTGTTCATACGACTCGGCGAGTCTTAGCATAAAGTGTTCATTGGATGAAGATGAACTCGACGAGTTGTTCATACAACTCGGCGAGTAGGATGAAGGTGTTGAATGGCAGTTGGAAGGAGAACTCGTCGAGTCATAGCCCGACTCGACGAGTAGAACCAGGGACCCAGGACATTGGTTTGCTAGGGACTCGGCGAGTGGTGATCCACTCGGCGAGTCGGGTCAACTGAAAGTTGACCCCAGCTTTGGCTTAGAGTTAATCCAGGGGTAAAATGGTCATTTTACCTAAAGGACAGTTAGCAGTGTTTGATTGAGTATGTCGTGGAAATTGCAGCCGGAGGACTCCCGGAGCAGCAGCAGTCAGTTAATTCCCGATCAGTTCAGCAGCTACTTCGAGGTGAGTTACCTTCCCGTAGCGGTGGGTCTAAGGCCACAATGCCGACCCACCAGTAGGAGTTGTATGATAGATGATTGTCTTTGTGATATCATCTAAGTTCGCTAGTACCTGACATGTTATATGCTAGCATGATATGCTGTATGTGATAGTAGTAGAGTCTGGTTGTTCGGACCGAAGGGTAGTCAGACACCCCAGATACGTCTGACAGTATGTGACGATATGTATGCATGCTGGCTTGTTATGTTATACGTGATCGTAGTAGTAGGGGTGAAATAGTCCCCGAGGATCGGTTGTTAGGACCGATGGGTAGTCAGCACCCCAGAATGGCTTGACACGGGTAAGACGGCACCCCAGAATGGCCGTATGGGTAGGTCAGCACCCCAGAATGGCTTGACACGGGTAAGACGGCACCCCAGAATGGCCGTATGGGTAGGTCGGCACCCCAGAATGGCCGTACCGGGTAGTCAGGCACCCCAGAATAGCCTGGCAGTATATATGTTATGTGTTTTGTATGGTATGCGGTACGTTGGGGGAACTCACTAAGCTTTGTGCTTACGTTTTCAGTTTTGTTTTCAGGTACCTCTGCATCGAAGGGGAAGGAGCCGACGCGGTAGCGGCACGTCATACACACACTCTTCGGTTTCCGCATTTATGAGATTACTGGGATTGTACTCTGATATTTTGGTGGGATGTACGGTTTGGCTTTTGAGAACATGGTTGCAATGTGTTATGGTGTGAACAAACAATGTTTCTTTTATTTAGACAACGTTTTATTTATTACTGTTTTTCTAAAGAAAAAAATTTTGGGTCGTTACAAGTTGGTATCAGAGCCCTGGTTTGAGGGATTCGGACACGCCTTCGGGAGTGTTGGACTCAAACCGAGGGATTGAAAGATTTTTCCAAAAGAAATTATTCTTTAAAACCCGGAAAAGAGTCACGAGAAAGAGTAAAGTGTGTGACGTGCGCAACCGGCCGAGCTCAAGTAAGTATTCCCCATAGTACCCATACAAGTTTATGTTATGTTTATCAGCTTTATGAATATTGCATGCTAGAATAGGCTAAGGATCTAGGAGTGATGCCTTATGTGCCTGTTTATTTGTTGCAGCTTATTGAATATTGCATGCTAGAATTGAGTAGACAGCAATAGGGTAGCCTGTTTAGGTTATGCCTGATAGTATGAGCTTAGCATCCTATGTTAAGTGTCGTTTCTTGTTTTAAGAACAGTTTTGGCTTGAGTCTGTTTTTCCTTATCTGAATGCTGCTTGCTTCGCGCTCGGTGGGATTCTGAGTAATGGGAGTGAGCCACTAGGTAAACACGTCACACCACATGTAATCGGGGTTGAATAATCCCAAAGTGTTGGAACTGGCCCTATTGCGCAGCTTTTGTTTGAGTCCAACCGTTGTAGGGACGGGCCTTTTACTTGAAGGATGATCTAATCCTCATCACAGGTGGTGGTGTTTAGGTGGTGGCTAACTGGCATTATGAGGAGACCTACAGCAGCTGAGGACCAGTTGTGTTGAACTTGAGTTCTCCCTAGGGCAAGTCTAGGGTGAGAATATCGGAGAGTAGCAGTAGTAGAGGGGAGTTGGTGGAGTCGAGGAATTTCTCGGAGAAGGTACGGATAGATGTGGAAGGTAGTATGGGCCCGTACTACTGAAAGCAGAGGATCCGTACCCGAGCCGAGGAAGGCCAAGACGAGACCAAGGAACCTGTAAGTAGTTGAGATCCCTCAGAAAGTAGCAGTACCACTAATGATCATTATTGATGCTTTGCAGAATGGTGGTACTTCGACCGAGACCGACAGATGGCGGGTCAGGAGAGGGGTCAGGTTCGGGATCTGGCACCGAGCCGATTGAGGAGAGGCTACGTGAGTTCATCACATCGGAGATCACTAGGGGCATCCTTGAGTCGACCCCCATCATCTTTGGGTCGATCAAGGAAGGGATCGTGGAGATGATGGAAGATCGCCTACGGGCATTCAGGAGCGACTTGGCCTCTAGCCAGTCAGGATCTCGCACACTGTCCTTCAAGGACTTCAGGAGCAGTGGTGCGCCGGATTTCCATGGGGTGAAGGACCCCATTGTCGCCAGGCGGTGGATTGCGGATATCGAGTCTGCCCAGTTGATCAGCTTCTGCCCCGAGGGGTCGAAGGTGAGGTACGCAGCAGGATGTTTACGGGACCGGGCCCGAGATTGGTGGGAGTCAGTGGGTGACTCGATGGGAGCCTCGGCTATCGAGGCAATGACCTGGTCGGACTTTGTGGCTAGGTTCAGGGCAGAGTTTGCGCCAGCGGTCGAGCTTCAGCAGCTGGCCAGGGAGTTCTTAGACATGAGGCAGACGACAGAGACCGTGGCGGAGATCACCGCCAAGTTTCAGGAGAGGGCTTTGTTGGTGCCCCAGTATGCAGGTGACGAGGATATGAGGAGGACTCGTTACCATGATATGCTACGAGCTGACATTCGGGAGCATGTTAGTTTTTCGGCTTGCCCTACCCTGGATTCCATGATTGCCAGGGCTAGGGAGAGGGAGATAGATTTGGAGCACATCCGGAAACGGAAACTTGAGAATGGTCAGTCATCGGGGGCTTCGGGGAAGAAGCCCAAGGGATCAGATGGGAGGCCGAAAGGCCAGTCGGGACCGAGCCGCTGCGGGAGGTGCGGCAGGCCGCACGAGGGGGCGTGCAGGATGGGATCGTCAGGCTGCTACAAGTGCGGCAAGTTTGGGCATATCAGCAGGGATTGCACTGCTCCTGCGACCGTTATTCAGACATCGGAGTTGCTGTGTTTCCACTGCAACCAGAGGGGCCACAAGAAGGCCAATTGCCCCATGTTGACAGCTTCAGCGCCAGTGAAGGCGCCAGCTCCAGCGACCCTGCGGATCACGGATGGCCGTCAGGGCAAGGCAGAGGCTCCAGTGGTGAGGAGTCGGGCATTTCAGTTGACTGCCGAGGAGGCACGCGCCGCGCCCGATGTGGTGACGGGTATGATTCCTTCCTTCTATCTTTTTACATTGTTATGATATTGATATGTGCTCCGTGTGTATACATGTGTATTAGGATCGTTCCATGTGAACGGCATCCCGGTTCAGGTATTGTTCGACTCGGGTGCATCCCGATCGTTCGTTTCTCTTGCTCTTAGCAAGAGGTTTCATGAGACTTCAGGCGAGTTAGATTGCCCGTTAGAGGTAGAGATTGCCGATGATCGATCGGTGCGAGCATCGATGGTGTTTCGAGATTGTGTCCTGCGACTGTTTGAGGAGTGTTACCTGGTAGACTTGGTTCCCATTCCATTGCGTGGGAACAAGGTGATTATTGGTATGGATTGGTTGAGCCCTAATGGGGCAGTGATAGATTGCGCACAGCACCTAGTGCGAGTCAAGACCCCAAGCGGGGGAGAGTTGGTGATTCATGGAGAGCGGCCGCAGTGTGGACCCACTGTATGTTCAGCAGCGAGGGCTAGGCGCTACCTTCAGCAGGGATGCGCGGGTTATGTCGCGTACGTGATGGACACCCGGGAGGCGGGTAAGGCAACCGTGAGCGTGGTCCCGGTGGTTCGAGATTTTGCTGATGTTTTTCCGGAGGAACTACCTGGGATACCTCTGGAGCGACAGGTGGAGTTCAGGATTGACCTCGTTCCCGGTGCGGCTCCGATAGCCAAAGCACCGTATCGGTTGGCTCCTCCCGAGATGCAGGAGTTGTCTACGCAGCTGCAGGAGCTGCTGGACAAGGGATTTATTCGGCCGAGCAGTTCGCCCTGGGGAGCCCCGATTCTGTTTGTGAAGAAGAAGGATGGGTCGCATCGGATGTGTATAGATTATCGGGAGCTGAACAAGGTAACGGTGAAGAACCGTTACCCGCTCCCGAGGATTGATGACCTCTTTGACCAGCTTCAGGGTGCATCTTGGTTCTCCAAGATTGATTTGCGTTCGGGTTATCATCAGATGAGGGTCAGGGAGGAGGATATGCAGAAGACCGCATTTCGGACGCGCTATGGCCATTTCGAGTTTGTGGTGATGCCGTTTGGGCTCACCAATGCTCCTGCCGCGTTCATGGACCTCATGAATCGTGTATGCAGACCGATGCTGGACCGGTCTGTGATAGTCTTTATCGATGATATCTTGGTTTACTCCAAGACCCGGGAGGAACATGAGGAGCATTTGAGAGAGGTGTTAGAGACCCTGAGGAGGGAGAGCTTGTATGCCAAGTTCTCCAAGTGTGAGTTTTGGTTGCGCGAGGTGCAATTTCTGGGGCACCTCGTCAACCAGAACGGGATTCTGGTCGATCCGGCCAAGGTTGAGGCCGTGATGAGATGGGAGGTTCCGAAGTCCCCATCTGAGATTCGGAGCTTCCTAGGATTGGCAGGCTACTATCGGAGATTTATCCAGGATTTCTCCAAGATAGCCGTGCCCCTGACGCGGCTGACGAAGAAAGCCGTGGTCTTTCGGTGGGGACCCGAGCAGCAGGCTGCATTTGAGACGCTGAGACAGAGATTGTGTGAGGCGCCGATCTTAGCCCTGCCGGAGGGCGTAGAGGATTTCGTGGTTTATTGCGATGCGTCCATTTCTGGGTTGGGCGCGGTGCTGATGCAAAGGGGGCATGTCATTGCTTACGCTTCAAGGCAGCTCAAGCCTCACGAGGCGAACTACCCGACGCACGATTTGGAGTTGGGGGCGGTGGTATTTGCCCTCAAGATTTGGCGACATTACCTCTATGGGGTTCGGTGTCCCATCTACACGGACCACAAGAGCTTGAGGTACCTCATGGACCAGCCGAATCTGAACATGAGGCAGCGTCGGTGGTTGGATGTGGTGAAGGATTATGATTGCGAGATCCTTTACCACCCGGGAAAGGCCAATGTGGTGGCCGATGCGCGTAGCCGCAAGACGGCGCCGATCAGGGACGCCTGTTTGAGGATGACTGTGGTGACTCCCCTGTTGGAGCAGATTCGGGAAGCTCAACAGGAGGCTATCAAGGAGGAGCATCGGAAGAACGAGCGCGTAGTAGGTCAGGTTTCCTCCTTCGATTATGATAGCCGAGGGTTATTGACACTACACCGTAGGGTGTGGGTGCCGTATCATGGGGGCGTGCGTCAGATTTTGATGGAGGAGGCGCACAAGTCCCGATTCTCTATTCATCCCGGGGCGACGAAGATGTATAGGGATCTTCGTCTAGACTATTGGTGGCCCTGCATGAAGCGGGATGTGGCATGGTACGTCGAGCGGTGCTTGACCTGCAGGAAGGTCAAGGCCGAACATCAGAGGCCGCATGGCAAGATGCAGCCGTTGGACATTCCACTGTGGAAGTGGGAAGATATCACGATGGATTTTATCACGAAGCTTCCCAGGACCGCGCGTGGAGTGGATACGATTTGGGTCATCGTGGATAGATTGACCAAGAGTGCTCACTTTATTCCGATTCCGGAGAGCATATCGGCCGAGAAATTGGCCGACATCTATATCAAGGAGATTGTGGCACGGCATGGGGTGCCAGTATCGGTGATCTCGGACAGGGATGTGCGTTTTACTTCCAGGTTTTGGAAGAGATTCCATGACGAGTTGGGCACTCGTCTGCATTTCAGCACCGCCTTTCACCCGCAGACAGATGGACAGAGTGAGCGGACCATCCAGACTTTGGAGGACATGTTGCGGGCGTGTGTTCTGGATTTCGGTGGTAGCTGGGATACCTATCTTCCTTTGGCTGAGTTCTCCTACAACAACAGCTATCACGCGAGCATCGACCGCCCTCCCTTCGAAATGTTGTACGGACGGAGGTGTAGGACCCCGATATGCTGGGGCGAGGTTGGCCAGAGAGTTATGGGAAGCACCGAAGTGGTGCTCAAGACGACTGAGAGGATACAGCAGGTCCGGAGCAGGCTTCAGACTGCTCAGAGTCGACAGAAAAGTTATGCCGACAAGCGTCGATCCGATTTAGAGTTCCAGGTCGGGGATATGGTCCTCCTGAAGGTGTCACCGTGGAAAGGCGTCATCCGATTCAGGAAGCGGGGCAAGTTGGGCCCGCGATTCATTGGACCGTTCAGGGTCTTAGCCCGGGTGGGCAAGGTAGCATATAGGCTGGATCTGCCAGCCGAGCTTAGCCAGATCCACAGCACTTTCCACGTTTCGCAGTTGCGGAAGTGCCTAGTGGACGATTCTGCAGTAGTACCTTTGGAGGATATTCAGGTTGATGACAGCCTGAACTACATCGAGCGCCCAGTCGCAATCCTCGACAAGAAGTCAAAGGATTTAAGGAACAAGAGGGTGGAGCTAGTGAAGGTGCAATGGCAGCACCGCAAGGGTTCAGAGTGGACTTGGGAGCCGGTAGACGAGATGATGGAGCACTACCCCGAGCTGTTTCAGGATCAGGCGGCAGACTTCGAGTACGAAGTCTAAAATAAGTGGGGGAGATTTGTAGCACCTGGTTTCCGGTACGTGAATTTTATTTGAGCATTGCCCTAATTTAGCCTTAGACTCGGCGAGTCATAGGGTCCGACTCGCCGAGTAGGGACGAGACTCAGGACGCGTTTTAAGTAGGCGACTCGACGAGTCCATATCCTGGACTCGGCGAGTCACCGCTGCGGGATGAAACCCTAAGTTTCAAGGGTTTGCACCCTATTTAAACTCTCATTCCGCCCCAACTCGTCCCCATTCACCCCCAGAACTCCCCCTACATCGTTTTCCCTTGTTTTCTTGAGAGTTTGAGGTATTCTTGGTGTGTTCTTGAAGGTTTTGAAGAGTAAGAGGAGTAGATCAAGAAGAGGAGAAGGAGATCAGCCATCCTTGTGTCATTTCAACTTTTCCTTTGAGGTATAACCCGTTTTCCCCTTGATTCTATGCTTAAAACTTCATTTGGGTCCTTCTTGGTCAATTCCCCAAGTTTGCATGTTCATTATATGTTGTAATAAGGCGTTTGGCCTTTGGATCTATGTAAGATTGAGCTCCAGGAGCTCAGATCTGTTAGCTTTCTGGCCTCATGAGGCTTGTTAGCCCTAGATCTACCATTTTGAGCCTTATAATCCATATTGGTGAATATCCACACGTAAAGTTGGAAACTTTACGTGTGATTCGTGTCCTAGAAGTCCAGATCTATGAATGGCATGGTCTGGAACCGAGCAAATCGGTATATTTAAGGAGTGCATGGCGACGACTCGGCGAGTCGCATAGGTGACTCGGCGAGTCTGGTCGCGAGTCACCGAATTGGTCCCTTCTTCGTGTGTCGAGTTGAGCCTTGAGTCACAGGGGGTGACTCGGTGAGTTGGGAGCTGAACTCACCCATGTTAGGACTCGGCGAGTCAATGCCCTGACTCGGCGAGTCCAAGGCAATCTTCATAGCTCAAGAACAGACTCGGCGAGTTGTTCATACGACTCGGCGAGTCTTAGCATAAAGTGTTCATTGGATGAAGATGAACTCGACGAGTTGTTCATACAACTCGGCGAGTAGGATGAAGGTGTTGAATGGCAGTTGGAAGGAGAACTCGTCGAGTCATAGCCCGACTCGACGAGTAGAACCAGGGACCCAGGACATTGGTTTGCTAGGGACTCGGCGAGTGGTGATCCACTCGGCGAGTCGGGTCAACTGAAAGTTGACCCCAGCTTTGGCTTAGAGTTAATCCAGGGGTAAAATGGTCATTTTACCTAAAGGACAGTTAGCAGTGTTTGATTGAGTATGTCGTGGAAATTGCAGCCGGAGGAATCCCGGAGCAGCAGCAGTCAGTTAATTCCCGATCAGTTCAGCAGCTACTTCGAGGTGAGTTACCTTCCCGTAGCGGTGGGTCTAAGGCCACAATGCCGACCCACCAGTAGGAGTTGTATGATAGATGATTGTTTTTGTGATATCATCTAAGTTCGCTAGTACCTGACATGTTATATGCTAGCATGATATGCTGTATGTGATAGTAGTAGAGTCTGGTTGTTCGGACCGAAGGGTAGTCAGACACCCCAGATACGTCTGACAGTATGTGACGATATGTATGCATGCTGGCTTGTTATGTTATACGTGATCGTAGTAGTAGGGGTGAAATAGTCCCCGAGGATCGGTTGTTAGGACCGATGGGTAGTCAGCACCCCAGAATGGCTTGACACGGGTAAGACGGCACCCCAGAATGGCCGTATGGGTAGGTCAGCACCCCAGAATGGCTTGACACGGGTAAGACGGCACCCCAGAATGGCCGTATGGGTAGGTCGGCACCCCAGAATGGCCGTACCGGGTAGTCAGGCACCCCAGAATAGCCTGGCAGTATATATGTTATGTGTTTTGTATGGTATGCGGTACGTTGGGGGAACTCACTAAGCTTTGTGCTTACGTTTTCAGTTTTGTTTTCAGGTACCTCTGCATCGAAGGGGAAGGAGCCGACGCGGTAGCGGCACGTCATACACACACTCTTCGGTTTCCGCATTTATGAGATTACTGGGATTGTACTCTGATATTTTGGTGGGATGTACGGTTTGGCTTTTGAGAACATGGTTGCAATGTGTTATGGTGTGAACAAACAATGTTTCTTTTATTTAGACAACGTTTTATTTATTACTGTTTTTCTAAAGAAAAAAATTTTGGGTCGTTACAGTTGGAGTGGTAGCAACAAGGACTGCCACTACTTGTTGTTTCTTGGAAGGATCCTATGAAGACTGGCCCTTTCGCTTATTCCAAAACTTTTTCTTTTCTCCACTTGCCTTAGGTGGTTCAAAACGGCTATTACGAGCTCATGATCAGCTCCGTGATCTATCAAAGTATGTGACAGGCTCTTGGCGCTGTCAAATGTGTGAGGTTTAACAGCCAAAAGATTTCCTTGAGTTGGGGGCGTCAATTCCTAAATGTACAACTCAATTTTCTTGCTTTTCGGGGTGAGCATCCCGGGACATAGAAGAGCCTGATCACAGAATCTAGATGTGTATGCAGCAATGTCAGAACCTTTCATCTTCAAGTTCCAGAGTTTGTGCTCTAGTTTTTTGCATCTCGCCTCTCTGGCAATACTCTTTAAGCATTAACTCTTTCAGGCTTTCCCATCCCATGACATTGGCTACGGGCAGAGTTAGGGATATGATTCAGCCATTCCACCAGGTCAGCGCTCTATCAGTGAAGGTTCAGGTGGAGAACTTCACTTTGTTTGTCTCGGAGCACGCACAGATTTCAAAGACCGATTTGATCTTCTTGATCCATCGGGTTAGGGAAATGACACCTCCATTGCCGTTGAAAGCTTTGGGCTTTGCATTCATGAAATCTTTGTAGGAACACTACTTCTTATGTCCATGACTACCATCAAGATTATTGTGATGGGTACCACTTCCCGACCCGCTAGGGCCGCTAGAATTGATCGGCGACATTGTTGATGGGTTTTACACAAAATAACATCCTATGTGTTCATGCAAACCGTAAAGATTGGATCTAGGTTTCTCTATTGTACATGCAATTCATCCAATTCTTTCAAACCCTAGATCTAGCATATGAAATTCGAAATTAACATAATAAATAGATCTAGATGTTTACCTTGTTGTTGATTGAAGATCTTGAAGCCTTGAGAACCTTAGCACCTCAAATGTTGTGCCTCTAATGAATCACAAACACCAAGAGCAATTGGAGGAAGCAAGAGAGAGAAAGAGAGAGAGAGAGAGAGAGAGAGAGAGAGAGGAGAGGTGAAATTCGGCTCTAGGACTTCTAGGGTTCAAGTGGCCGAATTTCCCATGCCAAAGGGTCCTTTATATAAGTGTAGGAATTAGAGTTTCAGGCATTATCCTTATCTGGTTACTTAGCCACCAAGAAACCCATAAGATAACTCTAGAATCCCTATCATGGACGAATTCTTAAGGCTTTATCCATATAATTCTTCCACCCTATCTTCTAGGGTTTCCTTGCCCAACCTTGTAACTATCACATAATTACAGTTCAGTCCCCTTAGTTCACTTAACTTCTTTTGATTCACAAAATTAGTTCTTAATTAATTCTTGACCAATGTTAATTAAACAAAAATATGATTTCTCTTTTAATATATTAGTCTTATAATATATTAATAAACCATAATCACCTCTTTCTATATTATTCCTCCAGTCAAGTTGCTTTGGTGAAAGTAACCTAAAAGGACCATGCACAACCGTGTCAAGTACATACAAAATATAGTTATGGAATTAGACACTAATCCAACAGTCTCCCACTTGGATAAGTCTAATAACTACAAATGCAAATGCAACTTCTGGATCCAATTAGCAATCACAGTTCTCAAAACTCTTGATCTTATCAATAACCTGTCCTTAAGATAAGGGATCGTATAATCCTCTGTTCTAGATATCGTGTGGACAATCACATGGAACATAGTCATACTTATTGTCCAACAGTTTGTTTCTCGATCTCAGATTCATTTGACTTAGAACTTAATTGAACACATCAATTTAGTCCTGACCGGGCCCGTCACATAAGTCAAACCAAATCATCGAGGGGCCATGATATCGCTTTTACCCTCTTAGAATAAAAGGAACATATAAACTTTGACTTGTATGCATTTACCATTCACAAATCAAATAATACACAACAATGCATTTTATAACATCAAGTTACTGATGTGTTTACACATTATCAATGCACAACCAACTAGCAAACAATAAATCATATATCTAGGTTTTAAGACCATATGATATTATCGTCTTGCGATCACTCGTGATAAATTCCATGAAGTGATTCTAGAAAGCATGGGTTTATCCCAATGCTCAAATCTTATTCATAAGCACTCATGAACGTTGTTGCAAACATTTGCTATGTCTAATACACTTTAGACAATCTACACACCAATTCATGACAGTCTTTATTCATACCTACTTCCATCTTATGAATGACTGTGGACCGTTTGAATAATTTAATTATTCAGGAAGTCAAAACATAGAAAAGGAAACAATAAGTAAACAATTAACATAAGACAATAACTTTACTAACAAATAATACCCAATTATTTAATCATCGAATGTTAATTACAATTTATCTATTACATGTTTCTAAACCATATAATCTAAACTAATATCGTCCTTCAGCCCAATGCTCCTAGCGTGCTGGAAGTGCTTAACCCTACTCAGTCCCTTCGTAAGTGGATCTGCTGGGTTATCCTCCGACGATACCCTCTTCACTACGTGGAGTCCTTCTTTTACCCGATGTCGAATAAAGTGATATTTTCTGTCGATGTGTCAAGATCTACCATGTTCCATTGGTTCCTTAGTCAAGGCAATCGCTCTTTCGTTATCACAGAAATTTTCCATAGGCTCCTATATGGCTGGAACAACTCCAAGGTCTCTAATGAAATTCTTCAGCCGTACTGCCTCCTTTGACGTTTCGCTCGCTGCAATGTACTATGATTCGGACGTTGAATCAACTATCGTTTCTTGCTAGGAACTATTCCAAGTCACTGCTCCTCCATTAAGGGTAAAGACCTAGCCCAACTATGAACGGTAGTTGTCCCTGTCAGTCTGAAAACTGGCGTCACTATATGTAACATCCCGAAATATCAAGAGTAGAGTTGAAGGGCTAAAAGAGTAAGTTGTGAAAGAGTGACTCGGCGAGTCCATGGATGGACTCGGCGAGTAGAGTCGCGACTGGGTCGCGTGTTAAGTAGCCAACTTGGCGAGTCGGTAAGGAGGACTCGGCGAGTAGGCACTGAGTGGAGAAAACCCTAATTCCCGGGGTTGAGCCCTATATAAAGAACATAACAGCCCACTCTCAGCCTCTTTATTCATCCCCAAGTCCAGAAACCCTTAGCCTTCGTGTGTGAGTGATCATATCTCATTTGGGAGCTTGAAGGAGATGATTATTGAAGGGATTTTGGGAGATTGAAGGCTTGGAGCAAGGGGCTTTGCTTGGATTCGAATTACATTGCAGTTGGGGCGTCCCTTGTAGGTAATATCTCGTTCTTGGACTGTTGTTATGTTGTTTCTTCATTTTGGGGTTTGTGGGAACTTGTCTATGGATGTAATTGGAAGTCTAGAGGTTAGATCTGAGGTTGCTACCTCAGATCTGGAAGGGAGAAGAATCAGAGAGCATGGAAGTCCCTGTGTTGGAGTGTTTAGAGAAGCTTACATGTCCCAAACCCTATCTTAAAGTGCAAAAAGCCTAGATCTAGTTGGATTCACGTAAAATTTGCCACTTTACGTGATGGATGAGTGGTAGGAGGCTAGATCTATGTTTTGGAGCAATTGCAAGGCCTGGAATGCTTCTGAATGGATTCAGATCAGTGGTACTCGACGAGTCACATGGGTGTACTCGACGAGTTGCTTGAAGATGAGCTGGGACTCGGCGAGTTGGAAGAACAACTCGGCGAGTCGGATGAAGATGACCTGGAACTCGGCGAGTTGTATGAACAACTCGGCGAGTTGGTTGAAGATAGCCTTAGACTCGGCGAGTCTTGTCGAAGAGTCCCAATATTTCCTGGTTGAGTCGAGAACCGGCGAGTCAAGGGATGACTCGGTGAGTTATGGACGAGTGGACCCTGAGTTGTTTGACTCGACGAGTCTTGGGGTGACTGGGCGAGTTAGGTCGCGGGTTGAAGGAAGTTCTGAGTGCGGGGACTCGGCGAGTCATCGGGTTGACTCGGCGAGTAGGGTCAGACAAGGGTTGACTTTGACCTTGTCTTTGACCAAGGGTTGACCAGTTGTCTTTCAAGGATATTTTGGTAATTAAGGGTATTTATAGAGTTGAGTGTTTTGGTGTTCAGTGGAGGAGTTCGTGTCGGAGATTGGAGCAGCGGGATCTTATCCTTTCAGCCGACAGTTTCGAGGTGAGTTATCCTCACTATATCGACAGGGTCTACGGCACCAAGGCCGACCCTTTATTGGATGGAAATCGGGATAGTTGTTTGTTATGGTATTACGATATGGGCCGGAAGGCATTATGATATGGGCCAGAAGGCATTATAAATTATGTGGACCGGAAGGTCATGGCCTGGAAAGGCGTATGTGCGTAAGTAGTATTTTGGCTGAGACGTAGGGTGAAGTTATGCTAGTAATCGGCTAGGCTTGTATCTTGGTTAGAGTAATGCTATGTTATGTGATCTGTTGATCGATTTGCTGACTGTGATCTGTTATATGGTTATGTGTTATGTGCAAGGTTGCCTGGTCTAGGGTTGACCCGATATGTATGGCTGTTCTATGATCTGTTATGTTATGTATGCATTTTATGCTATGGGCTGGAAGGCGATATGTTATGGGCCGGAAGGCGATATGTTATGGGCCGGAAGGCAATATGTTATGGACCGAAAGGCGATATGTTATGGGCCGGAAGGCAATATGTTTTGGACCGGAAGGTCGTGGCCGGGAAGGGCGTATATGTGGTTGGTATTTTGGGGGTATCTCACTAAGCTTTCGGGCTTACAGTTGTGGTGTTATGCTTTCAGGTTCTCAGGAGGCTGTGGCAAGGCAAAGGCGTGATCGTACCGTTCCTCGCGTTGGTGTTTTATGAAATGAACCTGGGAAAATACTCTGTTAATTAATGTATTAAAAACCTTTTTGTAACAACGTTATTAAAATGGGTGGTTTTTGAAAAGTTTTAATTGTTTTGAGATTTTGGTCGTTACAAGTTGGTATCAGAGCCTTGGTTTGAGTGAATTGGAGGAACATTCGTGTGACTCCAGTCTCAAATCGAGGAGGGTTTTTTTTTTAAAAAAAGAAAAATTAAAATGGTTTCAAATTAAGTAAAAGGAGGACGCGGAGGTACGATCAGCCGGAGCCAGTAAGTAACCCCATGATACCATACGTGATATTTGTCTTATTGAGCTTGATAGAACAGCATGCTAGTGGGAGGCTAGGGATCTTCAGGATTTCATGATGATGTTGCCTGTTATGTGATGCCTGTAGCCTAGGGTCCCTTATGGGAGATTCTCAGTGTTCCTCTAGGGGTGAGGGTTGATCGTTGTTATGCATGTTCTCTAGGGTATTGTGGTAGTACTTCATACAAATATGGGTAGGTGTGGAAGGTAGTATGGGCCCGTACTATTGAAAGCACAGGACCCATACGCGTATCAGGGAAACCATGATCTCTAGGGTTGGGTTGTGGGAGTTGGATCCCAAGGTTGTGGGAAGTGTCTGAGATTTAGTGGTGTATTCCAGTATGGAGATTCCGAGGCATGCTGGGAGTGGATCCGGGTCAGGATCGGGAGTAGGAGAAGGAGTTCAGGGCGGGTCTGTGCCGCCCGAGGTTATTGGTCAGATGAGCTCGCGCGAGTTGGATGCAAGGATTCGTGAGATCCTGCATGATGAGGTTGCTGCTTTGTTCCGGGCTGAGTTGCCGGAACTGTTTGGGTCGATCAAGACCGCCATGGTTGAGTATTTTGATGAGCGCTATGCGGCTCTCGCGGAGACGGCTGTCGCGGCGGCTATAGTGGCTGTAGCAGCGACAGGGGGAGGAGCTGATAGGGAGTTTCAGTATCGGGACTTCGATAATACGGAGCCTCCCACCTTCGATGGAGTTCAGGACCCGATTGTTGCTATGAGGTGGTTATCGGACGTAGAGGGGTGTTTCTTCACGTGTTCATGCCCTGCTGATCTGAGGGTGAGGTGTGCTATGAACCTGTTGAGGCTCGGGGCGAAGGATTGGTAGAGATTGACCACGGGGTCATACTCGGATGCGCAGAGGGCTGCGGTTTCATGGGATCAGTTCAGAGAGATGTTCAACACTCGCTATGTTCCGCAGGATGAGAGAGAGATTGGCTCAGGAGTTCCTTGAGCTGAAGCAGGATTCGGAGTCAGTGACTGAGATCACCAGGATGTTCACTGAGAGGGTGATGTTTTGCCCTGAGTTCACTTCGGAGCAGGCTCAGATGTCCCGATATCTGAGTATGCTCAAGGGGGATATCAGACAATTTGTGTCTGCGCAGAGGTGCAAGACCTTGTTGGAGTTGCAGGAGGCCGCCAGGCGGCGTGAGTTAGAGATTGAGTTGCCGTTGCGTGAGCTGAGGCAAGCTCTGATGCAGTCACAGCCGGTGCCGAAACGATCCAGGACCGTTGATGTTAGAGTGGGGGATCTGAGCGGCCACACTTGTGGGAAGTGTGGGAGGGGTCATACCGGAGCTTGTTGGTCCGGTGGTGCATGCCGCAGGTGCAGAAAGGAGGGGCACTATGCGCAAGATTGTCGGTAGTCAGTGCCGGTTTGGGATTTGAGGATTTGTTATCATTGCCTTCAGGTTGGACATTTGAGGGTCAACTGTCCACAGCTTTCTACAGGACCGGTGCAGGCTCCAACACCGGCCACTTTGAGGATTTCAGGTGGAGGTCAGGGTGGAGCGGAGGCCCCAGGGGCTCAGGGTCGTGCTTATTAGCTTGCGGCAGAGGAGGTCAGAGCAGTGTCGGATGAAGCTGCGGGTATGTTTCTTTCTTGATGTCTTGTTATCTTGCGATTATTGCGGTGTATCGTTTGTGCTGGTATTCTTGTATGGTTTACGATGCGGTATTCGTCGTTTTGTGGGTTGGAGTTTTTGGTTATGGATTTGTGTTTCGGGTTTTCGTTTTGGTATCCGTTGTTCCCTGAGGGTTTGGTATGGTTATAGTTTGGTGTTTGTGCTATCGTTGGTTATCTTTCGTGAGGGTTATTAGTGGAGATGCGGCATTGGGTTGAATGTCGGGTAGCATCTGCAGTCGTGGAGTGGATACATGGAGATCGGGTTTCTTTGACCGGATTGATTAGTGTGGAGCTGTGTTTTGTTGAAGGTCATTTATGCTTGTGGGAAGCAGTCCGCGTGTAAGTGTTTTCCTTGTGCAGGGTTGTTCTGGAAGGTCGGTGATGGCGACCGGTGACTGTTAGCCAGTGTTATAAGTGGGGGAGAATTGGAGGATTCTCCGGGAGATCGATGAGTACTTGAGGGTGCTTAGCTGTTGGGATTCAGCAGTGTTCTGTCAGCCCAGAGTATAGGCTGATAGGAGCGAGTGTCGGGCATGCGGGGCGGAATACAAACTTAGGGCATTTGATTGTTGAAGGCCTGGGAGCAGGCCGGGATTGAGTATGTATGTTGCAGTGTGATACTGCGGGGAGCCGTAGTATTCACTAGTCAGAGGGTGATGTGATACTGCAGGGAGCCGTAGTACTCACTAGTCAGAGGGTGTTGTGATACTGCGGGGAGCCGTAGTACTCACTAGTCAGAGGGTGTAGTGATACTACAGGGAGTCGTAGTACTCACTAGTCAGAGGGTGTTGTGATACTGCGGGGAGCCGTAGTACTCACTAGATGGCAAGAGAATGGGGTGATGGAATGTTCTCCGATCAGTGTATGATGTGGAAGAAGTTAGTGAGATATTTGGATCATGATATGGGTGACCTTTGGAGGCTCAGCTGTGGAGTCAAAAGCTGACCTGGTGCTCAGTCTCGAAGAGGGATGTGAGAAATGAGCTAGAGCTTATCATGATGATGTCTGAGGACACTTCTGAGCCAGCGAACGATTCAGACACTCGAAGACAGGCTTCGGGCATGTGTATTAGATTTCGGAGGTAGTGGCGGCACGTATTTATCCTTGGTTGAGTTATCATATATCAACAGCCATCATTAGTGCATTGGTATGCCACCCTTTGAGCTGTTGTATGGGAGGAGGTGTCGGACCCTCATTTGTTGGGGAAAGTGTTGATTCGCGGAAGTGAAAGTAGTAGTGAGAATGGATGATTTAGAGTATGGTGGTCGAACACTGTGTCTATGACAGTGGTATGGAATGACATCATGATGGGATGTCTGTTGAGGACGCGGAAGGAATTCCGCGGGTGTAGAGCCAAGAGTCTCAGGAGGGATGCAGGGATGGTGTTTGGGACTCCCAGATTGATTCTGATCAAGGGCTGTGTGCATGGTGGTGGTTCCCCTTGGGATGTTGGAGATGTTGTCAGTGTGACGGGTTTTCCTAACCCGAGGGTGTTAGATCTAGTTCAGCATGCGTATGTGGTTGCAAGAGGGGAACTCGTGAAAGTTGCCCTGATATTGAGAATGGGTCTTTCCGTCGTCACGGAATGGATAGAGTAGGATTCGGATCGGGGATCCGATGGTTCATGGTTTTCTAGCCCTTATGGGTCGAATGATTGTTGAGATTTAGAGCAGAGTTGCATCTTGGGTAATTCTCGGATATTGTGTGTGATTATCAGAGGGTACAGCCGGTGCCCAGTTCGAGACGGTGGTCAGGACACCGTAAGGAAAGGGAAAGTGTGTTCGAGTTTCGATGGGTATGCCTTGTGAGACATGGTCTGATTAAGGCCAGGTGGCAAGTTGTGGGAGTATTCCTGGAGTTGAGTTGTTGTAGGCTTCGAGGACGAAGCCTAATTTAAAAGGGGGACAATTGTAACATCCCGAAATATCAAGAGTAGAGTTGAAGGGCTAAAAGAGTAAGTTGTGAAAGAGTGACTCGGCGAGTCCATGGATGGACTCGGCGAGTAGAGTCGCGACTGGGTCGCGTGTTAAGTAGCCGACTCGGCGAGTCGGTAAGGAGGACTCGGCGAGTAGGAACTGAGTGGAGAAAACCCTAATTCCCGGGGTTGAGCCCTATATAAAGAACATAACAGCCCACTCTCAGCCTCTTTATTCATCCCCAAGTCTAGAAACCCTTAGCCTTCGTGTGTGAGTGATCATATCTCATTTGGGAGCTTGAAGGAGATGATTATTGAAGGGATTTTGGGAGATTGAAGGCTTGGAGCAAGGGGCTTTGCTTGGATTCGAATTACATTGCAGTTGGGGCGTCCCTTAGAGGTAATATCTCGTTCTTGGACTGTTGTTATGTTGGTTCTTCATTTTGGGGTTTGTGGGAACTTGTCTATGGATGTAATTGGAAGTCTAGAGGTTAGATCTGAGGTTGCTACCTCATATCTGGAAGGGAGAAGAATCAGAGAGCATGGAAGTCCCTGTGTTGGAGTGTTTAGTGAAGCTTACATGTCCCAAACCCTAAACCAAAGTGCAAAAAGCCTAGATCTAGTTGGATTCACGTAAATTTTGCCACTTTACGTGATGGATGAGTGGTAGGAGGCTAGATCTATGTTTTGGAGCAATTGCTTGGCCTGGAATGCTTCTGAATAGATTCAGATCAGTGGTACTCGGCGAGTCACATGGGTGTACTCGACGAGTTGCTTGAAGATGAGCTGGGACTCGGCGAGTTGGAAGAACAACTCGGCGAGTCGGATGAAGATGACCTGGAACTCGGCGAGTTGTATGAACAACTCGGCGAGTAGGTTGAAGATAGCCTTAGACTCGGCGAGTCTGTTCTTAGGCTCGGCGAGTCTTGTCGAAGAATCCCAATATTTCCTGGTTGAGTCGAGAACCGGCGAGTCAAGGGATGACTCAGTGAGTTATGGACGACTGGACCCTGAGTTGTTTGACTCGACAAGTCTTGGGGTGACTCGGCGAGTTAGGTCGTGGATTGAAGGAAGTTCTGAGTGCGGGGACTCGGCGATTCATCAGGTTGACTCGGCGAGTAGGGTCAGACAGGGGTTGACTTTGACCTTCTCTTTGACCAAGGGTTGACCAGTTGTCTTTCAGGGATATTTTGGTAATTAAGGGTATTTATAGAGTTGAGTGTTTTGGTGTTCAGTGGAGGAGTTCGTGTCGGAGATTGGAGCAGCGGGATCTTATCCTTTCAGCCGGCAGTTTCGAGGTGAGTTATCCTCACTATGTCGACAGGGTCTACGGCACAAAGGCCGACCCTTTATCGGATGGAAATCCGGATAGTTGTTTGTTATGGTATTACGATATGGGCCGGAAGGCATTATATATTATGTGGACCGGAAGGTCATGGCCTGGAAAGGCGTATGTGCGTAGGTAGTATTTTGGCTGAGACGTAGGGTGAAGTTATGCTAGTAATCGGCTAGGCTGGTATCTTGGTTAGAGTAATGGTATGTTATGTGATCTGTTGATCGATTTGCTGACTGTGATCTGTTATATGGTTATCTGTTATGTGCAAGGTTGCTTGGTCTGGGGTTGACCCGATATGTATGGCTGTTCTATGATCTGTTATGTTATGTATGCATTTTATGCTATGGGCCGGATGGCGATATGTTATGGGCCGGAAGGCAATATGTTATGGGCCGGAAGGCGATATGTTATGGACCGGAAGGCAATATGTTATGGGCCGGAAGGCGATATGTTATGGGCCGGAAGGCAATATGTTTTGGACCGAAAGGTCGTGGCCTGGAAGGGCGTATATGTGGTTGGTATTTTGGGGGCATCTCACTAAGCTTTCGGGCTTACAGTTGTGGTGTTATGTTTTCTGGTTCTCAGGATGCTGTGGCAAGGCAAATGCGTGATCGTACCGTTCCTCGCATTGGTGTTTTATGAAATGAACCTGGGAAAATACTCTGTTAATTAATGTATTGAAAACCTTTTTGTAACAACGTTATTAAAATGGGTGGTTTTTGAAAAGTTTTAATTGTTTTGAGATTTTGGTCGTTACACTATACCCTCGCACCTTTAAGTCATCACTCCCACCGAGGACTAGGGACCATTCCTTGATCCTCCGAAGGTTCTTAAGAATATTCTTGACTACGGTCCAATGTGCTTTGCCAGGGTTCCCTTGATATCTGCTGACCATGCTCAAAGCGAAGGCCACATCACGGCGAGTACGAGTCATAGCATACATGATCCAGCCAATTGCTGAGCCATGTAAACATCCTCAGCCAACTTTCCATTAAGGAAAGTGGTTTTGACATCCATCTGCCATATTTCATAGTCATGAAATGCAACAATGGCTAGTATCACCCTAATAGACTTTATTTTTGCAACTGGTGAGAAGGTCTCATCATAGTCAAATCCGGGCCGGAGTTTGAGTAAAGCCCTTCGCAACCAATCGCACCTTATAAGTATGCACATTCCCATCCATGTCGGTCTTCTTTTTGAAAATCCATTTGCACCCGACCGTCTTATGACCTGGTACATGGTCAACCAAGCTCCAAACTTGGTTATTGTACATGGAATAAATCTCGCTATCAGTTGCCTCTTTCTACTTTGCAGACTACAGGTCTACCATGGCTTCCATGTAGTTGTTAGGTTCGTCCAAATTTATTAATGTACTATCACTAATATACATATCACCCTCACTAGTTATATGAAAACCATACAACACGGATGGAACACTAACTCTACTGGAACGTCAAAGAGGTAATGACTCATCAATCGGTTCAACCATATTTTCCTCCTTAGGTTGAGTGTCAGCGTTAGAGGTTCCATCATCCCTCGATTCATGAATCTCTTGAAGATCGATTTGCCTCACTACAAGAAAAACAACCTTTTACGACGCGCAATTTACGACACACACTGATTAATGATACACAAAAGTGTGTGCCCTAAAAAAGATGTCAGATCTTTAGAAATTTGAAGAATTTTGGACGCGCATTTTTGCATGCCCCTAAATTTGTGTCACAACAAAAAAAAAAGAAAAAACACGGAGGGCACTTATTAAAAATAGTGTGAAGTATAAGCATGTCGTTTTATAATTTTTTAGGAAACACGTGCTCTCTGTTAATAACAAAGTGGGGAAACAAAATCCCAAAATTTAAAAACCCCGCCTTGTGTTCTTTTCTCCCTTGTTTTCACCAGTCGAAAATCCCTTCTCCTTACAAGCCCTACATTCGATTGACGCAGAAGCAGGTTCGATTCTTCTCTTTTATGTTATTTTGATCTTGATTTTCGATATTAGAATAGAATGCAGGGGTTATTTTTTTAACTATCCTAAATTCCACAAAATTGCAGGAACCATTCTTGCTAGGGCTTTTTTCAAGAACGAAGCTCTCGGTGTTCTCTGGCCTCTACAACAATCATCGATCATGACTGTGTTTGAATAGTTGAATGTACCGCTTTCTCAACACGCTTTCTTGCTCATATCTGTATTTGATTATCCCTCATGACTTCCACACGCAAACACTATCGATCATGAAACATCTTCAAGGTAATCGTCATTCTCCCTCTTCTTCTCTATCCTCTTTTGTTACGGCCGAGCAACCTACCGCCTCCACTACCACCATCACACCCTTCTACTATGCTCTGCTTCCATCACTCTATGAGAAAAAACCTTAAACCTTCTAACGCCATCACATCGATGCTTCACATGCTGAATCCATAGTTACGACAACTACCTCGTCATCCAACGATCCCAAGCAAAACCTAAACATGTCATCAATTTGATTGTATTCAAATTAAAAGTCATCATACAATGAGTGAGATGGAAAACGGGAAACAAGTTGTGCCGCTAAGCCTTTTTGAATGGTAAAGCTAATTCTTTTAAAGACTACATCCGAAGATCTAGGGGATATAACATTACTATGCATGATTCGTTGTACTCTTTTAAGAAGCTCTACCGCATCCGGTGCGAGGAAACCAAACGTATCAAATGCAAACACTAGGAACCATCCATCGGCTCTACCTCACTGTCTCTTCCTTCAACGTTTCCTCCCAACTCCCGCTTCTCTAACGCCTGTAAGTTCTTTACCTGTGTATTATCAATTAGATGTATTTTCTAAACACGAGCGTGTTTCTAGATTGCGTTACTGACTGGCTATGTCAAATAAATTCTTAATCAAATCATCTTCTTTTACTTATGGAATCTGGATAATTCTATTTTCTCTATATGTAGAAACACACTTGTTATGGAGATGGATAATATGGCGAAAGTGGTACCTCTCTCTGTCTCTGCACATAAGGTGTTTCGTAAAATGCCCAAAAGAGTATTTTTTTCTGATTAGAAGTTTTTTTAGGTTTAGGTACAAGTCAATGCTAAAGAAAGGGGCATATATTATTTTGATCAAAAAATTGCCTGAAACAATATTTAATTTTACTACTGAATTTCATTCATGAGAGATTATGTTCCATTTACATTTCAAGTGAAAAACTTTCTTTTGAGCAAACGAGTTATTATTATAGATGAAAAAGGTTTAACATTTTAATGAGGTTGAAGTATGTGATTTGTAATTATAAAGATGTTACATAACGTTGTGAACACGTTTTGAGGCTGATGAAGAGATGTGTGGGGATGATGAGGATAGATAGGATTTGCAAGAGACCATAAAGAATACACAAGCCAGTACATGAGATCGTATTCAGGTCTATTTAAGTTTCTCTGTTCTCTATGAGCCTATCTTCTATATCGAGTGTTAAAGTCTCTCTTTTGAGGACTACGCTTGACAAGAGAAATGATTATAGTTGAAAAGATTATTGTACCTGTTATCAGGTGATACCACTACACCCACCTCCTTGTGATAATTCAACAGAGAAGATAGTACATATAGACGGATCCAGTGAGCAGATTGAGGATGCAAAATAGTTGGTTAATGAAGTAATCAGTGAAGTATGTGCAATTTTACAAGGAGACCAAGCATCAGCTTGGTTTCAGAAACTGTATGCTAGATTGCACTTGCTTTTCAGTATACATAGCATCTTTATTCTTACTTGGATAACATAGTATACTTTGATTGCTCAATATGTGAATCCAATGGCTGCATGATTCAAAATGAAACTCTTTAAAATGGGTTTTTTTTAAAGAACTTTCTGCTAATTTTAGACAAATTGGGTATCTTTAAGTTAAAGGTTCTTTCCCCTCCCATTTTTGCCCTTCTTATTTGGTCTGTTATTGTAGAATATATATATTTTGAGATCATCTTATACCATACTCCAAAAACTTGATAAATTTCCACCACGTGCTTCTATTCCCTATATTCTACATGTACAATCTGAGGTTGCAGATTTCTGTTGGTGCTGCTCTTTGGAATGAACAACTGTCTGAATGGTAAATGCATGCAGATACATATATTGCATAATGAAAAGAAGAGAGCATATTTGTATATTGGATTGGAATGCCTCTGCAGGGCTGTTGGAAGTTGGAACTTTGTCATCTATACTTACAGTTGTTAGAATCAACTGATGAGTGTGTCTTATTGGGGGTTCTAACAATGAAATATACATATATATTTTACATACCTGGTTATGAATTTGATAAATCTTGTGTTTATATGGATATATGATATAGTTATTAAGCATATAAAGGGTTTAAGGACTCGAATATTATGTCTTGTTGCTGATATTGATGTTAGGATGATTCAGTGGGTGTTGGGGTAGTCGGAGTTTTGGTGACACCAACTTGAAACTGGTATGGCTCTAAATCTCTTTCAAGAAGAACTGCAAATATATCATTGCTATAGAGATTTCTGCATATTGGGGTTTGATTGAGGATGTTAATTGCCTAATTCCTAACACACTATTTATAGGTGTTATTCACCATTTTTATAAACCATAAGTATTTCTTTGGACAAGAATGATACACTGCTATCATATATTTTATAGTTTTTTTCCTCCTTTGTTGTTGTACCCATTCACTTCGAATAGGGAGAGGATGGTCTTCTTCTCACTTGTGTTCTCCTGCTAGAGTAAGCTCGGTAATACCACCCGACCAGTACGGTATGTAGGCCACTAAACCCCGTCATGATATATGATCAACAATATTAATTAATGTGCCTTAATAATCTAATAATAATAATAATAATAATATTTGTGCTACTTATTACTTGTAACATGTAATTGCTTTCCATGCTATTTTTTTCCCTACCATATCTATATGAATGTATAAAATTACTAGTATATGCTTTGTTAATCAATTTTTATCATGCATGTTTATAGAATTTCTTTTTTGGCTAATTTGAGATTATGATAACTTTTATCATATTCAGAATCGTCCGAGAAACTCAATGGGTAGCGGTGGAGGAGGATATTCACAGCAAGGCTACCAAGCTCGACCCTAGACAAACACCTGGGCCCCACCCGCACCCAAAATGCAACAACAAGGCTATGGTTACATGCAACCAGGTGCATACCCTGGTCAGCCCGCTCAATACTCCCAACCCCAATACGGCGGCTACCCTCGTTCAGCCGGATATGCCGCCGGCTGGGTCCAGTCCGGTCAGGAAACCGCATTGGGAGCTGCTGTTGCTGGTGGTTATGATTACTACAACCAGCAACAAGCTCCCCAAAGCCAACCACCTGGCAGCACCGTGGCGGCAGCAGACGGGTCTGGTTACGGGTACAGTCAACAGGGTCAAGGTTACGGTCAAGATGGGTATGGTGGGTACTCACAATCTGGTTATGCGCAAGGATACGATCAATAAGGGTATGGTAATCCAACAGCTAGATATAATGAAACATATGATGGTCAAAATGGTTCATATGGTGGACAAGGTGATACCACTGACTGCTCAAGCTCCACCACTTGCATCTGGAGCTCATACTGGTTATGTTCAGCCTCCGCCACCTGCTTCTGCTTCATATGGTACCTATGGGGCTCAACCGCCTTCTGGATATGGTGGATATGGACAGAAGCCTCCTGTTACTCCACCGGCTTATGGACAGCCGCCGCCACAGCAGTCTCCTAATGCTGCCCCACAAGGTGGTGGCTATCCCCAACCAACACCTTATAGTGGTTATGGGCAAGCGGATGCAAGCGGTCAGCGCCCTCCTTATGGCGGTGTTGCTGCTGGGTATGGCCAAGCAGCGTATAGGCAGCAGCCGGCAGCAGCAGCATATGGAGGCTCATATGGTGGTGGTTACCCCCCGCAAACTCCTACATATGCCGGCGAAGCGGCTGCTCCGGCAACCCAAGCAAGTCAGGGTAGCAGTGGTGGTGGTGGTGCGGTTGCTAAAGCTTCACCTTAGCAGAGTTGATGATTAGGCAAGAAGAGTAGAGAATGTTGGTTATAATAGTGTGGTAAGTGTTGGTGACCAAATCTCCCAAAGACATATAATGTTGGTTACCCTTGCTCGATATATTGAAGTCACGGACAAAGACATATATAAGGTTGGACCATTTCATAATTTTTATATCATATTTATAATTTATAATTTATAATTAACAATTAATTTCTCTTTATTTAGCCCCACTTACTGGATGGGCGGGCAAGTGTTGATTCAGCCAGACAAAACGTGGCAGCTACATTTGTGAATGATTTTGTAAATGCTAGCTTTGGTCAGGTATTTAATATTTTTCGACTACTTTTGTCAAAATAAATCAATAATCTAATAATTTACTTTATGTTTCTCTTTTTAAGGATAAACTAAAGAGGTTCATATGGCCTTCCAGTTGGAGAAATAATGTTGATCTTACATTAGGAGATATATATGGTGCAAAGTGTATCATGTCTGACTACCCATGTGTCCCATTAGAGGAAGCTCAAGGTTCTTTACTTCTCTTACAATGTAATAATCCATCTTCATCTTCACACTTATTTTGTAGTTTTTTATTTTATTTTATTTTATTTTATTTATTTATTTTTTTTGCAGGCAATATAGATACTTTGAGCAAGTTCATAGATTTAGAGTCCTTGAATGGTTTTACTAAGGAAGAGTGGAGACAAGTGAGGCACACATTTAAAAAAATCAGCACAAATCTTGTTTATAGTGAGACACACATTAGGTTATTAGAACTATTAGTTTGTAAATTTCTATTACAACTCTACTGATTTGTTTTATCTTTTTATGGAACAATTATTTGTATGACATTAAATTTTATGCAATGGATTGTATTTTTTGTATATGATATTTTATTTTCTATTATGAGACATTAAATACAAATTTAATTTGAAAATTAGTAAATCTATAAATAATATTTTTTTTAAACATTTAAAATTATGATACACAAAAATGTGTGTCATCTTCATTTATGACATGGCCTTTCTTGACAGGGGCTCTCTTGATACGCATTGCGTGTCATTAACAAGTGCTTCGTAAGGTTACAACACGCGAATGTGTGTCGTCTTCCTTTATGACAGGGCCTTCCTTGATACGCATTGCGTGACGTAAACACGCGTCGTAATTGCGCGTCGTAAATGAGCGTCGTAAATGTGCGTCGTCTCTCTTAATGACATGGCCTTCCTTGACGCGCATTTGCACGTCGTCTGAGCCTTTTACGACGCGCAATGAGCGTCATAAAAGGCTGTTTTTCTAGTAGTGCCTCCCACTGTCCCATTGGATTATGAGTTCTCGTTCTCGGAAAACCCCTCTCCTCCCGACAAAGACACCATTTTCACTCGGTCTATAGAAGAGATATCCAAAGGACTTTTGCGGGTAGCCGATGAAAATACACTGCTCACTACGAGGTTCGAGTTTGTCGTGAGTCTATCGGCTTACGAAAGCCTCACAACCCCAAACCTTGATATGTGCTAACGAGCGAGCTTTCCCTGTCCACATTTTGTGAGGTGTTTTGGCAACCTTCTTTGTAGGGACTAAGTTAAGGATATGGGCAATAGTCTCTAAAGCATACCCCCATAATGAGTTAGATAGTGAAGCACGACTCATCATGGAACGACCATGTCTAGCAAGGTCCAATTACGCCTCTCAGTAACACCATTCAACTGCGGTGTCCTAGGTGGTGTCAAATGCAAAACAATTCTGCATTCCTTGAGGTAGTCATGGAATTCAAGACATAGGTACTCTCCTCCTTGATCGAATCAAAGCATCTTGATTTTCCTGCCCAACTGATTCTCCATTTCTTCTTTAAACTCTTTGAACTTTTCGAAGGTTTCTGACTTGTGCTTGATTAAGTAGATATACCCGTATTTGCTATAATCATCGGTGAAAGTCACATAGAAGCGGTTCGCAACCTTTTTGGTGGATCTAAAGGGTCCACACACATCAGTGTGTATGAGATCCAATAAACCCTCAACCCTTTCACAAGTGCCAAGAGAAAAGTGACTTAGTCATCTTTCCAAGTAAACAAGACTCGCATACGTCATTGTCCCTAAGGTCAAATGACTTCAACACTCCATCCTTTTGGAGTTTGGCTATGTGTTTCTTGTTGACATGTCCAAGACGACAATGCCACAAGCATGCTTTTTCATACTATTGGAAGAATCAACACACAACACATCATTTGCTAAGTTATCTACAACCATCACAGTCTCATATATTCCATTACAAGGCAATGCTTCAAAATATAAAACACTATTAAGATAAGCATAAATAGAACCCTTTTCACTATCAAATGAATATCTAAATCCTTGTCTATATAAACCATGAAATGAAATAATGTTTTTTGCCATATCTGGCGAATAGCAACAATTATTTAAAATATAAACCTACTCCATTACTAAGCTCTATGGAATAAACTCCAATCTTGGTGACAGGAGGCGATCTTTCTGTTTTCCATGATTAGGTTTATCTTCTTACGCTCCACATCCCTATTTCTTCTTAGTCTCTGCAAATCAGAACATATGTGAAAACCGCATCCTATATCAAGAACCCAAGAAATAGCATGCGATGAATCATTAGCGAAGGACGGCTTGATCTTCCCATCCTTGATAGCTTGCAGATATTTTAGGCAGCTTCTTTTCCAATGCCCTATCTTGTGCCAGTGGTGGCATTCTGTCTCCTTAGGGTTAGAGTTGGGTTTAGCAGAACCAACCTTGGTTCTACTAGAAGAGGTACCATCTTGGGACTTTCCTCTGTGGTTTCCCTTTGAGGAAGCCTTCCTCTTCTTACCCTTCCTTTTCCCTATTTCCAAGACAGGGGCAGTAGCAGTAGTAGGAGTTGATGCAACTGACTTATCCTTGAGATTGATCTCATCAGTTCTAAGCAAGCCTTGAAGTTTGCTCAAAGTGACCTCTTCCTTATTCATGTGGTAGGTCATGTGGAACTGGTTGTAGCAGGGAGGCAAAGGAATGAAGGATGATTTCGATTGTCACACCCCAAAACTAGGAACGACAGAAAAATTCTGGGGAGGAGGACGTCATGTATAGTATCACAACACAGTAATAGTAAACAAGTAAACAAACATCATCCATTGCATTAAATATATAATTTTAATACATGTGCGTTCTTTGTAATGTAATAGACAAAAAAAATGAATGATCAAAATAAAAGACGAGTCTTGTCTATGCTCCGTCTTCTCCAAAAACCTATCACCGATACCTGTCTACTGATGACCTAAGAATACAAGTTATTTTGAAAGCATAGATCAGCGTTTAAGCTGGTGAATTCATAAGTATTTTCGTGTCCTTGATTTGTAAAACTGTAAGGAAAAGACTTGTAACTTTCTGATGAAAAAGTTCGTATACATGTGAAAACCCTAGAAAATCCCATATTTCCTACTAGTATAAAAAGTAGACTTCTACCAAGACCCGATAGTTTTGGAGGTTTGCTTCTCTGTATGAATGAAGATTTTTCCCCATGTAACTATTAATATAAAAATATATAGTCTACCTCATTGATTAAGTGAATGTGTCACTCAATAAAAGTAAAAGGGAAATTAATATAATCATTGGAATATTATCCTTCGGTACTAGGATAAACACGGCAGAGTAACTTGTCGAATAGTATTAACCGTAGACATCCGTCGATGTGCATGTTCCCTCTGTAGCTAACAACTGGGTATAGAATGGTTAGTCCCGTACGTATATAATAGTATCTACTCATATAACATGTAATAGTATCTCATCATATAGTATGTAAGGCTATCTCTTCATATAGTATGTAATAGTATATCTTCATATAGTATGTAATAGTATCTCTTCAAATAGTATGTAGTACATTTGTATGGACTCATGAATGAACTGACTCTTGTATGTTCCAATTGTAATGGGAATAGTAAGTAGTATCTCCTAAACTATACTTATTATAGTTTACTAGTAATGTAGTCCGAAGTGTCCATGTGTGTTTATACACGTTTGCTAAACAAGGTGTTGTTGTTGGAGCTGAAGTCACAACCATCTTATCAAATACATAAATATATACCTACTACATAAGTGTATAGATATGGTTTTTAACAATACATAAGTTGAAATGAGGTTTTTGTAATACAATTAAAAGGTTTGAAACGATAAAGAATAAAGACTTGAATGCAAGTTTATAAAACAATTTAAAAGTAGTTTGTTTGATAAGATAGTTTGAAAGTATAGTAAATCCATCTGTTTGATAGTTATTAATCACATGTGTTTGATACGATAACCATGATATTAAACTTGTATCTCCCCCCATAAAAGCATTTAAAAGCATGCAAAATCATTTAAAAGGTTGTTTAGGGGGTATGAACTCACCTGAAATGAGTGATGCGATAGTAGGATCGGTAAAGGATGCTAAATGTCCCGTGAGGACTTGAACACACACAATGATCCTAGTTAACATATAGTAAAACATATGTGTATCTAATTAGTCATTTAACAACTAATTAATCGTGTTAAAACACCCTAGGACATGGAAACACTATGGTTCAATTGTTATAGGTACCAACGGGTTGCACCTAAAGGGTTGCATGGCATGGCATTGGAGTTTATGGCCCAACGACCACTCCTTATGGAGTTTACAGCCCATGGTCATTTCCCCATGAGTTTATGGCCGTAAACTCATGGTACTAAGTGCCAAATTTTGGTTTGAGGTCTTATAAGTCATGATTGCACATCCAATGATCAAGTCCAAGCCTTAGGAAAGCATTAGGGGCACAATAAGAATACTTTGTAGAGTTTACGGCCTAAGGACCATATCCTTATGTGTTTACGGCCATAAAATCTTTTGAATACATGTTTTGATTGTTGTTTAAGGTCTTAAACACTTCTAGGAAGGATCAAGTTTGGCATCCTAGGCTTAGGAAGGGACTAGGGTCCATTTAACAACCTTAAGAAGGGTTTACGGCCCAAAAACATCCTTGGCCATAAAATCCTTTGTTATTATGTTTCTTGATGATTTTCAAGTGTTATCAAGTTCATATTAAGCACACAAGAAGATAGGGCAAGTGTACTTACAAGATAGAAGCTTGATTGGGTGTTTAGGGTCCAGGAACACTTGTAACACTGAAAATTTTTAAAATTTATTTTTCACAATTTATAAAAGCGTTTCTCTCTTAATTTCATAAAACATCAAATTTCAAATTCCAATATGTATCATACGAATCCCAAGATCACATAATTATATCGAATTCCTCTACGTGTGTACAGATCAAGCCGGCGCCTTCCCACGGTCATCGCTAGTACCTGAAACAACAATACTAACACTGTAAGCACAAAGCTTAGTGAGTTCCCCAAAATACCACACATAAACACATATTAGCCACTCGAGGCTATAACTCTATGGGTCCGTGCACCCAAACTCTGTGAACCCTCAGGTTCTGACTCTAGGAACCTTCCGGTTCCAACTCTATAAGCATGCACAACATAAATCACATAGACATCATGCGGTACAACACATAGCATACACATAACATACACATACTCTATCACATGACTCTGGTTACCTACTCGAGGTAAAGTATAGTGAGAAGACTCACCTCGCGTGTCTCAGTATCTCACGATCCCTGGAAATCCCTCGTACTCGATCCTCCGAGCTCTAATCCTCCTATAACATCACAAGACTCTAATTAACACTTTTATCTCTAAGGTTGACTATCCCTAAGAAGTCAACACAGGTCAACGGTCAACGGTCAACGGTCAACTTCGACCGGACTCGGCGAGTGCCCGCGGCAACTCGGCGAGTCTAGACGTTCTCACCAACTCTCTAGGATTCCCTTTCTACACGTCGAGTACTCCCCCTGACTCGACGAGTTCCACCTGGAAGAGTCGCGGGACCACCCCGACTCAACTCGCCGAGTCTCCAGAACGACTCGGCGAGTCCCAGCTCGACTCAGACCACATGACAATCCTCTCTAACTCGCCCTGACTCACTGGGTCAACTCCTGACTCGTCTGGACCACTCCCTGGCCGGTCCAAGGCAATCTTCAAGCTACTCGCCGAGTCTGCTCATCGGACTCGGCGAGTCCATTTCATGCAATCACTCAAACTTGCTTCTAAGGTCAGATCTACTCCAACAATTCATAGATCTGGCCCTCCTAGACTGATTCATCACGTAAAGTTCTAGCCTTGATGCATTAACAACCTCTATATGGCTAATTATGAAGAATCTTCAACAAATCTCACTACACAAGGTCATGACCTCCATTGTTCTCTATAAAGCTTGAAGAATGAGACTCTCTGGACCTCTATGGATCCAGATCCGGAGTCTCATCACTAGCATGGGACTATTTGGCCATCAAATCTACTCAACAAGGCCACAAGAAACCCTAAAATCGGTTATACTTCACAAAACAGGAGATGAGTCGAAATTATACCTTTAGATTGAAGGGTCAAGCTTCCAATCCACCAAATAGCAGTCCCCTTTGCCTCCTCTTGGCTAGAGCCTCCTTCTTCTTTGTTAAACAACACACAAATGCCAAGAAATGCCTCCTTTCACTCTCAAATCGCTAAAGCACTTTTAGAGTCTCTCTCTATGGACTGATGGATGCAATTGACGGCCATAAGGCCATTTAAATAGGTCCCAAACCCGAGAAATTAGGGTTTCATTAAACAGCGTGGACTCGCCGAGTCCATATCCTGGACTCGCCGAGTCCGAACGAATCCCGCGTCCAGAATCGCGACCCTACTCGGCGAGTCTGAGCTCCAACTCGCCGAGTCCCTTCTCAAAACTCAAAATATTAAAACAATAAAATACCTGGTGATCCGGGCTGTTACAACACTAGTGTGTGTTCTTGGTGTTCTTTATGTTTTGAAGATCTAAGTGAAAATCAATAATGAATGGATGAAATTATGTATAAACAGTAGGTGATAGGGTATAACAACAAATCAAGTCAACAAAAACTTACGTTTTCGGATGATCGGGTGAAGAACGGGATGCTACTTGAGAGAGAATGGCTATTGTTCTTGAGGGTGGAAGTTAGGTGTTGAGTTGAAGATTTGTTCAAGGGTTGCGTCTTTGGGCTCGGCTATTTGTTTATTTATTTTGTATTCCGGTTTGGGCCTGTCAAACCGAGAGCCCATTATGTTTATTATATAAGTATATGCTTGCATGCATATTAGGTTAAGGATTTGATCTAGATCATAACGATAGTATTTCGAGATTTCTTTGATCGTTCTTGTAAACCTACCAATCCTCTACAGTTGATGTTCTTAATCGAGCTCTTCTGAGGATTTTGTTTTAATCATTCGACACGTTTGATTCACTCTTGCCTTGTTCTTATTTTCGTGTTCTTGCTGTTTTATATTTACTTACCTGTTTAAGATCTAATCGATCTTCAAAGATTAAAGTTTTAATCTCATCAATTGGTATCAGAGCAGGAGGCTGTGTAATCGATACACATCTTTTCTGTGAAAAGATTTCAATTAGGGTTTTTTCCGCAACTACCGATATTTATTGAGCCGTCATCTCATTATTGACGTATCTTGATATTTATTGTTTTGCCCTAATCTGCTTTATTACAAGTCTGATCTTTGAACAGTTTTTTCGATCATAATGGATGAGTCGCAATCAAATCCTATCAATATTTCCAACAGCATCGGTTCAACCACGAAGATTCCAATCCTATATACCCATGACTATGAAGTCTGGGCGCATCACTTCGAAGACTACGTGATAGGATCTGAGGATAATGGATACCTCATATGGGAAGCTATCATTAATGGACCTTTTTCTCATTCTGCAACGTCCAGGATTATCAAAACTCAAAAGGAGTACAATGATCTGCTGAAGGATGTTAAAGATATTGCACAAGATGAAAAGGATAAATTCCAGTGCAATATCAAGGCGTTAAGATTGATAAGATTCGCCCTTCAGTCTGACACCTTCAGGTTGGTCAGCTCATGCACGACGGCAAAGGAAGTTTGGGATAGACTTCGCGAACTGTACTCTACAGATGAGGATCTTGAACATTCTATCCAAACCTTGCTCTTATCTGAGTTTGGAGAATTCAGGCAAGGAGCAGAAGAAACAGTGACCCAGACGTTCGATCGCTTTAATCATCTTCTCAGCAGGATGGTCAAACATGACATCGAAAGGAAGCTTATCGAGCAGAAGGTTACATTCTTAAATGGTGTGAGGTCTGAATGGAGAGCAGTGGTGTCTACAGTCAAAGCCCATGAGCAGTTTAAATCATATTCCTTGGCGAAACTGGTGGGTATTCTCAAGTCCCAGGAGAAGATTGTACTGCAGGAGAAGAACGTTGTTTCAAGCCTTGGTTCGCTGGCCCTCCTGTCAAAAAGTAAAGCTGTGATGGAGGATGAAGACCTTAACTTGGAGGAGTATGACCTCACGTCTGAGGATTATGCTATGATTGTGTCTAACCCCAAGAGGTTCATAAAGAAGAGATTCCCCAGCAATAAAAACCGAAACTGGCAGGGGAGTTATAGTTCAGAAAAAGTTAACAATGAACCGAAGGTTGAAGAGCCCAAGAAGGAACCGAAGGTGGATGGTGATTCTGGAGTAAGCTGTTACTACTATGGTGGGAAAAACCACTATGCTAAAGATTGTATCCGTAAAAAGATGGTCGAAAAGGATGATGAAAAGGATGAGGAAGCTGTGCTGCAGAAAAGGCTCGATGAGATGAAAAAGAAGAAGTCTACTGCTAACCCTTCCATGAATGCTCTTATTGTGCAGGGTTCGGTTGCTGATGACGAGTTCGGTAGCGTGGAAGTTTGGTCTACCGACTCAGAAGACGATGAAGTGAGGAAGCCTACTCATGGAAAGGCTTATGTGGCAAAGGAAGAGAGCAGTGGAGGAAGATGCTTCATGGTGTCTGATGTATCTCAGATGAGGGGATACAACACTGATGGTGGATGCAATGAACCGAAGGGGCAGGAGGACATGTGCTTTACGTCCGAAACCACTCAGCCAGCAGTTCAATGAGCTTGATGAACTGATAAAGAAGGTACAATCGGTTTTCATTTCATTTAAAGTACCACAATCCTCATATGAGAAAGAACTAAAAAATGTTAATACAAGAATTTCTCATCTAGATAGTAGCTTAACTCAAACTCGAGTCACCAATTCTAACCTAACTGATCAATTAAGCAGGGTGTCTTCGAAGAGTGAGGAGCGGCGCATGTGGATCGAGTTGAAGGAGTCTGAATTAGTTAAAATTAAATACGAAAACATTTATTTACAAAGAGACAATTTAAAGTTGTTAAAACAGCAGAATGTTTTTTGTTTAATTGCAAAACGTCTTTATTCTAATATTACTCAGCTTAACTTGGACTGTGAAATAGGCCAAAAGATCCATCGCATGATTTTTCCCTTCCTTGAGTTTAAGGAGGATGAAATTGATGCCGAAGCTTATAACTGTGAGAGTGTGATATCATCTGATGATGTCAATCCGACCTACATGTATGGACTGGACAAAATTGAGTCCTTCATTAAATCCAAGGACCACAAGGACATGCTTAAAAACCTTTTGGATGAAAATGATAGACTTAAACTGAGAACCGAAACCATACAAAAATTTGACTCTTTAAACGCCAACGTAAGCTCAGAAAACAAAATTGATGTTGAAAATGCATCTGAGCTTAACGAGGACGACAACATGAGTGAAATTTCTGTAGAGGACACGGTTGACTGCTCCGAATTTGTAAAAAGCGAACCTGAAAAGCACAAGAATCTAATTTCTGAAAATTCAGTGGAGTTCGCTCGATTGTCCCAACAAAAGTCCCCGATCATAGCAGAGAAAGCAGTTGTGTATCAAAAGGTCAGGACCACTCCAAATCAAGTATACAAGGTCACTGGAATAACCGAACATCAGACGGCTGAACTCACAGCTATTGTAAACGAAGACAATGCTGATGGCTGTGATGAGTACTTCTGGTCAGCTCCAATAGATAATGCAAAAGAAACGGTAGGCTTATTAGAAAGAACCTCCTGGATGAGTAAAGGTAGATACATACCCGAACCCTTGAATAAGCCATATAATTTCGATGAGCCAAGCACCAGTGGTACGAAAGACATTCTTCAGGAGAATGAAAGTTCGGCAAAAGAAGATGTTCCCTCTACTTCCTCAGTTCAAAGTGAAACTCCTACAGTTCAAAATGAACTAGCCAAGGAGAAACCGAAAATGAAAGCTAGTATTCATCATCAACCGAAACAGATGAGGAATAAGAAACGTGAAAGGAACCAAAGATACAGGAAGAATCTCTCTGAAAGGAGGCAATTCTGGCAATCCCAGAATGCATACTTCTCACATCAAGACAAGAATCTGAAGTATGAAAACAATCCTGTCGGAAAGCATGAGAGCCACAACAACCGAAAGCCAAGGTTCGGTTCACAAGAGAATACCAACCGAAAGCAAAGGTTCGGTTCTGAGAATGACTTCAACCGAAAGCAAAGGTCCGGTTCAAAGAACGATTCCAACCGAAAGCAAAGGTTCGGTTCTGAAGTCAAAAGAGATCAAAACTCTAAGGTCAGTCCCTCCAATGATCAAAAGCAAAAGGGTCACCTAGAGTCTCCAGCCAAGAAGTCCTCTCAATCTAAACCCACTCCTTCTAGTTCATCTAATTCTTCTACTTCTACCAATTCATCTCCATCTTGCTCTAAAGCTCATACTGTTCATTCTCAAAAATCTCATTCATCGGCTGAACAAAAGGTCAAACAGAAGGTTTCTACATCCACACCAGAGTCTAAACCGAACGCACCCAATCCTAATAAAATAAAAGTTTTTACCATTAAAAAGAAAGATGAAACAACACTTATAAAACGAACATATCTTGTTGACATCTCTCTTACTGTTCCTGTTCCCATGAAAAGCTCACGTGGACCCAAGAAACTTTGGGTTCCTAAATCTGCTTAATTTTTGCAGGTTATAAGTGACGAGCAGTTCGACGAAGAATGGTACATCGATAGTGGCTGCTCACGTCACATGACAGGGAGGAAAGAGGAGCTCAGGGAATACAGATCTCTTACAAATGGTGGCAATGTCAAGTTTGGAAACAATTCTTTCGGCACCATAAAGGGATACGGAATGATAACTAATGGTAATTTCACTATAAGGAAGGTGGCTTATGTGGAAGGACTCCAACACAACCTCATCAATGTATCTCAGCTTGTTGGAGGTACAGGTCTCAAAGTCTCATTCGATGATGAAGGTTCTGAAATTATTGAGAAAAAGACAAAGAAAGTAATTCTCAAGTCGGAACGAAAGGGTGAAATGTTTCCTCTAAACCTTAAACCCATCAAAGGAAACCCATCTATATGCTTGTTATCAAAAGCTCAATCTGACGAAAGCTGGTTGTGGCACCGAAGACTCTCATCTCAACTTTAAAGATATCAACCGACTTGTCACTGGAGGTCATGTTAGGGGTCTTCCATTGCTCAAGTTCGATAGAGATCATATGTGTGCTGCATGCGAAATGGGGAAGCAGAGTCGTCAAAGTCATCCATCTGTAATTAACACAAAAGTTGTTGAACCACTCGAATTACTTCATATTGATTTGTGTGGTCCTTCATCTATCGAAAGCATCGGTGGTAACAAGTATATTCTTGTTATTGTTGATGACTTTTCACGATTTACATGGGTGTTCTTTCTAAAGCTCAAATCTGAAGCGACTCATAAGCTGAAAGTGTTCATCAAGCAGATAGATGTACAGCTCAAGAAGGTCGTTCGCAACATCGGGAGCGACAATGGTCTGGAATTCAAGAACAGGGAATTTGAAGAATTTCTAGCAGAAAAGGGAATAAGTCACAACTTCTCAGCTCCCTACACACCTCAACAGAACGGAATTGTCGAAAGACGAAACCGATCTTTGTGTGAAGCTGCCCGAACTATGCTAAGTTTCGCTTCCTTACCTCTTTATTTTTGGGCTGATGCTATTTTTGCTGCTTGTTTTACACAGAACAGGTCTTATCTCAACAAACGATTCACGCTCACACCATACAAGATTCTAAACAACAGAAAGCCCAATGTGAAATTTTTCCATGTGTTCGGCTCACGGTGTTTCATCTTTAACTCTAAAGAACACCGCAATAAGTTCGATGTCAAAGCCGACGAGGGAATCTTTCTGGGCTACTCTCTCACATCCAAAGCATACAGAGTCCTGAACAAGCGTTCGAGAAAAATTGAAGAGACCTATTACGTGACTTTTGACGATAGCTATGTCAAAAAGCTACAGGCCAAAGAAGACACAGCTGGGGAAATTTTTCCTCAAACTGGCCAAGTCACAGTCTCGATCGCTAATCTATACGAGAAATTTCTGGAGCTCTTTGACGAACCAGAGAAAGCTTCTCTCTTAGAAGCAGGTGCAGCAGACAACAAGGTTGACCACATGAAGCAAATTGTCGAAGAAGCTGCAAGGAGAATGAATGAAAGAGGATCAACTTTTGATGAACCTTCATCCAACGATGCTTCAGTCGAGGGGGAGCCAAGCTCACAAGTCGAGGGGGAGCCAAGCTCACATGTCGAGGGGGAGCCAAGCTCTACAACTGCAACCGAAAGTGCTTCTCCAACTGAAAGTGATTCTCCAACCGAAAGTGCTTCTCCAACCGAAGGTGCATCAACGCCTGCAAGTCCAGCATCACAAGAAACCTCTAAACTTCAAGTTTCTCAAAGCTCATCAATCGAGGGGGAGCATGATGATATGACGCTTGACTACGATAGCCAGTCCGAGCCAGAAGAAATGATCAATGCTGAACTAGACCCAACCTTTGATCCAAATTATCCTCCTCTCACCAAATGGACCAGAGATCATCCTATCTCTCAAGTGGTTGGTGATGTCTCCGAAAAGGTTCTGACCCGATCACAACTAAAGGCAAAACAGACATCCTTATTTTCAAAGGTTGAGTTTTGTATGTTTAACTCATTCGTATCAAAAGTTGAACCAAAGACAGTTAACACTGCTCTCGATCACTCTGATTGGGTTCAAGCAATGCAAGACGAACTGAACGAATTTGAAAGGAACAAAGTCTGGCGCCTCATTCCAACTCCTTCAGATGCCTCGGTTGTTGGTCTCAAATGGGTCTTTAGGAATAAAATGGACAAGGAAGGGAATGTTATAAGGAACAAAGCTCGTCTGGTAGTAAAGGGATACTGTCAGGAGGAAGGGATTGATTATGAAGAGACTTTCGCTCCTGTAGCTAGGTTGGAATCTGTTAGAATATTTCTTGCTTATGCTGCCCACAAAAACTTTGAAGTTTTCCAAATGGACGTCAAGTGTGCATTTCTTAATGGAGAACTCGAGGAAACCGTGTATGTGGATCAACCTCCTGGGTTCGTAAACGAAAAGTATCCAAACCATTGCTATATTCTGGATAAAGCTATGTATGGCCTTAAACAAGCTCCGAGAGCCTGGTATGAAATGCTAACTAAATTCTTAAAGATGTCTAAATTCAAACAAGGTTCGGTTGACCCAACCTTCTTTCGCAAAAAGGAAGGTAACCACCTTATGATAGTTCAAATTTATGTCGATGACATTATCTTTGGCTCTACGAATCCCAGCTTAACAGCTGAATTCAGAAAGTTGATGGAGACTAAATCTGAAATGAGCTCAATGGGTCCTATTAACTTTTTCCTTGGTTTAAATATTAGACAGGGACCCGAAGGCATCTTTATCAATCAGGAAGCTTACACGAAGACTCTCCTAGCAAAATTTGGTATGATGGGAGACTCCAAAGTCAAAGTCCCAATGGCATTCGGCACCAAGCTAACTCCATCCCTAGACAAACCGGCTGTCGATATCACGCTCTATCGTCAAATGATAGGCTTACTAATGTATCTTACTGCTAGTAGGCTTGACATCATGTTTTCTGTGTGTTATTGTGCTCGATTTCAGGCAAACCCATGCGAACCTCATATGCTTGCAGTGAAGAACATTTTATGCTATCTCAAGCGAACCACCTCCTTAGGTCTATGGTATCCTTCCAACTCAGGCTTCTTTGTTCAAGCCTATTCTGATGCTGACCTTGGAGGATGTGGACTCGACAGAAAAAGCACTACTGGTGGCTGTCAATTCCTTGACGGGAAGTTGGTTAGCTGGCAATCCAAGAAACAAACGTGTGTGTCGTTGTCTACTGCCGAAGCGGAATACATAGCCGCTGCATCCTGCACCTCTCAAGTGATTTGGATCCAGAGTCAACTTCGAGACTATGGACTCAATATGAAGAAGATCCCACTATATTGTGACTCAGAAAGTGCAATTAGGATCTGTCATAACCCAGTGCAACACTCTAAAACCAAACACATCGCACTGAGGTATCACTTCATCAAAGATCACGTGGAAGATGGAAACGTCGAAGTTCACTTCGTAAGAACCACTGATCAACTGGCTGACGTCTTTACCAAAGCTCTTCCTGAAGCATCATTCAACAGAATACTGCAAGGGCTAGGTATGATGGAATCAGAGTCAGTACCTCACACTACCTCTCAACCTCAAATGTAAGAAGCGAAATTGACCGAACGCTCAGGTTCGGTTAAATAATCTGACTCGCTCATCACCACAAAGGTAGTTTTCTTGATTGTATATTTCTTGTACAAAGTTGTTTATCTTATTGTTAAAAGTATTTTCTGATTGAATGTCTAAATTACTTGGTTTCTTAAAATTTTCCAAAACCAAAACCTACCGAAGGTTCGGGTTCGGTTTCTTAAAATTTTCCAAAACCGAAACCTACCGAAGGTTCGGGTTCGGTTTCTTAAAATTTTCCAAAACCGAAACCTACCGAAGGTTCGGGTTCGGTTTTTCAAAATTTTCTGGAACCGAAACCAACCGAACGCTCGGGTTCGGTTTTTCAAAATTTTCTGGAACCGAAACCAACCGAACGCTCGGGTTCGGTTTTTCAAATTTTTTCCAAAGTTTTTTTTTTACTCTTTCTTAGTCTTATTTTTTTCTTACATATTTTTTTATTATTTTTCGTTTTTTTTAATATATCTAAAAAAAAAAAAAAAAAAACTCCAAAAATATTTTTCTGTTTTATTTTTTTGTGTGTTCGTTCGTTTATGGGTGTATAATTGTTGGATTACTTAAGTGTCCCTAGAAGCATGCTGCTGTATGTGTCCCAAGCCTCATAAGATTTTGAATAATAGCCTTCATGACCTGGTATAAACAAACCTTGTCTTCCTAATAAGGCTACCACATTTATTCTAATCGTGAGCTACCTCACTCTCTTCTCACATGAGTTAAGAGTTTTCTGCTTGGTCCTTCTTTTCGCAGCAGAGGTACTTTAATTTCTTACACCATCTCCATTACATTTCTCCATTACATTCGTTTCATCAACGTAACCCTTGAGACTCTCAGAAATTCCCACTGATGTTTATGGTTACACAACATCTGTGTTTATGATCTTAGTTTCGTGTCACTACGAGCTGAGTGAAACCCAAAATTCGACACCAAATCTGAATTGACGGTGATCAATTAATTTGCTCAAGTTTTCACCAAAGAATTGACAGATTTACTTTCATAAATCTCAAATTTTATTTTGTGTGATTCCTATGAAATTGTTAAACACCATAACATTTCTTCTCTTGGGATCCAGTTTTTATTTTTTTTGAGATTTTATATTTTCCAAGCCAATTTAATATTAATTCCCACCTACTTGTTCAACAGACTACACCGGTCTCACAAGTACTTTCTTCACTTTCTTTCTTATTTCAAGATTAGAATTGTTGAATCAAAGCGAAAGCCACCCTTAAGTAGCCTAATTAAAAGATGCCTTTCAACATTTATTAATAAGTGTTTGATCGTTATTCAACGGGAATCCACATTAACACTTTAAGGTCTCTCTTGACCTTGAAGGAAGAGATTCGTGCCCGGGATCATTTGTTTCGTGTCATTTTTGACATCACAGTCATTTGTTTCACCGCCCAACAAGCGTCGTTTCAGAACAAACCGTTTCAAATCCTCAAGCAACTCCTCTCTGGCATTTAAAGGCGCGTGAGGATTTGAAACGGTTTGTTCTGAAACGACGCTTGTTGGGCGGCGTGATCCTACGAATCTGACACTCTCTCTCCTACGTGATCATCGCACGCCTCAACTGTCACGCATCTGTCATTCAGGAAACCTTTTCGTATTTCCATAGAAGATTTGAAACGATTTTTCTCTCTCCTTTCACCAACTATAAAAGACAGTCTTCACCACAATTTACCTCTTTACTGCTTCAAAATTTACAAGAGAGCAAAAACTCGAAAAATCTTCACTGTTCATCTTCTTCTTCCTACCTTCAACAATGGCAGAATCATCTTCCGTCCATGCTACCTCACAAATCCTTCCTATTCGTCCACAACAATGCTTGGTGATCGACCTAAACCCTCTGGCGTACGACTCTTACATGTCGCCAATCATCGAGTGCCTGAAGTACTCCCAAATCGCTCCAGCTCTCTCCAGGATTGAGTCTGTACCAATGGTGGTTCTCTCGTAGGTGTATGCGACTGCCTATTACGACAAAGCAGTCGAGCGGGTGTTCATCGAGGTTACTGATCACAAGACCTCTATTTCTCGACAGCGATTTGGTACTTTGCTTGGTTTGGCTGCTGACCCATCGAGAATTAATCCGGAGACGATTCCGATTGGGCATCTTTACAACATGTTCTATAACATGGGGTACACGGAGGCCCTCGTCTCCGTCGCAAAGTTCAAGAAGTCCTGCTTGCCGCCGCAGTGGAACGGCATGTTCACAGTTCTCTTCAAGGGCTTGTCTGAACGGAGCTCAGGATCTGATGGTGCTAGTCGACTGTTCTTGTCGATTATGTACGCAGTTTACAACGGCGTCAACCTCGACTTTGGGTTGGTCCTCTGGCAACAGCTCATCCAGAGCCTTTCTTCTTCATCACGACATTCTGAGGTGTCGTTTTCTCGGTTCTGGATTCTTATCACCAAATGGGCGATGGATAAGCTGGATATACCTACTGCTGCTGGTGCAGTGATGTCTTCGATCGGTACTTTTCATACCACCAAGATAATCGTCTCTGATGCATCCAGGTTCCCTTTCATTGGCTCCATTCCGGAGACCATGTATGGCGACGTCCCATCCGACAGCAGGATCATCCGGACGATCAAAGAGTTCAAGGCATCTGGTCCTAGGGAACTAACACCGGAAATGCTAAAGTCCATCCATGATGCTGACAAACCGGTGCCTAGGGGCAAAAAGGCGGACAAAGGGAAGCAAGCGACCAAAGCTTCTAAGGGTCCTTCTCCCAAGAAGAGGAAACAGACAAAAGTTGCACAGTCCCCACAGCCGAAGAGGAGGAAGACTCAACCGAAGCGCAAGCTTGTTATTCCCTCTTCTTCGAGTGACTCTGAAGGCGAGAGTTCGGACTCGGACGACTCTCAAAGAGGCGAAACCCCTCCAAGAGGCAACACCCCACCCCGATCTCCTACCCCAGATATGGAAATCCACAACTCACCCATTCCTTCACCCACTCAAACCATTCCTACTTCCATTCCCACCATAAACCCCACTACCACTATTCCAACAACCTCTTTCCCTATACCACCACCCATTTTCACAACTACAACCGAAACACCACCTGTAACGAAAACCCCACCCGTAACCGAACCACCTCAAACCGAAAGCCATACAACCGAACCTACCCACACTCAACCACCACCCGAACCTACCCCACCCCACACTCAAACTGAATCCACAAAACCCATAACACCCCAGCTTCACCACCCCAACCATCTCCAGATCACGCCTCTGATGGAGATAACCCGTTCCTTGGCGGTGAGAACATGACCTTCGATTCGGTCTATTTTAGTCCGTTTCAGGTTCAGAGTGATGAAGAGGATGATGCTCCAGTGACAAAGAAGCATCTTAGGGAGCTCAACGAGAAGGTTGACTTACTTCTCGCCTCATCTTCCAACCAACAGTCCTCTATATCTGAAGCTGCACTTCAGAAGATTGTTGATGCCTTCTCCAGGGCTCAGCAGGATTCGGTAGCCTCAGCCACTGCCGCCATAGACGCCTCTACCAAAGCCTGTGAGGCAGCGACCGCAAAAGTCGATAAACTATTCTCAGACGCCTCTTCTCTGTTGAAGTCATTACAGGAGAGTGCGGATTCTACCAAGACAACTTTGGAACCGATTGTTCAGCAATTGGCAAAGTTCGTCTCAACGGAGTTGACCTCATTCGCCAACCTTCGCCAATCAATAAGCGACGACAACTCGGCCCTTCGTGCCTCCATTGATGAGCGCCTCGCTAAGCTTCAGGAGGATCTCGCAGCTGAGAACTCATTGATGGACGTTCTGGCAAGCAAAACCACCGCCCTAAAGGTCAAGAGCACTCAGCTATCAACCTCTCAACAACAGCTTGAAGCTCTTCGATCCGAAAGGGAGGTCATCAAGACATGTGTTTCGGATATACACGTTGCCTTATCAAACATCCTAGAAGCACACGATCCAATTCTAAACCATTCGGTGAGGCGAACCCTTGCTGAAAAGCTTTCTCCTGCCACGGACCTTCTCAGTAAAATCGAAGGCTTACCTAGTTTCGTGTCCAATCCGAAACAAGGGGGAGAAGAGAAGAAGACCGGATTGAAACCACCTCCTTCCTCCAAAGCTACTCACACAACCGAACCACCTCCGACTGGTCAAGCTTCGGGTTCGGGTGTGAAGGACAAAGGGAAAAACATAGCTGAGGAAGAAGATGAAGATGAAGATAAAGAAACCATTGCTGACATGTTGAAACGAAAGAACAATCACAATGTTGATGAAGATGTTAATCGTGTGGCGCGAGAGGCTGAAGAAGCCGAACGCAAGCAGAAGGAAGCCAACGATCTACTCGAGAGCAGGAAGACTCTCTTCCCTGCCTGGACTCAGGAGCGAATGATCAAAGAGGCCATAGACACTCCCAGCATCTTATGGCTCGAGCCGGTGATTTCGTTCGACTACAATAATTCTGTCGATTCGCAGTTCGACATGCCGTTGACTCGAAAGGCGTTTATCTTCCACGCCTTCTCAAATATTTATGAAGTTCCTCATCCAAACCCTGAGGTTGATAGGGAGCTCATCGATTTCTATCTGAAGGCTGCTCATCCTCAGTATCTAACTTGGAGCGCCCAGAAGATAGTGAACGTCCGGGTACTGAAGCCTTACACCGAAGGTAGATTCATTAATGTTCGGTTCAAGGTGATTCGAGGATCTGCAAGAACTGCACATCATATCTCCCTGGCAGATCTACCGAACTTAAATCCTCATGATTGGATTGTTTTGCATAACATCCTCTTGAAAATGAAGCTGAATATGGTCTGATCATAGACCATCTCAAGAGGATGATTGTCTGTTACATCATGGAGGTAGCCCTAATGGATCAGGAGGTAGCCACTGTCTTCAAGAAGAAACCGAAGATAGCTCCTGTGGGATCGGCCAGTGATCTCAATCAGATGAAAATGGGCAAGATCGACCCGAGACGCAATTCGGTTATGTTCACTAGAGCAGAAGGACATAAATGTCTCTTTGCTTTAGCTGACAAACATCTTTACACCATTACTTGTCTAGAGCACGTGTTGTCGATCGTTCGAAGGTGTAAAGAGAATGCAGCGAATGATGTTAAGTACTTCAATGACATGATCCAGTGGTACATCAGGTTTAGGCAGACGATTCTGGCTCTTATCTTTCGTCTGTTTAACACCGTGAAGACGAAGGTACCTGCCTCCGCTGTTGGCCCAAGTAACAAGTGAAGATCTCGCTCCAATTGATGCAAAGGGGGAGATTGTTGAGTTGAAGATTTGTTCAAGGGTTGCGTCTTTGGGCTCGGCTATTTGTTTATTTATTTTGTATTCCGGTTTGGGCCTGTCCAACCGAGAGCCCATTATGTTTATTATATAAGTATATGCTTGCATGCATATTAGGTTAAGGATTTGATCTAGAGCATAACGATAGTATTTCGAGATTTCTTTGATCGTTCTTGTAAACCTACCAATCCTCTACAGTTGATGTTCTTAATCGAGCTCTTCTGAGGATTTTGTTTTAATCATTCGACACGTTTGATTCACTTTTGCCTTGTTCTTATTTTCGTGTTCTTGCTGTTTTATATTTACTTACCTGTTTAAGATCTAATCGATCTTCAAAGATTAAAGTTTTAATCTCATCATTAGGAATGAAAGGAATGAGGGGTAAACTCATGCCTAAGGCATGAGTTCACGGCCAAATGAGAGTTCACAACCCAAACCTTCCTTGTTTGGTAGTAAACACGAATTCAAGGTGATGGTTGTTCCTTTGTTATCCCGACGGTCTAGAAATCACATCCTTTTATCCGTTCATTTCATGAATAGTTAATAAAAATACTCAAACGAATTTTGAACTGGCTAAAATTTAGCAGAAAAGTATTTAACTTTTAAGTGAAGCTCTGGACTGTAGGGTTTGTATGAAAGAAAATTTAGGGTTGTCACATCAACCCCCCGATAGAGGGAATTTCGTCCCGAAATTAGAGTTTAAGCAAATAAGTAGTTACAAATAACTAAGTAAAGAGATGAGGATATTTCAATTTCATTTGATCCTCGCGCTCCCATGTGAAATCAGGTCCTCACTTGGCGTTCCAGCGAACCTTCATAATCGGGATACAACTTTGTTTCGTTTGCTTGACCTCTCGGCCCATGATCTCTACATGTTCTTCCACGTAGTTGAGGCTCTCGTTGAACTTGATCTCGTTGAGTGGGATTACAAGAGTCCCATCAGACATACACTTTTCCATGTTTGAGACGTGGAAAGTAGGATGTACATTACTAAGTTCATGCAGGTAGATTGAGTTTGTAAGCTACAGGGCCGATTCTAGCAAGAATCTCCAAAGGCCCTACGTTTCTTGGATGTAGCTTTTCACGCTTTCCAAAGCATTTGAAGTCCTTCCAGGGTGAGACTTTCAAAAGGACTCGGTCTCCCACCTGGAATTCCAAAGGTTTCCTTCGATTGTCTGTGTAGCTTTTCTGATGGTATTTAGAGGCTTACAATCGTTCACGGATCTGAACGATATTCTCTGTCGTTTCCCGTATGATTTCCAGACCCGTGAGAGTGCTATCAGGAACTTGTCCTTTAGCCAACTGGGTGTCACCCACCTTAGCCCAGCACAGAGGGGATCTGCACTTTCGGCCATAGAGGGCTTCAAATGGAGCAACCTTTATGCTTGTGTGGTAACTGTTGTTGTAGTAAAATTCGACAAGGGGTAAGTGAGTATCCCATGCTTTCCCGAAGTCGATCACATAGGCTCTCAGCAAATCTTACAAGGTTTGGATAGTCCTCTCACTTTTTCCGTTGGTTTGCAGATGGTAGGCTGTACTCATGTCCAGCCTCGTCCCAAGGGAACTTTGTAGCGACTGCTAGAACCTCGAAGTGAACCTACTATCTCTATCGGAGATAATGGATATGGGAACACCATACAGTCATATGATCTCCCTAATGTATGTTCTTGTTAGTTTCTCCATATTGTCAGTCTATTTGATTGGTAGGAAATGCGCGGATTTGGTCAATCTGTCGACAATCACCTAAATGGTATCAACTCCACCCGTTGTCTTGGGCAACTTGGTTATGAAGTACATATTAATCCGCTCCCATTTCCATTTTAGTATCACCGGTTGCTGAAGTAAACCTAATGGTTTCTGGTATTCGACCTTAACCTTGGCACAAGTAAGGGATTTACTCACGAAAGTAGAAATCTCTGCTTTCATGTTAGGCCACCAGTATAACTTTTTAAGATCCAGATACATCTTATCTGAACCTTGGTGAATGGAATATCACGTGTTGTGTGCCTCGGTCATGACCACATCTCTGAAGCCACCGTGTTTCGGTGTCTAGATTCGGTCCATGAAATATAACGCTCCGCCACCTTGGCTTTCAAGGTTCTTATCCATTCCTCTCAGGGATTTGCTTGCCACATTTTCAGGTTTCAAAGTGTCGAGCTGAGCCTCCTTAATTTGTGTGGACAAGTGTGAATGGATTGTCATAGTCTATGATTTGACTCTACGACCAGAATATTCTTTCCGACTAAGGGCGTCAGCTACTACGTTGGCCTTGCCTGGATGATAACGAATTTCGAATTCATAATCATTGAGTAGCTCGATCCATCGTCGTTGTCTCATGTTAAGCTCCTTCTCATCAAAGATGTGTTGAAGGCTATTGTGGTCTGTAAAGATAGTGCTTTTTGTACCATACAGATAATGTCTCCAGATCTTTAGAGCAAACACAACTGCTCCTAACTCAATATCATGTGTGGTGTAGTTGAGCTCGTGTGTCTTCAGCTGTCTCGAGGCGTAGGCTATGACCTTACCTCGTTGCATCAGAACACATTTGAGCCCTTGGTTGGATGCATCGCAATAGACTATGAAGTCTTCTATTCCTTCTGGGAGGGATAGTATTAGTGCGGTACATAAGGCTCGCTTCATCGTTTGGAACACCTTCTCTTGTCTCTCTTCCCAGTCAAATGCCACGCCTTTCTGGGTCAGTGTAGTAAGTGGTTTCGTGATACTAGACAAGTTCTTTATGAACCTGCGATAGTAGCCTGCGAGACCTAGAAATTGACGAACTTCTATAGGTGTCTTCGGTGCTGAACAGTTCTCAATAGCCTGAATTTTAGAAGGGTCCACGTCTATTCCGTTTACGCTAACGACGTGGCCCTAAAATTCGACTCTTCGAATCCAAAACTCGCATTTAGAGAACTTTGCATAGTGCTTCTCCATTCGTAATGTTTCTAAGACTTTTCGTAGGTGTTGACTATGCTCCTCCTTACTTCGAGAGTACTTAAGTATGTCATCAATGAAGATGATAACGAACTGATCCAAGTAAGGACGGCACACCCTATTCATCAGGTCCATGAATACAGTTGGTGTGTTGGTTAATCCAAACGGCATCACCACAAACTCGTAGTGTCCATAACGAGTTTGGAAGGCTGTCTTGGGAACATGCTCCTCTAACACTTGTAACTGGTGATACCCAGATCGTAAATCTATCTTCAAGAAGTAATTCGCTCCTTGATGTTGATCAAATAAGTCGTCAATTCGGGGTAGGGGATAACGATTTTTAACGGTAAGCTTGTTGAGTTCCCTATAGTCGATGCACATACGAAACGATCCGTGTTTCTTCTTGACGAACAAGGCCAGTGCTCCCTATGATGAGAAGCTTGGCCTAATGAATCCCTTCTTCAGAAGTTCGTTAAGCTGACAGGAAAGTTCCTGCATCTCTGCTGGTGCCAGACGATAAGGAGATTTGGGTACTGGCGTAGCCCGTGACACTAAGTCGACTCTGAACTCGACTTGGCGTTGCGGTAGTAATGCCGGTAGTTCTTCTAGAAAGATTTCGGGAAAGTCACGTACTTCTGGGATGTTCCGAATTTCCTTTACTTCTTGACTCGTATCTACGATGTGTGCAAGGAATGCATGATATTCCTTACGCAAACACTTTTGGGCTTGGATAGACGAAATGATTCGAAGGTTCGTAGTAGATTTGTCACCGTAAATAACTAGAGTTTCGTTGTTAGGGAGGTTAAGAGGAACTGCTTTCTCAAAGCACATGATGTTGGCACGACAATGACTTAACCAATCCATGCTGATTATGACGTCGAAACTTTTAATTGAGACCGGCATGAGGTCTATTTGGAAAGAATGACCATCTAGAGTTAGAGTACAACCTACGTATATGCAGTTAGTACTTTCCATTTTCCCGTTTGCCATTTCTACCATGAATGATTTCTCTAGTGTACGTAGTTTTCGTTTAAATAAATGTACAAATTTCTGGCTTACGAAGCTTTTCTCTGCTCCGCTATCGAATAATATGCATGCATATCAATTATCGAGGAGAAACCTACCAGTAACTATCGTAGGATCAGCTACGGCTTCCTCGTGGCCCATAGCTAGCACTCGTCCCACACCGCCGATATTTGCTGCCTTGGGGCAGTTTCTTTTGAAGTGACCTACCTCGCCACAACCGTAGCAAGTTTGGCCCACCCCAGCATTGGGGACTTGAGTGCTTGGCTTCGCGGGATCCTTGCAGAAACGGGCAGTATGCCCCTTTCTGTTGTAGTTGGAGCAATGCATTTCCCGGCAAGGTCCGGTGTGGTGGAAGTTGCATTTGTTGCACTTCGGAAGGTTACCCATATAAAGCTTTGCTGGGTAGGGGTTAGTAGGAACAACAATAGGTACAACAACAACATTTAATGTAACTAGCTGTTGTTTCTTTTAGGATTCTTGTGAAGACCATCCTTTCCTCTTGTTCCAACCTTTCTTCCTGTTGTTGTTGTTTCCTTTTTGTTGATCGGGTGTAGCAACTGTTGTGTTCAGGTAGTTTCCGTGATCGATAATAGATTGTGCCAGTTCTTTAGCGCTGTCGAAAGTGATGAGATTTAAAACCTTTAATCTATGAAGATCGATTAGATCTCAAACAGGTAAGTAAATATAAAACTGTAAGAACACGAAAATAAGAACGAGACAAGAGTGAATCAAACGTGTCGAATGATTAAACAAAATCCTCAGAAGAGCTCGATTAAGAACATCAACTGTAGAGGATTGGTAGGTTACAAGAACGATCAAAGAAATCTGTAATACTATTGTTACGCTCTAGAATAATCGTTAACCTAATATGCATGCAAGCATATACTTATATATTAAACATAATGGGCTCTCGGTTGGACAGGCCCAAACCGGAATACAAATAAAATAAATAAATAGTCGAGCCCAAAGACGCAACACTTGAGCAAATCTTTAACCCAACAATCTCCCCCTTTGCGTCAATTGGAGCGAGACCTTCATTTGTTACTTGGGCCAGCAGCGGAGCCAGGTACCTTCTTCTTCACAGTGTTAAACAGACGAGAGATTAGTGCCAGAATCGTCTTCCTAAACCTGATGTACCACTGGATCATGTCATTGAAGTACTTAACATCATCCGCTGTGTTCTCTTTACACCTTCGAATGATCGATAATACATACTCTAGACAAGCAGTGGTGTAGAGATGTTTGTCAGCTAAAGCAAAGAGACATTTATGTCCTTCTGCTCTAGTGAACATGACCGAATTGCGTCTCGGGTCGATCTTGCCCATCTTCATCTGATTGAGATCACTGGCCGATCCCACAGGAGCTATCTTCGGTTTCTTCTTGAAGACAGTAGCAACCTCCTGATCCATTAGGGCAACCTCCATGATATAACAGACAATCATCCTCTTGATATGGTCTATAATCGGACCATATTCAGCTTCATTTGTTAAGAGGATGTTGTGCAGAACAATCCAATCATGAGGATTTAAGTTCGGTAGATCCCCCAGGGAGATATGATGTGCAGTTCTTGCAGATCCCCGAATCACCTTGAACCGAACGTTTATGAATCTACCTTCGGTGTAAGGCTTCAGTACCCGAACGCTTACTATCTTCTGGGCGCTCCAAGTTAGATATTGAGGACGAGCAGCTGTCAGATAGAAGTCGATGAGCTCCCTATCAAGCTCAGCGTTCGGATGAGGGACTTCAAAGATATTTGAGAAGGCATGGAAGATGAATGCCTTTCGAGTCAACGGCATGTCGAACTGCGAATCGACAGAATTAACGCAGTCGAACGAAATCACCGGCTCGAGCCATAATATGATGGGAGTGTCTATGGCCTCTTTGATCATTCTCTCCCGAGTCCATGCAGGGAAGAGAGTCTTCCTGCTCTCGAGGAGATCGTGGGCTTCCTTCTGCTTGCGTTCGGCTTCTTCAGCCTCTCGCGCCACACGATTTACGTCTTCATCAACATTGCGACTATTCTTTCGTTTTAACATGTCCGCAATGGTCTCCTTGTCTTCATCTTCATCTTCTTCCTATAACGACCAAAATTTCAAAACAATTAAAACTTTTCAAAAACCACTCATTTTAATAACGTTGTTACAAAAAGGTTTTCAATACATTATTTAACAGAGTATTTTCCCAGGTTCATATCATAAAACATCAACGCGAGGAACGGTACGATCACGCCTTTGCCTTGTCACAGACTCCTGAGAACCTGAAAATATAAAACCACAACTGTAAGCCCGAAAGCTTAGTGAGATACCCCCAAAACACCAACCACATATACGCCTTTCCAGGCCACGACCTTCCGGTCCAAAACATATCGCCTTCCGGCCCATAACGCAATGCCTTCCGACCCATAACATATTGCCTTCCGGACCACAGCATAATAAGCATACATATCAGCATAAAAGCATACATAACCTAACAGGACATAGAATGACCCTGCATACCGGGTCACACCCCAGGTCTAGCAATCATACGCATAACACATAATCATATAACAGTTCACAGTCAGCAATCGATCAACAGACCACATAACATAGCATTACTCTATTCAAGATACCGGGCTAGCCGGTCACTAGCATAACATCACCCTACGAATCAGTCAACATACTAAATGCACACATACGCCTTTCCAGGCCATGACCTTCCGGTCCACATAGCAATGCCTTCCGGCCCACAACATGTAATGCCTTCTGGCCTGCAACATATAACGCCTTCCGACCCATGTCATAACAACTGACAACTACCCGGACTTCCATCCGATAAAAAGGTTGGCCTTGGTGCCATAAACCCTAACGATATAGTGAGGATAACTCACCTCGAAACTGCCGACTGAACAGATAGCTCAAGCTGCTCCAATCACTGATACGGTCTCCACCTCTGGACAGCCACCAATGCACTGAACTCAACAATAATCAACAATTACCAAAATACCCCTGGAACCACTGGTCAACCCTTGGTCAAAGAAAAGGTCAAAGTCAACCCCTGACTGACCCTACTCGCCGAGTCAACCCGATGACTCGCCGAGTTCCCATATCCAAAACTTCACTCAATCCGCGACCTAACTCGCCGAGTCACCGCGAGACTGGCCGAGTTCAACAACTCTGAGTCCACTCTCCCTCAACTCACCGAGTCATCCCTTGACTTACCGATTCTCGACTCAACCCTAGAATATCGGGACTCTTCGACAAGACTCGCCGAGTCCAAGGACAGACTCGCCGAGTCTATGGCTATCTTCAACCTACTCGCCGAGTTGTTCATACAACTCGCCGAGTCCAAGGGCATCTTCAAGCTACTCGCCGAGTCTGTTTATCGGACTCGGCGAGTCCATGCCATGCAACCGCTCAAACTGCTTTCTAAGGTCAGATCTGCTCCGGCAATTCATAGGTCTGGCCTTCCTAGACTGCTCCATCACGTAAAGTCCTTATTTCGGTGCTCATAATACACCCCATGACTCATAATTGACGTTTTGACCTAAGGCATAAGGATTCCAATCCAAAACCTCCATTGATTCCCAAAAAGCTCAGGCATGGGACACTCTGGACTTCCAAGAGTTCCAATATAGGGTTCCAATCGCTTAGGGGACTAAGGAAGCACTCAATCTAGTCACAAAAGGGTTCCATAAACCCTAAATCCATATACACATCAACATAGAAGGGAACAACTCGAAAATATTACCTGAATAACGTTGCTCTGTGTCCCTAACCCTCAGAATATGGCTTCTCCTATTGTTCCCTTAACCAAGCCTCCTCCTCCTGGCAAAATAACACTTCCAAGATCAATAATGGTCTTCTACCTTGCTCCAGATGCTCACAATCGAATTAGGGTTTCACTCAAAGGACTAGGGTGAACAATGACGGCCATAAGGCCCCTTATATATGTCCCAAACCTGGGAAGTTAGGGTTTCACTAAACAGCGCGGACTCGCAGAGTCCATATCCGGACTCGCCGAGTCCAGTCGCGAACCCGCGACCAGATCCGCGATCCTACTCGGCGAGTCTGAGCTCCAACTCGCCGAGTCCCCTCTTAAAACACCCAAAATCATAATTATAACAATACCTGGAATTCCGGGCTGTTACAATTCTCCCCCACTTATATTAGGCTTCGCCCTCGAAGCCTACAGCAACTCAACTCCAAGGATATTCCCACAACGCTCCACCGGGCCTTAACCGGCCCAGGTCTCTCAAGGCATAAATATCGAAACTCGAACATACATTCCCCTCCTTCACGGTGTCCTGATCACCATCTCGAACCGGGCATCGACTGTACCCCTGATCATCACTCTCAATAACCGAGAATTACCCAAGATGCAACTCTGCTCTAAATCGCAACGATCACTCGACCCATAAGAGCTAGAAAACCCTGAACCATCGAATCCCCAATCCGAGTTCCACTCTATCCATTCCGCGACGACGGAATGACCCATCCTCAATCTCAGAGCAACTCTCGTGAGTTCCCCTCTTGCAACCGCATACTCATGCTGGACTAGCTCCTACACCCTCATGTTGGGAAAACCTGACGCACTGATAATATCCTCAAACATCTCCCAGAATGAATCACTAATATACACCCCATACCCAGATCAGAATCACACTGAGAGTTCAAGACTCTCTCTCTCTCTCTCTACATCCCTTCCGAGCCTTTTGGCTCTACACTTGCGGATTTCCCTCCGCGACCTAAGCGGTCATTCCAACCCGGATGAGCTTCTAATCCACTGCCGCAAACACGCTGCTCACTAACCATACTCGAATTGCTCTAATATAACTCTTCTCTGCCACTTTCACTTCCGTGGACTTGTACTCCCTCTCGGAGTTACACACCTCTTACCTTTCTCTCTTCCTTTACCAAGGAATCCACCCGGCTACAATGTCACTCCGAAAAATGCCATGGTGCTTGCCCGACGCTACACCACCCTTAGCGTGTCGGCTATCCATCCAATACACTTATTCTGACTCTCCTCGCAGGGACTCTCAAGCCCATGAACTACCTCAACTAAACAAGATCGCTACCCGGGGCCAGACCTTCCATTGCAAACACACTGCAACATACACAATCCGCAATCTCAAACTGATCCAACAATACCAGCAGAGTCTCAAGCATGACTGGACCGACTCACATAACACATATTAGCCACTCGAGGCTATATCTCTGTGGGTCCGTACACCCAAACTCTGCGAACCCTCAAGTTCTAACTCTGGGGACCTTCCGGTTCCAACTCTAGAAACATGCACAACATAAATCCCGTGGGATTAATGCAGTACAACCCATCACGTACATCAAGCATACAATTACTCTGATCACGTAACCCCGGTTACCTACTCAAACTTGATCCCGGCCTGCTCCCAGGCCTCCACAATCAAATGCCCTAGGTCTGTATCCCGCCCCACATACCCGACACTCGCTCTTGTCAGCCTATACTCTGAGCGGACAGAACACTGCTGAATCCCAACAGCTAAGCACCCTCACATACTCATCGATCTCCTGGAGAATTCTCCAATTCTCCCCCACTTAAAGCACTGACTAACAACCACCAGTCGCCAACAACGACCTTCCAAAACAACCCTACACAAAGAGAACACTTACACACTGGCTGCTTCCCACAAGCATAAACAACCCTCAGCAAAACACATCTCCTCACTAATCAATCCGCTCAAAAGAATCCGATCTCCAATTATCCATTCCACGATTGTAGATGCTACCCGACACTCAACCCAATGCCGCATCTCCACTAATAACCCTCACGAACGATAACCAACGATTGCACAAAACACCAAACTATAATCATACCAAACCCTCAGGGAACAACGGATACCAAAACGAAAACCCGAAACACAAATCCATAACCATGCCAAACCCTCAAGGAATAACGGATACCAAGACGAAAAACCGAAACATAAATCCACACAAGGATACTAGCACAAACAATACACCACCATAATCGCAAGATAGCAAAACATCAAGAAAGAAACATACCCGCAGCTGCCTCCGACACTGCTCTGACCTCCTCTGCCGCAAGCTGATAAGCACGACCCTGAGCCCTTGGGGCTCCGCTCCATCCTGACCTCCTCCTGGAATCCTCAAAGTGGCCGGTGCTGGAGCCTGCACCGGTCCTGCAGAAAACTGTGGACAATTGACCCTCAAATGTCCAACCTAACAACAATGATAACAAATCCTCAAATCCCGAACCGGCACTGACTGCCGACAATCCCGCGCATAGTGCTCCTCCTTTCCGCAATTGCGGCATGCACCACTGGACCAACAAGCTCCGGTATGACCCATCCCACACTTCCCACAAGTGTGGCCGCTCAGATTTCCCACTCTAACATCAACGGTCCTGGACCGTTTCGGCGCCGGCTGCGACTGCATCAGAGCCTGCCTCAGCTCACGCAACTGTAACTCAACCTCTAACTCACGCCGCATGGCGGCCTCCTGCAACTCCAACAAGGTCTCGCACCACTGCGCAGACATGAACTGTCTGATATCCCCCTTGAGCATACTCAGATATCGGGACATCTGAGCCTACTCCGAAGCGAACTCAGGGCAAAACATCGCCCTCTCAATACACATCCTGGTGATCTCAGTGACCGACTCCGAATCCTGCTTCAGCTCAAGGAACTCCCGAGCCAATCTCTCTCTCTCTCTCTCATCCTGCGGAACATAGCGAGTACTGAACATCTCTCTGAACTGATCCCATGAAACTGCAGCCCTCTGCGCATCGAAATATGACCCCGTGGTCAATCTCCACCAATCCTTCGCTCCGAGCCTCAATAGGTTCAGAGCACACCTCACCCTCTGATCAGCAGGGCATAAACTCGTGGAGAAACACCCTTCCACGTCTGATAACCATCTCATAGCAACAATCGGGTCCTGAACTCCATCGAATGTGGGAGGCTTCGTATAATAGAAGTCCCGATACTGAAAACCCCGACTAGCTCCTCCCCTTGCCGCTGCTACAGCCGCTGTAGCCGCCGCGGCAGCCGTCTCTGCGAGAGCCGCATAACGCTCATCAAAATACTCAACCATGGCGGTCTTGATCGACCCAAACAGTTCCGGCAACTCAGCCCGGAACAATGCAGCAACCTCATCATGCAGGATCTTGCGAATCCTCACATCCAACTCGCTCGTGCTCATCTGATCGATAACCTCAGACGGTACCGATCCACCCAGAACTCCCTCTCCAGCTCCCGATCCTGATCCGGATCCACTCTCCTCATGCCTCGAAATCTCAATACTGGAAGACACCAAACCAAAACTCAGACTCATCCCACAAACCTGGGATCCAACTCTCGCAACCCAACCCTAGAGATTATGGTTTCCCTGATACGCGTATGGGTCCTGTGCTTTCAGTAGTACGGGCCCATACTACCTTCCACACCTACCCATATTTGTATGAAGTACTACCACAATACCCTAGAGAACATGCATAACGACTATCAACCCTCACCACTAGAGGAACACTGAGAATCTCCCATAAGGGACCCTAGGCTATAGGCATCACAAATCAGGCAACATTATCATGAATTCCTGAAGATCCCTAGCCTAACTCTAGCATGCTATTCTATCAAGCTCAATAAAACAAATATCATGTATGGTATCTTGGGGTTACTTACTGGCTCCGGCTGATCGTACCTCCGCGTCCTCCCTTTACTTAATTTGAAAACCATTTTAAAATTTCTCTTTTTAAAATCCTCCTGGATTTGAGACTGGAGTCACACGAATGTTCCCCCAATTCACTCAAACCAAGGCTCTGATACTAACTTGTAACGACCAAAATTTCAAAACAATTAAAACTTTTCAAAAACCACTCATTTTAATAACGTTGTTACAAAAAGGTTTTCAATACATTATTTAACAGAGTATTTTCCCAGGTTCATATCATAAAACATCAACGCGAGGAATGGTACGATCACGCCTTTGCCTTGTCACGGACTCCTGAGAACCTGAAAACATAAAACCACAACTGTAAGCCCGAAAGCTTAGTGAGATATCCCCAAAACACCAACCACATATACGCCTTTCCAGGCCACGACTTTCCGGTCCAAAACATATCGCCTTCCGGCCCATAACGCAATGCCTTCCGGCCCATAACATATTGCCTTCCGGCCCATAACATATTGCCTTCCGGCCCACAGCATAATAAGCATACATATCAGCATAAAAGCATACATAACCTAACAGGACATAGAATGACCCTGCATACCGGGTCACACCCCAGGTCTAGCAATCATACGCATAACACATAATCATATAACAGTTCACAGTCAGCAATCGATCAACAGACCACATAACATAGCATTACTCTATTCAAGATACCGGCCTAGCCGGTCACTAGCATAACATCACCCTACGAATCAGTCAACATACTAAATACACACATACGCCTTTCCAGGCCATGACCTTCCGGTCCACATAGCAATGCCTTCCGGCCCACAACATGTAATGCCTTCCGGCCTGCAACATATAACGCCTTCCAGCCCATGTCATAACAACTGACAACTACCCGGACTTCCATCCGATAAAAAGGTTGGCCTTGGTGCCATAAACCCTAACGATATAGTGAGGATAACTCACCTCGAAATTGCCGACTGAACAGATAGCTCAAGCTGCTCCAATCACTGATACGGTCTCCACCACTGGACAACCACCAATGCACTGAACTCAACAATAATCAACAATTACCAAAATACCCCTGGAACCACTTGTCAACCCTTGGTCAAAGATAAGGTCAAAGTCAACCCCTGACTGACCCTACTCGCTGAGTCAACCCGATGACTCGCCGAGTTCCCATATCCAAAACTTCACTCAATCCGCGACCTAACTCGCCGAGTCACCCCGAGACTCGCCGAGTTCAACAACTCTGAGTCCACTCGCCCTCAACTCACCGAGTTATCCCTTGACTTACCGATTCTCGACTCAACCCTAGAATATCGGGACTCTTCGACAAGACTCGCCGAGTCCAAGGACAGACTCGCCGAGTTTATGGCTATCTTCAACCTACTCGCCGAGTTGTTCATACAACTCGCCGAGTCCAAGGGCATCTTCAAGCTACTCGCCGAGTCTGTTCATCGGACTCGGCGAGTCCATGCCATGCAACCGCTCAAACTGCTTTCTAAGGTCAGATTTGCTCCGGCAATTCATAGGTCTGGCCTTCCTAGACTGCCCCATCACGTAAAGTCCTTATTTCGGTGCTCATAATACACCCCATGACTCATAATTGACGTTTTGACCTAAGGCATAAGGATTCCAATCCAAAACCTCCATTGATTCCCAAAAAGCTCAGGCATGGGACACTCTGGACTTCCAAGAGTCCCAATATAGGGTTCCAATCGCTTGGGGGACTAAGGAAGCACTCAATCTAGTCACAAAAGGGTTCCATAAACCCTAAATCCATATACACATCAACATAGAAGGGAACAACTCGAAAATATTACCTGAATAACGTTGCTCTATGTCCCTAACCCTCAGAATATGGCTTCTCCTCTTGTTCCCTTAACCAAGCCTCCTCCTCCTTGCAAAATAACACTTCCAAGATCAATAATGGTCTTCTACCTTGCTCCAGATGCTCACAATCGAATTAGGGTTTCACTCAAAGGACTAGGGTGAACAATGACGGCCATAAGGCCCCTTATATATGTCCCAAACCTGGGAAGTTAGGGTTTCGCTAAACAGCGCGGACTCGCCGAGTCCATATCCGGACTCGCCGAGTCCAGTCACGAACCCGCGACCAGATCCACGATCCTACTCGGCGAGTCTGAGCTCCAACTCGCCGAGTCCCCTCTTAAAACACCCAAAATCATAATTATAACAATACCTGGAATTCCGGCCTGTTACACTTCCTCAGCTATATTTTTCCGTTTGTCCTTCACACCCGAACCCGAAGCTTGACCAGTCGGAGGTGGTTCGGTTGTGTGAGTAGCTTTGGAGGAAGGAGGTGGTTTCGATCCGGTCTTCTTCTCTTCTCCCCCTTGTTTCAGAATGGACACGAAACTAGGTAAGCCTTCTATTTTGCTGAGAAGGTCCATGGCAGGAGAGAGCTTTTCAGCAAGGGTTCGCCTCACCGAATGGTTTAGAATTGGATCATGTGCTTCTAGGATGTTGGATAAAGCAGCGTGTACATCCGAAACACATGTCTTGATGACCTCCCTTTCGGATCGAAGGGCTTCCAGCTGTTGTTGAGAGTTGGATAGCTGAGTGCTCTTGACCTTTAGGGTGGTGGTTTTGCTTGCTAGAACGTCCATTAAAGAGTTTTCAGCCGCAAGATCCTCTTGTAGCTTAGCAAGGCGCTCATCAATGGAGGCACGAAGGGCCGAGTTGTCGTCGCTTATGGTTTGGCGAAGGGCAGCGAACGAAGTCAACTCCGTTGAGACGAACTTTGCCAATTGCTGAACAATCGGTTCCAAAGTTGTCTTGGTAGAATCCGCACTCTCCTGCAATGACTTCAGCAGAGAAGAGGCGTCTGAGAATAGTTTATCGACTTTTGCGGTCGCTGCCTCACAGGCTTTGGTAGAGGCGTCGATGGCGGCAGTTGCTGAGGCTACCGAATCATGCTGAGCCCTGGAGAAGGCATCAACAATCTTCTGAAGAGCAGCTTCAGATAAGGAGGACTATTGGTTGGAAGAGGAGGTGAGAAGTAAGTCAACCTTCTCGTTGAGCTCCTTAAGATGCTTCTTTGTCACTGGAACATCATCCTCTTCATCACTCTGAACCTGAAACGGACTGAAATAGACCGAATCAAAGGTCATGTGATCACCGCCAAGGAAAGGGTTTTCTCCATCAGAGGCATTTTCTGGAGATGGAAGGGGTGGTGAAGCTGGGGGTGTTGTGGGTTTTGAGGATTCAGGTTGAGTATGGGGTGGGGTAGTTTCGGGTGGTGGTTGAGTGTGGGTATGTTCGGTTGTATGGGTTTCGGTTTGTGGTGGTTCGGTTACGGGTGGGGTTTCGGTTGCACTGGCATGAACCCCCGTATCAGATACGTTGGTTGTAACCTTTGCTGTGTTTGTTGTTGTATTAGTGAAAATGGGTGGTGGTATAGGGAAAGAGGTTGGGGGAATAGTGGTAGTGGGGTTTATGGTCGGAATGGAAGTAGGGATAGTTTGTGTGGGTGAAGGGATGGGTGAATGATGGATTTCCATGTCTGGAGTAGGAGAACGGGGTGGGGTGTTGCCTCTTTGAGGGGTTTCGCCTCCTTGAGAGCCGTCCGAACCCGAACTCTCACCTTCCGATTCACTTGAAGAGGAAGGGATGACAAGCTTGCGCTTCGGTTGAGTCTTCCTCCTCTTCGGCTGTGGGGACTGTGCAGCCTTTGTCTGTTTCCTCTTCTTGGGAGAAGGACCCTTAGTAGCTTTGGTCGCTTGCTTCCCTTTGTCTGCCTTTTTGCCCCTTGGCACCGGTTTGTCAGCATCGTGGATGGACTTGAGCATTTCCGGTGTGAGTTCCCTTGGCCCTGACTATTTGAACTCCTTGATCGTCCTGATGATCCTGCTGTCAGAAGGAACATCGCCGTACATTGTCTCCGGAATAGAGCCAATGAAGGAAAATTTGGACGCATCAGATACGATTATCTTGGTGGTATGAAAAGTACCGACCGAAGACATCACCGCACCAGCAGCAGTAGGGATATCCAGCTTATCCATCGCCCACTTGGTGATAAGGATCCAGAATCGTGCAAGCGACACCTCTGAATGCCTTGATGAAGAAGAAAGGATCTGGATGAGCTATTGCCAGAGGACCAACCCAAAGTCCAAGTTGATCCCGTTGTAGACTGCATACATGATCGACAAGAAAAGTCGACTGGCACCGTCGGATCCTGAGCTCCGTTCCGACAAGCCCTTGAAGAGGACTGTGAACATGTCATTCCACTGCGGCGGCAAGCATGACTTCTTGAACTTCGCAACGGAGACGAGCGCCTCCGTGTACCCCATGTTATAAAACATGTTGTAAAGATGGCCCACCGGAATCGTTTCCGGATGGATTCTTGAAGAGTCAGCAGCAAACCCTAGCAGAGTGCAGAATCGCTGCCTTGAAATCGATGTCTTGTGATCCGCAACTTCAAAGAATACCCGCTCAACTGCTTTGTCGTAATACGCAGTCGCATACACCTGTGAGAGAGCCACCATTGGCACAAACTCAATCCTTAAGAGAGTTGGAGCTATTTGGGAGTACTTCAAGCACTCAATGATCGGCGACATGTAGGAGTCGTACGCCAGAGGGTTGAGATCAATCACCAGACATTGTTGTGGACGAATAGGAAGGATTTGTGAGGTAGCATGGACGGAAGAAGATTCTGCCATTGTTGAAGGTATGAAGAAGATGATGAACAGGAAAGCTTTTTGGGAGTATTTGTTCTCTTGAAATTTCGGAGGCGGTAAAGAGGTAAATGGTGGTGAAGACTGCCTTTTATAGTGGATGATAGGAGAGAGAAAAATCATTTCAAATCTTCTATGGAAAGACGAAAAGGTTTTCTGAATGACAGATGTGCGACAGTTGAGGCGTGCGACGATCATGTAGGAGAGAGAGTGTCAGATTCCTAGGATCACGCCGCCCAACAAGCGCCGTTTCAGAAGAAAACCGTTTCAATTCCTCACGCACCTTTAAGTTTCAGAGAGATGACGCTTGGATTTTGCACACGCGTCCACGTTGTCAGTAAAAGTAAGGCCGTTTCAAATTCACACGCGCCCATTTTTAATTATCGGTTGAAATTCAATCCTTTTAATTTCCCGCCTGAGTCAGCAACTCTTCGTCTTATCTTTTTGAATCGCATCTTTTGAATTAACTGCCCACGTGGAGGATTGTTGACCACGTCTTAATTATTAACCACCAATTCAATAAATCAGCCTGAAATTAATTAGTAACGGAATTTTGGAAAATCAAGGATTTTCGTGCAAAGAGTGTAAAAAGAAAAGAAATAAAGCAACTCTTTTTAGGATTAACTGTGATGTCAATAATGACACGAAACTGATGATCCCGGGCACGAATCTCTTCCTTCAAGGTCAAGAGAGACCTTAAAGTGTTAATGTGGATTCTCGTTGAATTACGATCAAACACTTTTTAAGAAATGTTGAAAGGCTTCTTTTAATTAGGCTACTTTATGGTGGGTTTCGCTTTGATGCAACAATTCTAATCTTGAAATAAGAAAGAAAGTGATCAAAGTACTTGTGAGACCGGTGTAGTCTGTTGAACAAGTAGGTAGGAATTTATTTGAAATTGGCTTGGAAAATATAAAATCTCAAAAAAAATTAAAAACTAGATCCCAAGGGAAGAAATGTTATGGCGTTTAACAATTTCATAGGAATCACACAAAATAAAATTTGAGATTTCATGAAAGGTTATCCGTCAATTCTTTGGTGAAAACTTGAGCAAAGTAATTGATCACCGTCAATTCAGATTTGGTGTTGAATTTTGGGTTTCACTCAGCTCGTAGTGACACGAAACTAAGATCATAAACACAGATGTTGTGTAACCATAAACCTCAGTGGTAATTTCTGAGAGTCTCAAGGTTTACGTTGATGAAACGAATGTAATGGAGAAGTGTAATGTAGATGGTGTAAGAAGATAAAGTACCTCTGCTGCGAAAATAAGGACCAAGCAGAAAAACTCTTAACTCATGTGAGAAGAGAGTGAGGTAGCTCATGATTAGAATAAATGAGGTAGCCTTATTGGGAAGACAAGGTTTGTGTATACCAGGTCATGAAGGCTGTTATTCAAAATCTTATGAGGCTTGGGACACATACAGCAGCATGCTTCTAGGGACACTTAAGTAATTCATCAATTATACCCCCATAAACGAACGAACACACAAGAAAAAAATAAAAGAGAAAAATATTTTTGGAGTTTTTGAGATTTATTTAAAGAAATAAAAAAAATAAATAAAAGAAAAAAAAAATTTAATAAAAGTAAGAAAAAAATAAATCTTAAAAAAACTTTGGAAAAAAATATGAAAAACCGAACTCGAGCGTTCGGTTGGTTTCGGTTCCAGAGAATTTTGAAAAACCGAACCCGAGCGTTCGGTTGGTTTCGGTTCCAGAAAATTTTGAAAAACCAAACCCGAGCGTTCGGTTGGTTTCGGTTCCAGAAAATTTTGAAAAACCGAACCCGAACGTTCGGTTGGTTTCGGTTCAACAAAATTTTGAAAAACCGAACCCGAACCTTCGGTAGGTTTCGGTTTTGGAAAATTTTAAGAAACCAAGGATTTTAGACATGCAATTGGAAAATATTTTCAACACTAAGAAAAACAATTTTGTACAAGTAATATACAACAAAGAAAAACTACCTTTGAAGTGATGAGCGAGTTAGATGGTTTAACCGAACCGGAGCGTTCGGTTGGTTTCGCTTCTTATGTTTGAGGTTGAAAGGTAGTGTGAGGTACTGACTCTGATTCCATCATACCTAGCCCTTGCAATATTCTATTGAATGATGCTTCAGGAAGAGCTTTGGTAAAGACGTCAGCCAGTTGATCAGTGGTTCTTACGAAGTGAACTTCGACGTTTCCATCTTCCACGTGATCTTTGATGAAGTGATACCTCAGTGCTATGTGTTTGGTTTTAGAGTGTTGCACTGGGTTATGACAGATCCTAATTGCACTTTCAGAGTCACAATATAGTGGGATCTTCTTCATATTGAGTCCATAGTCTCGAAGTTGACTCTGGATCCAAATCACTTGTGAGGTGCAAGAAGCAGCGGCTATGTATTCCGCTTCGGCAGTAGACAACGACACACACGTTTGTTTCTTGGATTGCCAGCTGACCAACTTCCCGTCAAGGAATTGACAGCCACCAGTAGTGCTTTTTCGGTCGAGTCCACATCCTCCAAGGTCAGCATCAGAATAGGCTTGAACGAAGAAGTCTGAGTTGGATGGATACCATAGACCTAAGGAGGTGGTTCGCTTGAGATAGCGTAAAATGTTCTTCACTGCAAGCATGTGAGGTTCACGTGGGTTTGCCTGAAATCGAGCACAATAACACACAGAAAACATGATGTCAGGCCTGCTAGCAGTAAGATACATTAGTGAGCCTATCATTTGACGATAGAGCGTGATATCAACAGCCGGTTTGTCTAGGGATGGAGTTAGCTTGGTGCCGAATGCCATTGGGACTTTGACTTTGGAGTCTCCCATCATACCAAACTTTGCTAGGAGAGTCTTCGTGTAAGCTTCCTGATTGATAAAGATGCCTTCGGGTCCCTGTCTAATATTTAAACCAAGGAAAAAGTTAATAGGACCCATTGAGCTCATTTCAAATTTAGTCTCCATCAACTTTCTGAATTCAGCTGTTAAGCTGGGATTCGTAGAGCCAAAGATGATGTCATCGACATAAATTTGAACTATCATAAGGTGGTTACCTTCCTTTTTGCGAAAGAAGGTTGGGTCAACCGAACCTTGTTTGAATTTAGACATCTTTAAGAATTTAGTCAACGTTTCATACCAGGCTCTCGGAGCTTGTTTAAGGCCATACACAGCTTTATCCAGAATATAGCAATGGTTTGGATACTTTTCGTTCACGAACCCAGGAGGTTGCTCCACATACACGGTTTCTTCGAGTTCTCCATTAAGAAATGCACATTTGACGTCCATTTGGAAAACTTCAAAGTTTTTGTGGGCAGCATAAGCAAGAAATATTCTTACAGATTCCAGCCAAGCTACAGGAGCGAAGGTTTCTTCATAATCAATTCCTTCCTCCTGACAGTATCCCTTTATAACCAGACGAGCTTTGTTCCTTATAACATTCCCTTCCTTGTCCATTTTGTTCCTAAAGACCCATTTGAGACCAACAACCGAAGCATCTGGAGGAGTTGGAATAAGGCGCCAAACTTTGTTCCTTTCAAATTCGTTCAGTTCGTCTTGCATTGCTTGAACCCAATCAGAGTGATCGAGGGCAGTGTTAACTGTCTTCGGTTCAACTTTTGATACAAATGAGTTAAACATACAAAACTCAACCTTTGAAAATAAGGATGTCTGTTTTGCCTTCAGTTGTGATCGGGTCAGAACCTTCTCAGTGACATCGCCAACCACTTGAGAGATAGGATGATCTCTGGTCCATTTGGTAAGAGGAGGATAGTTTGGATCAAAGGTAGGGTCTAGTTCAGCATTGATCATTTCTTCTGGATCGGATTGGCTATCGTAATCAAGCGTCATATCATCATGCTCCCCCTCGATTGATGAGCTTTGAGAAACTTGAGGTTCAGAGGTTTCTTGTGGTGCTGGACTTTCAGGCGTTGAAGCACCTTCGGTTGCAGTTGTAGAACTTGGCTCCCCCTCGACATGTGAGCTTGGCTACCCCTCGACATGTGAGCTTGGCTCTCCCTCGACATGTGAGCTGGTCTCCCCCTCGACAGAAGCATTGTTGAATGGAGGTTCATTAGAAGTCGATCCTCCTTCATTCATTCTCCTTGCAGCTTCTTCGACAATCTGCTTCATGTGGTCAACCTTGTTCTCTGGTTCATCAAAGAGCTCCAGAAATTTCTCGTATAGATTAGCGATCGAGACTGTGACTTGGCCAGTTTGAGGAAAGATTTCCCCAGCGGTGTCTTCTTTGGCCTGTAGCTTTTTGACATAGCTATCGTCAAAGGTCACATAATATGTCTCTTCAATTTTTCTCGAACGCTTGTTTAGGACCCTGTATGCCTTGGATGTGAGAGAGTAGCCCAGAAAGATTCCCTCGTTGGCTTTGACATCGAACTTGTTGCGGTGTTCTTTAGAGTTAAAGATGAAACACCGTGAGCCGAACACATGGAAAAATTTCACATTGGGCTTTCTGTTGTTTAGTATCTCATAAGGTGTGAGCGTGAATCGCTTGTTGAGATAAGACCTGTTCTGTGTAAAACAAGCAGCAGAAATAGCATCAGCCCAAAAATAAAGAGGTAAGGAAGCGAAACTTAGCATAGTTCGGGCAGCTTCACACAAAGATCGGTTTCGTCTTTCGACTATTCCGTTCTGTTGAGGTGTGTAGGGAGCTGAGAAGTTGTGACTTATTCCCTTTTCTGCTAGAAACTCTTCAAACTCCTTGTTCTTGAATTCCAGACCATTGTCGCTCCTAATGTTGCAAACGACCTTCTTAAGTTGTACTTCAATCTGCTTGATGAGCATTTTCAACTTATGAGTCGCTTCAGATTTGAGCTTTAAAAAGAACACCCATGTAAATCGTGAAAAGTCATCAACAATAACAAGAATATACTTGCTACCATCGATGCTTTCGATAGATGAAGGACCACACAAATCGATATGAAGTAATTCGAGTGGTTCAACAACTTTTGTGTTAATTACAGATGGATGACTTTGACGACTCTGCTTCCCCATTTCGCATGCAGCACACAAATGATCTCTATCAAACTTGAGCAATGGAAGACCCCTAACATGACCTCCAGTGACAAGTCGGTTGATATCTTTAAAATTGAGATGAGAGTGTCTTCGGTGCCACAACCAGCTTTCGTCAGATTGAGCTTTTGATAACAAGCATATAGTTGGGTTTCCTTTGATGGGTTTAAGGTTTAGAGGAAACATTTCACCCTTTCGCTCCGACTTGAGAATTACTTTCTTTGTCTTTTTCTCAATAATTTCAGAACCTTCATCATCGAATGAGACTTTGAGACCTGTACCTCCAACAAGCTGAGATACACTGATGAGGTTGTGTTGGAGTCCTTCCACATAAGCCACCTTCCTTATAGTAAAGTCACCATTTGTTATCATCCCGTATCCCTTTATGGTGCCGAAAGAGTTATTTCCAAACTTGACATTGCCACCATTTGCAAGAGATCTATATTCCCTGAGCTCCTCTTTCCTCCCTGTCATGTGACGTAAGAAGCCACTATCGATGTACCATTCTTCGTCGAACTGCTCGTCACTTATAACCTGCAAAAATTAAGCAGATTTAGGAACCCAAAGTTTCTTGGGTCCACGTAAGCTTTTCATGGGAACAGGAACAGTAAGAGAGATGTCAACGAGATATGTTCGTTTTATGAGTGTTGTTTCATCTTTCTTTTTAATGGTAAAAACTTTTATTTTATTAGGATTGAGTTTGTTCGGTTTGGACTCTGGTTTGGATTCATTGACCTTCTGTTTGCCCTTTTGTTCAGCTGACGAATGAGATTTTTGAGAACGAACAGAATTTGCTTTAGAGCAAGATGGAGATGAATTGGTGGAAGTAGAAGAATTAGATGAACTAGAAGGAGTGGGTTTGGATTGAGAGGACTTCTTGGCTGGAGACTCTAGGTGATCCTTTTGCTTTTGATCATTGGAGGGACTGACCTTAGAGTTTTGTTCTCTTTTGACTTAAGAACCGAACCTTTGCATTCGGTTGGAATCGTTCTTTGAACCGAACCTTTGCTTTTGGTTGAAGTCATTCTCAGAACCGAACCTTTGCTTTCGGTTGTTGTGGCTCTCACGCTTTCCGACAGGATTGTTTTCATACTTCAGATTCTTGTCTTGATGTGAGAAGTATGCATTATGGGATTGCCAGAATTGCCTCCTTTCAGAGAGATTCTTCCTGTATCTTTGATTCCTTTCACGTTTCTTATTCCTCATCTGCTTCGGTTGATGATGAATATTAGCCTTCATTTTCGGTTTCTCCTTGGCAGGTTCATTTTGAATTGTAGGAGTTTCACTATGAACTGAGGAAGTAGAGGAAACGTCTTCTTTTGCCAAACTTTCATCCTCCTGAGGAATGTCTTTCGTACCACTGGCGCTTGGCTCATCGAAATTATCTGGCTTATTCAAAGGTTCAGGTATGTATCTACCTTTACTCATCCAGGAGGTCCTTTCAGATAAGCCCAGCGTTTCGTTTGCATTATCTATTGGAGCTGACCAGAAGTACTCATCACAGCCATCAGCATTGTCTTCGTTTACAATAGCTGTGAGTTCAGCCGTCTGATGTTCGGTTACTCCAGTGACCTTGTATACTTGATTTGGAGTGGTCCTGACCTTTTGATACACAACTGCTTTTTCTGCTAAGATCGGAGACTTTTGTTGGGACAATCGAGCGAACTCCACAGAATTTTCAGAAATAAGGTTCTTGTGGTTTTCAGGTTCGCTTTTAACAAATTCTGAGCAGTCAACCGTGTCCTCTACAAAAATTTCACTCATGTTGTCGTCCTCGTTAAGCTCAGATGCATTTTCAACATCAATTTTGTTTTCTGAGCTTATGTTGGCGTTTAAAGAGTCAAATTTTTGTATGGTTTCGGTTCTCAGTTTAAGTCTATCATTTTCATCCAAAAGGTTTTTAAGCATGTCCTTGTGGTCCTTGGATTTAATGAAGGACTCAATTTTGTCCAGTCCATACATGTATGTCGGATTAATATCATCAGACGATATCACACTCTCACAATTATAGGCTTCAGCATCGATCTCATCCTCCTTAAACTCAAGGAAGGGCAAAATCATGCGATGGATCTTTTGGCCTATTTCACAGTCCAAGTGAAGCTGAGTAATATTAGCATATAGACGTTTTGCAATTAAACAGAAAACATTCCGCTGTTTTAACAACTTTAAATTGTCTCTTTGTAAATAAATGTTTTCGTCTTTTATTTTAACTAATTCAGACTCCTTCAACTCGATCCACATCCGCCGCTCCTCACTCTTCGAAGACACCCTGCTTAATTGATCAGTTAGGTTAGAATTGGTGACTCGAGTTTGAGTTAAGCTACTATCTAGATGAGAAATTCTTGTATTAACGTTTTTTAGTTCTTTCTCATATGAGGATTGTGGTACTTTAAATGAAATGAAAACCGCTTGTACCTTCTTTATCAGTTCATCAAGCTCATTGAACTGCTGGCTGAGTGGTTTGGCCGTAAAGCACATGTCCTCCTGCCCCTTCGGTTCATCGCTTCCACCATCAGTGTTGTATCCCCTCATCTGAGATACATCAGACACCATGAAGCATCTTCCTCCACTGCTCTCCTCCTTTGCCACATAAGCCTTTCCATGAGTAGGCTTCCTCACTTCATCGTCTTCTGAGTCGGTAGACCAAACTTCCGTGCTACCGAACTCGTCATTAGCAACCGAACCCTGCACAATAAGAGCATTAATAGAAGGGTTAGCGGTAGACTTCTTCTTTCTCAACTCATCCAGCCTTTTCTGCAACACAGCTTCCTCATCCTTTTCATCATCCTTTTCAGCCATCTTCTTAAGGACACAATCTTTAGCATAGTGGTTTTTCCCACCACAGTAGTAACAGCTTACTCCGGAATCGCCATCCACCTTCGGTTCCTTCTTGGGCTCCTCAACCTTCGGTTCATTGTTAACCTTTTCTAAACTGTAACTCCCCTGCCAGTTTCGGTTTTTATTGCTGGGGAATCTCTTCTTTATGAACCTCTTGGGATTGGACACCATCATAGCATAATCCTCAGACGTGAGGTCATACTCCTCCAAGTTGAGGTCTTCATCCTCCATCACAGCTTTACTTTTTGATAGGAGGGCCAACGAACCAAGGCTTGAAACAACGTTCTTCTCCTGCAGCACAATCTTCTCTTGGGATTTGAGAATACCCACCAGTTTCGCCAAAGAGTATGATTTAAACTGCTCATGGGCTTTGACTGTAGACACCACTGCTCTCCATTCAGACCTCAGACCATTTAATAATGTAACCTTCTGCTCGATAAGCTTCCTTTCAATGTCATGTTTGATCATCTTGCTGAGAAGATGATTGAAGCGATCGAACGTCTGGGTCACCGTTTCTTCGGCTCCTTGCCTGAATTCTCCAAACTCAGATAAGAGCAAGGTTTGGATAGAATGTTCAAGATCCTCGTCTGTAGAATACAGTTCGCGAAGTCTATCCCAAACTTCCTTTGCCGTCGTGCATGAGCTGACCAACCTGAAGGTGTCGGACTGAAGGGCGAATCTGATCAACCTTAACGCCTTGATATTGCACTGGAATTTGTCTTTTTCATCTTGTGCAATATCTTTAACATCCTTCAGCAGATCATTGTACTCCTTTTGAGTCTTAATAATCCTGGACGTTGCAGAATGAGAGAAAGGTCCATTAATGATAGCTTCCCATATGAGGTATCCATTATCCTCAGATCCTATCACGTAGTCTTCGAAGTGATGCGCCCAGACTTCATAGTCATGGGTATATAGGATTGGAATCTTCGTGGTTGAACCGATGCTGTTAGAAATATTGATTGGATTTGATTGCGACTCGTCCATTATGATCGAAAAACCTGTTCAAAGATCAGACCTGTAATAAAGCAGATTAGGGCAAAACAATAAATATCAAGATACGTCAATAATGAGATGACGGATCAATAAATATCGGTAGTTGCGGAAAAACCCTAATTGAAACCTGTTCACAGAAAAGATGTGTATCAATTACACAGTCTCCCGCTCTGATACCAATTGATGAGATTTAAAACCTTTAATCTATGAAGATCGATTAGATCTCAAATAGGTAAGTAAATATAAAACTGTAAGAACACGAAAATAAGAACGAGACAAGAGTGAATCAAACGTGTCGAATGATTAAACAAAATCCTCAGGAGAAACCATTTCTGGGCAAAGAACTGCCATATCACATAATCTATTGGTATAGGTTGATACGTCAGAATCAACCATCTTAAGATTTTAGAGTTCCTGCTCGAGTTTTTGAATTTCCCCTCAAGGACAGTACTCTCACATTAGCATGGCTTTCAAATTCTCCCATCTTATTGAATTTTCCATAATCAGAGTCAGTGACTTAACGTGGCCATTCCACCAAGTTAAAGCCCTGTCAGAAAAGGTGCAAGTAGAAAACTTGACCTTATTGTTCTCTAGTCAGGCGCATATTTCAAAGACTGCTTCGTTCTTTTCTATCTACTGCCTTAAAATCATCACCCTTCTTGTTCCATTGAAATTCTGGGGTTTGGCATTCTTAAAATTCTTATAGGTGTACTCTCTAGAGTGCATATGACTCTCGCCATGGTTTGAAGGAGGAGTACCAATTCCTAATCCACTAGGGATAGGAGTATTGATCTGTGACATGACATCCGCTACTGCCGTAGTGACAGCTGCTTGGAACATAGCAGCATCAAACTGATGAGGTGGAGGCGGTGGTGGTGTCGGTGCGTCCTCACCATTGTTACGCCTGGGATTTCTACGAGGCGGCATTTTTCAACTATAAGTTGAAAAGATAAAGGCAATGATAAGAATTCAATAATATAGTGTAACAACCCGAAATTCATTACCCTAAATGTAACTCTTTTCGCTACTCGTTCCGATCATCCAATCGCCGTTTCCGATTTCATTTCCGATTTCGGCATTTTTTTATTAAATCATTATTGAATATTTTATTTGATGACTTAATGAGTGCCCAAATACCCTTAGAACTCATATTAACGTCTCGTATTAGTGATCGGAACATGTTTAAAAACAATCATATCGGGTTACGGCAAATTGGCCGGGTGTGACCAAAAGCCTCGTCTAACGCCGGTATCGGGTAGAATTCCACCATCTCCTGAACTTAGATACTATTTAAAGTGATTCAAACTTTCATTTGAAGCTTTTGCTTCATTTCACAACCATCTCTCTCTAACCTCTCTCCTAAATCCAAGTTTAAGGGTCCAAATCATCAATCTAAGGCTTCAAATCTTTGAGGTAACTTCCCTAACTTGCTATACAACCTCTCTAGCCTTCAAATTCGAGTTAAACCATGGATTAGGACCATTATCATGGGTTTACGGCCCTAGAACTATCCTAGGCCGTAACCTCATTTAAAGGGGGTTTTTGAGCAACAAAACCCTTCCAAACCAAAACTAGATTTTAGATATGGCTAAATGACTTCATGGATTGGACTTAGAACACTTTAGACATGGATTTTGAGAGATTATAATGAGTTTACGACCCAGGAAGGTGCCTAGGCCGTAAACACTAAATTAAAAGGGTTTTAAGCCCTTATACCCTTCCTAGACTCAAACAAGGCTTAGATATGAATTTTAGAATAATGGTATTTGCTTTAGAACATCATGAACATAATTTTTGAGGAGTAAATAGGAGTTTACGGCCAAGGCTCATGATTGGGCCGTAAACCCCTCAAAAATTGAGAGTAAACTCCTTTTCACATGTCCAAATGCCTTGAAACTCAAACAATAGCCTTGTGGTAAGTCCTGGAGCCATCTAAAAATAGTTTGGGGACCTTAAACACATCAAACATCCTCTTAATAAGAGTTTACGGCCATATATCATGCTCTTAGGCCGTAAACTCCTAAATGTGAGTTAAATGGTGCCCTAAATTCATGACAAGGCTTGGAAAATTAACTAGAATCACATGTGATTGTCCTTAGTGCCTTAAATCAGTTATTCAAGACCATGGGAGAGTTTACGGCTGTAAATCCAAGTTTACAGCCGTGAACTCCCTTAAACATGGTATATGTCCCTTTAATTTAATCCAAGGCATTTTAGAAGTCCATTCCAACATTTCCCAAGTCCAAACAAGCCATTAAGCACTCAAAATTACACCAACATGAGTTCACGGCCGTGAACACATGTATGTATGTGTTTTATGGTTGTAAACTCTCTAAAATGTGTACTCTTTGGGAGTAAACTCAAATTCCAAGGCCCTAGTACCATTACACGTCCGTAGATGTCACCCGGGTCACTCCAAACACGCGTTTTGAGCTGTTTAATCTCATTGGAGTATAATGTTCCATATAATTAGTGATTGTAAATCTAATTAGATATATATGGACATTATTTCATTTTACATAGGGACATCGTGAGTAATCAAGCCCCGAACCAACGATTAGTGTCCGAAACCGTCGCATTTTCGAGTCCGGTGAGTTCATACCCCTACCCTTTTTCCGTGTTTGCAATGATTTTTCAATGTTTTCAGGGGGGAATACAAGCAAAAGTACAAGTGTATTTTGTACTTAAACTAATTTTTAACTCAATGGTTTTACTTACTAAATATCTTGATTTCCAAAGATTTGTGATAACTGACATTTCGAATTGCAGGTTAAACATAGATTTCTTCTAAAAGTGTTATAACTATATTCTCTTTGAATAAGAAATCATACTAATCATATTTAAGATCAATACAAATACGAAAGTAATCTAGTACGAATACGAATACAAATGTAACTTAGTTCGAATACGAATACGAATGTAATCTAGTATGAATACGAATATGACTATGACTACGAATACGAATGTAATCTAGTACGAATACGAATACGAATGTAACTTAGTTCGAATACGAATACAAATGCAATCTAGTACGAATACGAATACGAATGTAACTTAGTACGAATACGACTACGAATGCGAAATGACGCCTTTGGTTGACACTAAGACTTCGAATATACAGTTAGTGTACCCCTTGAGTGTCACCAGAGTTTCGAATTTAATACAAAAATACACCTCTGGACCTCTACTGAATTTCAAATTTATCCCCCTCCCTCGAACCTGCAAAACCCCAACCCCATCAACTAGTCAAGCTTCCGGAGCTGGTATCGGTCATACCTGCTACAGCTGTGGAGAGGTTGGGCACTATAAGCGAAACTGTCCAAAGACAGTAACGTCTGGCAACATCGGGAGAGTCCTAACTATGGGAAAGAAAGGACAGTCACCGATCCCACCGTTGCCACAGGTATACTTCTTTTCGGTAAATCTTGTCCCCGTAATCCTTTTCGATTCTAATGATGAAAGGATTTGCTAACCATTCATTCAAATATCTTTCTAAATTAAATCCTTCGTTAATAATCGAAACGTGCACCGTCGAGATGACCAAGTAGTGAGAAAGAAAGCGTTAACGTCATACCCTTAGATCGTATCCTCAAATCGGATGGTTATCCCTTTCCATTTGATCGAAAGGTAAACCTTTCATGGAAAACTTTGATGCAAACTCGGCATGGAATGACTTAATCTCATTCATGCGGTTAGTCTTGTCTTCCAAAGGGTCGTCTGTTCGTAACTTTCCTTTGACCCAACTTTCATATTCGTCGTGCATCAAAGCTTAGAAAGTTTTTCCATCCATTCCCCGCCCATATGATATTCGGGAAAACGGGAAGTCTGTAACTTTTTCCCTGATGCCTTTCCAAGAATTCTCGAGAATTCTTTTCCGAACGTCTAGTCAAGTCCCGTACTAATCTAGTTCCTGGGGATACCTCGTAGCCGAACCTCCGAAAGATGATGTATCAAATACAACGATCAGGACCTGGCATGGTCCCCACGAGTTCGTAGTGGTGCCTTTCGGTCAACCATATTCCCTGGTTATGTAGATAAGCAAGGCCATTATACCAGTGAACCTTTCCAAAAGTTAAGACGATAAGGAAACTAGTCGGCACCAGAGATGCCTATAGAAACCTGTAACATAGTAACATTAGACCCTACGCGATACTTATAAGAATGATTCCGTAACCTTCAAACTCCGTTTACCCTTGGAACTCAGTAGCACCCATCTGATACTTCACGTCTCGATCTTTGAGAAGTATCTACCCAACGAAACAAAGACGCGTCCCGATAGTGAGGGTTCGTTGAGACGTCAAGCGGAGACCCGATGTTACTTGGGAGCGCGAAAACCCGAAGCAGCAAATCCATCCGTATCTCATTCAAATTCATGTCTTGTATCATAATCTTTGAATTTCGGGACGAAATTCCCTCTAACGGGGGGATAATGTACCCACCCGAAATTCATATCCCTAAATGTAACCCTTTTCGCGACTCGTTCCGATCATCCAATCGCCGTTTCTGATTTCTTTTACGATTTCGGCACTTTTTTTATTAAATCATTATTGAATATTTTATTTGATGACTTAATGAGTGCCCAAATACCCTTAGAGCTCATTTTAACGTCTCGTATTAGTGATCGGAACATGTTTAAAAACAATCATATCGGGTTACGGCAAATTGGCCGGGTGTGACCAAAAGCCCCGTCTAACACCGGTATCGGGTAGAATTCCACCATGTCCCGAACTTAGATACTATTTAAAGTGATTCAAACTTTCATTTGAAGCTTTTGCTTCATTTCACAACCATCTCTCTAACCACTCTCCTAAATCCAAGTTTAAGGGTCCAAATCATCAATTTAAGGCTTCAAATCTTTGAGGTAACTTCCCTAACTTGCTATACAACCTCTTTACCCTTCAAATTCGAGTTTAAACCATGGATTAGGACCATTATCATGGGTTTACGGCCCTAGAACTATCCTAGGCCGTAAACTCATTTAAAGGGGGTTTTGAGCAACAAAACCCTTCCAACCCACAACTAGATTTTAGATATGGCTAAATGACTTCATGGATTGGATTAGAAAACTTTAGACATGGATTTTGAGGGATTATAATGAGTTTACAGCCCAGGAAGGTGCCTAGGCTGTAAACACTAAATTAAAAGGGTTTTAAGCCCTTAAACCCTTCCTAGACTCAAACAAGGCTTAGATATGAATTTTAGAATAATGGTATTTGCCTTAGAACATCATGAACATAATTTTTGAGGAGTAAATACGAGTTTACGGCCAAGGCTCATGCTTGGGCCGTAAACCCCTCAAAAATCGAGTGTAAACTCCTTTTCACATGTCCAAATGCCTTGAAACTCAACCAATAGCCTTGTGGTAAATCCTGGAGCCATCTAAAAATAATTTTGGGACCTTAAACACATCAAACATCCTCTTAATAAGAGTTTACAGCCATATATCATGCTCTTAGGCCGTAAAATCCTAAATGTGAGTTAAATGGTGCCCTAAATTCATGACAAGGCTTGGAAAATTAACTAGAATCACATGTGATTGTCCTTAGTGCCTTAAATCAATTATTCAAGACCATGGGAGAGTTTACGGCCGTAAATCCAAGTTTACAACCGTGAACTCCCTTAAACATGGTATATGTCCCTTTAATTTAATCCAAGGAATTTTAGAAGTCCATTCCGACCTTTCCCAAGTCCAAACAAGCCATTAAGCACTCAAAATCACACCAACATGAGTACACAGCTGTGAACTCATGTATGTATGTGTTTTATGGTTGTAAACTCTCTAAAATGTGTACTCTTGGGGAGTAAACTCAAATTCCAAGTCCCTAGTACCATTAGACGTCCGTAGATGTCACTCGGGTCACTCCAAACACTCGTTTTGAGGTGTTTAATCTCATTGGAGTATAATGTTCCATATAATTAGTGATTGTAAATCTAATTAGATATATGTGGACATTATATCATTTTACATAGGAACATCGCGAGTAATCAAGCCCCGAACCAACGATTAGTGTCCGAAACCGTCGCATTTCCGAGTCCGGTGAGTTCATACCCCTACCCTTTTTCGGTGTTTTCAATGATTTTTCAATGTTTTCAGGGGGGGAATACAAGCAAAAGTACAAGTGTATTTTGTACTTAAACTGATTTTTAACTCAATGGTTTCACTTACTAAATGTCTTGATTTCCAAAGATTTGTGATAACTGACATTTCGAATTGCTGGTTAAACATAGATTTCTTCTAAAAGTGTTATAACTATATTCTCTTTGAATAAGAAATCATACTAATCATATTTAAGATCAATACAAATACGAAAGTAATCTAGTATGAATACGAATACGAATGTAACTTAGTTCGAATACGAATACGAGTGTAATCTAGTATGAATACGAATACGAATACGACTACGAATACGAATGTAATCTAGTACGAATACAAATACGAATGTAACTTAGTTCGAATACGAATACAAATGCAATCTAGTACGAATACGAATACGAATGTAACTTAGTACGAATACGAATACGAATACGACTACGAATGCGAAATGACGCCTTTGGTTGACACTAAGACTTCAAATATACAGTTAGTGTACCCCTTGAGTGTCACCAGAGTTTTGAATTTAATACAAAAATACACCTCTGGACCTCTATTGAGTTTCAAATATATCCGCCTCAGAATGTCGACAGAGCTTCGAATACACAACTAATATACTCTTTTGGAACTCAGCAGAACTTCGAAAATACTGTAATGTACGCTTCTGTGTGATTCCAAATATTCGAAAATACAACTAAATTAGCAGATAATAGTCATTCAAATGTAGAATAACTAAAGGTTTAGAACACGTAACTAATACTACTCACATGGTAATTACTAGTACTTTGAAATCAGACCTAAGAACCAACCACCACACATAGGAAAATATGGGATTTTCCTGGGATAACATAACAACCAGTAACGAACCTAGATACAAATAGACAACTCAACACATAGGAAAATATGGGATTTTCCTAGGTATTACAACAACACATAAACGGATAAAATAACAAACGAATAACTAAAACTATAAGGAAAATATGGGATTTTCCTGGAATGACATAACCAAGTATTTTCGAAATTGTAACAAAGGATAACCAAACCGTTTTCATAAGAAAATTATGGGATTTTCTTGATCAACAACTTTTCCAGAAAGTAAAGGAACTCGTTCTTTTCAAAACTAAACCGCTTATGAACTCACCAGCTTTATGTTGATTTTCAAACCGCTTGTATTCTTAGGTCAGCGATAGACAGGTACACCGCAACCTTTTGGAGAAGACGGAGCGTCCCGAAGACTCGTCTTTACTTTTTTTTTTATATTACATATGTAAAACACTTGTACAACTTTACTTTCAAACAAATGTAAACAATATTATGTAATGTAATGTTTTGAGATTACTGCTTTACTATGTGCATTGGATTTGATACTCAACGTGGAGTCAACCCCAAAAATGTTTCCGCCTTTGGTTTTCGGGGTGTGACATATAGAAAATGGATGTGTCCCATGAACTAAATCGCCATAGTTCAATAATAGCTGATAGTATGAGTTCCAGAATAGATTAGATAACATGCCAAAATTACTGATATTAATGATGTAAATAAGTTTGGGAAAATGACCTACAAAAGGTCTTACATCATACCGTAGGGGAAAATGTTGGCAGTTTAGAAGTCTAATAAAGTACTTGAAAGACAGGAATAATATACAGACAAGTGCTACTTAGAGCATAGGTAAGAAGGCTATTCCTTAATCAAAATAAAAAATATGCTATACATCTTCTAATGGCGATGGGAATTCCTTGGGTGAACCATCAGATCTTCCATCTGACGAACCACTTCACGAAGGTGTCGCTCATGATCCCTCTGGCGAACTTGAAGTTCTATGACTTCAGCTCGGGAGGTAGCTAGCTGTTGCTGCAGAGTCTCATTGGTCCTCCTGGTTCTTTTCATTGCTTCTTCGAGATGGCGAATGCGGACCGTGTTGACACCAGAATTGTCATCAATCTCCACTACTCGGCCGATGGTTGCTTGAACTTGCACAACATTCCGAGCAATCCTGAGGACCGTGATAGGTAGGGCTCGGGCAGCCGAGCCAGCCTTGCTTACGTTGTAAAATCTTCGATCCCCGTTGTAGGGTAAGGGTTGACCTTGTTCATCTCTCCAGCGATTCAAGTTTGTTGCCCACAAGGGTGTGGGACCTTGAAACGCGGGCCGGGGGTTGTTATTCGGGGCTTGCCCTACTTGGGGTAGGTTGTTGACTTCTGGCTCGGAGTCCGAGCCATCCGAAAAGCCTACTGTGATGTGATCATCCAAAGATATTGTATGATAATCTTTTGGCTCGTCATCCAGCCATCCAGCATTGCCCTGAGCTGGGGGTAGAATGGTTAGTCTCGTACGTATATAATAGTATCTGCTCATATAATATGTAATAGTATCTCATCATATAGTATGTAAGGGGATCTCATAATATTGTATATAATAGTATCTCCTCGTATAGTATGTAATAGTATATCTTCATATAGTATGTAGTAGATTTGTATAGACTCATGAATGAACTGACTCTTGTATGTTCCAATTGTACTGGGAATAGTAAGTAGTATCTGCTAAACTATACCTATTATAGTTTACTAGTAATATAGTCCGAAGTGTCCATGTCTTTTTATACACGTTTTCTAAACAAGGTGTTGTTGTTGGAGCTAAACAAGGTGCTTTTCACGGCCAAATGAGAGTTCATGGCCCAAACCTTCCTTGTTTGGCTGTGAAAAGAAATTCAAGGTGATGGTTTCTCCTTTGCTATCCCGACAGTCTAGAAATCACATCCTTTTATCCGTTCATTTCATGAATAATTAATAAAAATACTCAAACGGACTTTAAACTGACTAAAAATTAGCAGAAAAGTATTTAACTTTTAATTCAAGTTCTGGACTGTAGGGTTTGTACGAAAGAATATTTCGGGTTGTCACATCGATTGCCAACTCTTCATCGAACTTAACATTTAACTTCAGCAGGCGATCAACATATCTCTGCATGTTTTGCAGATGAGTGTTAAGGGACTCTCCACTACCCATTTTGATAGTGATCATCGATGTGATGATCTCGTACCTTTCTTGCCTAACGCTTTGGTGGTATCAGTCCAGCAAGTCTTGATGCATTTCAAAAGGGTACATGTCCTCATAGGACTTTCGGAGTTCTGCAGTCATAGTTGTTAGCATGTTGCAATGGACTTTCATGGCATCATGCTAATGGGCCTAAAAGGCAGCGATGTCTTCAGCAATGGCAGTGTTTAGGTTGATCTCCTTCAACTTTTCATCTAGGACATACTCTTTATCTTCATAATGAGTGACCATTCAGATGTTGTGGATCCAATCATTGAAATTAGACATGTCAAAGATCACACTTCCATACAAGTTCATGAGTGAGAAATTAGGGCTATGATCCAACAACATTATTTGCAAACTATAACAGGGATGTTGTGGCAACTTGGAATTTTCATTCGGTCAAACCCTAAAAGTCAATCACTTCATATTATAAGTCAATTTCACTTTTATTTGTTTTTAGGAAATTAAAGTTCGTTTGAATTATTTTAATAATTAATCTATAAACGAACGGGTGAACGGATGGGCTGTCTCGGGTCTTGAAATTTTGAAACCGCGAATACCATGTAGCTTAGAAGTTCATGGCCAAACTTTTATGTTTGGGCAGTAAACTACTCTCAAAAACCGTAAACTCATGCTTAAGCATGAGTTTACTCCCCAAACAACATCACTTTTCATTTTCACCCTAAAAGAGTAAACTCCAAACACTCTCAAGTATCATCTCGGTTTTCGCCCGATTTCTCGAAAACGTAAGTACTTCATGGCTTAATTAGTTGTTATATCACAATATTTAGTGATTATACATCCTTTAATCCATCAAATTTCATGTTTTGATAAGATTTCCAAAACACCAAGAACACCAAGAACACACACTAGTGTTCTTGGACTATAAGTTCATTTCAAGCTTCCACAAAGTAAGTACTTCTATCCTAGATTCATTTAAAGCTTGCTATACATCTTAATATCAAGGAAACGTCCCAAGAACACCAAGAACAAAGTGTTCACAGTTTTGAGAGGCTCCAAAAACCGTAGACACCAAATAAGGTGTAAAGTGGTGCCTTAGGGTGCCTAGATGCTTCACAATGCCTTAGGAACTTGTCTAGATCCATCCTTGATGAGTTTATCACACAAAAAGCACAACAACCTCACATTTATATGTGTTTATGGTTCGGGGATCTCCCAAAACTGTAAACACCTTAAAAGTTGTATAAATGTCCCATATTTATTCCTTATGCCTTGAATCTAACCTAGACTATTACCATGATGAGCTAAGGACTTGAAAGCCCCCAAATACCATAAACCTTAGGATTTTACGGTAGTAAAATCAAATGAAAATGGTAATAGGACCGTAAACTCCATTTAGGAGGGAAATGGTGCCCTAGTTCCTTCCATGGTCACATACATCAAGTAGAAAAGCTTCTAGGGACTCTTAAAGCTTCAAACAACAAATGGTCACAAAAGGGTGAGCTTACGACCGTAAACCCAAGGGTTTACGACCGTAAACCCTTTTGCTAGTGATCACAAAACCATAAACTCGCTAATGGAGTGTTCCTTGAATCCCAAACACACTAGCCTTTCCCTACAACACTTTGATGCAATCCTTGAGACTTATAACACTTGTATAAGGTGTTTAGCATGTCCTAGGGTGTCTTGACTTTGTTTATTAGTTGTTTAAAGACTAATTGGATACATATATGTGATATTATATGTTAACTAGGATCATAGAGTGTGTTCGAGACTTCACTTGACACCTAGCAATCCTACATCTTTAGTTCATCCGTACCACTCACTGCAGGTGAGTTCATACCCATTAATCAATGGTTTGAATGTTTTTAAATGCTTTATGGGGGGGGGGGGGGGATACAAGTTGAATACTTATAGTTATTACATCAATCACATGTGATTAATAACTACAAAACCAGTGATTTTCTTACTGTTCAAACTGTTTTGCTTCAAACTGTTTTACAAATTTTTATACTTATTAAATACATTTACTTAAGCTATGTGATACTTATTATCAAATACATGTCTATGTGTGTATAGTTATATAAGCAATGTTTAAAAGGCTTAGAAAGGCCAGCCCACCTTATTTCCTTTTCTCCGTTGGGATGTGGTCTGGTGGGGTATCGGGTGTCCGTCCGAAGGTCGTTTAAATATTAGTTATATATCATGTGTACATATATAGTCATAAAGGTTCTTCCAGTCCATTCAATACCCTTAGGTAGCAAGGGTATACTTCCATGTTCATACGTACCAGTTACATCACTAGTAAGTTACCATAGGGGTAGCACAGGAGGATACTAATACTATTACTAGAACAATGAAACATACAATGAGTCAGTTCATTCACGAGTCAGTACATTACTATACATGCTAGATAGAGAGAGAACATACATTATAGCTAGCACATGTAGAACATTTCAGTACATACAGGATAGACAGTGAAAGAGTACACTTTCACTTAGTCCATTCATTACATATACATTCATGCAGTTATGTGAACCGTTGAGCGGGCCATGACACTTCCTTCCATGAACGATTTTGTATCCCGAATCTCCTTAATTGGGGAGCGTATGAGTTTGCGTATAGATCTATACTAGACTGACTATCCTACACCGTGTTGCTCGCTACAGTGGGACTTGCAAGTGTATGCGTGCCAAATCTCATTTCTTATGGCGTCTTACATCGTCATTTTACTAGAGTCGGTAGCAGGATACAGGTCGATCACATGTTAGTTTGAACACCTTTTGTGTAAACGTAGTTAGTACAATGGTAGTCACTTATTACAAATACTACAATACTATAATATTTTCCCATTACATTCACTTCGTGAATATTCACATGATGCACAGTAATGTAGAAACTATATTTTTGGTTAATGTTAGTCAGAATTGGGAAAACACACACTCTAATAAGAGACATACACACAGACACTAGATGCCTTGGTAGAAGGCTACAGTTAGAAGGAAACATAGGTTTTCTAGGAGAGTTTTAACATTACATAAAACATTGTACAAAACATCTTACAAAAACATCTTACAAATGTTTTCATACATACATAGACATTAATATACTTATGATCTCACCAGCATTAAGCTGATACTCGCTTTCAAATAACTTGTATTCTCAGGTCACCACTAGACAGGTATAGGTGCCAGGGTTTTGAGAAGATGGAGTTCGTTCAAGACTCATCTTTTATTTTGATATGTATATTTTGGTGTTTATATAACTTGATAGAACACACATGTATGAAATTATATTATTAATGCAATGGATGATGTTGTTGCTTGTTCACTACTATTCATTGTTGTGATATTGTACATGACGTACTCCGCCCCATAATGTTTCCGCCATTCATGGTTTTGGGGTGTGACAGATTGGTATCAGAGCATTGTTTATAGTGATTTAAGTATATACTTCAAATATTCATTGGGATTAAGATACTCTGACCAAGAGTCTATACTTTAAATATTTAATTAAGTATATGTGCCTACATTCATACTAAAATCAGTGTCACTAAGATAGTACAAAAGTATTACGATTGTTGGAAAACACAATTAGACTTAGAGACATATAGTCAAAACTGAGAAGATATAGCCTGATCAACTATATTATCCGAGGGTTGACTTGCATGTGCCTAAGTGTGGTTGTGAGGTGGCAACAAGTCTAAAAACTTACCTACAATACCACAATGAGAACAATAGAACCTAAACTTAAAATACTATAGGAGTATTTTGCATTACTATAAGTTACTTATGTGCTAGATTCTTATACCTCCCTTCTCGCGTAGATTTAATGGCTGGATTCCACATTCCTGGAGACCCGTACTATCCCAATCACGACAATGCAGGATGGCTAGAAGATGAACCTGAAGATGATCACCCCATTCCTTTGGATGATCATGAAGCTGAAGGCTTTTCAGATGGTTCTGACTCAGAGCCAGAAGTCAACAAGCTGCCCCCAGCTGATCAAAGCCCTGACCCTCGTCCAACATTTCAAGGACCCACACCTCTGTGGGCAACAAACTTGAATACATGGAGCCATGAACAGGGTCAACCCATTCCCTACAATGGAGACAGAAGTTTCTACAACCTCACTAATGGAGGTTCTGCTGACAGAGTCCTACCCATCATGGTTTGTAGGATTTCTCGGAACACGATACTGGGTCAATCATCTATCAATCGGGTCTTGGAGATTGACGCCAACACTGGTGTTAACACTGTCCGCATTCGCCAACTAGAGTTTGCTCATGAAAGGGCTCTGGTTCACAATGCAGCTCTTCAGAGGGAACTCACTGAAACGCGAGCTGAAGTCAGAGAACTTCGAACTCAGCAAGCAAGGGCTGATAGGCGTATGAGGGACATAGAGCATCTTCTGTCAAGATCAAGGACTCACTCTGGTAGTTCTCATCGCCGATAGATTCTCATCAACTTCTCTCTTTTGGATATAACCTAGTTATGTAGAACTCTGGTCTAATTCTCTATCTTGTAAATCGTAGGCCTGGTAAGTCTTGGTTAGGTTGTAATTCTGTCAAAATTTTCCCATTTTGGTTGATGTAAGGCCTATTTATGTTGGCTGTTTTTCCCAAATTTATTACATCTGTAATTCCAGTATTATTGATAGGTACCTAATCTTACGGGAATTATTATCCAAATGTAAACATCTATTAGTTCTAGATTTCCATTCAATCGTATCGTTGGACTATGGAGAGTTAGTCCATGAGTCATTCCCAGCAATTCTTCCATTAAATTCTTATCAATGTTTCATCTTCATAAACTATAGATCAAAGATGGCGCCTCGCAGAAATCCAAGGAGAAACCTCAATAATGAAACACCACCTCCTCAACCACCTACTCCTCAGTTCGACATGACAACCTTAAATGCTGTTGTACCTGCAGCTGTGGCTACAGCCATGGCTCAGTATCATTCATCTAGTTCCACTAAAGGAGGAACCCCTGTTCAGTCTATCCAGGTTGAAGCTCTTGTGCGCTCGAGAGAGTGCTCCTATAAGGACTTCAACAACTGCAAGCCATTGTCCTTCAAAGGGACTGGCGGAGTCATTGCCCTCTCGCAATGGTTGAGAAAACCAAATCGATTTTCGAAATCTGCTCTTGTTCTGAGGAGAGCAAGGTGAAGTCACTATCTCTTATAGTGGCTAATGCTATGGGCTAGGAAACTTTAAAAGACCTCATGATCGAGGAGTACTGCCCGAGGGGCAAGATCCAAAAGCTGGAGGAAGAGCTATGGAGCCTAACCATGAAGGGCTCCAACGTAGTCGCCTATACCGCCAGGTTCTGTGAACTGGTGGCCCCCTGTCCTAACATGATTCCTTCAGAGGGAAAGAAGATCGAGAGATACATATGGGGATTGTGCCCCCATACCAGGGAAATGTTTTGGCACCACACCCCACTACATTTGATAGTGCCAAGCGATTGGCACAGTGGCTCATAGACCATGGGGTTCGTACCCCGGCCGCAACAACTACCCTGGCCATATCAGAACCTACAAGAACCGCTGACACCAAGCGGAAGTTTTGGGATGACAAGAAGAAGGCTAAGGCTGCCAAAAAGCAGCAGGTCGTGGCAGTACATGCTGCGATAGCACCTGCCGCTGCTGCTCTGGTAAAGCAGTAAGCTGGAAGTTTGCCTAGGTGCAACAAGTGCAACTTCCATCACGTCGGCGCATGCCGGGAGATCCAGTGTCTGAACTGCAACGGGAAAACGCACACATCCTGTTTCTGTAAAGCTCCGGCGAAGCCAATCAACCAAGCCCCTGGTGCTGGAGTGGGCCAAACATGCTACTGATGTGGCGAGGTAGGCCACTTCAAGAGAAACTGCCTGAAGGCAGGGTTTGCCGGTGGAGCGGCAAGAGTTCTGGCCATAGGCCATGAGGAAGCGGTTGCTGACTCCACAGTGGTCATTGGTACGTTCCTCCTCAATAACTCTTATGCATGCATTCTATTTGATAGTGGAGCGGAGAGGAGTTTCATGAACCAAAAATTTGCTCATTTACTTAAGAAAAAATCACAAGCACTTAATGAATCGTTCAATGTAGAAATGGCTAATGGAAAGACAGAGAGTACTAACAATATATTCATAGAGTGTACCCTCACTTTAGATAACCATTCCTTTTCTATCGATCTTATGCCGGTCTCAATTAAAAGTTTCGACGTCATTATCAGCGTGGATTGGTTGAGTCTTCATCGTACCGATATCATGTGTTACGAAAAGGCTGTTCGCCTTAATCTGCTGTCTGGCGAAACCTTAGTAGTTTATGGCGACAAACCCGACACGAACCTTCGTATCATCTCGAGCATCCAAGCACAAAAATTATTGCGGAAGGAATGTCATGCATTCGTTGCTCATGTGGTCGATGTGAGCTAAGAAACGAAGGACATTCAGAACATTCCACTAGTACGCAAATTTCCCGACATATTTCCAGAAGAACTCCCAGGATTACCTCCGCAACGTCAAGTCGAGTTCCGAATCGACTTAGTTCCAGGGGCTACCCCAGTAGCCAAGTCGCCCTATCGTTTAGCACCTGCAGAGATGCAAGAACTGTCTGGTCAACTTAACTAACTGCTCGGCAAGGGATTTATAAGACCAAGCTTCTCACCCTGGGGAGCTCCAGTCTTGTTTGTCAAGAAGAAAGACGGATCGTTTCGTACGTGCATCGACTACAGGGAGCTCAACAAGTTGACCATCAAAAATCGTTATCCTTTACCTTGGATCGACGATTTATTTGACGAACTTCAAGGGGAGAACTTCTTTTCAAAAATCGACTTAAGATCCGGATATCACCAACTACGAGTGCTAAGGGAGGATGTTCCAAAGACAGCCTTCCGAACTCGTTATGGGCACTACGAATTTGAAGTGATTCCGTTCGGATTGACAAATGCGCCCGCAATATTCATGGACTTAATGAATAGGGTGTCTTGTCCTTACTTGGATCAGTTCGTCATCATCTTCATCGATGACATACGTATCTACTCTCGTAGTAAGGAGGAGTATAGTCAACATCCACGACAAGTCCTCGAAACATTACGTTCGGAGAAGCTCTACGCGGAGTTCTAGAAATGCGAATTTTGGATTCGACGAGTCGAATTCTTAAGGCACGTGGTTAGCGAAGAGGGTATACACGTGGACCCTTCTAAAATCAAGGCCATTAAGAACTGGTCAGCACCGAAGACGCCTACGGAAATTCGTCAATTTCTAGGCCTCGTTGGCTACTATCGTAGGTTCATTAAGAACTTCTCCCACATAGCAAAACCTCTTAAAACACTGACCCACAAGGGTGTGGCCTTTGACTGGAAAGAGAAATAGGAAAGAGCGTTTCAAACACTCAAACAAACCTTGTGCACTGCACCAATACTATCCCTTCCCGAAGGAATAGAAGACTTCGTTGTCTATTGCGATGCATCAAATCAAGGACTCAGATGTGTTCTGATGCAGCGAGGTAAGGTCATCGCCTATGCCTCAAGATAGCTGAAGACACATGAGGTCAACTACACGACCCACGATCTTGAGCTAGGAGCAGTTGTTTTTGCTCTGAAGATCTGGAGACATTACTTGTACGGAACGAAGAGCACTATCTTTACAGACCACAAGAGCTTACAACACATATTCGACCAGAAGGAGCTCAACATGAGACAACGATGGTAGGTCGAGCTACTCAGTGATTACGAATGCGAAATTTGTTATCATCTGGGTAAAGCCAACGTAGTAGCTGACGCCCTGAGTCGGAAGGAATATTCTGGTTGTCGAGTCAAATCATTGACTATGACTATCCACTCACACTTGTCCACACGAATTAAGGCAGCTCAGCTTGACGCTTTGAAGCCCGAAAATGTGGCGGGTGAATCCCTAAGAGGGATGGATAAGAACTTGGAGGTTAAGGGTGGCGGAGCTTATTATTTCATGGACCAGATCTGGACCACGAAACTAGGTGGTTTCAGAGACTTGGTCATGAACGAGGCACACAACACTTGTTATTCCGTGCACCCAGGATCATATAAGATGTATTTGGACCTCAAAAAGTTATACCGGTGGCCTAACATGAAAGCAAAGATCGCTACCTTCGTGAGTAAATGCCTTACTTGTGCAAAGGTCAAGGTCGAATACCAGAAACCCTCCGGTCTACTACAATAGCCTGAGATAGCGGAATGGAAGTGGGAGCGGATAACTATGGATTTCATAACCAAGTTTCCCAAGACGACGGGTGGACTTGATTCCATATGGGTCATCGTCGATAGACTGACCAAGTCTGCACACTTCCTGTCGATCAAAGAAACAGACAAGATGGAGAAACTTAAAAGAACTTAAATTAGGGAGATTGTAAGACTGCACGGTGTTCCCTTACCCATTATCTCGGACAGAGATAGTAGATTCACTTCGAGGTTCTGGCGGTTGTTACAAAGTTCCCTAGAAACTAGGTTGGACATGAGTACAGCCTACCATCCACAGACTGACGGGAAAAGTGAGAGAACTATCCAAACCTTGGAAGATATGTTGCGAGCCTGTGTGATAGACTTCAGGAAAGCATGGGATACTCATTTACCCCTTGTCAAATTTTCCTACAACAACAGTTATCACACGATCATAACGGCTGCTCCATTCGAGACCCACTATGGCCGAAAGTGCAGATCCGCTATGTGCTGGGCTGAGGTGGGTGATACCCAGTTAGCTAAAGGATGAATTCCTGAAAGCACTCTCACAGGTTCGGAAATCATACGGGAAACGAAGGAGAAGATCGTTCAGATCCATGAACGATTGAAAGCCTCCAGAGACCGACAGAAAAGCTACGCTGATAAGCGTAGGAAACCGTTGGATTCCAGGTGGGTGACCGTGTTCTATTGAAGGTCTCACCCTGGAAGGGCTTGATACGCTTCGGAAAGCATGGAAAGCTAAATCCAAGGTACATAGGGCCTTTCGAGATTCTCACAAGAATCGGCCCTGCAGCTTACAAACTTAACTTGTCGCACGAACTCAGTAACGTACATTCTACCTTCCACGTGTCAAACTTGAAAAAGTGTCTGTATGACGAGACTCTTGTTAATTCCCTCGACAAGATCAAGATCAACGAGAGCCTCAACTTCGTGGAGGAACCAATAGAGATCATGAACCGAGAGGTCAAGCAAACAAAACAAAGTCGTATCCTGATAGTGAAGGTTCGCTGGAATGCCAAGCGAGGAACGGAATTCACTTGGGAGCGTGAGGATCAGATGAAACTGAAATATCCTCGTCTTTTTACTTAGTTATTTGTAACTACTTTATTTGCTTAGACTTTAATTTCGGGACGAAATTCCCTTTAACAAGGGGATGATGTGACAACCTGAAACTTTCATTCGGTCAAACCCTAAAAGTGAATCACTTCATATTATAAGTCAAGTTCACTTTTATTTGTTTTTAAGAAACTAAAGTTTGTTTGATTTATTTTGATAATTAATCTTTAAACGAACGGGTGAACGGATGGGTCGTCTCGGGTCTTGAAATTTCGAAACCGCGAATACCATGTAGCTTAGAAGTTCACGGCCAAATTTTTATATTTGGGCCATAAACTACCCTCAAAAACCGTAAACTCATGCTTAAGCATGAGTTTACTCCCCAAAGAACATCACTTTTCATTTTCACCCTAAAAGAGTAAACTCCAAACACTCTCAACTATCATCCCGGTTTTCACCCGATTTCCTGAAAATGTAAGTACTTCTTGGCTTAATTAGTTGTTATATCACAACATCTAGTGATTATACATCCTTTAATCCAACAAATTTCATGTTTTGATTAGATTTCCAAAACACCAAGAACACACACTAGTGTTCTTGGACTTTAAGTTCATTTCAAGCTTGCACAAAGTAAGTACTTCTATCCTAGAGTCATTTAAAGCTTGCTATACATCTTAATATCAAGGAAATGTCCCAAGAACACCAAGAACAAAGTGTTCATGGTTTTGAGAGGCTCCCAAAACCGTAAACACCAAGTAAGGTGTAAAGTGGTGCTTTAGGGTGCCTAGATGCTTCACAATGCCTTAAGGACTTGTCTAGATTCATCCTTGATGAGTTTATCACACAAAAAGCACAAGAACCTCACATTTTTATGTGTTTACGGTTTGGGGATCTTCCTAGAGAGCTTTGGTCTTATTCTCCCAGAAGTAGACGAATTGCATCATATGTACATCGACTATCGAGGACTCCGTCAAGATTTCCATTAGAAATCGTTATCTCTGCCTCGCATAGAGGAATTGATGAATTACCTTTCAGATATGGACCGAGATCCGAATATCAGCAGTTTCGAGTGTTAGCAAAGGATGTCCCTAAAACCACCTTCCGAACTCGATACTGACATTTCGAGTCTGTAGTGATACGCCTCGGATAGGACCAATATGTCTATAGTATTCATGAGCTTAATAAATAGGGTACGCCATTCTTACTGGGATCAGTCGTCATTCTCTTTGTAAATGACTTACTTATGTACTCTCGTAGTAAGAAGGAAACCATGGAAACATTACCCTCAGAGAAACCCTTCGCGAAGTTCTCTAAACACGATTTTTGGAATTTAAGAGTCAAATTCCTAAGACACAATATTAGTGATGGGAAATTCTTGAGTACTCTGTAAATTTATCAAAATTGTTGGGAATTTGTCGGCACCGATGACACCGACAAAAAATCGCCAAATTCTAGGTCTTGCAGACCTACTATCGTAGTCCATTCAGAACTCCTCGCAAATTACAGAAACCCTTACGACTTTGACCCAGCAAGGAGTGGTCCTTGACTGGGAAGATAAGCAAGAAACCTTGAAATTCCAAGTGAGAGACCAAATTCTTTAGGAAATCTCACTCTGGGAATGGCTTAATACGCTTCGTAAAGCGTGGAAAGCTAAATCCAAGATAGTCAGGACCTCCAAGATTCTTACTGGAATCGATCCTGTATCTCACAGACTAGACGTACTCCGCGAGCTTAGTAACATACATTCTACCCTTCACGTCTCGAACTTGTAAAAAGTATCGATCCGACGAGACTCTTGAAATCCCACTCGAAGAGATCGAGTCCCACAAGATCCTAACCTACGTGGAAGAACTGTAGTGACCATGAACCGACAGGTCATGAAAACGATTCATAGTCGTTTCCCTTTAAGTGAAGGTTCGCTGAGATGCCTACCAGGGACCTGAATTCACTTGGGAGCACGACAATCAATCATTAAGGAAGTATTTCCACTTCTTGGCTTGATTATTCATGCCTACTTTCTTACCTAAATTCTAATTTCGGGACGAAATTCCTTCTAATAGGGGGATGATGTGACAACCCGAAATTTATATTATGTACAACCCTTCAATTCAATAGAAGCCAGAAAATTTGCTGCTAAGTTTCAAACTTTTTGGAACAAGTTTGAGTAATTCAGGATTTACACTTCAGGAGATATTAGGAGAGAGGATGCCCTAGGTTATTGTACAACACTATTATTCCAAAACTCCAAGAAATTTGAGTTTATTGCCAGAATAAAATATTTTCAGCCAAAAACCCTAAATTTGGGAGTATATATATGAGATTTAGTCATTATTTACATTTTTCCAAAATCTCAAGATCCAAGTCCCATTTCTCTCTCAAGTATCATCCAAAATTTTTTCGAGATCTTCGATCTAGTAAGTGTTTCTAGCTTTATTAAGTTGTTATATGACTTAATCTAGTGTTTTAAAACACTTCTAACCGTGAAATCATTCCAAAAGGGTCAATCTTCAATTTTCACCAAGAACACACACTAGTGTTTTTGGACTTTTGGCTCATTTCAAGCTTCCACAACATAAGTGTTTCTATCCTAGAGTATCATACTGCTTAGTATACGTCCTTACATCAAGAAAATCACAAGAAAACACCAAGACTAAGGGTGTTTACGGTCCAAGAACATCTTGGGCCTTAAACCCTTCTTAAGGGGTCAAAAATGGCCCTAGTCCCTTCACAAGCTTAAGAAACTAGTCTAGATTTATTCCTTGATATGTTTGGGACTTGAAAACATCAAAAGGACATAAATAATATGTGTTTACGGCCGCAAACACATGGAGAAGTGGTCCGTGGGCCGTAAACTACATATAGAGGTGTTTTGATGCCACAAACACTTCTATAGGCGTATACTTTACTGTAGGAATGCTTACAACACTTCAAAACAACTCATGGTCAAGAAGACATGAGTTTATGGCCGTAAACTCAAGAGTTTATGACCGTAAACTCAAGAGTTTATGACCGTAAACTCAAGGGGTTATGGTCTTTAGGGAGTAAACTCATATTAGGGGTTCCCTTGAACCCTAAGCTCAATAGCTTTGTCCTACAGCACTTATATGCACTCCGTAGCACTTATAACACTTATATAAAGTGTTTAAAATGTCTTAGGATGTCTTAACTTTGTTATTTAGTTGTTTAAAGGCTAATTGGTTACATATATGTCATATTATATTTTAAATAGGATCATAGAGTGTCTACAAGTCTTCACTTGACACCTAGCATCCTATACAGTCCGTTCAATCCCAACCAGTTGCTACAGGTGAGTTCATACCCCTTAATCAATGATTTAAATGTTTTTAAATTCTTTTATGTGGGGGGGATATAAGTTGAATCATGCTAGTTATTATTTTAATCACATGTGATTAATAAGTAGCATACAAAAGGATTTACTACTCTTTTAACTGTTTTACCAAACAGTTTACTTCAAATGGTTTTCCAAAACATTTTACTCATTTAAAACTCTTTGTTAAACTGTCTTTCATGCTGAATGTATCTTTTCAAACCCTGTTACAATTATGATTCAAAACAAATGTTTTCCTTATACTTTACACTGTTCTTATCAAACAAATTGCTTTCAAATCGTTTTACAATTTGACATCAAGTCATCCTTTCTTAGATACTAAACTTATTCAAAGGTTGTACAAAACAACTTTTATGCTTTTATATTGTCAATTGCATGCCTATATATGTATAGTTACATAAGTAATGTTTAAAGGACTTAGGAAGGTTAGCCCGCTTTATTTCCTTTTCCCCCGTTGGGATGTGGTCTGGTAAGGTATCGGGTATCCATACGAAGGTCGTTTAAATATTAATTATATATCATGTGTACATATATAGTCATAAAGTTTCTTCCATTCAGTTCAATACCCTTGGGTAGCAAGGGTATACTTCCATGTTCATACATACCAGTTACATTACTAGAATGCGGAAATCATACCACGAGTCAGTTCATTCATGAGTCTATACATGCTAGATAGGGAGAGAGCACACATTACAGCTAGCACACGCAGAACATTACAGTACATACAGGCTAGACAGAGAAAGAGTACAATTTACGATTAGCACATTCGTTACATGTATTTTCATGCAGTTATGTGAACCATTAAGCGGGTCATGGCACTTCTTTCCATGACCGTTTTTGTATCCCGAGTCTCCTTAATTGGGGAGCGTATGAGTTTGCGTATAGATCTATACTGGATTGACTATCCTACACCTTGATGCTCGCTACAGTGGGACTTGCAAGTCTACGGGTGCCAAATGTCATTTCTTACGACGTCTTACATCTTCGTTTTACTAGAGTCGGTAGCAGGATACAGGTCGATCACCTGTTACTTTGAATTACAATAGATTTAAAGTAGTTAGTACGGTCGTAGTTATTTGATACTGCACCATAGTACTATTTCATTTTCGCATTACATTCACTTCGTGAACATTCACACAATGCACGGTAATGTAGAAGCTATATTTTTGGTTAATGATAGTCGGATTTGGGAAAATACACACTCTTACAAGAGACACACATAGATACTAGATGCCTTGGTAGAAGGCTACTCTCAGTAGGAAGCATAGGGCTTTCTAGGATGTTCAAAACGTTTTCATACTTACATTTCATATACGTACAAATACTTACATTTCATATATGTACAAATACTTACATTTCATATACGTACAAATACTTACATTTCATATACGTACAAATACTTTCATTTCATACGTACAAATACATTCTTACAAATTAAGACACTAAAATACTTATGATCTCACCAGCTTTAAAGCTGGTACTCTCTTTCAAAATAACTTGTATCCTCAGGTCAACGGTAGACAGGTACCGATGCAAGGTTTAGAGAAGATGGAGCTCTCTCAAGACTCATCTTTCATTTTGATTTATACTTTAGTGTCTATTAGACATATCAGAACACTTGTATTAAAATTATATTATTAATGCAATGGATGATGTTGTTGCTTGTTTACTACTATTCATTGTTGTGATACTATACATGACGTCCTCCGCCCCAGAACGTTTCCGCCGTTCATGGTTTTTTGGTGTGACACTTTACCCCAAGCCCACAACCAAACAAGGAACAGGAAATGGAGTCAAATTACATATTCTAAATCTTTTGAATCCAAATTATACAATTTACACAAATATAAATATGTAATTTTTAACAATTTTAACAATTTAAAAGTAGTAAAAACATTTAAAAACTTTTGAGATATTAAAACTATTTCATTTTGTTTCACTTGTATTCCCCCCTAAAACAGTTAAAAATCTTAAAAATGTAGGGGGGTATAAACTCACCATTTGTTAGTGATTCGGTTGGAGGTTTGATTTAGGATGTTATTTCCACGAATTAGATTCCGAATGCTATAAGCATTTCATGCAATATATTTATATTTTTATTGAATATAATCACAATTACGATAAGGAATCGAACTAATTTTCAAATTTAACTTACAAATAAGAGTGTTAGAAGCAAAGATAGAAGCTGTTTGGAGTTCACGACTAGAGGAGGGGTTCACGGCCCAAGAACACTTGATGTTCTTGTGTTCATGGCCCAACTGGGTGTTCACGGCCCAATTCTTGATGAAATGATGAACACTTTGATGATCCTAGCAATGTTCTAAGAAGATTCAAAGGTTTCAAGGATGATAGTTGAGAGAAAATGGTGTTTGCGATTGAAGATTTTGAGAGAGAAGCCTTGAGTTTGCGGCTAGAAGAGAAGAAAGGAGAGAAAACTGATTACTTTGTATATATATAGGTGCGAGATTGAGGCCCGAGGGAGTTCACGGCTGAAGCATGATCACGGCCCGAAGGCTGTTTGTGGCCAAGAACGAAACCCAAAATGATAAAATGTGAGATTACGGTCGTACACCCTTCCCAAGGAGATTTAATCCAAAGGTTTGCGGTCCGAGGAATAGTTAATGGCCGCAAACCGTTCATGGCTTAAGCGAGGTTTGCAATCCAAAGGAAAGAAAGAATGGTCTTCAGACTTCATGTTTTTACTTCTTAAATTATACAACACTTTTCACACCCCCAAACCAAAACGGCGGAAATGTTCGGGGGTGGAGGACGTCATGCTCGGTATCACAACACATTTATTATAGTAATCAAAGTAACAACAACCATTGCATTAATATTAAGTGTTTACATTGTAATCAAAACATTAGTTGAAATACATTAAAAGTACAACAAAAGTTTCAGACGTAAATCTCCGTCTTCGCAACACCTGGTACATGTGTACTAGCTTCCTGAGAATACAAGTGATTTTGAAAGTGTATCAACATTTAAGTTGGTGAGTTCATAAGTATTTTTGTTATAAAAGGTATACTATGTGTTCTTTGGAAAAGTTCGCCTATTCCTCCAGAAAATACTATATTTTCATATGTGATGAATGATAAGTAAAAATAACTCTTATAATTCCTTTTATGAGTACTTAATGAATACAAGTAATATACAATCCAAATCAAACATATAATCGATTGTGTTAATCTGCCCTAAGCCCACAAACAAACATGGAACAGGAAATGAGGCAGAAGTCACACATCCCATTGTTTGTTAGATCCTCATTGTATATAACCCTGATGTATTCACCAGGTGCTTACGGAGTTAACTGTAATATTTGTTTGAAATATCATGAAAGTATTCCTTAAGAAAAGCTTACATTTTCTTTAGTAAAATGGTAACCACAATAGTTCCTTCTACAAACACTTAGTCTATACTAGATATATATAAGCTAATATCGAACGGACAGTTAAATGTGTGAATAATCCCTAAGCCCACAACCAAACAAGGAACAGGAAAAAAGGTGGAAGTCACACATTCCACTGCCTATCGGATATTATTTATATATATAACTTTGATGTATAAACTAAGGAATTGTAGAACTAAACACTAAAGGTCTTTTATGTTACACCAGTTTGTTAATAAGTGTTGAACCTTTTATAAAGAGGTTCTTAGCTCCACTTACTCTATTGTAAAACATTGTTTTCAGTAATAATTGTTATTGTTTTCAGAAAGTTCTATCGATAACTGTTTACCTTTGAAATAACGATGTTTACCATAGAAAATCCTATATTTTCTATAAAACCTTTTTGTAGTCTTAATCATTCCAAGACTGAAAAGCACCAGTATAATTACTATATTCACTTTAATGATATATAGTTTTGTTGATAAGTTAGACTGGCTAAAGACTTGTTTGTTCTGAAAACCTGATGCGACGATACTTCCATCCTATGATAACTTAATACATAAGAGTTGTATATATCCGAGATCAAACAGATAGTTGAATGGGTGAATCTGCCCTAAGACCACAACAAAAAAGGAACAGGAAATGAGGCAGAAGTCACACGTTCCATTGTCTATCGGACTTCAATTTTATCTAACCCTATTGAATATATTGAGTAATCACATAGTTAATATCACTTGAGATTGTTCATGAAAAAGTATATCACTACGTAAATATGTCGTTGTTATGTACTTGTGAGTTTTATGACCATACTAATTGATACGACGTGAATCGGACGCCAATATCATTTATGACGTTTGTCACCTGTAGACCTGTCAGTCCAACTGTAGCTAACAATAGAGGTAAGGGAGTTTTGGTCCCATATAGATCTATACACAAACTCATACTCTCCCTCATGGAGACTCTGGTTCATAAGAGTAGACTTCGACTAGTACTTATGTAAGTACCCAAAGACGTGTTTCACAAACTAGATTAATGAATTTAAAAGTAAAAATGTGAAAACCCTTTTTATAAGTTTATAAAAAATTCTTTTGTTCCATAAACTATACTTATTATAGTTTATAAGCTTATTTCCATGTTTTAATAAGTTTCATGTCTTAAATACATTTCAATGGTAAGAATGACATAATCAGCAATTTATATTTTAACACACAACATTTCTTATGTTTTAGTTGTATTCCGCCCATAAAAACATTAAAAAGTTTGGAAATATATGGGGGTATGAAATCACCTCTTTTTGGGATTCGATTGAAGATTTGATATAGGACATTAGCTGCACAAGTGAAGTCTTGTTAACAAAATCAGTCTTGAACACAATTTATGTAATATATATATGTATACAATTAATGAATATACTCATAAGAATGCTAGGAAAACGTACTAATTTGAAACTTTAATTTACAAATAAGGGTGTTAGAAGCAAAGATGGAGGGTTGAAATCTGTTCACGACCAGGTTGTGTGTTCACGGTCCAAAAACACTTGGTGTTCTTAGGTTCACGACCCATATACTAGTGTGTGTTCTTGGTGGAAAGATGAAGACACAAGTGTTCATGGCTCAAAGATCTTTAAGATCTATACAAAAGTTGAAGAATCAAGGTTGAAGTTAAGAGAACTCCATATGAAAAACAAGATGGAAGGTGCTTCTTATGATCATAAGGAGAGAGGAGGGTTTTAGGCTGATGATACTTGAGAGAGAATGGTTGAGTTCACATCCAGAAGTGAAGAAATGAGGATAAAATCGATCAATCACACACACACACAGATATATATATATATATATATATATATATATATATATATATATATATATATATATATATATATATATATATATATAAGGAGGAGTTCACAGCCGAAGGAGGGTTCAATGCCAAAGGTTCGTGGTTGAGGGTTCACGGATCCGAAGTGTTCACGGCCAATGTGAAGCTGCGAGGTTTGCGGTTCGGGCCAAAAAGGTTCTCGGTTCCAAAGGTGTTCCCTCCTTAACTCACTACACTTTTTAATACAAATTCCTTACACTTATATCTCATTACTCTAACTTTAATAAGATAATTAAAGAAATAATTTTGATCTTTACTAAATTTATATTTGATTTTCGTAAGATATAAATTACAGGTTGTCACATCATCCCCCTATTAAAGGGAATTTCGTCCCGAAATTAGATTTCTTAGCAGGACTTCAGGGGTTGTGCACCTCTGAATGGTAGAATATCCACTCGTAGACCTGGTTAGCTTTGGCATGAAGTTTATAGTAGGATTCATACCTGGTCCATCTATCACTACCTCGTGTATACAAGCCATATATAATTAAGATTAATAAGACGGTCGGATGTGCGACTCTGCCTAAGGTCTACAACTAGATAATGAATAGGAGATAGGGCGGAAGCACACCTTTTTAGTCCACAAAATCTTAATTATATACTACTCACGCGTATACACTTAGTAGTGATAGGTTAACCGTATTCATACTTTTGCCTCTATGCTTAAGCCTGACCTGTTGAATGAATGGTAGTTCTGGGAGGTCTGATTGGTATACATTGGAAAGTTTTCGGAGGGAAATGTACTCCTCGCATGAGTAATTCTGGGTTTAGGTTACGAGAGACAATTCTGAGGTCTATGTCGAGTTGTTGTTACTAATGACAAGGGTTTCGTTAATAGGTTGGTTAAGGCGGTTGGTTTTCATAACACATGAACTTGGTATGGTGAGGACCACGCCAATCTACGTCAAATGACGACGCTGGACTATTAATAGAAACAAGTGTTTAGTCGATTTGAAATAAATGTCTATTATAGCGATGGTGCATTCCGAGTGTGCTCGGTAGTGCTTTATGTGTAGACTTTCTGGTGTTTTCTTGTTAGTACCACTGCCACAAATCATACCACAATAAGTGAGTACTAGCAGTGAAAGTGCTTTGACAACTAGTGACAATAATTTATATTATGATCCTTCTTAAGTACTTCTATGATCACTTGGTATATACAAGTTATGTATAATTAAGATGAAAAAGAAGGTCGACTGAGTGACTCTTCCCTAAATCCACAACCAGATAAGGAACAGGAAATGAGGCGGAATCACTCACTCTACGCCTGTAAAATCTTAGTTATGTATAAGCCTGATGTACATACTAAGATAATATAGGTCAACTGTATGAATTTTTAGTTCTCTTATGAATGATGTGACTTGATCGGACGAGTGAGTTATTTATAACTACTTTTTTATTTTTCCCAAATTTTTAATATTAATATAAATTAATTCTTTAAAGTTAGTAGACGTGTCGTTGTTCGCTGGTGGTTCCGGGGCAGTCTCTCCTGCGGTGATCATTAGTATTTGCCCTTCCTCTCCCGAGTTCTTCGTTATTGGGCAGTCCCTCTTGTAGTGCCCAATCTCACCATATTCATAGAAGGCATGGTTTACTTCTACTCCGGGGATTTGTAAGATTGGTTGTGCCGGTGCCCTACAGATGCACCTAATGAGTTGGGTGAACATGGACTGTTGGCTTGAGCATTGACTTCTGTTGACTATAAGGGTTTGGTCAAGATGTGAAAATAGGATACCATGGATGGGTAAAATGGTCTTTCACACTTTTCTAGAGTTAGTAAAGCAGTAGCTTAACATTCTTGGAGTTTTTATTATAAATTGTTAATTATAGATGATTATGATATATGTAAGCGGAGTCTCGACCTACCGTTGAGTACGAGACATACTTCCTTACTTACGAGGTGAGTCTTCTCACTATACTTACTTGACTGGTACTATTGTGTGACCATATGCTCTTATCTGAGTTATTGACCGGAGGCTCTTATGTGCTTGCACTAAATTATGTGATATATTTTGCATTTAGTCTTTGTGATTTATAACGTATATTATTCAAAGCCTTATTGAGTTAGGACCGGAGGGTCCAACCTAAGTTGTGAGACCGAAGGGTCTTCACTGAGATACCGGACCAGAGGGTCCAACCCAAGCTGTGAGACTAGAGGGTCTTCACTCAGAAACATGATCGGAGGGTCCTTATCGAGTATATCCATTAGATTCTACTTATTTGTGTGTGGTATTTTAGGGAACTCGCTAAGCTTCGTGCTTATAGTATTGTGTGAAATATGTTTCAGGTACATCTCAGGATCGCGGGAAGGCGCCCGCGTGATTGTAGACACCAGTTGGAGATTATGTTTTTGAGGTTTCTAGGATATTGTCAAACATTTTGTTGTCTTGTGTTTTGAACAACTTATAAACTTGGGTTTGAGAAATGTGAAATTGTATTTTGTGTGGTTTTAAAAATGAAAATTTTATTTGAAAATTTTAGAGTGTTAGAAGTTGCTATCAGAGTCTTGGTTTAAGGGATTCGGATGGACTCTCGGGTATGTCTGGACTCAAACTGAGGAATTGCATAATTTTCTAAAAAGAAATGATTTTCTTAACGAGTATGAGTTTTTAAGAGGAAACGAGATGAAACAGTGTGTACAATCAACCAGAGCCCGAACGGTGATTTTCCAAAAATACCCTTATTTGTTTATATTATGAAATGAGATACTTATGAGATATTATAGCTGCATGTTAGATGATAGGCTAGGTATTTCAGGAATTTAGAGCTAGAGTTGCGCAATTCATGATGCCTTAGCCTAGGGGGATGCTATTGATTGATATTATATGTTATTTCCTTGGTGTATGCTGAGTAGGGGTACATAGATGGAACCTTTTAGAGAGAGTTTTGTGTCAAGGAATAATCTAGGAGAGATATTGTCACACCCCCAGCCGGCGGCGGAAACATCGGGCAGTGTAACCTCATTCCTTGTATCATATATATATATATATATATATATGTGTGTGTGTGTGTGTATGTGTGTGTGTGTGTGTATATATATATATATATATATATATATATATATATATATATATATTGAACAGTAGAAACGAATTATTATAAACTACATACCTTTATTGATAGTAGAAAGTTATATTATTCCAGCTTTTCAAGTTCCTGAAAACACATGCATTTTCAAAGTACGTCAACATAAAGTTAGTAAGTTCACAGGTTTTGACTCTGAGTAAAAATAGTACTTTTTCGAGTTCAAAAGTATAGTTTTGAGAGTATCATTTTGACTTATACTTGTTTCTAACATATAGTGTATATATCCTAGGTATAATTGTTTGCTTACCAAATATGTAGCATGCCTAGCAGTCTAATATATTATGAATATAAGTGTTTGTAATTCCATACAAATGAAGGTTACTACGTATAAATCTTATTTCAATTCTATACAAGTAAAAATGGCTACGTATAAATCTTATTTCAATTCTATACGAGTATGTAGAATAGGTATAGTTATCTACTTAATATACAAGTAGCATACCTAGCAGTTTATTGTACTTAGAGTATAAGTCTTTGGGAAACTTATACTTAACATTAATACTTATATATCGACAAAGTATAATGCATCAAAAGTTGTGCTACCATGAGTCTATAACGTGGCTGTGTGACTTAGTTTAAAACCTCTGGTTATTGTTTCTAGGATCACACCATATAGTAGTTTCTGCATGCTTCATCGACGTCGGAATATAGCAAATTAGGCAAGTTCATCACCTACCAAATGTTGGTTGTAGCTAACAACCACGGGTGGGGTTGTCAACCCGTATCTTATTCATACAGAACTTCCTTGCTCACACAGGATTAAGGGTTACAGGTCAGAGGATTTCCACTAAGATTTCCAATCTTAGTTGATGAATAAGGTAGCTCATGTAGACTTGTCGAGTTTCGTTAGTTATAATATGGAAAGAATATTCGAGTCTAAAACCCTAAGTTATTAGACTATGCTTTAAGCATTACTCCTAATATTTATAATATTTATACAGTACAACAACTATAATTTGAGTTAAAACCAGGTTTTATCTTGACATAAAACCAATAACAGCAACATACTTAACAAGTATATATAGAGCTCCACCCAAACCGGTCCTCAGCGGCTGAAGGCCTCCTTGTAATGCCAGTTAGCCATTACCTGAATACCATCACATGTGATGAGGCCCAGATTATCCTTTGTGTAACATACTCGTCCCTACAACGGTTAGACTCAAACAAGAGCTGCGCAATAGGGCCAAATCCAGTACTCCGAGATTATTCAACCCTGATTACATGTAATGTGACGTATTCACCTAATGACTAACTTCCATCACGCAGAGTCCCACATAGCACAAAGCAAGCAGCATTCAGATGGAGGAAAAATACTCAAGAAAATCTATCCTCAACATGAGAAGCTGGACTAGCACATAATGCTAAGCTCATACTACAAGGCATAACCTAATTAGGCTATCCTACCCCTGTCTACCCAATACTAGCATGCAATTCTCATAAGCTGAAGCACATAAAGCAGGCACATAAGGCATCACTCCTAGATCCTTAGTCCTATTCTAGCATGCTGTTCTACTGAAACTGTTAAACATAACATAAACTTTAATGGGTACTTTGGGGAATAGTTACTTGAGCTTGGCCGGTCGTGCACATCACACACTTCGTTCTTTCTTAAAACTCTTTACTTAATCCTTTAGAAAACTTTTTCTTTTTTGAAATTCCTTAATCCCTTGATTTGAGTTCAGACACCCCCGAAGGTGTGTCCAAATCCCTCAAACCAGGGCTCTGATACCAACTTGTAACATCCCAAAATACGGGCCCAAAATTTCATTTTGTATTTAAGTGATTTGCAAAACGTTTGTAACAAAATGCCATACGATAATATAATTTAATAAAAACATGTCTCATAACTATACACCAAAACGTAAAACATAATATTGTCAGAGTACAAATCCTAGAATATCTCGTAGTGCGGAAAACAAAGAGCGTGTGTGTGATATGTCGCTACCGTGCCAGCTCCTTCCCCTTGGCTGAAGAGGCACCTGAAACAACAACTAGAAACCGTAAGCACGAAGCTTAGTGAGTTCCCACACTGTACCACATACCATATAACCACATAACATACATATATTGGCAGGCACATCTGGGTGCCCGACCTACCCCTTCGGTCCTCTTGGCCGGATGCTGACTAGCATATCTGGGTGCTGGTCTCCCCTTTGGTCCTCTCGATTGGATGTTGACTAGCATATATGGGTGCTGGTCTCCCCTTCGGTCCTCTAGACCGGATGCTGGGGACTATTTCACCCCTACTACTACCACATAACACATATCACATAATCTATCTAGCATGGTTGGGCATGACTGCCCATTTGGTCCTATCGACCGGTAATCTGGGGACTATCTCCCTACTATCACTAGCACATAGCATCATATCATACTAGCACATAAACATATCACAGGTAGTAGCAACCCTAGATGAATACCACATAGACATTCATCGAATCATACAACTCCTACTGGTGGGCTGGCATTGTGGCCGTAGACCTACTGCTACTTGAAGGTAACTCACCTCGAAAAGTAGCTGTTGAAAGTTGCTTGCTAAGCGCCTGACTGCTGAACCGGTACTCCTCCGGCTATAAATCATAAACATAGATTAGCCACTCGTAAATACCCTTAGGTCAGATGACTGACCCACCCCTAGTCCAAGGTCAACTCCTTGGTCAAAGTCAACTTCTAGTTGACTGGACTCGCCGAGTCATGGCATAGACTCGCCGAGTCCTTCTCCTACTAACCCTGTCCTACTCAACAAGCCCCTCTTCCCACTCACTGAGTCACCCTTAACTCACTACTTGGGACGATAGAACCGACTCGACGAGTCCAACTCGCCGAGTCCCCACGAGCATATCTCTTACTCGCTTTCAAATCCTCACCATAGCATCCTTTATGAGGATTTGGGTTTCTGGGACTATTGCTACACGTTAAATTGCTAATTCTGCGTGCATATATGAAGGGTTGGACCTTCATCACCTAAACCCCTCTTACTCAGTAACATTTCATATGACTCGCCGAGTTTGAAGAACAACTCGTCGAGTTCCAGGCAATCTCCATAGGACTCGCTGAGTTGTTCATCGAACTCGTCGAGTCTAAGACCATCTTCATAGAACTCGCCGAGTTCCGCTTTGGGAATCACCGAGTCCCTTCGACCCACTTCCCATACAGACAAAATCTGAGGCATGCAACGCTTCCAAACCATAGATCTATGTTCCTAGGGCATGCTTATCACGTAAAGTTGCAAACTTTACGTGCATGCATGGCCCTATAATCTCCAAAAGGAAAATCCAAGCTCTTTATGAGGTCATACACTCAATAGAGACCTCAATCACTTCAACCACAGAGAGTTTATACTTCTAATATGTCCATAAGGTCTAGATCTGAAGTCCTTTCGGATCATAGAGCACAAACACATGGAGTTTGGTGTTTTAGGGCTTGAAAACCATCAAATTAGGGACAAAATGGGGATCTAATGAACTAGTGATCAAGGTAGGGACTTTTCTACCTGAATGGAAGCCTCTTGCAAGGTAGATGTCGGATCTACATCCCCTCCTTGCACTCCTCCACCTCCTTCTTCTTCTCTTAAGCTTCAAACTTCCTTGACAAGGCCAAAATCACTCACAAGGACAAAAAGGGGGCTAGGGTTTCGCTCTACAGCTCTTCTAGAAGTCTTAGGGACAAGGGAGGCCGTGTTAGAGTGTTTAAATAGGGTGCAAACACCCGGGTTAGGGTTTTTGCCCAAACAGGACCTACTCGCCGAGTCCAAAGCTTAGACCCAACGTCTCATCCCGCTTCTACTCGACAAGTTGGTCCTTCAACTCGCCGAGTCCAAGGAAAAATGCATTATTTAAGAAATATTAATTACAAGGAATACGTACCAGGAACCAGGTGCTACACGAGGCTCCGAGAGCTCATGGGAGATCTTTCAAGCTGACTGTGGTGGAGGTTCGCGTAGCACCTGACGTTTTTGCTAGTACGTATCTCCTTATCCATGTTATTTTGAGATTTTCTTATGCTTCTATTGTGTTTCACATAGGTACTTTTCTTGTGAACTCCGTGCCTTCCTTGGTGTTATTTGACTCGGGTGCAAGTCCATCTTTCGTGCCCTACACATTAGTGTTAGACATGAGGCGTTGAGTCGACAGTTGAGCGTTTCAATAACTGATGAGCTTGGGATTTTTTCCACTGATGTTTTTCGAGGATGCGTTTTAGAGTTTATCGATGTTGAGTTCCCAATAGATCTGGTGTTGATAGAAATGGGTGATGTTTGTGTCATAGTCGGCATGGATTGGTTGAGCCGGTTTGGAGCTGTGATTGACTCTGAGCGTCACATGGTTACGACATGAGTCCCTAGTGAGGGAGTACTGAAGGGTTTTGAGCATTCAAACACTCCTAGGTGTACATGCAACCCTAGAAAACCTTGGATCTATGTTTGTCTAAAATACATGCAAAATTTGATTTCCAAGGTTCATAATCCTATCTAGCATACATGGGGAACTTTTAACATAAAAGATGGCTAGAATTACATACCTTGTAGTTGATTTGCTTCCTCGGAAACCTTGAGAGCCTAGCACCCCAAGTGTGATGCCTCAAATGTTTCACACAACACCAAATGCTTTGGAATGACTTTGAGAGATATGTAGAACACTTGAAAATTGGCCTAGCCCTCTTGCAACTTCATGTAGCCGATTTTGGTGAATATCATGTTCTTTATATAGCGTGTTACATTTAGGGTTACATCATGTAAACCCTAATGTGACATGACTCTTCATTTTCATGACACATGGGTTTGTAACTCCCATGGAGCATCCTATGGGTCTTAGCCCATTTTGATAAACCATGAAGCCTTAAGCCCACTATACAAGTTATGGATGATTTACATAATCAATCCATATATTTAATTAGTCTTATTTTGATCACATAATTAACTCCAAATTAATTCTTGATCAATACTAATCAAATAATATTATTAATATATTAGAAGCTATAATATATTAGTAAACCATAAGTGTTATTTCTCTCATTTTAGTCTATCCAAATGCATGATGCCATGCAACCCAAATGGACAATGTGGGTTCGGGTCAAGTACATACCAAATATAGTTATGGACTTAGACTCCTTATCCAACAATCTCCCACTTGGATAAGTCTAATAACTATAACAGCAAGTATGACTTCAGGAATAAATCAACAATCGTAGCTCTTTCAAGGTCTCACGGAACTGCGAAGATGATGATACGCCATTTAAGATAAGTGATCATATAATCCTCTATTCTAGATATCAGCTGGACAAATACATGGAACAATGTCTTACTTATTATCCAGCAGTTTGTTTCCCGATATCCGATTTGTTTGACAAAGAACTTAATCGAACACATCAATTGAGTTCTAACCGGGCCCGGTACATAGGTCAAAACAAAATCATCGAGGGGCCCAAATATCACTTCTAATCCAAGAAGGAACAGATAAACTTTGACTCATATGCCTGTTCTACTACTTGTTGAATCACACACAAAAGAACATTTTATAACATCGAGTGACCAATGTGGTTTCGTACGATCAATGTATAACCAGCTCATAGTCAACAAGTCATATCTCTAGGTTTGAAGACTTATATGATATTACCGTCTCACGGTCACTTGAGATAAATTCCATGAAGTGATACCAGCTAGTGTGGGTTGAGTCCAATACTTAGAACTTATGAGTACTCATGAAGTGTTGTAGCACCGCTTTGCTACAAGCCAACCTCATGACAGTCTTAATTCATATCTACTTCCGACATATGACCGACTGTGGAGAATTTCAATACTATGTAATACACAACATAAATATTCTAGAAGTTAAAACATGCAAGAGAAATTATAGTAAACGATTGACAAAAGATAGCAAAACTTTACTCATAAACAAACACAACTTTTCTTCATCGTCAAATGTCAATTACATTTTACAAATTTCTGAGCTATCTAACTAGTAAAAACTAATATCATATGCGCCTTGCATGCTGGAGATGCTTAACCCTACCCAGTCCCTTCGTGAGGGGATCTGCTGGGGTCTCATCCGATGATTCCCTCTTTGCCACAAGGAGTTCTTCTTCTACTCGATGTCTGATGAAATGGTATTTTCTGTCGATGTGTCTGGATCTTCCATAATCCCTTGGTTCTTTTGCTAAGGAAACTGCACTTTCACTATCACAGAAAATTTCCATAGGCTCTTTTATAGCTAGTACAACTCCAAGGTCTCCAATGAAGTTCTTCAGCCATATAGCCTCCTTTGCTGCCTCGCTTCCTAAAATATACTCTGATTTGCAAGTTGAATCAGCCACTGTCTCCTGCTTGGAACTTTTCCAAGTAATTGCTCCTCCACTTAAGGTAAACACCCAACCCGACTGAGAGTGGAAATTATCCCTATCAGTCTGGAAGCTAGCATCACTATACCCTACAACTCTCAAGTCATCACTCCCACCGAGGGTAAGGACCCAGTCCTTAGTCCTCCGAAGGTACTTGAGGATATTCTTTACCGCAGTCCTGTGGACCTTGCCAGGGTTCCCCTGATATCTGCTGACCATGCTTAAGGCAAAGGGCACATAAGGACGAGTACAAGTCATAGCATACATGATCGAGCCTACAACGAAAGCATAAGGTACTCGACTCATTTCTGCTATCTCAATCTCGGTACTCGGGCTTTAAGTCTTACTCAATTTGGTGTTACTCTGGATAGGTAACTCTCCTTTCTTGGAATCCTGCATGATGAACCTCTTTAGCACCTTATCCAAGTAGGTACTCTGATTAAGTCCAATTAGTCTTTTACTCCGGTATCTCAGAATCCTTATCCCTAGAATATAGGAAGCTTCTCCTAGGTCTTTCATAGCGAAACACTTCCCAAGCCAGGACTTCACTCCCTGCAAGGTTGGGATGTCATTTCCTATGAGTAGCATGTCATCCACATACAGTACCAAAAAGCTAACTATACTCCCACTAGCCTTGACATATACACAAGATTCATCTTCACTTCTCGAAAAACCAAACTCATTGACTTTCTCATTGAAAAAAAGATTCCATCTGCGAGGTGCTTGTTTCAATCCATAGATGGATTTGTCAAGCTTACACACTCTATTAGGGTATTTTGTACTGACAAAACCGTCTAGCTGACACATATAAACATCTTCATCCAAACTTCCATTAAGGAAGGCGGTTTTGACATCCATTTTCCATATTTCATAATCATGAAATGCAGTAATGGTTACCAGCACCCTAATAGACTTAATCTGTGCTACTGGTGAAAAGGTCTCATCATAATCAACTCCCGGAGTTTGAGAAAAACCCTTTGCAACCAGTCGTGCCTTATATGTGTGTTCATTACCATCCATGTCGGTCTTCTTCTTGAAGATCCACTTGCACCCAACTGTCTTACGACCTGGCACATTGTCAACCAAGTTCTAAACTTGATTGCCATACATGTACTGTATCTTGTTGTCCATTGCCTCTTTCTATTTACCAGACATGGGGCCTGCCATGGTTTCCGCATAGCTGTTAGGTTCATCCATACTTACCAGTGTCTCATCACTGATAAGTGTCTCACCCTCAGCAGTAATATGAAAACCATAGTAGTGCTCAGGTGCATTCCTAACCATTGTGGAATGCCTCAGATGTACAGATTCGTCAATTGGATCAACATGAGTTTCCTCCTCACATTGACTGCTAGGTTTTGAGGTTCCTTCACCACTTGACTCTTGAATTTCTTCAAGGTCAATTTGCCTCCCACTGTATCCTTGGCTTATGAACTCTCTTTCTCAAACGACACCCCTCCTTGCTACACAGATCACATTCTCACTGGGTCTGTAAAAGAGTTAACCAAAGGATTCATGTGGGTAGCCGATGAAAATACACCTCTCACTTCGAGGTTCCAGTTTATCGTGAGCCTCGCATCTCACGAATGCCTCGCAACCCCAAATCTTCATGTGGGCTAAACTAGGAACTCTCCCAATCTACATCTCATGAGGTGTTTTGGCAACCTTCTTTGTTGGGACTAGATTAAGGATATGGGAGGCTGTCTCTAAGGCAAACCCCCACAATAATATTAGTAGCAAAGTTTGACACATCATGAAATGAACCATATCCAATAAGGTTTGATTATGCCTCTCAGCCACACCGTTCAACTATGGTGTCCTGGGAGGTGTCGATTGTGAGACAATCCCACATTCCTTAAGATAGTCAAGGAACTCTGTACTAAGATACTAACCACCATGATCGGATCGAAGCATCTTAATGTTCCTGCCCAATTGATTCTCGACTTCTTGTTTAAATTCTTTAAACCTTTCAAAAGTATCTGACATATGCTTGATTAAGTAGACATATCCATATCTACTATTGTCACACCCCCAAACCAAGGATGACGGAAATGTCCGGGGGTGGAGGACTTCATGTATAGTATCACAACAACGAGTATAATAGAGCTCAAAGTAAATACAACCATCACAAATATAATTGAAAAAGTTACACCAAAGTATATGTTTACATGATTCAAATCAATTACATTATGATGATAAAATGAATTGTTTAACGATTTATCATCCCATCCTCAAAACGCTGTTGATTTCCTATTTCACTGAATTCCTGAGAATACAAGTAGTTTTGAAAAAGTGTCAACAAGTTCATAAGTTTTTGAGATAAGGAGTTTGGAAACTGTTCTTTGTAATGTGTTGTGTGTTACCATGAAAAATCCAATATTTTCCTTTTAAAAGTTATGTGGTCCTAAATCCCAGAACCAAGAGTAAACAGGTATTTTCCATACTTAATAATATAATTGTAGTTTTAAATCGGCATACCACCCATTTTGATTTGAAGGAAAATCCCGTAATGAATGACGTGTAGTCTTAAATACCAAGACCGAAAGTGTACAGTAATATCCGTACGTATTGAGGTAGAAAGTGATTTTAAATTGACATAAAACCTCTTTTGATTATGAAAATTCCCGTAAACTTTATGAGTTGTTAACTTTCTATGTGAGTCGCTATAACCATACTATGACTGAATGAACATGCCATGACGTTTCTCAGGCGTCGCGAAACTAATATAACATTTGTCACCACAGACCTACCGGTCTAGCTGTTGCATGCAGCTCAGGTGTGGGGTGTCTAACCCAGTATAGATCTATACACAACTATCACGTTCTCCCTACAAGAGACTATGGATATAACTACCAGGAATTTGGATCCCGCACTTGGACGTACAGAAAGAGAATGTCTCACAATTTAAGTTAACAAGTTTATGTGAGGTGTGTGTGAGTGTAAAACCTTTTTCTGTGGGAATAAAACCTTCCGGAATGTGTTTGATGTGTTAATGGAAACATAAACCATATCTATTATAGTTTATCAAAATGTTTAAATGTAATAGTTATAACTTTGTTTAGTATGGTTAACTACTGTATTTGTGAAGGTTAAAACCCTTTTGTTTACCGATATGTATATGTACTTTTTACTAAAGTGAAGCAACATGCATTATAGCAACAAATTAATTACCACACTTTTGTAGGTAAAAATCCATTTGCTTTCTGATGTATGACTATATACTAAGTCAAAATGTCATCTATTTGTAAGAACATATTTTCACATAAAGATATACACATTGCTTAATATGTTACAAGGTGAACTGAAATTAATAGCATTTTTCTGTTGTTAATATTTTCTTTTATTGTTCTTAGAAAATTTATAGAAAATTTATCAAAGCTCCAAATCAGAATCCGTAAATTCTGAGAGTTTGGGAAATGAGTCTAGTTTGTTCATAATTTTTATTATGAATTTTAATGACCTCCAACTTGTGTGAAAAAAGTCCATAATCACAGACTAGTCCGGATTGATGTTTGAAATGATAGGCAGTTTTGTAAAAATCACTATAAATTTTAGAAAAATCGTATGGAGATGTGAAAGTAGTCATTTTAAAGCTAAGAACTGGAGCTACTTGCATCTAAAACAGTTTTGAAAACAAAAATGTTTAGGTTGTCCAAAACAGTCCGTGAATGGAGTCCAACTTTTCTGAGGAAGGCTATTAGAAAAGTTTAGTTATGTTCTTGGTGTTTTAACTTGTATTCCCCCCTAAAAACTTAAGAAAACATGAAAACATAGGGATATGAACTCACCTTCCATGATTTCAATAGATGAATGTTGGAGAAAGGAAGTGTTCAACTCAAGAATACTTGAAGATGCCTTGAAGATTTTCGAGAATCTAACATCAAAGTGATGGAGTTTGTGTAAGCAATCAGTGATTTGAGTAGAATGAAGTGCAATAATCATAAGGAGGATGAATTATACTTACCAAGAGTATAATAAAGCTTCATTATCAGCCTTGGATCTCGAATTTTAGAGAGAGAAAATGAAGTTTGTTCTTGATGGAAGAATGAGAGGAAATGAAAGAAATGTGAGGAGAGAGCAGGGTTTTCTAACCCTTGACCAAGTGGGTGGCTGAAAAATGGTGGGAAAAGTACCATTAAATGACTAGGTATGGGCTGATGGTGAATAGTGACATGGAGTGGGTTTGGGAGTGGTTGCTTGTGTCATAGAATAAAGAAAAGTCAACACTCAACCTTTGTACTTCACCCACTCTTCATGGATAAGGTTTTATCCCAAAAAACGTGGGTAATTAGTAGATATGGGTCCCTAAATGTTAAAATAAAGTTTCCGGTGAAAATCTCGCGTTAAAACGATGAAAAACGAAGTCAGAATCGAAAACCGGGAAGAAATGGGCTTTCCTGCGAGACCTCTCGGTCCTAGGCCGAGGTTCGGTCCCTTCTGCTGCTGCTGGGCCGAAGGCGAAATGGAGCGAAAGGGTAGGAGGCGAAATGGACCGAAGGTACCTTCGGTTCCTTGTGCGAGGTTCGGTTCATCATGCGAGGCTCGGTCCGAAGGGGAAGGTTCGGGTTCGGTCTGTTGAGCTTCGGTCCGAAGGGGGTTCGCTTCTGACAAGTTCGCTTCTAACAAGTTTCCTTCCTAAGAAGGTTCGGCTCCTTAAGAGGGTCCGACTCCTTAAGAGGGGTTTCGGGTCCTTAAGTCTATTTTATCCGTTTTTACCCTGTTTTAAGCGGTTTTTGACCTGGTTAAGGGTCGGGATGGCCCAAAAGACTATAAAAAGTTTAAGGAACTTTTGAGAGAGATTTAGAAGAGATTTCACATTCTTGGAGAGATTTCTCATACAAAGAGAGATTTGGGAGATATTTGACATGCATGGAGAGATTTGGGAGAGATTTGACATGCATGGAGAGATTTGGGAGAGATTTCACATACTTGGAGAGATTTCTCCTATGGAGAGAGCTTTGGGAGAGATTTCTCCTATGGAGAGAGCTTTGGGAGAGATTTGACATACGTGGAGAGATTTGGGAAAGATTTCACATACTTGGAGAGATTTGGGAAAGATTTCACATACTTGGAGAGATTTCTCATATGGAGAGAGATTTGGGAGAGACTCTCGATAAAGAAAGATAGAGTGAAAACGAATGAGAGAGGTTTCGTGTCTAACATTTATGAGTGCCCGGCTTCGCAACGCAAGGTCCGTAAGCCACACTAAGCCATGTTTAAGGATCTTACACACTCCCAATGAGTATGCAACATTGTTTTATTGGTTTGGTTCGATATTTACCACATTTTTAGGTTAATGAAAACTAGATATACAAACTTTTCAATTTATGATTTCTCATTAGAATAACGAGTTGTACGGAAATAACACAGCGTAAACCCTAGTACACAAGGGTTAATTAAGTTGAATGGTTTGACTTGTTAACTTTAGTTGACTTTGACTTGACCGGAAATTGACGGTTGTCACAACTATAATCATTTGTAACAGTCAAATAATAACGATTAGCATCCCTTGTGGCAGTTTTGAAGGGTCCACACACATCTGTGTGTACTAGATCCAACAAACCTTCACCCCTGGCACAAGAATCAATAAAGGGTGATTTTGTCATTTTTCCAAGTAAGCACGATTCACAACTATCATCTAACTTTTGGTCAAATGACACCAAGACTCCATCATTTTGGAGTTGGCCTATGCGTTTCTTACTTACATGTACAAGACGACAATGCCATAATGATGCTTTATCCAAGTTATCATTAGAAGAATCAATACACAACACATTATTTCCTAGGTTATCTACAACAGACACAGCTTCATACACACCATCACAAGGTAATGCTTTCAAATGAAGAATATTATTAAAGAAAGCATTTATTCCACCAACTTCATTATCAAACAAAAAACTAAAACCTTGCTTGTACTTAGCATTAAAGAATAAACTCCAATCTTGGTGACATGTGAAGCTTTCCTATTCCCCATGATCAAGTTTATCTTTCCAGGCTCCACATTCTCACTTCTTCTTAGTCCCTGCAAATCAAAACATACGTGAATTCCACAACCTGTATCAAGGACCCAAGAGTTAGAATAGGGTGAGTTATTAGACAATATTGTGATAAATACATGCATGGGTGGGTTTTACTTTTCCATCCTTAATATCTTGCTGGTACTTTGGGCAATTCCACTTCCAGTGCGATTTTTCATGGCAATAGAAGCATCCAGCCTCTTTTAGGTCAGAAGAAGGAGTGACGAAACCTTTCTTGGTTCCACTTGAAGAGGAGCCTTCAAGGGTCTTACCCTTGGTACCCTTCGAAGGGTTCTTCCTCTTTTTCCCTCTACCTTTCCCAATTTCTAGGACAGGGGCAGAGTTTGGAGTAGGAGTAGGAGTGGTAACAACAGACTGTCCTTTAAGACTTCTTTCAGCGGTCTTAAGGAGTCCTTGAAGTTTGCTGAGGGTAACTTCCTCTTTCGTAATGTGGTATGTCATGCGGAATTGATCATAGCACGAGGGTAAGGAATGAAAAATGATATCTATTTCCAATTCCTCGGGGAAGTTCACATTAAGTTTTAGCAACCGATTCACATACCCTTTGCATTTTCTGCAAGAGGTCGGTGATGGGTTCACCATCCTTCCTTCGGTTTGTTATCATGGAGCAAATGATGTCATACCTCTCTTGAGGAGCACTCTGATGGTAGCGGTCCATCAAGTCCTGGTGTATCTCAAAAGGGTAATAGTCCTCATAGGAATTTTGGAGCTCGGTTGTTATAGTGGCCAACATGATGCATGCCACTTTGGTAGCACCTCTTTCATGTGCCTCATATTCGGCGACCTCCTTAGGAGAAGCAGATAGCTCGGGTACCTTAAGCTTCTTGTCGAGGACATATTCCTTGTCCTCATACCGAGTGACCATCCTGATGTTTTCTGATCCACTCCATAAAGTTGGATCTATCAAAGATGACTTTCCCACAAAGGTTCATGAGGGAGAAGGAGTCGGTAGGGTTTGAGCCAGTAGCAGTTTTATTGGAAGACATCTGAAAAGAAGAGAACAAGTTTAGATTCGATATAAAGATAGTCCTTAATAAAACACTCAAATGTAATATTAAGGCTAGGATCCAATCACAATATATTATAACTTTGAATAGGAATATCATAATCTAAGTTATAACATATTTGAAAGGTAAGTGAATGACGATTCACCAATTTCCACCATGAAAACGAAATATAAATTATTAGGTTTTAATTGGTTTTTAGAAACTCCTAGATTATTTTGAGATTCATTGAACTTTTCAATGACATGTTTCAATCTCGAGTGTGCCCTTCATGGTTTGTGACTGGGATACCGAGGATCACAAAACAAGGTGTGAAGTAACCATGAAAATTACTTTATACCCTTAATTGATGTGTCGGTTACCCACACGCGCTCCACCAACCTATGGAAAAACCTTAAGTCACCCTTTTCCTACCTTGTTAAGTCCAAGTTAGTGTGCTGGTTAACCACACACGCTCCACTAACGACTTAATCAAAGTGCAAAGTGTAATTTCATGGGTTAGCACCTTATTCACATTTTCCTAAAGTAACTAAGATTGGGAATTTATAAAAAAATTTAGTTACTTTATAATAATCATTATACTTGTAATGAGAATTTTAAGTTATTGTCCTACCCATTCGGCTAACGACCCTCCACCAGTCAAGGAAGCGGTGAGTGAGAGTGGACACCCATTAAACTGCCATTTTATAGGCAACAACCTTATACCCCCTTGTAGACCGGCTTCATGAATGAGGCCTACTAACGGTAAAACAACTTTTTGTTCTTATAAAGTATAAGGGTTGAATTTTAACTTATAATATATATATATATATATATATATATATATATATATATATATATATATTATTAACTTATAATATTATAAAGTATAAGGGTTGAATTTTAACTTTTAAAATTCTATGGATTGGAACTAAAGTTTACTAGATGACTTTACATGTTCCAAAACATGAGGGAAAGTTTTGTAACCTTACAAAACCATTCAATTCATAACTTATGAGTTATTAAAATGAAGACTCTTCATTTTTGTAAACTTATGTGTTCTTTTAATGGATTTAATACAAAGTGACTTTTGGTTATCCATAACTTGAGGAAAAGTTATAGACTCCATTAAAACACATAAAGATCATGAATTAAACATTAAACAAGTAATTCCTATGATCTCTCAAGAACTCATAAGAACATGAATAGTCATATCAAAATTTCAAGAACATATGAACACATATAATCATGTAATTTTGATTTTAGCCATTGTAAATGGATTAGAACAACCATTACACCACCTAAAAAAAGTTTTAAAACACCAAAAAAGTTTAGGGTAATGTTTCTAGTCCATTTCCAACAGCAAAAATTGAAAATTTGCACTCTGTATGCCAAACTCGTCGAGTGCACTAACCAACTCGCCGAGTTGGTTGAAGAATCACTTGGACTCGTCGAGTCCCCCGATGGACTCGGCGAGTTCCCTGTGTAGATAGCATGAAATTCGACTTTTTTTCACTATTTTGCATCAAGTATCAAACAAACAAACTTGGCTCAGATACCACTGAATGGTTTTGAGCATTCTAACACTCCTAGGTGTGCATGAAGTCCTACAAAACCTTGGATCTACGTTTGTCTAAAATACATGCAAAATTTGATTTCCAAGGTTTATAATCCAATCTAGCATACATGGGGAACTTTTAACATAAAAGATGGCTAGAATTACATACCTTGTAGTTGATTTGATTCCTCGAAAACCTTGAAAGCCTAGCACCCCAAGTGTGATGCCTCAAATGTTTCACACAACACCAAATGCTTTGGAATGACTTTGAGAGATATGTAGAACACTTGAAAATGTGCCTAGCCCTCTTGCAACTTCATGTAGCCGATTTTGGTGAATTTCATGTTCTTCATATAGTATGTTACATCTAGGGTTACATCATGTAAAACCTAATGTGACATAAATATTCATTTCCGTGACCCATGGGTTTGTATCTCCGATGGAGCGTCCTATGGGTCTTAGCCCATCTTAATAAACCATTAAGCCTTAACCCACTATACAAGTTATGGATGACTTACATAATCAACCCATATATTTAATTAGTCTTCTTTTGATCACTTAATTAACTCCAAAATAATTCTTGCTCAATACTAATCATAATATTATTAATATATTAGAACTTATAATATATTAATAAACCATAAGTGTTATTTCTCTCATTTTAGTATATCCAAATGCATGATGCCATGCAACCCAAATGGACCATGTCGGGTTGGGTCAAGTACATACCAGATATAGTTATAGACTTAGACACCTTATCCAACAAGTACTTACTGTTTATGGCGAGGGAACTATATCGGGATCAGTCCTCTACTCTGCCGCCAGGGCGAGGCAGAGTCTACAGCGGGGATGCATGGACTTTTTAGCGTATGTGATGGATACGCGGGTTGCCACTGAGAGGCCGAGTTCTATTTCTGATGTTCCAGTACTATGTGAGTTCCCAGAGGTTTTCCCCTAGGAATTGCTGGGTGTGCCTCCTAAGAGACAGGTGGAATTCCGGATCGATCTGATTCCAGGGGCGGTGCCTATTGCCAAGGTACGTTATCATCTGGCACCGCTCGAGATGCAGTAGTTATCATCATTACTCCATGAGCTACTAGGGGATGGGTTTTATTAGACTGGGTAGCTCGCCCATGGGGAACACCGATCCTTTTTGTCAAGAAAAAGGATGGTTCACACCGAATGTGCATCGACTACCAGGAGTTCAAGAAGTTGACGGTCAAGAATCGTTTTCCACTACCGAGGATCGACGGTTTGTTTGATCGGTTACAGGGGGCGTCTTGGTTTTCTAAGATTGATTTGAGATCTAGTTATCATCATATGAGAGTCTGTGAAGAAGGTAATCAGAAGACAACCTTTCGGACTCGTTATGGGCATTACGGGTTTGTGGTGATGCCTTTCGAGCTCAATGATGCACTGGCAGCGTTCATGGACCTCAAGAACCAAGTGTGCAGACCGATGTTGGATCGGTCGGTTATCGTGTTCATCAATGACATTTTGGTATACTCGAGGTCTAAGGAACAACATGAGGAGCATCTTCGGTAGATTCTTACAGTATTGAGGATGGAGAGGCTTTATGCCAAATTCTCCAAGTGTGATTTCTGGTTACGAGAGGTCCATTTCTTCAGACACCTCATTAATTAGAACGATATTTTGGTCGACCTGATCAAGATTGAGGCAGTTATGCGATGGGAGGTGCGGAGATCCCCATCCGAGATCAGGATTTTTCTTGGTCTGGCGGGTTACTATTGGAGTTTTAACATATATTTTTCCAAAATTAGTGTTCCTCTCACCAAACTAACAAGGAAGGGCGTTACCTTTGTTTTTGGGCCTGAGCTGCAGGCTTCATTTGAGACTCCTCACCAGAGATTGTACGAGGCACAATTGGTAGCCCTACCGGAAGGTGTGGAGGACTTCGTAGTCTACTTTGATGCATCCATATCGGGAATTGGTGTCATGTTGATACAGAGAGGGCACGTGATAGCATATGTGTCGAGGCAGCTGAGGCCTCACGAGACGAGGTATCCCACCCATGATTTGGAGTTGGGGGATGGTGGCATTCGCCCTCAAGATTTGGCGCCACTATCTTTATGGTGTCCGATCTACCATATACATGGACCATAAGAGCTTGAAATACCTTATGGATCAGCCCAACCTGAATATGAGAAAGAGAAGGTGGCTGGATGAAGTAAAAGACCATGCTATGAGATTTTGTATGACCCTGGCAAGGCTAATGTGGTAGCCGATGCCTTGAGTCTTAGAGCAGCGAGTGCTCCAATCTGATACGTGTGTATGAGGATGATGGTGATGACTCTAGTCTTAGATACCATTCGAGAGGCCCATGCGGTGACTATGAAACCAAAGAACCGTAAGAGAGAGTGGGTGATTGGGCAGATTTTTGGAATTGAGACTGATATTCGGGGGCTTATGACCTTACATGGGCGGATATGGGAGCCATATATGGGTGGAGCTCGACGTATTTTGATGGACGAGACCCATAGGTCAAGATTCTCAATTTATCTTGGGGCCACCAAGATTTATTTAGACTTGAAAAAGGATTATTAGTGGCCCTTTATGATGATCGACGTGTCATGGGTAGTCGAGAGATGCTTGACTTGTCGTCTGGTCAAGACAGAGCACCAACGTCCCCATGGCCAGTTGCAGCCTTTGGAGATTCCCTTGTGGAATTAGGAACATATCTCCATGGATTTTATTACCAAGCTACCGAGAACTTCACGAGGTGTCGATACAATCTGGTTGATTGTAGATCTGTTGACGAAGACTGCTCACTCCTTAGCTATAAGTGAGACCTCTTCTACGGAGAAATTAGCCAAGGTCTACGTTCGAGTGGTGGTGGCACGACATGGGGTGCAAACATCAATAGTTTCGGATCGGGATGTGCGTTTTACTTCAAGGTTCTAGAAGAAATTTTATGAGGAGTTGGATACCTGGCTGCATTTCAGCACTGTATAACACCCACAGACAAACCGGCAAAGCGTGTGGAAGATTTAGACGGTCGAGGACATGCTACGTGCATGTGTTATGGATTTCGGTGGGAGTTGGGACACTTATTTGTCCTTGGCTTAGTTTTCATACAACAACAACTATCACTCCAGTATCAATATGCCTCCCTTCGAGCTTTTGTACGGGCGGAGTTTTCGGACTCGCATCTATTGGGGAAAGGTAGGGCAGAGAGTGATGGGGAGCACTGAGATAGTGCTCAAGACGATAGAGAAAATCCAACAGGTAAGATAGAGGTTACTGACAGCCCAGAGTCGTCAGACGAGTTACGCAGACCAGAGAAGTTTCGAGCTAGAGTTTCAGATCGGTGATTTCGTCCTCTTGAATGTTTCTCTATGGAAAGGGGTGATCCGATTCAGGAAGCGGGGCCAACTGGGCCCTAGATACAATGGTCCTTTCGGTATGATTGCTCTATTGGGTAAGGCAGCTTATCGGTTAGAGATACTTGCAGAGTTGAACTAGATTCATAAGACCTTCCATGTATCCTAGCTGGGGAAGTGTGTAGCCAACGATACGACAGTGGTCCCATTAGAGTACATTCAGGTTGATGATAGCTTATGGCGATTTTTGATAAGATGGTGAATGTCTTGAGTAATAAGGAGATGCCTTTGCTGAAGGTTCAGTGGCAGAAGGGGATTCGAATGAACTTAGGAGCCAGAGTCTGAGATGTGTGAGCAATATCTAGGGTTGTTTCTAGAGAATGACTTCGATGAAGTCTGATTCTAGTGGGGGAGAATTCTAACATCCAGACTCCCAGTTATAGATTGAATTGATTTTTATTCATTTTATTAGGGAAACTCTACGAGTTGAATGCTCAACCTCTTCGAGTAGAGATTTAGATAGTCGTGTGGATTTTTGAAGCAATTTGACTAGTTAGAGGAACTCGACAAGTTGGAGCTGAGTGAGAAAACCCTAATTTTCAGGGTTTGTACCCTATTTAAAGGACCTTAAGCCCTCTAGTCTGCCTCCTTCATCACCTTATCACCCTAAGAGAAACCCTAAATGAGGTGTTATCATCTGCGACAGAGAGAGACTAAGAGTGTGTGTGTTTTGGTTCATTCTTTGAAGGACCTTGAGGAGTACAAGGCTTGGAACGAGAAAGTTTCCTTAGTTCCGACATTCATTCAGTGTTAACAGTCATTTGGAGGTAAAAACACACTATCTTGATCACTTGTTTGTTACATCTCTCCACTAGAGAGTTTATGGCCATTTCAACTTTCTTTTTGAGTCATTTAGTCATTTTAGCATTCTTTGAAGATGAGACTTCAGATCTAGACAATACTAGGTCCCTTAGGCCTAAAGATTCAAGTGTTATCAAGCTTTGGCCAACTTCCATGCCTTACACCCTCGTGGAGCTTGGTTTTCGACATATTTAGCCCTAGATGCCATGCATGGACCTAAAGCTTCCAGCTTTGCCTGATACTTCAGCCTTAGAAGGCTCGATCTATAGTTTGGGACCTTAGTCTGGCTTAAAAATGTTTGAATGAGAGAATGGCTTAAGGGAACTCGTCGAGTTGGTGAGCCAACCCGACAAGTTGGTTAGGGTCTTCCCCGATAGTCTGGACGCGTTACAAACTTGGCAAGTTTGTGAGACAACTCGGCGATTTGAGTTGGATTTTCCCGATTTTTCAAAGAAACAAAGGAACTGACAAGTTGCGTAGATGTACTCGAGAAGTTGAGTGAACATGGACTGTTGACTTGAGCGCTGACATCAGTTAACTATTAGGGTTTTGTCAAGTTGTGGACTTAGGAGACCATGGAGGGGTAAAATGGTATTTCACCCTTTCTGGGAGTTAGTAAAGGAGTAGTTTAACATTCTTTGAGTTGTTGTTATAAATTGTTAATTAGAGATGATTATGATATACATAGGCGGAGTCTAGACTTACTTACGAGGTGAGTCTTCTCACTAAACTTACATGAGTGGTAATATTGTGTAACCGAAGAGTCTTGTATGAGTTATTGATTTGATGGTCGTATGTGCTTACATTGAGCTATGTGATATAGTATGCATTTTGTCTTTGTGATTTATGTTGTATATTATTATGTGCCATATTAAGCTAGGTCTGGAGGGTCCAACCCGAGTTGTGAGACCGGAGGGTCTTTACTGAGATACCAGACGGGAGTGTCCAACCCGAGCTGTGAGACTGAAGGGTCTTCACTAAGACACATGACCGCAAGGTCCTTATCGAGTATAGCCATGAGAGGCCAATTATTTGTGTGTGGTATTTTGAGGAACTCACTAAGCTTCGTGCTTACATTTTTGTGTGAAATGTGTTTTAGGTACCACTCAGGATCGCGGGAAGGCACCGCTATGATTGTACACACCAGCTAGTGATTATTTTTTTAGGATTCTGGGATATTGTAAACATTTTATTGCCTTGTGTTTCGAACAACTTATAAATTTGGGTTTAGGAAATGTGAAATGATGTTTTGTGTGGTTTTAAAAATGAAAATTTTATTTGAAAATTTTAGAGTGCTAGAAGTTAGTATCAGAGCCTTGGTTTGAGGGATTCAGATGATCGAAGATTTGAAAAGTTCAAGATCACTGAATCCCTATTGGCAATGGAACATCAAGATGGTAAACCCGTGTGTGATCACATCCTAGGGATGAAATCGCACATTGATAGGTTGATTATGTTGGGTGCGTCTATCTCAAATAAGTTGGATGTGGACTGGATTCTTCAGTCACTCCCTGAATCATATGATGAGTTCGTAAGAGAGTATTATATGATGAAGTTTGACGCAACCCTCATTGACTTGACTTACATGCTTATTGCTGCTGAATCAGAAATGATTTGGCGAAGTAATGGAGCATATATGTCTGATAATTCAACCAACCATGCTTCCGTGGACAATCTAGGAGAATCCACCTGTTCCTGCTGCCAAGGAATAGGGAAATGGATACGAAGCTGCCCGAAGGACCTGAAGAATCTAAGAGATGGGAGAGTCGATAAGTATGGCTCTACTTCAGGTATAAAATCCACTATCTAACTCCATTTAAATTCCTATTCTATATTCATAATGTGATAAGATTACATTTGCATGTTTCGCAGGTTTAGAGAAAAGAGAGGAAGTTTGATGGAAGAGCAAGATGAGTCTGATCACAAAGAAATGGATTTCGATCGCATGAATTCGAAGATCAGATTTTGAGCTTAGGAAGTTATGATAGATTTGTTAGGAGTATATGATTACATAGTTTTTCATTTGAATTTTGCATTGTAAGGATATGTTTTCCGCTGTTTTATGAATAAAATAAATTTTGGTTTTTATCTTATTTGTTTATCCTTGCAATGAAATATATGAAAATTTGATGTTTGAATGTTTCTATGGATTTGATTCTTAATTATGTTATTTGTGGAAATGTCAAAAGTTTACCAAATAGGGAGAGTTTCTCATCGCCCAAGTTTCAATTGGACAGAAACTTGGAATCATGCAATGTGTATTGTATGATGAATGAAAAACTTTCACATTTGGGAAACTTAGACTAATTCTTTGACAAAGTGTCAATTGAAGAACTAGGAGATCGAGTACACTAGGTCGTACGTTGATCAAGTCTACCACAAGAGTGACAAAGATATTCGTCATGATTTACTAAAGTTTAGTAAATATGGTTATACTTATAAGATTGAGTATAATTCTGAGTTAACTGAAATAGTTTCAATCAATAGCAGAACGAATAAGAAGAATCAAGAAGGCAGAAAGATAAAAGTTTCTCCATTCTAAGAAGAAGGGAGAGTACCTTTTATTGTGTTTTATGATGAAGTCTTAATGATTAAGAACCATATCTCAATTGATCCTCTAAGTGAGTCTTAGTGCATTTGCATGTCTAAGAAGAGGAATCGAGAATTGTAGAAATGGTTAAATCAAAGAGTCAATCATACTTCGTTCCAATATCAAGTCTTAGAGTCAAGACTGTGACATTGAGTGAAAAGTCTTGAGTAGGTTTATAACACTCATCAAATGTGGAACTTGGAAAAGTTTTCCTATTCTTACACATTTGAAATTGGTAAGTTGTGATGCCCTGGATAAGACAAAGAACAACTAAGACCAATTTGTAAAGTGTTTTGTCTTGATAAATGCTTCACTAACTCTTGAATATTTGTTTTTCAAGAAATGTTTCTTGACAAGAGAATCTTATATGTCAAGGAGTCAGTGGGAGTCTTAATGGTCTTGAAAGGTTTCAAGAACAAACCAAGAATAAACCTTATCGATCATCACTAGCACACGACTTGAGGTTGACAGCCTATCATGTTGACATCATTTTGTTTCTGTGCCATTCCAATTGAATTAATTGTCTATGTGAGTTCTATGAGTTCTCATTTGAATGCATACTAAAGCCTTAGTCGATGGAAAGTACATTGATATGTAAGGACAAGTTACTAAACTACTTGGAAGACATGGTGGGCACTCGTGTTACCATAGGGCAAGAAATCAAGATTAAGAAAGTTCAGTCCATATGAGTTTGGATATGTCGCAAACCTTGGTTTTGGCAAATTCACAATGGATAGGAGCTCATACACCATAAAATCTAAGTGTCATAACATTCCCTCCTTCATGAAAAATGACTGTGAGAAAATGCTTTCACTAAGAGAGGTTTTAAGAAGATAGCGATTGTGAAAGTTGTATTCTCATATTCGATTATGGTTACGGCATCCCTTTCCATAGTTCGAATTGTGAGATCTGGCAATTAGTTTGAACATTTGGAACTTCGTAACATAAGTTCTAGATTGTGTAAACACACATATGAGCTATCTAAGCCAAAGGTGTATAAGTTTAAGAAGCTTAGATAAAGGCTTATCAAAGCATCTGGTATTAGAAATATGAATTTCAGAAAATTCAATAGGCATTGTTTTCTGGAAGTTCATTTGTTTTCTGAATACATGTCAAAGCTAGTGGGAGCATAAATGTTATGCCTATATGATAATCATCATGATAGTGGGAGCATAAGTGTTATGCTTGTATGATTATTATGGCGAGTATTGCAAGTTAGCAATATTAATTATAGAAAAACAAAGATTCAAATTTGCAAAGTTGCATGGGTTGAAAAGTTGTTTTGCTATAATTAAGGGAGAGAATATTATACTTCGTTTCAAAATCTAAAGCTTAGATTAAGAAATTTTAATATTTTCAGTCAAAGGGTACATTGTGTGTTCTTAAAATTCGATTATGATTATGACATCCCTCTTCATAGTTCGAATTGTGAGAACATGACACATAAAATATTATGGCAAAAGATTGGTAAAGTATCATATCTTTATGTAAGACATTATGCATCGTGTCCCATACGCTTCGGGTATAGGATCGATTGCAAAGGTTATAATATTTTACCATTCTAAAATTTTTCAAATGTCTAGCACATTAAGAGGGAAAAAGGACTAGAATGGATTTTGACTAAAATTATTAAACAACTATCAAAGGACGATCCAAAGTTCGCTGAGGATTGATCGCTTGTGAGTAGTTGGAAGTATGGTATTGGATGGACCATATCGACATTATTATGAATAGATAAGATTCTATTAAGAATGAGCTGTCATATGGCAAATGTGGAAATGTTTCCATATTGGGAATTGGATATTGAGAGTCTATGCCTAGATTAGAAACTTTTATGCAAGAAGGATGTTCAAAGGAATGTACTTTGAATGTGAGACTTCACATCTATGGAATTGTCTTGTAACAATTTCTAAGAAAGTACTTTGTAATTTCATTAGCCAAGTCTTCGTGATTTTTGTGCTATGACTTTACAAAAGGATCGTTGCGTAAAATGTTAGAATCTAGCATATTCTAATAGTAGCAAAGAACCTTGTGTTCTTACACTAACAATGGGGATTGAGGAATTATGAAATGAGAATCATTGGAAAAGTTTTCAATTGATTTGTTTTACAAAGCATGGACCACAGGAAACAAAGTGTGCATGCTTAGAGCATGGGACAATTGTTGTTGTAATTCAAGTAATGAGTTGATTATCCGAAACATTAAATGATAAATAATGAGTAATCAATATGGTGGATAAATAGAAATGTTTTATTTACTCTCACAAGTTTGGGGCCATATAGTATTAAGTATTATTGTTATGTTTTAGTTTGCATGTTTTGACTTCCAGAATAACTAGGTTATTCAAACATCCACAGTCGATCATACGTTGGAAGTAAGTATGAAGGAAGGCTGTCATGAAGAGCCTGTAGATTGTCTAAAAGTTTAGACATGGCACAAGTTTGCTGCAGAATTCATGAGTGCTTTGATAAGATTAGAGTATTGGACTAAACCCACGCTCGCTTGGATCACTTCATGGTTTTATCACGAGTGATTAGTGAGACGATAATATTGTATATTCTTGAAACCGAGACGTGTGAGTTGTTATTTGTTGGTCGGTTGCACATTGATAATAAGTAAACGCACCAGTAACTTGGTGTAATAAAACTTGTTGTTGTGTGTGATTCGATCAGTAAATGCAAGCGAGCATATGAGTCAAAGTTTATCCATTCCTTTTACCCAAAGTAGGATAAAAGCGATATCTGTGGGCCTCTCGATGATTTAGTGATGACAACTAAGCGCTTGGCCAAGCCGGGACTAAGTTGATGTGTTCAATTGTAGTCTGTTATTAGTCGTCATAAATCGGAAGTCGGGAAACAGTATAGAGAGAATGATTGAAATTCATGTCTTTTGTCTATACGATATCTTGAGAATGGAGGAATATATAATCCCTTATCTAGAGGACACGTTATTTGATAAGATCAGAGTTGACAGCGGTTTTTGAAAGCTACGATTGCTGATCAGGTTCTGAAGTCATACGGAAAATAGTTATTAGACTTATCCAAGTGGGAGACTGTTGGATTAGTGTCTAAGTCCATAACTATTTTGGTATGTACTTGACCCGATTATGAGCATGGTCCTTTTGGGTTGCCTTCACCATAGCAATATGTAGGATGATTTAAGGAGAGAAAGGTTTAAATATGATTTATTAATATATTATGAGAATAATATATTAAATGAGAAATCGTATTGCTTAATTAATATTAGTCAAGAATTAATTGATAATTAATTTTGTGGCTAAAAGAGATTAATTAAACTCAGGGGACTGGACTGCAATTATTGGATAATTGAGTTATTGGGCTAAGGAATGCTAAAGGATCAAGGGGTGAACGAAATTATGATGGAAGCCCATCATATTTTCGTCCATGGCCTTATCCAGAAGGTTCCATGGGCTGCTTAGAGTTTAAGCTGTCCATTAGGGTTTTGACTGAAACCCTAGCAGCCCACACAAGTATATAAAGGACCCCTTAGGCCCCAAAAACGTGGAAAACTGATTCTCTAGGGTTTCCAGCCGTTTTTGGTGCCTCCCCTCTCTTCTCCTCTTCATCCAAGTTGCATAAGGTGTTTGTGACTCCATTAGAGGTGCAGCACTTGAGGCACTAAGCTTTCTAAGGCCGATCCAAGCAAGGAATTGATTGTTATTACTATATAACAATCAAAGGTAATTCTATAAACCCTAATTCAGTTCATAATATGTTAGATCTAAGTTTATTAGTCTTGGATTCAAAGCATGTACAATAGAGAAACCTAGATCCAAGCATTAGGTTTGTATGAGCACATAGGATTGTTCTTATGCCTAAAACCCATCACCTTTTAGAGAGAGTTTTGAGTCGAGGAGTAATCTAGGAGAGATACCTACATTTGCATTAAGTAATCTACTAAGAGACTATTTTGATATCCATAAGGGATAGAGTACTTGCGAATTAGGATCCTAGGAGGAGGACTTGGGGAGACTAAGGGTTGGTGTGGAAGGTAGTATTGGGCCCGTACTACTGCAAGCACCATATCTGTATACGACCAAAGTAAGAACCTTAGGATACTATGGAGGGTCCAACCCAAGTTATGAAACTGGAGGGTCCAAGCCGAGTTGTGAGACTGAAGGGTCAAAGCCGAGTTGTGAGACTGGAGGGTCTTCACTGAGATATCGGATCGGGGGGTCCAACCCAAGCTGTGAGGCTAGAGGGTCTTCATTGAGACACATGACCGGAGGGGTCCTTATCGAGTATAGCCATGAGAGGCTAATTATTTGTGTGTGGTATTTTGTGGGAGTAACTAAGCTTCGTGCTTACAGTGTTGTGTGAAATGTGTTTCCAGTACCTCTCAGGATCGCGGGAAGGCGCCGACATGATTGTATACACCAGCTAGAGATTATGTTTTTGAGGATTCTGGGATATTGTCAAACATTTTATTGTCTTGTGTTTTGAACAACTTATGAACCTGGGTTTGAGAAATGTGAAATTGTGTTTTTTTTGGTTTTAAAAATGAAAATTTTATTTGAAAATTTTATAGTGTTAGACTGAGTATGCAGGGCATACTCAGCACGTATGTGCAACATACTTGCTTGAAGGCTTGTACGCTAAGTGTACCTACTTGTACATCCAATGTACTCACCCCCTTCATCGCAAAACTTGATTTCAACACTTACTCCCTTAAGACAAAGCTCCAAAACATAGATCTCACTTCATTGCATAATTGTAGGAATGCATGGAAGGAATATGGATGGGTCCAGGTTGGTGGTGGAGGTAGGGCCTATCTGCCTGTTCTTGTCTGATAAAAGGCTCTGGGGTTCAAAGCATGACATGAACACTTGATTAGGATATAGTTGGATGCAGGTTCGACACATGTCGATTTTAGATGGTATGGTAGAGGTATGGTAAAACCATGAGCTCTGATCATGGAAGAATTGAGGTGTCGTAAGACTGTAAGGTATCCATATCATACACTAGATTGGCAGATAGTGTGGGAGTGTTATAACACTATGTGGCAGTCGTAGTATTCAACAGGGTATTAGACAGTTATAGAAATGTTGTAAGTCTACGATGGGATCGTAGTTTTGACAGATTGAGATAGACCATCGTTGGGGGTTGTTGGTATAAAGGAGGATCAGTTTGTTCCATGGGTAAGGTGGACAGTATTGTTGGAGAGCATTTCTCTATAATAAGAAGAAGACCATTGGGTTCTGAGGCGAGGTTAGGCCTATATAGCTCTCAATGGAGTGAGACTCATGGGGGTGGATCGTTCATTGGTATAGACTTGGTGAGACACAGAGGCGAGGCCCGCCTAATTATGGCAGTACAGGTGAGACCTGGTGGAGACCGATTGGGTCAAGGTATTGGATCATGGTTTTACTAGGTTGATTATGTGGTTAGTGGGGTGGAAAAGGGTGATGCATTGGCTAGGGTAGCCTTAGTAGTTGGACTCTTAGGAGCCTGGTGGCTACACCAAGTGTGAGACTAACAGTCTCAGCAATGGTTTGGGGATTTTTTAAATCCCGGTTTAGTGAATGGATGCTGTGAATCGGAAGATTATGGGTGAAATGCAAGTGTAAATAATTGGAACTCAGGTTATGATTTATGTACCGAGTTGTCTTTTGGTTGATATCCACTTTAGGAATCTTAAGTGTATACGTACAAGATCTTTATTTCAGCAAGATATGAATTATGGAATATGTATGCGAAGGGCATTAGCTGAAAGGCTCAACGTCAAAAAAGGATGTTTCCAGTTATGATGGTAGAAAAGGCCCTTGTGATTGTGCTATGGAATGATTCTACCTGTGTGTAGGTCTGGCAAGTTATGGAATTTCAGAATTATAGGAGCAGATTATCGGTTTGGCAGTTAAGGAATGAACGAGTTGTTCAACACTAGAAGATATAACTCCCATATTGTCTCCTATTGCTCAATATGTTTAGAGATTCATTAACCTCAGCATGAGTCTTTTACTCGAAGGATTATCTAAACCTTTTTTATCAAGTGAAAAGTTTTCGGCAACATCAAATGGTCGGTGATTCTATTTTCCAAGGGAAACAACTAGGTAACTAGAAGTTGGATAATCAGTTTGGAATGCAAAGTGGAGTTGAATTAGAAGTGGTTCAGTATGGGTTGTATGCTCAGGGTGGCTTACTTAGTATGCATCAGAGTTGTGGTAGAATTGTTCAAGCTGGCTGATATACCTGGGATGGTAAGGAATGATTTCAAGAGCAAAATCTAATTTTAGTGGGGGAGAATGGTAACACCCGATTCAAAGTACTTTTCAGTTTAGATCCTTGGTGTGTTAATGTTTTGTAGAATTGGTCCCTAGGGGCAGATTTGCCAACTTTAGGAAAGTTAGAGTACGTTGGGCGTACTACTTGTACATCGGGCATATTGATGCAATTCTAGATCGCAGGTATTAACCACATGTGCGGGGTGTACGTGGTGTACACATGGCATACGTCAGCATAAGTGAAACCATAGTTTTTAGAGTTTTCACCCTATTTAAACCTTATGATAGCCTCATTTGGTCATGTTTAGCCAGCCTCCCCCTTCCTTTTTTAGAAATCAAAATCCTAGTGTGTTTATGTGAGTTTTGATCCTTAAAGAGTGTTTGTTGGTGGTTTGTGAAGGAGAAGCAGAAACGGATCACTTGGAGAGGTGTATTAATCTTGAAGATCTGAGGTTAGCTCATCATTTTTAAGCTTTTCAAGGTAAAAAGCTCACATTTTGATGACCCATGATTATAGATCTAGTTATGTTGTTATTCTATGCATTTTGAGTCCTTGTAGTGATTGATGAGCTTCTTGACTCACTCCAGAAGTATTGGTGCTAGATCTAGACTTCTTTTGCTCCCCTTTTTCATAAAAATGCAATCTTTACGGTGTATCTTGAGCAATGCATGTGTTAAGACCTTTGTTAAGCTCTTTTTGAGCTCTTGAGCCCCATTAAGCCATGCATGTGTGTAAAGTTGCCAACTTTATGTGATAAGTGGTCTTATGGAATCAAATCTCAAAGTTTGGCTTGAAGTCTCAATAGATTAAGTGCTTAATAAAGTGGGGTGGCCAACAAGGGAGTATGTTGGGCATACCAAGCCGGTACGCTGCACGTACTAGCCCTTGAGGGTGTACGTTAAGCGTACAAGCTGAGTACGCGCCCGCGTACTTAGCAGGTGGGCTTCAGATTTGGGTTTCTCGGTTTTGGTTCCATGTTTGGACCTTAGGAGATAATGGTCTTGTTGGGTCGTCAAGTTTCTATTTTTAGGATGATGCTTTTATATTGGGCTCTTTTGGATGAAGGCCCACGAAGGGATTTGTGCCCAATTTGGAAGATTGGACTATAATTGGGCATTAGGTGACCATTTTGGAATTGGGCTTTTTGTGTAATTAGGTTGGGCCTTAGCCTTGGGCCATGTTAGTTAAAGGGTAAAATGGACTTTTACCCTAGTTTAGACTCTTAGTTTTAGGTCGGAATCCAATTAGTATTTAAATGTTATTTGATGATGATAGCGTCAGGATTTTATCGGACTAGCAGACAGAGATTTATCTGAGTGACTCAGCAGCTGGAAGTGAGTTTCCTCACTAAGCTTAGTGGATCGAAGGCACCAATGCCATCCCATTGTTTTATGTTAGGAGGTCAGATGTTTGTGTGACTCTTGCATATGTTTTGCGTTGGTATGTATATCGAGTGAGGCTCGATGGCGGGCGGGGATCGATGACTGTATTGTATGATATTGCCATGGTCGTTATCGCATGTGTTTGTATGATGATATGTTTATATGTTTATATGTTTATATGTGTATCGGGCGGGGCCCGATGCCAGGCGGAGCATGATGATTGACAGGTCTGTATACCGAGCGGGGCTCGATGCCGGGTGGGGCCCGATGACGGGCAGCGCCCATTATGTGTTTATTATGTATGGTATGTGGTATTTTGGGGAACTCACTAAGCTTTGTGCTTATGGTTGTTAGTTTATGTTTCGGGTACTTCTAGTTCGAAAGGGAAGAGCCCAGGATGATTACAATGCACACACCATCTTATTCCGCATTTTGTGATTTACTCTAATGTTTTATGATGTACTGTTACACTTTGTTCCACTTTGATTTTTTGATAATGTTTTGGATTATAGTTTTATCTACTTAAAAATGAAATTTTTGATTCTAAATTTTGGAACGTTACAACAAATAAATAAAAAACCAATTGGAGTAGATAAGGGGTGAGAATTATTTTGCTTTGGAACCGAAAAAACCAAATCGAACCATAACCGATTTCGAAACCAAACTCTAGTCAAATTCGGTTTTTGGTTTGGTCTGAGACCATGTATACCGAATTTTGAATTTGGTTTTTTATTTGAATTTGGTCTCATGAAGATTAGACCAAAATGTACTGAAAACCGAATTGCATTAATTAATTAAAGAATAAATTATATTTTATATATTAAATAAAAAAAAGTTATATAACCAATATAAAATAAAAGACATTTTAACCCTTTTAGCAATTTAGGGTTTTCATTTTTCAATTTTCATTGACTATCACCATTCACGTACACTTTCCACTTTCCAATTTCACCTCCCGACTTCCACAATAATGTTACGATTGTCAATTCCTTTTTCTCGCTCCCGTTTTCACCAATCAGGCAATCGATGAGTACCGGCCACCTATAGTCCAACATCGCCATACTTCAAGAACTTTGAAGAACATTGCATGGTTGCGAGAGAGTTCAACACTTTGACTTCATAGATGGAATCAAAGTTTATATTTTTGTTTGAAACTTCGAAGTTTGGCAATCAACGACATAATCAACTGTTTTAGATGTATAAATGAGATCAAAGTTTGGCAAGCAATTAGGAATAACTTTTGAACTTTATGTTTTATATTTTTGTTTGAAACTTGGAAGTTAAACTTTCTAGCTAGTACTAGTACCATTTTATCCTTTTATATGTGAAACTTTATATCTTTATATTGGAACTTTAGTTTTTTATGTTTGAAACTTTCTAATTTATGTTTGGAAATTGCAACATTGAATTTTTCTAAGAAATTATTTGGTTTCATCAACAGAATTGGAATTCGGTTTTAGGTTTGGTTTAGAGGGATTTGAATTCCGTTTGGTTCGGCTCTTGATTCAAAACGAAGAAAACCATAAACCCATCCTGATTTTAATATTCTTTGCTGAATTTAGAAACACAGATTATAAGAAAAAGTCGTGGTTCACTGCCTGCCTGCTGGTCAGACTTGAAACACAAAAGGTATATATATATATATATATATATATATATATATATATATATATATATATATATATATATATATATATATATATATATATATATATATATATATATATATATATATATATATATATATATATATATATATATATATATATATATATATATATATATATATATATATATATATATATATATATATATATATATATATATATATATATATATATATATATATTTCACTGCGGTGGTCAATTTTCCAAACACCAACAAACATATTGTCTATTGTGAAACAGGAATAATAAAAACCAGTGACTCGGTGACAAAATTAGGACGTGGTGATCAACTTAAAAACTCAACAAAATCATACATAATTTGACTGTGGTGAACAAATTTACAAACACAAAAAAGCATATCTCCGATTAATTATGATGAACACCCAAAAGAGGCTCCACCCAGGCTAAAACTGCACCCGATGGGGAATTCACCAAGGACGGGCTTGCAATGGAACTTCCAAATTAGAATCACCCAAGGTAAAACTGATTGACATGACCAGCCATCACTGTGTAACTATTTTACCAGAATCCATACTAATACCATTTATGCAATTGACACCTAACTCATAATTCGCTTTTGAGGCTTCACTCAAAATCAAAATGGCAGTGAAATTTGATCTTAAGCTTCCCCTGTAGGATTTGCAACTCACCTGTCCACTGGTCCTTCAGCGTTCAGATCAATTCCATCCATCTTTTACACTGTTTGTAGATATCGTATCATTAGTACTCATATCGATGAATAAGTTCATCAGGATATCCATCATCATATCACTCTACTGAAGGTACTTGAAATATGTTTCGTTAGCATAGTATCTTGGTTTATGCTAGCAATAGTTAATAATACTAGCTAGACTTGGTTGATCAAATACTAGCATACATATATGAGAATCCTTTCTTGATGCCGGCTGAAACATAGAAACATGAATTACAGAAGTATAAAAACTAAAGGTACTTGAAATATGTTTGGTTAGCATAGTCTCTTATGAAGTATGCTAACAAGATATTTGCAAATATATTCCAACCTACTAAAAACCATTCAAACCGTTATATAACACCAGATACCAGAAGCCCTGTGTTATTCATAATTTTCTTCATTTGTAGAAATCAACGACGAATCACTGATGAGAATATGACATCTCAACTTCTGATAAGGTGGACCATGCTCAACTGGGAACAAAATTAGTTGCAGATGTGTGGATGGAAATGAGCAGAAACCCTAAAACAAGTTGCAGTCAATATTTTAGTTATTAATCCATTGACCAAACGCCTAAAGTCTCTGCATGCCCTTTTTCATTTTTTTTTTCTTTTATTTGAAAGATCATGAACACCTAAGTTATTGGTAAAACTTTGAATTGAAGATTAAGCGTTCATGTTCCTTTTCAGATTCTCAAATCTTAATTATCTGATCTTCAAGTCATTTAGATAGAGGTGTCGCACTATAAAATCAATACTTCAAATATGAAAAACTTCCAACACATAAATTTTACACCTTCAAGCTCTAGTTTATAACAATAGCCTTCAAGCATCGCCATATTATTCTTATATAGTTACTATATTGGTGGCGACTGCGGACTAGGACTTGCATATACGATACATGAATAATACGCATATATAGTGACTGCAGAAATTAATTCCACAAATCATGATCCATTGAGTTTCCTGCAGCCTCTTCGCTATGAAAGTCAAATCGGGGAGGGCTAAGAAGCATCCCTTCGGCCATGTTCGCAAGTACATTGGGCATATCAAATATCATATCTTCATCCACAAACCCACCCCCTCCAATCAATGGCTGATCGACTGTAGCTACACCACTACCATGAGCACCCAGGAAAGCATCCATTGCTGCACCTGCTGCTCCAGCTGCTCTAGCAGCAGCTTCTTGGATGTCACGTGGGGCGGAAGAAGCTGGCACAGGCAATGAAGTTGCTGAATTTGGGAAGTTAAGCTCAGCACCTCCACCTTTGAGCGCCAGTGCTGCTACATCATAAGCCACCGCAGCCATTTCAGGAGTGGGAAATGTACCAAGCCAAATACGATTTGGTGACTTAGGCTCCCGGATTTCTGAAACCCATTTCCCACTACTTCTTCTTTGCCTTACTCCCCGATATTTCGGGTGTTTTCCAGAAGAACTTGCAGAAGGAGAAATAATATCATTTTTCCACATTCCTTTTCGTCTTAGATGCTTGCATGAAAATATAGAACTGTGTTTGGGGATGAAGATCACCAGCGTAGCCATGCAAATATATATAGGGATTATCGCGAACTGTTTAGGGTTTAGGAACGACAATTGCAAACCAGTAGGAGATGAACTGCGTTTGTGAGGTTTTGAGGTGTAAGGCAAAAATTCGGATGATGTAGTTCCAAAAGCCAAATAGCAATATCAATCCCAGTACCATATAGTTGCAATCAATATTTATGGGTTAGAGTGTGACATTAGAGGTGCGATATGACGGGTTGATACTTGATAGGCACTTCGGTAATTACACTTCACCGCTTCCAAGATTGATGACTTTCGCATATTAGCCCTTGGACCATTCCTTTCTCAGCTTTAAAATATGCACAAGATTGAATTTCTAGGTGTTTTTGCAAAAACATCGTCTATGTGGCAACAGTCATTTAACTGTTAAAACATCTAGCACAAACTACCACTTGTATGAAAAATGCTGTGTGCAACTCATGTGAACGTCTTATCAAGTACAATTTAGTTTCTCAAAAGATGTTTGAGTAACCTTTTGTCCATTTTGACCAACGAATCAAGTTTATCGGTGCATAGTATATATATATATATATATATATATATATATATATATATATATATATATATATATATATATATATATATATATATATATATATATATATATATATAGCAGATTCGACATCTTTATTATTAAGATCAGTTCTTCGTATAGATAAGATACAATCAGTAAAATCGTGGGATTCATATGTATATGTTACTACATAATCTACATTAAGGTAAACCCTAATGTAGTAGAGTACGTCGTTGTGTCAATTGTCTTTGTGACAGCACGTCTTCTTGTGAAGACAAAACTCTTTCTTAATGAAAGAACAATTTGGAGAACTCTCTGTGTCATTTACTTTATATTTTTTATTTTCTTAGATTAATTGTTACTATTGTCTTTATACTTGAAGTGTATCTGATCAATACAAACACTCAATTGGTTTTAGAACAGGCTTGTGATACACTCAAGTAATCATGTTGAATCCTAAATCCTTTAGTCTCAACAAAATTATTCCCTTTGATGGACACAATTTCTCTTTGTGGAAGACAAAGGCCAAGGTTGTTCTTGAAACCATTGACTATGAGATGAATATTCTTGTTGAAAAAGGTCCTCGTGTTCCTATTTACCAACCCATGGCCAACAATGCTCTCGTTGGCCCTCTAAAGCAAAAGCCAGAGACATGTTATGATGACGATGACAAGAGACTTCTTAGTCTTGAAGTGAAAGTCAGGTTTGCTATTGGAATCTCTTTTCCCTACCATGTGTATCATCTCGTACAAAATTGTGAATCACCTCAAGAGATGATGGATACACTAATAGTGTCTTATGAAGGCACCGTGGAAGTCCAAGCCACAACCATCAACAACCTGAATTGGAGATATGAGCATTTCTTCGCTTAACAAGGTGAGTCACTTTCCCAAACCTTCAATAGGTTTAACGTCTTGGATAATGATATGCGCAAGTTGGGAATCATCAAGCACTCAACTTATTTGGTTTTGAAGTTCTCGATTCTCTTGGGAAAAGTTGGGCACATCACGCTGATGTTCTTAAGAATGGTGAAAATATCGATACGATGGATCTGAATTCCTTGTTCAATAATCTGCGAAATTATGAAGAGACCAAAGCTCTTTGTAAATAAATTCTGAAGGAATCAAGCTAACAAAAGTATGTTGCTCTAGTGTCTCGAAAGGCAAAAATGAAGCAGATCAGCGAATCAGACAATTCAGATCAGGGTGAGGAAAGTGATGAAGATCATACTGATAAAATTGTTGCCAGCACTGCTCTTATTGTCAAACGTTATGAAGAAAGCAGATCAAACAGGGTTTGCATAATTCAGCTTAAAGGAAACAGTTCAACAAGGAGATCATATTTAGAGAAGAGAAACTCAGGTAATTGCTTTGATTGTGGAATCCCTAATCATTTTGCTGGGGATTGCAATGAGAAGAATAAAGTCAATGTCTGGAGAATTATGAAGTTTTGATACAAAAAGCTTGTATCCCATATGAAGGAGGAAAACATCTCTCTGTCGTAAGCCTTCATTTCAAAACAAAAGGATAATGAAGAATGGGTGGAAGAAGAGGAGACATATGAAGATGAGGGGCTGAATGTTAAGAGTCTTATGGCACTTGTCAATGATTCCCCTGATGACACATGACCGGTTACAAGTTTCCCTTAATAGATTTTGCAAAGAAGGATGGTCCAATGGTAACTTTTTGTGACAATAGTGGAAGATCTATTAAAAGTGTTGGAACTTTTGAATACAGGACGATTAAGTTGGAGGATGTGTTTTATGTTGAGGGTTTGAAAGGCAACTACATCTCCACCAGTCAGCTTTGTGATGCTGGTTACAAAGTTCTTTTCAACCGTCATGAGGGAAAAGTGTTTGATACTGAAATAAATATTGTGCTTTCTACACTAAGGGACAATGATATTTATATGGTTTGATTTTATTAGTTTAAACATTGATACTTTATTTTGTTTTTGCTTCAGGCTTTGCTACTCTTAAATTTCTAAACATAAGTTGCTACACTTTTAGTTTATTTTTGTTTTCATGCATTAAAATTTCCTTTTATTATCTTACCAAACGACTATACTTTGTAAATTTTTCTACTAACGTTTCCTACATGTTCTTCTCTATTGGTAGTGACCTTATCTGACTAAGCCTAGTTTGAACGGATCAACATGTCATCCCTTGAATAAATCATACTCCTTGAAAGAGCTAGTTGACATTAACTATGCATCTTTTCTTCAACACCACCTGCCCTCTCACCGATGTTGATGCTCATGTTGATGAGAGCAGATGGGGGATAATTGTGCCACAAGGTGCTCTTCTAGACACATATCTCTCTTGTATTGAACAACCTATTTCGGTTGCAGTGAGATGAAGTGGAGTTCCATGAAATGGCACGCCTAATTTTAGAGACGCTGCCACTGTAACTCCATCACCTCAAAGATCCAGAGGCGTCTTCAACAAGACAATACTTCTCTTCCTTCATGGATCACAATGAATGGAACCTTCGAGTGTTGTCTTGGTGACTCTCATAAATCAAAGGCTAAAAAGATTGGAACCCTATAACTCATTGGTTACAAATATCGATTCATGGTCTTGCTTTGTTCTTGGTCAACATGAAGCTTGGAATCAATCTGTAGGATCTCAACAATTAAAGACGTTTTATCTTGTTGTTTACGATGAATTGTGTTTTTTATGTGATATGGTTGATCTTATTTGTTCTCTTATATAGCCAAAATTCAAGTGGTTGATATCTCTGAAAATGGAAGTGCATTTATGACCTTCAATTCTTATGATTTATTTGATGGAATGAGTCTTTATCACTTTTCTGTAAAAGTTGCACATATTTTGCCTTTAGAATATTTCCTTGCTTGACTAACTCTTTTGTTTGTATTTGTATATTTTTTTAAAGGGGAATCTGATGGAGGCTACTCTAAGCCTAGTATGCAACTTTTTACACATCATCGTCCCTAGAAGTATGCTTCTATATGTGTAAACTTTATAAGTGAGATTGTATGGTCCAAATAAAAAATTCGATTGAATGGCTAGGGTGATTATTTTTCACTAATCATCTTTACCTAACGTTGTCCCTGGAAACATGCTTTCCATATTCATCAAGTCTCATGTTCTGCTGAAACATTAAACATAACCCAATGGCTTACACTGATTGCACAATCATCAGTGTAAGAGATAGTTGTATGGTCCTTAAATGACAAAGGGTTGTTCATGTCCCTGACCTCCTAGTCTGAGGTATAATGTGGTACCATTATGAGTTAACGATGAATCTTTGATTTTAGATTGCAACTTACTCTATGATACGGAAGTTTAAACCACTTCTTGTTGATGAGTTAAACTGTAAATGATTCATGTTGATTCCATCTCAGCGTGACTGAAACAATCCATTCTCTCCTTTATATGATTGATAAAACTTAACGATTAACTATCATATACCACACACTGATGCTAGTTTGAAACTCTGTGTCGATGGTTAGTCTATGTATCGTAGGCTATCACATACACCAATCCATTCTTGCCCTTATATTGTTCTTTAAAACTTTATGATTCAGTGTAATGTACCATATGCAGATGAGAGCTTGACAAATTTGTGTTGATGGTTAAGCTAAAACACCACAACTTATCACATGCATCACACCACTCTTGCCTTTTTCTTATAATAAAAGTGATTAAGTGATTAAAGAGTCAACATATGAAACCACATGCTGATGAGATCTCGTAATACCATGTCGGTGAATGGTAGTTTAAGCCCACATTATAATGAGACATTACAAACCTAACGTTTCAAGGCAATCACTAATCGTTTATGTTGATGTTCATTACCATTGATGACATGCACTGATGTATCTTTCTTATCTCTATGGTAACGTATTGGATAAAGATTAAAAAGTCCACCATTATCTTGGGATACGAGACTTTTACAGAAAATATATCTTCATTCATGATTACGTAAAAAGGAAGAAACTTTTTTGGGTATAAATTGGGAATTCTCCATCCTAGGAGACTTTTACAAGCTACTCAAGCATTTAGCTCTTTATATCTCGAAAAAGAATCTCTCAACCATCTTCTCTATAAAAGCTCTCACCATGTCAAAGCCTTTGTATGAGTTCGTCCTCAGCACCAATGTCATCAAAGGTCCTCACGCTCCTGACTTTCCCATCATCATTCAATTGACCGATTTGAAGTTATTGGATGACGTCCCGAAGCAGTTCGTAAAGTCAGGAATCAAAGATTTCATCAACTACGTCAATAGTTGTCCTCAACGATATGCATTATGTGACTTCTCAGATCCATACTACCCTAAACAAGTATGTGAGTTCTACTATTCATGTTATGTTGATAAAGATGCTCAAACTATTATTAGAACCATTAGAAATGGTCAATATAGGGTTATTATTGATGTGGAATCCTTTCGAACTACTCTTCGTCTTCCTTGATTTGGAAACTACTTCTGAAGAAAGTTGCAAATCTGTTCGTGAAAAATTAGGGTATAATTTAAAACTTCAGGGCCTCACTCGTGATCCATACAAGAACACTCTTCGTCAGTGTTTTAATCTAGGATGGAAGTACTTAACAAGTATGATTGGAAAATGCCTTGGACACAAGAGTGGCAGTTTGGATCAATTGAATCTCTTTTAGCAAAGGATCTTATACTCTATTGTTTACAACAAAAGACTAGATTTTGCTCAACTTTTTCTTAATCGAATGATTGACTCTTTACTAGGAACAAGAAGCCATTGCATGTTCCTTATCCTTGTTGGCTTGATCTGGCCTTGTTTCGAGATGAAGGCTATGTTGAAAGTCATGGTATTATCATTCCAATTCCTTCCCTTTCCTCAAAGATTATTAATTCCGCTCCATCTCAGGGTGACTTGCCTATTACAATGAGGATGCAATAATGGATTGAAAAAACCCTATGTGATTGGATCCTGATACTTTTATGATAATGAGGATGAAGATAGAGAAGTTGGTAATAAAGAAGGGGCTGATGAGGAAGAAGAGATTGATAAAGATGAAGAAGAATCAATCGGTGATAAGGGAAAAGACTTCGCTAAGGGAAATAATTGTCCTCCAAGGATGAACAAGCATATTTGTTTCCAATATACTCCTTCACCCACTCCCTCTGTAGATGATGTTGCATACTGTGGATCAACCCCTCCTTTTATCGAAACTGTTGAACCATTGATCCAAAAGAAGCAAGCGTCTCCTCATCCTCAAGTTGAGATTGTTCCTCCTATACCAACTCATTTCATGACTGCTGCCTTTCATCAACTTAATCAAGAAAAATCCAGCTCTAACTTTCAAGCTGTTGTGCTTTCCCAACTTTCTCTAATTGTGCAGATTACTCAATCAATGGGTAAAAGGTTGATTAAAGTTGAAAGACATGTGGTTAGAATGAATCGACTTATGGCTTTGGGTGATGATCATGATGATGATGATATGGTTATTGATGCCACACCACCAAAATCTCCAGGTGATAATCCTCCTCCACCTCCACCTCCATCAACAAATCCTCATTCACTATCTCATTCTCCTCCTCACACTCATCCACTTCCTCCTAACTTTCCTTCCCAATATAAAGATGCCAAAAGGGGAAGAATAATCAAGGGGGTCCTCAGCCAATGCAAATGCAGGTGGTGATTATACCAACTGCATCTCAGCCTGAGATGACTGGAAGGGTTGACATTAAAGTTGATCCTCAAAAGGAGATTGTTGTTGTTGATATTCTAGACACTAACGCAACAACTGATTATCAGCCCATTCCTAACATTGGTGACCAATCAGAGACTGATGAATATGAAGTGTTTCTTCATCTTGGTTTCATGCCACACGCTGATGTGCCTTTCAATGTTGTACCCTGATTCTTACTTTGAGGGGGAGATTCCTAAAGAGGTTCCTTGAGGAACTAATAGTGACATTGATTCTAACAATGATCAGCACAATCCTTGAAAGAGGAAGGCTTCCTTCTCAAGGGAAGCTCATGATGCTGAAGCTGGAAGCTCTTCTGTTGTTGTTAGTGATCCTTCAGCACCTCATCCATAAGATAAAAGCAAGCTCATCTTTGATCTAAATGAATTAGTAGAAAATTGCATGTTAGCTATAGAGGAAGTTATAGAAATCATGTTAGAGTATAATGTTGTTGTTCGACAAAAAAAGAAGAAAGAAAGGAAGAACGTCTATCTGCCAAACTTCCTCAAGCTTTTGCTTCCTTTCATGAGAGTGCTAATGTTCAAATCACTGATTATCGAGTCAAGAACATCTTCAATAATAATGTAGAGAAACAACACATAGTTTCTGACCTGAATGATCGGATCGATAGGAAGAAGTCTATAGAGATTATTACTCGTAGAACAAGGCATGATCCCATTGTCAAAGTGAGTTGCACCAAACCAAGGAATGAGTCACTGAAGCTTTACTTGGTTAGAAAGAAAACTAAATATGAATATACTAAGTGCCAGTGTATCAAACTTATCAGCATCAGTGCATAGTATAGTTATTCTATTGTAATCTTTTACATATTAAGAAATGATCTAGATAAGTATATAATAGATAGGAAATCTGGTATCTTTATTATTAAGATCGGTTTGTAGTATAGATAAGATACAATCCCTTAAATCATGGGATTGATATGTATAGATTAATATAAAATCTACATTAGGGTAAACCCTAATGTAGAGAGACTTCAACTTTGTGTCAATCATCTTTGTTACAACCCATCTTCTTAGTGAAGACAAAACTCTTTCTTGGTGAAAGAACAATTTGGAGAACTATCTTTGTCATTTACTTTGTGTTCTTTATTTTATTAGATTACGTTTTACTTTATTTTTTTCCTTGAAGTGCATCAAATCGATACAAACTTTCATGAATTATATGGTCTTTCCCATTTGGGTGCCAATTTTCCTACATTAGGATCCTTGGTATTTTGGAATGTCTTCCTAAGGACCAAGTCACCTACCTAGAATCATATGACATTGATGTTCTTGTTATATCCTTTAGTGATCCTTTGTTGATGAATAACAATATGGATCCTAGCAAGATCCCTGATTTCATCGATAACGTCAAGATCTTGGGCTAGGATCCTATACTTGTTCTCTTGATCCTGCAATTTTTATTTCGCCGTTGGGATCACTACTTCAGGAGGGAACATGACTTTCGTTCCAAACACCATGGACTATGGTGTTTGGCTAATGGGTATTTTTGTAGTGTTCATATCTTCCCATAGGAAGAAGGGAAGTTCATCTGCCCATCTTCCTTTTTTTCTCATCTAACCTTTTCTTTAAATTGATGAAGATAATCCTACAATTGGTATTTCTCCGTTGGGATCACTACTTCAGGAGGGAACATGACCTCTGTTCCAAACACCATGGACTATGGTGTTTGGCTAATGGGTATTTTTGTAGTAGTCATATCTTCCCATAGGAAGAAAGGAAGTTCATCTGCCCATCTTCCTTTTATCTCATCTAACCTTTTCTTTAAATTGATGACGATAATCTTGTTGATGGATTCAGCTTGAACATTAACTTGAGGATGGGCAGGAGTGGAGATTGTCATTTTAATTCCTAACTCGTGTAAATGTCTCTAGTCCTCTTGCTTATGAAATGGGATCCATTATCGCATATGATCTCGGTCGGGTTCCCAAACCTAGTCAAGATATTACATTTGATAAACAAGACTACCTCCTTGTCTCATATCTGAACAAACGATTCAGCCTCTATCCATTTCGAAAAGTAATTCGTCATCACTAGCATGAACACCTTTCCTCCAAAAGCTTTTGGTAGCTTGCCAACTGTATCCATTCCCCATTTCATGAATAGACAAGAGGAAATGATATGATGCAATGGTTATATAGGTTGATGAAGGATGCTGATATGTCTTTGACAAGCATCACATCTTTGGGCATGCAAGAAAGCATCCATTTTCATTGTTGGCTAGTAGTATCTTGTCCTTAACACCTTGGAATATAAGGATATGCCCCCAATGTGGTTGCCATAGTCTCATTCATGTATATCTTTCATCAAATATACATTCATTAGTTGATGTTTTTTGACAATTACCAAAGTCTTGTAGAGATGATGTCTTTTGTAGATTCTAACCTTAACATCTCAATAATCTGACTCAAAATCTCTATTAGAATATCATCAAAAGAACTACAATTTCTTGTATTCGACATTCTACTTACAAAATACACATTGCATTAGTTGATTTCAATTTTTTTTTCTAAAAAGAATAGGCATAATTGTGAAAAACAGGGTAAGGAAAAAAACCTTAATTTACGATACTCAGGTCATCTACTAGGTACCAGAGTCACTATAATTGGGGAAAATCAATTTTCAGAGCGATTTCCTATCGACAATTTGGGGGTTTATATGTTCGTTTGCAGTTTTACACTCGGGAAGATTTGAGACATTCTGAACAGTTGAAGAACTGAAACGACGTCATGACATTACAACCATCATGGCGCCTAAACAATGTAGAGTGTAAAAAGAACAAAGTGCCCTTGGAATCATTCCAAATATGGGATTACTAAGGGTGGTTGTGTCAAAACAAATTATTCACACATTATAACTTTTTGATGAGTGGAAAAACTCTTTGATCGTTTAGATCTTATACAGGTTAATCAGAATTATGCAAACAGAAATATCAAACACGAGAATGAATCAAAATAAGCTGAATGATTCAATAGATTCACGCCTCAACAGAGCTCGATTAAGAACTTCGACTGTAGAGGCTTTTTAGGGTTACAATCGATAAAATGTATTTGCTATGAATGATCAACTCCAAAATCTTACGTACAAAGATGCATGCAAGCATCTATAAATACTAAACCCTAATAATTAAATCACGGATGGACAGGCCCAATCCGGATACAAAATTGGACTAAGGACCGAGCCCAAGATGCATCACATAATGGACCCTACAATCTCCCCCTTTGCGTCAATTGGAGCGAGACCCTACTTTGGCTTGCTGGATCCTGCTGCAGGAACTTTCTTCGTGGTATCGAACATACAAGGAATGATGGCAAGAATGGTTTGTCTGAAACGAATGTACCACAGTATCATATCATTGAAATACTTTTTTTCATCTTCAAAATTCTGCTTGCACCGATTAATGATCCCCAGAACATGCTCCAAACACGAAGTGGTATATAGATGCTTGTCAGCCAAGGCGAACAGACATTTTTGGCCTTCATTTCTGGTGAACATGACTGAGTTTCGCTTTGGATCGATCCTCCCCATCTGCATGTTATTCAAATCACTTGCAGAACCAACTGGGGAGATGGTGGGCTTCTTCTTGAAGACACTAGCAATTTCCTGATCCATCTTAGCAACCTCCATGACGTAGCAAGCCAACATCCTCTTGAAGTGATCTATGATCCGCCCATACTCGGCTTCATTGGTGAGGAGGATGTTATGCAGGATGATCCAGTCGTGTGGATTTAGGTTAGGAAGATCAGCAAGTGAAAGGGCATGTTCGGCTTTAACCAACCCCCTCAATACTTTGAACCTGGCATTTGTGAAGTTACCCTCTCGAAAGGATTTGAGGACCCGAACGTTGACAATCTTCTGTGCACTCCACGTCTAATACTGAGGCTGAACAGACCTCAGATAAAAGTCAATAAGCTCCCTATCGATCTTCGGGTGAGGATGAGGGACTTCAGCAATGTGGGAAAATGCATGAAATATAAAGGCCTTTCGGGTCAAGGGCATGTTGAATTGAGAGTCGACAGAATTAACCCTGTCCAAGGAGATCACAGGTTCAAGCTAGAGGGTGTTGGGGGTCTCGATAGCTTCTTTGATAAGCTTCTCGAGAGTCCATGGAGGGAATAGGGTTTTTTGACTTTCAAGGAGATCATGAGCCTCCTTCATCTTCCTTTCGTTTGCTTCTGCCTCTCTAGCGATCTAAGCACTCATGTCTAGATCCTTATCCCTGGCCTGTTTCTTCAAGATATTAGCAATGGTTTCTTTGTCACCATCGCCATCACTGTCATCCAGAGCCTTTATCCCTTTATCTTGAGCACCCGAACCTGAAGCATGACCAGTTGTTAGTGGTTCGGTTGCTTTAGTTGAAGCTGATGTAGAAGTAGGAGGCGGTTGAGATTGATTTTCTCCCTTTGAAGCTCCTTCTCCCCCTTGTTTTAGATGGGCCACGTACTCAGGAAGCCCCTCAATTTTGCTGAGCAAGGCAAGGGCAGGAGCAAGCTTTTCAGCAAGCGTTCGCCTCACTGAGTAGTTGAGAATTGGGTCGTGTGCTTCAATAATGTTGGAGAGGGCTCTGTGGACATCCGAAACACAACTCAAAATGACCGCTCGCTCAAATCGAAGAGAATTAACCTCCTTTTCTGATTGAGAAAGCTGAAGACTCTTGATCTTTAGAGCAGTTGTTTTGCGTGCAAGCGCATCCATCACAGAGTTTTCCGAAGCAAGATCTTCTTGGAGCTTGGTCAATCGCTCCTCAACAACTGTCTGGAAAGATTTATTGTCAACTTCAAGAGTCTGACGAAGACCGGCAAAGAGTTGCTTTTCTGAAGCAAATGAAGTAGCCAGCTTCTCAACAACGGAATCAACCTTCGTTGCATTAGATTCAGCTGCCCCCTGTAAAGACTGTAAAAAGAATGTTAGCATCATGAAAGAGTTTTTCGACTTTTTCGGTCGCAGCAGCACAGGCCTTTGTGGATGCCTCTATAGCAACAGTGGCAGATTTGATAGAAGCTTCATGAGCCTTGGTGAAAGTATCAACCATCCCCTGAATGCCAGCCTCTGAAATATTAGACCGAGAGGAGGAGGAGGAAGCGACGAGACTATCAATTTTCTCATGAAGTTCCTTGATGTGCTTTTTGGTGACAGGAGCATCATCGTCATCATCGCTTTGAACCTGGAAGGGACTGTAGTAGACAGAATCAAAGGTCATGTCTTCCCCTCCAAGAAAAGTCTCGGTATCGGCTGAGTGATTGGGAGATGAAGGAGAAGGTGGAGGTTCGGTTATGGGAGTAGGTTTAGGTGTGGAAGTATGTTCAGTTGCAGGTGTATGGTTGGGTGCTGAAGTACGTGCCCCCGTATCAGATACGTTGGTTCGAACTCCAGTGGTTGTTGTTGTTGTAGTGTCTGAGAAAATGGGAGGTGGTACAGGAATAGAAGTGGGTGGAATATGAGTAGTGGAGGTTATGGGGGGAATGGAAATAGAGATAGTGATTGGGGGAGGGGAGACAGGTTTGGTTGTAACTGGTACCTCATGTGAAGGCGAATGAGGAGGAGAGTCGCCTCGAAACGACTCCTCTGAGTCTGAACTCTCATCATCTGATTCACTGGAGGAAGAGGCAAGAATGAGTTTTTGCTTGGGCTGGGTTTTCCTCTTCTTTGGTGGAGGTGATTGGGCTACCTTCATTGGTTTTCTCTTTTTAGGAGAAGGGCCTTTCGCCCCTTTGACCACTTTCTTGTCTTTCCCTTTTTCTGGTTTCTTGCCCCTGGGAGCAGGTTTGTCGGCGTCATTGATAGACTGAAGCATCTCTGGAGTGAGCTCTCTGGGACCTGAAGGAAGAAACTCCTTGTAGGTCTTGATGATGCGCCTCTCCCCTGATACACAAGCATACATAGACTCTGGAATAGAGCCAACAAATAGGAACTTGGAAGGATCCGTCACAATGATCTTCGTAGTGTGGAATACGCCAATAGAGGAGAGTGGAGAAGTAGCCACAATCGGAACATGATACTTGTCCATTGCCTATTTGGTGACGAGCGTCCAGAACCTGGCATAGGAAATTTGAGAATGGCGAGAAGTAGAGGCAAGGCTTTGGATTAACTGCTGCCATAGAACTGAGCCATAGTTGAGATTGACACCATTGTACAACCCATAGAGAATCGTCATGAACAGACGACTTGCCCCATCAGAACCTGCACTCCTCTCTGGTAGCCCCTGGAACGGTATCGTGAAAAATCCATTCCACTGAGGAGGAAGACACGACTTCTTGAACTTCGTCACGGTGGTAAGGATTTCAGTGTAACCCATGTTGTAAAACATGGAGAACAATTGTCCCACAGAAATCGAATCAGGGTTAACCCTCGACTCATCAGGTTCAAACCCTAGAAGTGAGCAAAATCGCTGTTTTGAGATGGAGGTTTTGGTATCAAGAATGTCGAAGTAGATGCGATCAACAGACTTATCGTAGTGAGCAGTGGAGAAAATCTGTGATAGACATTCCATAGGTACAATTTCGACCTTGGTCAGTGCGAGAACCAGTGGAGAGAATTTTAGACACTCCACTATGGGGTACATAAATTCATCATAGGAAACTAGTGTGAGATCAATGACCAAGCTTTGCTGGGGGTCTGATTGGGAGAATGTGGGAGGTTTCATGAACAGAGGAGGAATCCGCCATTGTTGAGTGCTTCGAAGAAGAAGATGAACAGTGGGAGAAAAACGTCTTTGCTTGCTCTTAGAAATTTGGGTGCAGTAAAGAAGTAAAACAACTTAGGGTTTACCCTTTATACCGTGTGTAGAAGTGAGAGAAAAAATCGCCCCTAAATCTTCTTGAAAAACGAATCGGTTCCTGAGATGATTGACGCGTGACAGCTAGCAACCCCTATGATTACGCATGAGAGAGAAAAAATTTCCATTTTGCATGTCTTCCCATCAAATGCCTTTTTGAATTCCTAAATCCTTTAGTCTCCCGGCTGAGTCATCATCTTATATTTAAAATGAGCTGTCTTCACTAAATAAAAGCAAACACGTAGATAAACCACAACATCCCTTTGAGAATATAGCATTAAAAACCAGAGCTATGAAAATAGCTTGTAGTGAACCAAACCAGACTTTTGGAAAATCAAAAAGATTTCCGTGTATAGAGTGTCAAAGATGAAGAAATAAAGCAACATATATGTGGGAAATTGTGATGTCATAATAGACACGAAACAGTGGATCCCGGGCACGAATCTCTTCCTTCAAAGTCAAGAGAGACTTTAAAGTGTTTGTGTGGTTTCCCGTTGAATTACGATCAAGCACTTGCTAAGAAGTGTTGAAAGGCATCTTTTAATGAGGCTTAGAGGGGTGGCTTTCGCTTCAGTTCAGAATTCCAGATCTTGACATAAGATAGAAACCGAATGAAGTACTTGTGAGACCAATGTGGTCTGTTGAACAAGTAGGTTTGGATCGTATTTTAGTGACTTGTTGGAAATGCTTGGTGTGAAATCTCAAGAAAATTTAAAACTGGATTCTATGGGAAGAAATGTTATGGTATGTAACAATTTCATAAGAATCACACAAAAGGAAAATAGAGATTTCATGGTACAACCATTTGGGTGGATTCGTTAATTCATGAGTGAAAGCTAGAGCAAATTTAATTGTTCACCGTCAATGCATAGTGGGTATTGAATTGTGGGTTTCACTTAGCACGTAGTGACACGAAGCTAAGATCACAAACATAGAGATTGTGTAACCATAAACCTCAGTGGTAATTTCTGAGAGTCTCAAGGGTTACATGTATGAAGCGAATATGATAGAGAAAAATGTTTGAGGTGGTGTAAGGAAACTAAAGTACCTCTGCTATAAAAATAGTGACCAAGCAGAAAATTCTTAACTCATATGAGAAAAGAGTAAGGTAGTTCATGATTAGAATAAATGTGGCAGCCTAATTGGGAAGACAAGGTTTGTATATACCCGGTCAATAGCTTTATTCAAAATCAGTTGAGGCTTTGGACAACATGCAGCAGCAAACTTCTAGGGACACTTAGCTAGTAAAAAGTGTGAGAATGATACCTTCCCCATCGATATTCCATAAACTGTTAACATAAACAGAAGTAGAGACAAAAAGAAAGAAAATATTTTTGGAATTTTTGATATTTTTTTAAAGAGAAAAACAAAACAAACCAAACTGAAAAGAAAACAAAATATTTGAACCAAACCCGAAATGGACCGAACGCTCGGTTCATTTCGGTTCCTTTAAATTTTTTTTGGATTTTTGGAAAACAATTGTACAAAAGTATACAACCAAAGATATCACCTTTTTGAGATAAGCGAAAATAAGTGTAGTGGGACCGAACCCGAATTAGACCGAGAGTTCGGTTCATTTCGGTTCCCTTGTAAACCGAGCCCGAAATAGACCGAGCGTTCGGTTCATTTCGCTTCCAACTTTTAGTTTTGAGAAGGCGTTTTTGGAACAGACTCTGATTCCATCATACCTAGGCCTTGTAGGATTTTATTGAAACTTGCTTCAGGAAGGGCTTTGGTGAAGATGTCTGCTAGTTGATCATTGGTTTGAACAAAGTGAATTTCTACGTTTCCATCTTCCACATGATCCTTAATAAAGTGATACCTCAGTGCTATATGCTTGGTCTTGGAATGTTGCACTGGGTTATGACAGATCCTAATTGCACTTTCTGGGTCGCAATATAGTGCGATCTTTTTCATATTGAGTCCATAATCCCAGAGTTGGCTTTGGATCCAAATCACTTGAGATATGCAGGAGGCGGCTGCAATGTACTCTGCTTTGGCTGTAGACAGAGAAACACATGTTTTTTTCTTAGATTTCCAGCTCACCAACTTCCCGTCGAGGAATTAACAGCCTCCTGTAGTGCTTTTTCGGTCTAGACCGCATCCTCCTAGGTCTGCATCTGAGTAGGCTTGAACGAAGAAACCTGAGTTTGAGGGATACCAAAGACCGAGAGAGGTGGTTCGCTTCAAATACCGGAATATACTCTTTACTACCAACATGTGTGGTTCACGAGGATTTGCTTGAAACCTTGCACAATAGCACACTGAAAACATTATATCGGGCTTGCTAGCTGTGAGGTACATCAGGGAACCAATCATTTGGCGATAAAGCGTTATGTCAACTGCCGGTTTTTCCAAAGATGGTGTGAGCTTGGTGCTGAACGCCATAGGGACTTTGACCTTTGAGTCTACCATCATGTCGAATTTGACAAGGAGAGTCTTTCGTATATGCTTCCTGGTTGATAAAGATGCCTTCGGGTCCCTGTCTAATATTTAAGCCAAGGAAAAAGTTAATCGGACCCATTGAGCTCATTTAAAATTTAGTCTCCATCAACTTTTTGAATTCAGACGTTAGGCTAGGATTCGTTGAGCCAAAGATGATATCATCGACATAGATTTGAACGATCATAAGGTGGTTACCTTCCTTTTTACGAAAGAAGGTTGGGTCAACCGAACCTTGTTTGAATTTAGACATCTTTAAAAACTTAGTTAATGTTTCATACCATGCCCTAGGTGCTTGTTTTAGACCATAAACAGCCTTATCTAAGATGTAGCAGTGATCTGGATGCTTTTCATTTACAAAACCAGGAGGTTGCTCCACGTACACGGTTTCTTCAAGTTCCTCATTCAGAAAGGCGCACTTCACATCCATCTGGTAGACCTCAAAGTTCTTGTGTGTAGCATAGGCAAGAAATATACGAACGGATTCCAACCTTGCAACTAGAGCAAATGTCTCTTCGTAATCAATTCCTTCTTCCGGGCAATATCCTTTCACCACTAGCCGAGCCTTATTTCGGATTACATTTCCCTCCTTGTCCATTTTGTTTCTGAACACCCATTTGAGACCGACAACTGAGGCATCTTTTGGTGTTGGAATGATTCTCCAGACCTTATTTCTTTCGAACTCATTGAGTTCGTCTTCCATTGCCTGAACCCAATCAGAACAATCGATAGCAATATTGATGGTCTTCGGCTCTATTTTGGAGATGAAAGAATTAAACATGCAGAATTCTACTTTGGAGAATAAAGCAGTTTGTTTCGCCTTCAGTTGTGATCGATTTAGAACCTTTTCTGATGCATCACCCACTATTTGAGATACAGGATGATCTATGCTCCATTTGGTGAGAGGAGGACAATTTGGATCATAGGATGGATCCAATTCAGCATTTACCATTTCTTCCAACTCTGATTGAACATCATCGTCATAGTGCATATCGGAATTCTCCCCCTCGACAGATGATAAACTATATGGATGTGAACCAAGAGGTCTTTCTTCAACTGAGCTTTCGGGCTGATCCGGACTTTCGGTTGTCATTGGACTTTCGGGTGCTACAGGACTTTTGGGTGCAACTGGGCTTTCGGGTGCTACAGGACTTTCGGGTGCGTCAAAGATTGGATTCTCCCCCTGGATATGTGAGTCCTGTTGATTTGAAGAAAATTGATTCTCCCCCTCGACCGAAGTACCGCTTTGGGGAGGTTCGTTTCGAACTGGTTCTTCTTCTCCCATTTGTTTGGCTGCATCTTCGACAATCTTCTTAAGGTGATCAATCTTGTTGTCCGCTGCTGTGGCCTCAGAGCGAGCAGCTTTCTCAGGTTCATCAAATAAATCCATGAACTGGTCAAAGAAATTGGTGATTGAGGCTGTGACTTGACCTGTTTGAGAGAGAATCTCTCCAATTGCTTCTTCGGTAGACTTCAACTTCTTGACGTAATTGTCATCGAACGTCACATAATAGGTTTCTTTAATTCTTTTAGAATGCTTATTCAAAACCCTGTATGCCTTTGAAGTAAGAGAATATCCCAGAAAGATACCTTCATCAGCTTTGACATCAAAATTGTTGCGATGATCTTTGGAGTTGAAGATGAAGCACCTTGAACCGAACACGTGAAAGAACTTGACATTCGGCTTCCTGTTGTTAATAATCTCATAAGGGGTGAGAGAGAAACGCTTGTTGAGATAAGATCTGTTTTGAGTAAAACAAGTTGCAGCAATGGCGTTAGCCCAGAAATATAGAGGAAGGGAAGCAAAACTCAGCATGGTTCGGGCCGCCTCACACAGGGATCGGTTTCGACAATTCCGTTCTGTTGAGGTGTATAGGGGGCTGAGAAATTGTGATTGGTGCCTTTTTCTGCTAAGAAATCTTCGAATTCTTTGTTCTTGAATTCCAATCCATTTTTGCTCCTGATGTTTCGAACGACTTTTCTCAGTTGCACTTCGACTTGCTTGATAAAGATCTTTAGTTTAGGAGTCGCCTCTGATTTGTGCTTTAGAAAGAATACCCAAGTAAATCGTGAGAAGTCATCAACAATAACAAGGATGTACTTATTACCGCCAATGCTCTCGATTGATGATGGGCCACATTAGTCGATGTGAAGCAACTCAAGTGGTTCAATAACCTTGGTGTTTATGATTGTTGGGTGACTTTGGCGACTTTGTTTCCCTATTTCACATGCAGCACATAAGTGTTCTCGATCAAACTTAAGCAGTGGAAGTCCCCGAACATGACCACCGGTGACTAGCTTGTTGATGTCTTTGAAGTGGAGATGTGAGAGCCTTCGGTGCCACAACCAACTTTCATCTGAATGGGCTTTGGACAAAAGACATATGGCTGGATTCCCTTTGATTGGTCTGAGATTCAGAGGGAACATTTCACCTTTTTGTTCAGACTTGAGAATAACTTTGTTGGATTTCTTCTTGTTTATCTTTGAACCTTCGTCATCGAACGAGACTTTGAGACATGTACCTTCCACCAGTTGAGACACACTGATGAGGTTATACTGCAATCCCTTTACATACGCCACCTTCCTAATTGTAAAGACTCCATTGGTTATCATCCCATAACCCTTTATCGTTCCATAAGAGTTGTTACCAAACTTGACATTGCCACCGTTTTGAAGTGACCGAAACTCCCTTAGCTCTTCCTTCCTTCCTGTCATGTGACGTGAGCAGCCACTGTCTATGTACCATTCTTTGTCGAACTGGTCATCACTTATAACCTGCAAAAATTAAGCAGATTTAGGAACCCAAAGTTTCTTGGGTCCTCGTGAGCCTTTTACAGAAACAGGAATAGTAAGAGAAACATCAACAAGATATGTTCATTTTTTTAAGGTTGTTTCATCTTTCCTCTTAATAGTAAACACATTTATTTTATTGGAGTTAGATGCAGGTATTTTGGATTCAGGTTCGGGAGTTTGGACTTTAACTTGCTTTCGGTCTTCATCTGCTGAGGAAATCTTCCTTTTTCCTTTCAAATCCTTCGTCGATTGTGAGCTTGGTGTAGGACGAGAATTAGGCTTAGAAGAAGAATGAGAACGAGAAGAATTAGAGGAATAGAAGTTAGAATGAGAATCTTTCCTGACTTGAGGTTCGAAATGACCCTTTTGGTTGTGACCATTTGAGGGACCGAACCTGGACCTTCGGTTGCTGTTTGTTGATGGACCGAAACTGGATTTTCGGTTGTTGTGGGTTGCTGGGCCGAAACTCGGTCTTCTGCTGTAAAAGCTTGATGGACTGAACTCTGGTCTTTGTCTGTTGTTGTTTGGTGGACCGAAACTAGGCTTTCGGTTGTTGTTGATGGGTTTTGAGCATTCTAACACTTCCTAAGTGTACATGCAACCCTAATAACCTTGGATCTATGTTTGTCTAATTATCATGCAAAGTTGAATTCCAAGGTTATATTCCTATCTAGCATACATGGGGAACAATTTAACTTTTATCATAGATAGAATAACTTACCTTGTTGTTGCTTGTGTTCCTTGAAACCTTGTGAGCCTAGCACCCCAAGTGTGATGCCTCAAATGCTTCACACAACACCAAATGCTCTTGGAAAGACTCTTGAGATAACACACACTTCTCACAAATCGGCCAAGCCCTCTTGTTTCTTAGTAGTAGCACCGATTTTGGTGGAGAATATGCTTCTTATATAGTGTTGACACATCTAGGGTTACACCATGAAAACCCTAATGTGTCATGACTCTTCATTTCCATGACCCATGGGTTTGTAACTCCCATGGAGCATCCATGGAGCATCCTATGGGTAGAACCCAACTTGATAATCCATGGAGCCTCTTAGCCCACTATACAAGATATGGATGATTTACACAATCAACCCATATATTTAATTAGTTATCCTTTGATCACTTAATTAATTCCAAATTAATTCTTTGATCAACTAATCAAATAATATTATTAATATATTAGAACTTATAATATATTAATAATCTCCACGTGTTATTTCTCTCATTTAGTCTATCCAATTGCATGGTGCCATGCAACCCAAATGGACCATGCCGGGTCGGGTCAAGTACAAGCCCGAAATAGTTATGGACTTAGACACCTTATCCAACAGTCTCCCACTTGGATAAGTCTAATAACTATATCTCTAGTACTTCAGGAACCGACCGGCAATCGTAGCTCTTTACAAGGTTTCTCGAAACTTGAGAAGATGATGGTACGCCATTTAAGATAAGTGATCATATAATCCTCCGTTCTAGATATCAGCCGGACAAATACATGGAACATAGTCTTGCTTATTGTCCAGCATTTGTTTCCCGATTTCCGATTTGTTTGACATAGAACTTAATTGAACACATCAACTTAGTTCTGACCGGGCCCGGTACATGGGTCAAAACAAAATCATCGAGGGGCCCAGATATCAGCTTCTAATCCAAGAAGGAACAGATAAACTTCGACTCATATGTTTGTTCTACCACTCATTGAATTACACACAAAAGTACGTTTTATAACATCGAGTTACCAATGCGGTTTCGTACAGTCAATGCATAACCAACTTGTAAGTAACAAATCATATCTCTAGGTTTGAAGACTTATATGATATTACCGTCTCACGATCACTCGAGATAAAATTCCATGAAGTGATTCCAGTGAGCGTGGGTTGAGTCCAATGCTCAGAACTTATGAGCACTCATGATTGTTGTAGCCTTGTCCAACACCTTGGACCTCTACAACCCATCATGACAGTCTTGATTCATACCTACTTCCGACATATGACCGACTGTGGAGGTTTGAATAATATATTACACCAAACAAAATTATTCTGGAAGTCAAAACATGCAAAAGAAATATAGTAAACGATTGACAAGAGATAGCAACACTTTACTCATAAATAAAACACCTTTTATTCATCATCAAATGTCAATTACACTTTACAAATTTCTGAGTTATCTAACTACTAAAACTTATATCATCCTTCAGCCCTATGCTCCGAGCATGCTGGAGATGCTTAACCCTACTCAGTCCCTTCGTGAGGGGATCTGCTGGGTTCTCATCCGATGATACCCTCTTTGCCACGAGGAGTCCTTCTTCGATCCGATGTCTAATGAAATGGTATTTTCTGTCGATGTGTCTGGATCTCCCATGATCCCTTGGTTCCTTGGCTAAGGCAACAACACTTTCACTATCACAGAAAATTTCCATTGGCTCTTTAATAGCTGGTACAACTCCAAGGTCTCCAATGAAGTTCTTCAGCCATATCGCTTCCTTTGCTGCTTCACTAGCTGCAATATACTCTGATTCACAAGTAGAATCAGCCACTGTCTCTTGCTTGGAACTCTTCCAAGAAATTGCTCCTCCGTTTAGGGTAAAGACCCAGCCCGACTGAGAGCGGAAACTATCCCTATCAGTCTGGAAGCTAGCATCACTATACCCTACAACTCTCAAGTTATCACTCCCACCGAGGGTAAGGACCCAGTCCTTAGTCCTCCGTAGGTACTTGAGGATATTCTTTACCGCAGTCCAGTGTGCCTTGCCAGGGTTCGCCTGATACCTGCTAACCATGCTCAAGGCAAAAGCTACATCGGGTCGAGTACACGTCATAGCATACATGATCGATCCTACAGCCGAAGCATAAGGTGTTCGACTCATTTCTGCTATCTCAGCCTCAGTGCTAGGGCTTTGTGTCTTACTCAATCTGATGTTACTCTGGATGGGTAACTCTCCTTTCTTGGAATCCTGCATGCTGAATCTTTTCAGCACCTTATCCAGGTAGGTACTCTGACTAAGTCCAATTAGTCTTTTACTCCGATCTCTCAAGATTCTTATCCCCAGAATATAGGCAGCTTCACCAAGGTCCTTCATAGCGAAACACTTCCCAAGCCAGGACTTTACTTCCTGCAGGGTTGGAATGTCGTTTCCTATGAGCAGTATGTCATCCACATACAATACCAAGAAGCTAACTATACTCCCACTAGCCTTGACATACACACAAGATTCATCTTCACTCCTAGAAAAGCCAAATTCCTTGACCTTTTCATCAAAGCAAAGATTCCATCTGCGAGGTGCTTGCTTTAATCCATAAATGGATTTCTCAAGCTTACACACTCTATTAGGGTACTCGTTGCTGACAAAACCCTCTGGCTGACTCATGTAAACATCTTCAGCCAACTTCCCATTAAGGAAAGCGGTTTTGACATCCATCTGCCAAATTTCATAATCATGAAATGCAGCTATGGCTAACAGAACCCGAATAGACTTAATCTTGGCTACCGGAGAAAAGGTCTCATCATAGTCCACTCCAGGAATTTGAGAGAAGCCCTTTGCAACCAGTCTAGCCTTATAAGTGTGTACTTTACCATCCATGTCGGTCTTCTTCTTGAAGACCCATTTGCACCCTACTGTCTTACGACCTGGTACATTTTCAACCAAGTTCCAAACTTGATTGTCATACATGGATTGTATCTCGCTATCCATAGCCTCTCTCCATTTTGCAGACTCGGGGCCTGCCATGGCTTCCTCGTAGCTGTTAGGGTCATCTTGACTTACTAGTGTTTCATCACTAATAAGTGTCTCACCTTCTGCAGTAATATGGAATCCATAGTAATGCTCAGGTGCACTCCTAACTCTCGTGGAACGTCTCAGAGGTACAGATTTGTCAATTGGCTCAACAGGAGTTTCCTCCTCAAGTTGAGGGCTAGAGTTTGAAGTTCCTTCACCGCTTGATTCTTGAATTTCTTCAAGATCAACTTGCCTCCCACTGTCTCCTTGGCTTATAAACTCTCTTTCTCGAAAGACTCCTCTTCTTGCTACAAAGACCACATTGTCACTAGGTCTGTAGAAGAGGTAACCAAAGGAATGCTGTGGGTAGCCGATGAAAATACACCTCTCGCTTCGGGGTTCGAGCTTATCATGAGTCTCGCGTCTCACAAAAGCCTCGCAACCCCAAATCTTGATGTGGTCTAGTTTAGGTACTTTATCAGTCCACATCTCGTGAGGAGTTTTGGCAACTTTCTTTGTAGGGACTAGGTTGAGGATATGGGCGGCAGTCTCTAAGGCATACCCCCAGAATGAGATTGGTAGCGTAGCTCGACTCATCATGGAACGAACCATATCTAACAAGGTTCGATTACGCCTCTCAGCCACACCATTCAACTGTGGTGTCCTGGGAGGTGTCAATTGTGAGACTATCCCACATTCCCTTAGATAGTCGAGGAACTCTGAACTAAGATACTCACCACCACGATCGGATCGAAGCATCTTAATGTTCCTGCCCAATTGATTCTCGACTTCCTGTTTAAATTCCTTAAACCTCTCGAAAGTCTCTGACTTATGCTTGATCAAGTAGACATATCCATATCTACTATAATCATCAGTAAAAGTCAAATAATAACGATTAGCATCCCTTGTGGCATGTTTGAATGGTCCACACACATCCGTGTGTATAAGGTCCAACAAACCTTCACCCCTCTCACATGAACCTGTGAAGGGTGACTTTGTCATTTTTCCAAGTAAGCATGATTCGCAACTATCATCTGACTTTAGGTCAAACGACTCCAAGACTCCATCCTTTTGGAGTTGGCCTATGCGTTTCTTGCTTATATGTCCAAGACGACAATGCTATAAAGATGCTTTATCCAAGTTATTATTAGTAGAATCAATACACAAAACATTATTTCCCAAGTTATCTACAACAGATACAGCTTCATACACACCATCACAAGGTAATGCTTTAAAATAAAAGACATTATTATAGAACACATCTATAGAACCAACTTCATTATTGAATGAAAAGGTAAACCCTTGTTTGTACAAAGCATGAAAGGAAATAATATTTCTTGCCATTCCTGGCGAATAACAACACTTATTCAAATCTAAACTAAACCCACTACTTAGCGATAAAGTATAAACTCCAATCTTGGTAACAGGTATAGCTTTCCTATTCCCCATGATCAAGTTTATCCTTCCTTGCTCCACATCCTCACTTCTTCTTAGTCCCTGCAAGTCACAACAAATGTGAATACCACACCCGGTATCAAGGACCCAAGAATTAGAATGGGGTGAGTTATTAGAAATGATAGTGTAAATACCTGCATGGTTGGGTTTAACTTTCCCATCCTTCACATCTTGCTGGTATTTTGGGCAGTTCCGCTTCCAATGAGCTTTTTCATGGCAATAGAAGCATTCAGCCTCTTTTGGGTCAGAAGAAGGAGTAACGAAACCTTTCTTGGTTCGACTTGAAGAAGAGCCATCAAGGGTCCGAACCTTGGTACCCTTAGAAGAGCTCTTTCTCTTCCTCCCTCGATTCTTCCCGATTGCCAAAACCGGAGTAGAGTTTTGAGTAGGAGTGATAGCAACCGACTTCCCCTTAAGACCTGTTTCTGCGGTCTTGAGAAGTCCCTGAAGTTTGCTGAGGGTGACTTCTTCCTTGTTCATGTGATATGTCATGCGGAATTGATCATAGCACGATGGTAAGGAATGCAAAATAATATCTATTGCAAGATCCTCCGGGAAGTTCACATTAAGCTTCAGCAAACGATCCACATACCTTTGCATTTTCTGCATGTGGCTCGTGACGGATTCCCCGTCCTTCATCATGGTTGTTATCATGGAGCAGATGATTTCATACCTCTCTTGTCTTGCACTTTGATGGTATCTTTCCATCAAATCTTGGTGCATTTCATAAGGGTAGAAATCCTCATAAGACTTTTGGAGTTCCGCTGTCATCGTGGCAGTCATGATGCAAGCCACTTTCGTAGCATCCCTTTCATGCGCCCGAAATTCAGCGATCTCCTGAGGAGTTGCAGTGGACTCATTAATCTCCTTAAGCTCCTTGTCAAGGACATATTCTTTGTCCTCGTAGCGGGTAATCATCCTGATGTTTCTGATCCACTCATTAAAGTTGAATCCATCAAAGGTGACTTTCCCACACAAGTTCATAAGGGAAAAGGAGCCATTAGGATTAGAGCCAGAAGCATTATTGAAAGACATCTGAAGGAGAGAGGACAAGATTAGTTTAGATATAAGAGAGTCCTTAATAAAACACCCAAATGTAATATTAAGGCTAGGATCCAATCACAATATAATATAACTTAGAAGAGGTATGCCGTAATCTAAGCTATATCATATTTGAAAGGTAGGTGAATGACGATTCACCAATTTCCACCACGAAAACCGCAATATTTTACTATTAGGTTTTTGAATGGTTCTTAGAAATTCCTAGATTCTTTGAGATTCAATGAACTTTTCAAAGGCATGTTTCAATCTCGAGTGTGCCCTCCAAGTTTTGTGACTGGGATACCGAGGATCACAAAACGAGGTGTGAAGTAACCATGCAAATCACTTGGTACCCTTAAAGTTTATCACTCAATCGATGTGCCGGTTAACCACACACGCTCCATCGATACTATAATAAACCCTAAGTCACCCTTTACCTACCTTGTTAAGTCCAAGTTAGTGTGCCGGTTAACCACACACGCTCCACCAACGACTTAATCAAAGTGTAAAGTGTAATTTCACGGAATAGCACCTTATTCACATTTTTCCTAAAGTAACTAAGATTGGGAATTTAATAAAACATTTAGTTACTTTATAATATTCATCATACTTTGAATGAGAATTAATAAGTCCTTGTCTTACCCGTTCGGCTAACGACCCTCCACCGATCAAGCAAGCGGTGGGTGAGAGTGGACACCCATTAAGTCACCATTTTATAGGCAACAACCTTATACCCACCTTATAGACCGGCTTCGTGAATGAGGCGTACTAGCGGTAAGACGACTTTGTTCTTATACATATATATATAATTATTAAATCATAATAATATAAGTATAAGGGTTGAATTTTAACTTTTAAAATTCTAGGGGTTGGAACTAAAGTTTTAACTTAACTTTACTTGTTCCAAAACTTGAGGGCAAGTTTTGTAAACTTTCAAAACTTTTCATTTCTTGTAACTTATGAGTTTAATAGAGTAATAAAATGAGAACTTTTCATTTTTCTAACTCTTGTGTTCTTTTAATGGTTTTTAATCCAAGAGACTTTTGGTTTTCCATAACTTGAGGACAAGTTATGGACTCCATTAAAACACATTATGATCATAAATTAATCTACCACATAGGTTACAAATAATTCCTATGATCATCTAAACATCATAAGAACAAGAACATGAACATGAACACTTTCAAGAATCAAAATCACATTTAATCTTTGTAATTTTGATAACTAGTTGTTGTAAATGAGTTAGAAAAGACATTACACCTTCTAAAATAAGTTTTCAAGTACCAAAACATTTTAGGGTAATGATTCTAATCCATTTCCAGCAACACAAGTCGAAATTCTGCACTCTGTCGACCCTACTCGCCGAGTGCATAAACCTACTCGCCGAGTAGGTTGAAGATACACATGAACTCGTCGAGTCCTCCCCATGGACTCGCCGAGTCCATCAGTCAGACAGCAAGATTTTCGACTTTCTTCAACTTTTAAGCACAAATAACAAACAAACAAGCCTAAGCTCTGATACCACTGATGGGTTTTGAGCATTCTAACACTTCCTAAGTGTACATGCAACCCTAATAACCTTGGATCTATGTTTGTCTAATTATCATGCAAAGTTGAATTCCAAGGTTATATTCCTATCTAGCATACATGGGGAACAATTTAACTTTTATCATAGATAGAATAACTTACCTTGTTGTTGCTTGTGTTCCTTGAAACCTTGTGAGCCTAGCACCCCAAGTGTGATGCCTCAAATGCTTCACACAACACCAAATGCTCTTGGAAAGACTCTTGAGATAACACACACTTCTCACAAATCGGCCAAGCCCTCTTGTTTCTTAGTAGTAGCACCGATTTTGGTGGAGAATATGCTTCTTATATAGTGTTGACACATCTAGGGTTACACCATGAAAACCCTAATGTGTCATGACTCTTCATTTCCATGACCCATGGGTTTGTAACTCCCATGGAGCATCCATGGAGCATCCTATGGGTAGAACCCAACTTGATAATCCATGGAGCCTCTTAGCCCACTATACAAGATATGGATGATTTACACAATCAACCCATATATTTAATTAGTTATCCTTTGATCACTTAATTAATTCCAAATTAATTCTTTGATCAACTAATCAAATAATATTATTAATATATTAGAACTTATAATATATTAATAATCTCCACGTGTTATTTCTCTCATTTAGTCTATCCAATTGCATGGTGCCATGCAACCCAAATGGACCATGCCGGGTCGGGTCAAGTACAAGCCCGAAATAGTTATGGACTTAGACACCTTATCCAACAGTTGTTACTTTCAGGACCGAACCTGTCCTTTCGGTTTTGTTCTTCCTGTGGCCTGAAAGTCTTCTCCTTGTTCTTTTGATCCAATGGATCGAAGCTTCTTTTACTCTTATTTTCTTCTCCTTTTGACTTGGAGTTTTTATCAAAGGGAGTATAGTGAGGATTTTGGGAGCGCCAAAATTGCTTTCGCTCTGAGAGATTTTTCTTGTATCTCAGATTTCTCTGCTGCTTGTGATTTTTCATGACAACCATCTGCATTATCTTCATTCACCAATGCAGTGAGTTCGGCTGTCTTATGTTCGGTTACTCCTGTGACCTTATCAACCTAATTGGGAGTGGTTCTAACCTTTCGGTATACAACGGCCTTTTCTTTAAGGATTAGGGACTTATTTTTGGACAGACGAGCGAATTCCACAGAATTTTCAGAAATCAAGTTTTTGTGGTTTTTAGGTTCGCTCCTAATAAACTCTGAACAGTCAACCTCATCCTCTACAGAGATTTCACTCATGTCATCATCCTCATTAAGTTCAGATGCATTTTCAACATCAATTTTATTTTCTGAACTTAATTTGGTACTCAATGAGTCAAATTTTTGTATAGTTTCGACTCTGAGTTTCAACTTATCATTTTCATCCAAAAGATTCTTAAGCATGTCCTTATTGTCTTTGGACTTTATAAAAGATTTGATTTTGTCCAGACCATACATATAAGTGGGATTTACATCATCTGAAGGTACAACACTTTCACAGTTGTATGCTTCGGCATCGATTTCATCCTCCTTTAACTCAAGGAAGGGCAAAATCATGCGATGTATCTTCTGGCCTATTTCACAATCTAAATGCAGCTGAGTAATGTTAGTATAAAGTCTTTTTGCAATTAAACAAAAAACATTCCTCTGTTTTAACAATTTAAGATTGTCTCTTTGCAAATAGATATTTTCATCTCTAAATTTAACCAGCTCCAACTCCTTCTGCTCAATCCACATCCTTCGCTCCTCACTCTTGGATGATACCCTGCTTATTTGGTCAGTTAGATTAGAATTCGTGACACGTGTTTGAGTTAAACAACTATCTAGATTTGAAATTCTTGAATTCAAGTTATTTAATTCTTTTTCATATGATGTTTGTGGAATTTTAAACGAAACAAAAATGGATTGTACCTTCTTGATCAGTTCATCTAGTTCACTGATCTGCACACTGAGAGGCTTCGCTGTAAAGCACACGTCCTCTCGCTCCTTAGCCACTTCGTTTCCACCATCAGTGTTGTATCCTCTCATCTGGGATACATCTGTCACCATCAGACATCTTCCACCAGCATCACCACTCTTCGCCACATAAGCCTTTCCATGAGAGGGCTTTCTCACTTCATCATCTTCTGAGTCGGTTGACCACACCTGTACACCACCGAACTCATCATCATCTACCGAATCCTGCACAACAAGAGCATTCAAAGAGGGATTATTAGTAGCTTTCTTCCTTTTAATCTCCTCCAGTCTTTTCATGAGACTTGCTTCTTCATCCTTCTCCTCATCTTTCTCTGCCATCTTCTTCAACACGCAATCTTTTGCGTAGTGATTTTTCCCTCCACAGTAAAAATAGCTGACACCAGAATCAGCTTCACCCTTCATTTCTTTCTTTGATTCTTCAACGTTCGGCTCCTCTTTCACTTTTTCAGAGCTGTAGCTTCCCTGCCAATTTCGGTTCTTGTTGGTAGGGAACTTCTTCTTGTTGAACCTTCTAGGATTTGACACCATCATAGCATAGTCTTCAGCTGTTATATCGTAGTCTCCCAGATTCAAATCTTCTTCTTCTGCTGCTGCATTCTTACCTTTAGACAGAAGAACCAAAGACCCCAAGTTTGAAACCACGCTCTTCTCTTGTAACACAATCTTTTCCTGGGATTTCAGAATCCCCACCAATTTCGCCAAAGAATATGATTTGAACTGCTCATGCGCTTTAACCGTCGACACAACCGCCCTCCATTCGGGTCTTAGGCCATTTAAGAAAGTGACCTTCTGTTCGATGAGCTTTCTTTCTATGTCATGTTTGATCATCTTGCTGAAAAGATGATTGAACTGATCAAATGTTTGAGTAACAACCTCCTCTGGCTTCTGCTTGAACTCTCCAAATTCAGAGAGAAGTAGGGTCTGAATTGAGTGCTCCAGATCTTCATCTGTGGAGTACAGCTCTCGCAGCCGATCCCAGATTTTCTTTGTTGTACCACAAGAACATACTAATCGAAATGTGTCGGATTGAAGAGCGAATCGAATTAGTCTCAATGCCTTAATGTTGTATTGGAACTTCTCCTTTTCGTCCTGAGCGACGTCCTTCACATCTTTCAATAGATCATTATACTCCTTTTGAGTTTTAATGATTCTTGAAGTGCTAGAGTGAGTGAAGGGGCCAGCAGTGATAGCTTCCCATATCAGATACCCATTATCTTCTGATCCAATAACGTAATCTTCAAAGTGGTGCGTCCACACTTCATAGTCTTGAGTGCAGAGGATTGAAATCTTGGTAGTGGATCCGATGTTGTTAGAGATGTTGATGGGATTGGATTGAGAATCGTCCATGCTTGATCATTTAACCTGTTATAAGATCAGACTTTGTAATACGTAATATTAGGGCAAGATGAATAATTAATGAGATACGTCAATTATTGAGTGACGGCTCAATAAATATCAATGAATGCGGAATGAACCCTAATCACTTCTTTCACAGAAGAAATGTGTATGTATTACACAGTCTCCCGCTCTGATACCAATTGATGAGTTGAAAAACTCTTTGATCGTTTAGATCTTATACAGGTTAATCAGAATAATGCAAACAGAAATATCAAACACGAGAATGAATCAAAATAAGCTGAATGATTCAATAGATTCACGCCTCAGCAGAGCTCAACTAAGAACTTCCGTTGTAGAGGCTTTTTAGGGTTACAATCGATAAAAGGTATTTGCTATGAATGATCGACTACAAAATCTTACGTACAAAGATGCATGCAAGCATCTATAAATACTAAACCCTAATAATTAAATCACAGATGGACATGCCCAATCCGGATACAAAATTGGACTAAGGACCGAGCCCAAGACGCAACACATAATGGACCCTACACCTTTTATGGGTCAAATTGGAACTTTGACAATTTAAATGAAAAAGATGAATTCAAATAAAAAGATTAAAGGAAGTAGGATTCGAACCTGCGAGTTCAGGAAAGAAGAAAGGTGTGTCATCCAGATGAACTAAAGTACTGTATGTTTCTCAAAATTGAATAACTTTAATATTATCTTTATATATGTGGCTTCAAATTAATACATGGTATTTGAAGAAATTGTATATGTACAATATAAATATAGCAAAGGTATCTTTACTACAAATCATTTCACATATTATACTCAACTTCTTAGACCAGCTCCCGTGACCCATATGTCATCCAAGGGAGTTACCATGACACTACAAGCAACTACCACATGACCCATGACCTATATGTCATCCATAGGTGTTACCATGACACTATAAGAAACTACCACAGGACCCATGACCCATATGTCATCCATGGGTGTTATAATGACACTATATGCAACTAAAACTTGATATGTGACCCATATGTCATCAATTGTGTTACCATTAGACTATAAGCAACTACCACATGGACCTATGACCCAAATGTCATCCATGGTTATTACCATGACACTATAAGAAGCCCATGACGCATATGTCATCCATGGGTGTTACCATCACACCTATTACCCATTTGTCATCCATAGGTGTTACCATGACACTCTAAGTAACTACCACATCACCCATGTGTTGGATATAGTGTCTAAGCCGATAACTATAATTGGTATGTACGTGACCCGATTGTACCATGGTCCTTTTGGGTTGCCTTCACCAGTGCAATTTGATAGGATGGACTTTTGAGAATAAGGTTATTTGTGATTTATTAATATATTATAAGTATAATGTATTAATTGAGAAATTGTATTATTTAATTAGTATTGATCAAGAATTAATTTGGAATTAATTTTGTGATCAAAAGAGACTAATTAAATATACGGGGATTGATTAAGTAAATCAATGATTCTTATAGTGTGGGCCAATGATCCATGGTTAATTAGGATGGGCTAAACCAATGTGATACTCCATGAATAGTCCATGGAGCTTTAACCCATGGATCCTAAGTAATATGAAAGGCCATGGTGCATTAGGGTTTGCAAAGATGTAACCCCTAGCATTTGTTACACTATAAAAGGAATTCCCTAGAGCCAAAATCAGTTGCACCTATCATTCTAAGAGTTTGATATTGATTTTGTGCTAACTAGCTTATTCTCTCAAGCCTCCTTTTGAATTTAATGTTCATGACACATTAGAGGCATCACACTTGAGGTGCTAAAGCTATCAAAGGCCAAAAACTATAAATACATCAATAGGTATTCATCTAACTATGAGTTTTGTATTGTATATCCTCGATTCTATGCTAGTTAGGATGTATGCTTTCGAAAATTGAAAATGCATTTATAATTAGAGAAAACATAGATCCAAAGCATCTAGTGTTGCATGTGCACCATAGGAGTGTTATAGTGCCTAAAACACAACAATGGTATCATAGCCTAGGATTGTTTTCTATTATATTTGATGCTTGTTAATTTTCAAAGTTGAAAAAATCGTTTTTCTGGCCTCTGACTGATGAATTCCCCGAGTCTACTAGTTGACTCGACGAGTCCACTCAGTAAAAGGGAAACTCGACGAGTCAGGTTCATGCACTCATCGAGTGGATGGTTGTGGTTGCAGAATATCGATTTCTTAGCCAGAATTGGTTTAGGATCATTACCAAAAACTATTTTGTGATCATAAAAAAATATATTTTCTGATTTGGTAATAATGATCCTCATCCAATTAAAGGACAATTGTCAAATTTTAAGATAATAAAGGAATTATTTGAATTATTTGATATGAATTGCCTTGCTGTGAGTTAGATTAGATGAATTGTTAAATTATATGATAATCTTGTTGGCTAAAATTGATCTAAGTTGTTCTTGAAGTGAGATTTTGTAACTTGTCCTCATGTTATGTGAAGAGTCTCATTCATGAACATTAATAAATCATAAGTTTTCATAAGTTACGGAAACCAAAAGTTTTGAAAGTTACAAAACTTGCCCTCTAGTTATAGAATTTGTAAAGTCTCACTAATGAAACATTTAATCCCAAACCCTAGAGTTTTAAAAGTTCAAAATTCAACCCATATACTATTATAATATTAAAACTTTAATTATATATATACATACATATATATATATATATATATATATATATACATATATATATATATATATATACATATATATAAGACAAGTCGTTAGTAGGCCTGATTCACGAAGTCGGACTATAAGAGGGGTATAAGGTTACTTCCTTTAATATGGCAGTTTTATGGGTGTCCACTCTCACCCACCGTTTCCTTGACTGGTAGAGGGTCGTTAGCTGAACGAGTAGAATAGGACATTAATTCTTGTTAAAAGTATAATGATAATTATAAAGTAACTAAACTTTTATTAAATTTCCAATCTTAGTTACTTTAGGAAAAATGTGAAAATGGTGCTATTCCATGAAATTGCAATTTGCAACTTGCTAAGTCGTTAATAGAGCGTGTGTGGTTAGCCGGCACACTACTTTGGGACTGGAAAGAGTGACAAAGGGTAGCTTGATGTTAATCATAGATCAATGGAGGGTGTATTGTTAATCCGCACATAGATTAGGTGATTTGTAACATTAAGAGTACCAAACACATTTGCATGGTTATTCACACCTTGTTTGTGATCCTCGTCATCTCAGTCACAAACTTGAAGGGCACAATCGAGAATTAAACATCTAATTGAAAAGTTCAATGAATCTTAAAAGAATCTAGGAATTTCAATCCAATTAAAACTTAATCAATTTCGTTTTTTATGGTGGAAATTGGTAAATCGTCATTTACCTACCATCAAATATTTTGCAATTAGATTACGGCATCCCTCTTCCAAATTGTAAAATATTGTGTTGGGTCCTAGCCTTAATATTTCAATTGGGTGTTATATTAAGGATTCTCATCTAATCTAAACTTTATTCTTTCTTCTTTTCGGATGTCTATCCCAAACAATGCTTCTGGCTCCAACCCTTCTAGCTCATTCTCCCTCACGAATTTGGTTGGGGGAACTATCTTTGATGGATCAAACTTTATCGATTGGATAAGAAACATTTGTATGACCTTTCTCTATGAGGAAAAAGAATATATCATGGATAAAGAGATGAAGGAGATTGATGAGCAAACTACTACGCCCGAACAAATAAAAGAATATAGGGTTCATGAGAGGGATGTGACAAAGGTGTCATATATAATGATTGCAACCATGATTGTTGAGCTTCAAAAGTCCTATGAAGACTTCTGGCCCTTCAAAATGCACCAAGATTTGATGGAAAGGCACCATCAAACTGCTCGGCAGGAAATGTATGAGATCATTGCCTCCATGATCAAAACCAACATAAAGGATGGAGAGTCCATCACGGCCCACCTGCAAAAGTTGCAGAGATATGTGGACCGCTTGCTGGAGTTAAATGTGAACTTTGATGAAGAGTTGGCCATTGACATCATCCAACACTCGTTACCTTCTTGTTATGATCAGTTCAAAATGATCTATCATATGACCAAGGAGGAGGTCACTCTTAGCAAGCTTCAAGGCCTTCTAAGAATTACAGAAAGCAACTTGAAAGGAAAGTCGGTTGTACCAACTCCTACTACTACTACTGCCCTTGTTTTGGCAATTGGACATGCGAAAGGGAAGAAGATGAAGGCTCTTTCTAAGAGCCGCAAGGGAAAGTCTCTTGATGGATTATAATCCAGTGGGACCAAAGTTGGTTCTGCTAATCCCTATACCAACCCAAAGGATGCAGAGTGCTTCCATTGTCATGAAAAAGGGCCCTGGAAATGAAGTTGCCCCAAATACTTATAGGGCTTAAAGGATGGGAAGATAAAGCCCACTTTTGCAGGTATTTACACTATTCTGTCTAATAACTCATCACATGCTAGTTCTTGGATCCTTGATAAAGTTTTTGGTATTCACATTTGTTCTGATAAGTAAGGACTAAAAGGAAGTAAGGATGTGGAGCACGAGAAGATAAACTTAATTATGGGGAACAGGAAAATGTCGCATGTGACCAAGATTGGAGTTTAATCTCTATTGCTTAGTAGTGAGTTAAATTTAGATTTGAATAGTTGTTGTTACTCGTTAGATATGATGAGAAATATTATTTCCTTTCACAGTTTGTAAAACAAGGTTTTACCTTTTCTTTTAAGAATGAAAGTGGTAGTATTAATGCTTATTATAATGGTGTCTTTTATTTTGAAGCATTACCTTGTAATGGTATATATGAAACTATAATGGCTGTAGATAACCTAGGAAATAATGTGTTGGATATTGATTCGTCCAAAGAATTAGACAAGGCATGCTTGTGGCATTGTCGTCTTGGTCATGTCAATAAGAAACGCATAGGCCAACTACAAAAGGATGGAATTTCGGAGTCATTTAACTTGAAGTCGGATGACACTTGTGAATCTTGTTTGCTTGGGAAGATGACCAAGTCACCCTTCACTGCTACTTGTGAAAGGGGTGAAGATTTTTTGGATCTCATTCACACAAATGTGTGTGGACCCTTCAGAACTGCCACAAGGGACGCTAACCGCTTCTCTATGACTTTTACTGATGATTATAGCAGATATGGGTATATGTACTTAATCAAACATAAGTCAGAAACTTTTGAAAACTTCAAAGAGTTTAAATAGGAAGTGGATAATCAATTAGGTAGGAAGATAAAGATGTTACGGTCCGATCAAGGAAGAGAGTATCTTAGTATCGAGTTCCTAGACCATCTTAAGGAATGTGGAATTGTTTTCACAGTTGACGCCACCTAGGACACCGCAGTTGAACGGTGTGGCTGAGTGTCGTAACCAAACCTTGTTGGATATGGTGCGTTCCATGATGAGCTGACTTCGTTACCTATCTCATTCTGGGGGTATTCCTTAGATACTATCGCCCATATCCTTAATCTAGTCCCTACTAATAAGGTTTCCAAAACACCTCATGAGATATGGACAGGGAAGGTTCCCTCATTGCATCACATCAAAGTTTGGGGTTGCGAGGCTTTCGTGAGACGTGAGACTCATGACAAGCTCGAACCTCGTAGTGAGCAATTTATTTTCATTGGCTACCCACAAAATCCTTTGGATATCTCTTCTACAGACCGAGTGACAATGTTATCTTCATTGCGAGGAGAGGAGTCTTGAGAGAGAGAAGGAGAGAGAGAGAGAGAGGCAGATAGAGATAGAGAGAGAGCTCATATTCTAAGAGGACAGTAGGAGGAGAATTGACCTTGAAGAGCTTCAAGAGTTAAGTGATGAAGGAACATCAAACATTGGCACTCAACTCAAGGAGGAAACTCCTGTTGAACCTATTGACGAGTCATTACCTATTCAACTTTCCTCTCGAGTTAGGATGACACCTGACTTTTATGGCTTTCATATTACTATTGAAGGTGATACGTTTATCAATGATAGCACACTGGTAAATTTGGATGAACCATCTAACTACAAGGAAGACATGGCAGGCTCCGAGTCTGCTAAATGGAAAGAGGCAATGGACAATGAGATTCAGTCCATGTATGACAATCAAGCTTGGATCTTGGTTGACAATGTACCGGGTCGTAAGACAGTCGAGTGCAAATGGATCTTCAAGAAGAAGACCGACATGGATGGGAAAGTGCACAAATATAAGGCGCGACTGGTTGCAAAAGGCTTTACTCAAACTCAGGGAGTTGACTATGATGAGACCCTCTCACCAGTAGCGAAGATTAAATCTATAAGGGTTATGGTAGCCATAGTTGCATTTCATGATTATGAAATATGGCAATTGGATGTCAACACCACTTTACTTAATGGAAAGTTGGTTGAAGATGTTTACATGTGTCAGCCAAAGGGTTTTTTCAATGCAAAGTACCCTAGTAGAGTGTGTAAGCTTGAGAAATCCATCTGCGGATTGAACCAAGCACCTCGCTGATGGAATCTTTGTTTCGATGAGAAAGTCAATGAGTTTGGATTTTCGAGAAGCGAGGATGAGTCTTATGTATATGTCAAAGATAGTGGGAGTATAGTGAGCTTTCTGGTGTTGTATGTGGATGACATACTTCTCATAGGAAAGGACATCCCAACCTTGCTGGAGGTTAAGTCCTGGCTTGGAAAGTGTTTCTCTATGAAGGACCTTGGAGAAGCTGACTATATCCTAGGGATAAGGATAATGAGAGACATGAGTAAAATACTAATAAGACTTAGTCAAAGTACCTACTTGGACAAGGTGTTGAAGCGTTTCAGCATGGAGAACTCCAAGAAAGGTGACTTACCTATCCAAAGCAATACCAAACTGAGTAAGACTCAGAGTCCGAGTATAGAGGCTGAGATAGCGGAAATGAGTCGAGTACCATATGCTTCCGCGGTTGGCTCGATCATGTATGTTATGACTTGTACTCGCCCTGATATGGCCTTTGCTTTGAGCATGGTCAATAGATATCAAGGGAATCCAGGTAGTGCTCACTAGATTGCAGTAAAGAACATTCTTAAGTACCTGCGGAGGACTAAGGACTGTGTTCTTACCCTCGGTGGGAGTGATGACTTGAGAGTGACAGGGTATTGTGACGCTAGTTTTCAGACTGACATAGATAATTTACGCTCTTATTCGGGCTAGGTGTTTACCCTAAATGGAGGAGTAGTAACATGGAAAAGCTCCAAGGAGGAGATTGTGGCTGATTCAGCGTGTGAATCAGAGTAAATAGCAGCAAGCAAAGAATTGAAAGAGGCGATATGGTTGAAGAACTTCATCAGAGATCTTGGAGTTGTGCCATCCATAAAGGAGCCTGTGGAGATTTTCTGCGATAATGAAGGCGCGGTTACCTTAACCAAGGAACCGAGAGATCGTGGCAGATCCATGCATCTCTACAGAAAGTACCACTTCATAAGACATCAAGTAGAACAAGGACACCTCGTGGTGAAGAGGATATCGTCAGAGGATAACCCAATAGATCCCCTCACGAAGGGACTGAGTAGGGTTAGGCACTTGCAGCATGCAAGGGGCATCGGGCTAACAGACGATATCAGTTTTAGTGTTTAGATAAATATTTTGAAACTTGTAATAGCTAAATTGTAATTGACATTTGATGATTGAATAAAAGGAGTTTTATTTATAAGTAAAGTTACTGTGTTGTGTCAATTATTTACTATTGTTTAACTTTTGCATCTTTTGACTTCCAAAATAATAAGATTATTCAAATTATCCACAATCGATCATACTTTGGAAGTAGGTTATGAGGTTAGACTGTCATGAATTTGGATTGTAGATTGTCTAAGGTGTTAGACATAGCAAAAGTATGCTACAACGTTCATGAATGCTCCTGAAATAAGATTTGAGTATTGGATTAAACCCACTCTCACCTGAATCACTTCATGTAATTTATCAAGAGTGATTGTGAGAAGATAATATCATATAGTATTCAAACTATGATATATGAGTTTTTAACTACAAGTTGGTTGTGCATTGACGATACAAAAATGCATCAGTAACTTGATGTTACAAAACGTATCGTTATACATGATTTAATGAGTAGTTAGTACAAGAATATAATGTCGAAGTTCATATGTTCCTTTTATCCTAAGAGTATTCAAAGCGATATCTTGGGCCCCTTCATGATTTTGTTTTCACTTATGTGTTGGGCCCGGTTAGAAATAAATTGATGTGTTCAGTTATGTTGTATGTCAGACAAATCAGAAATCGGGAAACAAACTGCAGGACAATAAGTATGACTATCTTCCATGTATTCTTCCGCATGATATCTTGAGAATAGAGGAATATATGATCGCTTATCTAAAGGACGCGTCACTAACTAGGTCAGAGTTCGATAACGGCTTTTGAAAGCTATGATTTCTAATTAGATCCTGAAGTCACATCGGTAGTTATAGTTATTAGACTTAACCAAGTGGGAGACTGTTGGATTTAGTGTCTATGCCCATAACTATAACTAGGATGTGCTTGACCCGATTGTAGCATGGTCCTTTTGGGTTGCCTTCACCAGTGCAATTTGATAGGATGGACTTTTGAGAATAAGGCTATTTGTGATTTATTAATATATTATAAGTATAATATATTAATTGAGAAATCATATTATTTAATTACTATTGATCAAGAGTTAATTTGGAATTAATTTTGTGATCAAAAGAGACTAATTAAATATACGGGGACTGATTAAGTAAATCAATGATTCTTATAGTGTGAGCCAATGATCCATGGTTAATTAGGATGGGCTAAACCAATGTGATAGTCCATGAATAGTCCATGGAGGTTTAACCCATGGAGCCTAAGTAATATGAAAGGTCATGGTGCATTAGGGTTTGCAAAGATGTAACCCTAGCATTTGTTACATTATAAAAGGAATGCCCTAGAGCCAAAATTTGTTGCAACTATCATTCAAAGAATTTAATATTGATTTTGTGCTAACTAGCTTATTCTCTCAAGCCTCCTTTTGCATTTAATGTTTTTGACACATTAGAGGCATCACACTTGAGGTGGTAAAGCTTTCAAAGGCCAAAAACTATAACTACATCAAGAGGTATTCATCTAACTATGAGTTTTGTATTATATATCCTCCATTGCGTGCTAGTTAGGATGTATGCTTTGGAAAATTGAAAATGCATGTATAATTAGAGAAAACATAGATCCAAAGCATCTAGGGTTGCATGTACACCATAGGAGTGTTATAGTTCTTAAAACCCAACACCATGAACCATATGCCATCCATGGTCATTACCATGACACTATAAGCAGTTACCACATGAACCATGACCCATATGTCATCCATGGGTGTTACCATGACACTATAAGAAACTAACACATCGACCCATGACCCATACGTCTTTTATATATAAATTTTGATTCAAACATAGCAACATAAAGATGTATAGTTTATTATTGTTTAATTTTCGTTATAATTTTAAATTAAAATTATGGTATGAACACCTCGTTACTCTTTGTTCTTTCTTGACGTTATATACCCTTTCTATCAAACTAGAACTACTTTAAAACATTTGAATTACTACATATTTAGCACTAATTTGTACAATTTGAATTTTTCATTAGTGGAGCTTAAAAATAATTCGCAATTCCTTTCCCTCTAACCTACACACGTTAAGGCTGCATATTAGGGTAAGTTAACTTGTTAGAAATAGGGTTTACATTTTCTGTAATCATCTTCGGTGGGTAATTGATCGAAATTTTTCTTCATTACGTTTGTGCACTGACTTTGGCAATATAAGTTGTCACTCATCTACAATTTATTTTTATTTAATTTACTATTGTCGTGATCATCATTTCTTGTTCTCTGATCATCTTCATATATATTATTATCTTAAATTACAACTACATTGGTTATGATTTCATAATCTATGATTCCCGCACTTTAATAACATGTTAACTAAGTAGGCAATATTAATTGTATTCAATAGTATGCATGTGTAGTAATGCCTTCATCTATAATTTATTATTACTGTATGATTGTTCTCTGCTCATCAATAGTTATCATATTTAATACATTGGTATTGACTATAGTTTTTTTTAATTTTAAGCAAGAAAGACATCAAACTTCAAACCAAAAGGAGCATTAGGTGTGAAGGCAACTAAATTCATTGCACCACCGGTTTTGAACCACAACGGACATCAACTGCAAAATTCATAAGCAGACAATTACAAGAGAAAGAAATAGTATTCCCAAAATTAGCAACCACATCCAATACACCTATAACATCTAGCACCAAAACCCCTAAACCTAAATCATTAACACCAACCATGACTACTACTTTCTCAACGTCACTTACAATATCCACACCATCCTCAACATATGCATTTAAAACTTCAACAACTGGATCAATACCATCCTCAACACGTACACCTACAACCAAAACCTCAGCACCTACATCATTGAAACCATCCTCAACACTGACATCCACTACCACATCATCAACACCTATATTTATTACAACAACCTCAAAACCTTCATCGACACTACCATCCTCAATAATTACGGTAACTACGACATCCTCATTACCTAAAGGAACTACCACATCCTCAACATACACATCTATCCCAACACCTACCCCAAAATATACCCCATCACCAACACCTATCCTAGAATCTACCCCATCACCAACACAACCAAGCAAAATAGATGGAGAGTTTGATTTGCTACCTCAACACTAGAGATCCAATCTTGGAAACCATGGATTGGTAACCCTCTTGACCTCCTTTAGCTGGAAACACCTTCTTTTTTTCAAAACAACACCAAAAAGGATTAAAATGGCTTGCTCTTACACACAACTCGCCCAAGCTCTCTAAGGTTTCTTTCTTTGGACTGGTAGTCGCAAATAAAGGCTATAAGGTCCTTTAAATATGGACCAGGCCCGTAGATTTAGGGTTTTTGACCTCAGTGCGGACTCGTCGAGTCACCCTGCCGACTCGTCGAGTCCATTCATTAATCCAGTCAGCAAATCACGATCCTAGTCGACGAGTCTAGGTGTCGACTCATCGAGTCCTTCTCTCTAAATCAAAATAAATGAATAACATAGAACACCTGGGAATCTGGATGTTACAGTTATGGCCAATATCTGTACAACATGTAGAGCCCACAAAGAAACCCACATGCCTTTAAACTAGCTCATATTGCAAAAGAAGTCTGGAACTCCTAGCAAGTTAAATGGAATACATATGAATACAAGCTAAAATCTGAGCAGAACAGGAAAAATAGGCGTAACGTTGTGGCTGATCGAGTAGCACAACCTACCTATAACACTGGATCTGCAAAACATTTGAAGATAGCTTCTGATTTGCTAATTTTTTTAATGGTACATCAATGTTCCTGTTTATGTGTATATTTGACATTTTATAGTATTTATGTAGAAGTGGAAATTAGGACATGATCTACCCCATGGTGAATTGTTCTTGTATGCACACACGAAGAATCACGATGGAGTTACATTCACAAATGAAAAAGATAGACAAATTCATGTAATATTCATTTCAGTGCAATTAAGCTTTTATATTGTAGCTAGTCCATAATGTCATTCATAAGTCTGATATCTTTAACTTATATTATTTTTATTTTGTAGGTGGCCTATACAGAAAAACGGAAAGAGTTAGAAGTTGAAGGTGCTTAATTTGAGGAGGAAAAACTATTATATGATGTTGTTGGTGGTAATGACAAAAAAGAATACTTTATGGATTAGGCTCTTTTGCAAAGCCGGTTCCTAATATTAACGGTAATATGGATGTATCTTACATTCCGTAGATGAAATGGAAGAAATGAGGGAACTTGTTGCTAAACAAAAAGAGCAAAAACAAAGAGCTTAAAGAAATAATGAAGGCCTAAAAAGAACAAAAAAAACACAAGAGTCGGACAACTTGAAAAACAACTTTAAACGGCAATGTATCTTATTAATGTCACTACAAAACAATAACACTAGTAGGTCATAAATTGTTGATATGTTTATTGTAAAATATTTATTTTAGATTAGCCTCTTTCCAATTTCCATGTAATAAATAATCATTGTACTATTCTATGTTATAATGTTCTTTGATTTTTTGTTATTTTTGTTTTTTTTATATATTACAATAAAATAATTTGGATTTAATTTATAAATCAATTATTCATCTGTCCATATGGAATCTTTTATATAATATACACCACGAAAATTGATAGGGATTCATAACCACAAAATTTGCTAGGAAGTCATCAAACGGAAGTTGCTAGGAATTCATCACCACTAAATTTTCTAGGGATCCACAACCATGAAATTTCCTATCAATTCAGTACAACGGAATTTACTAAGGAATCATGACCATGGAATTTGCTAGGGATTCATCACCACGAAATTTGCTAAGGAATCACCACGATGGTATTTACTAGGGATTCACCACCACAAAATTTCCTATGGATTCACGACCATGAAATATTCTAGGGAATCATCACCACCGATTTTGCTAGGGATTAACTACAACGATATTTCTGATGGAAGAACTACCACATAATTTGTGATGGATCCTACTACATAATACCATCTACAACAGATTTCATTACGTTGTAACAATTGCGACAGAATGATTGTTTCCCTAATAAACTCTCGCTACGGGGTTTTTTAGGATGGAAATTGGTCTTCACAAATTTCATCGCTATTCTTCTTTTGCAACGGAATTTCAGCTTTTTGCAACGGATTTCCTCCCTATCAAAATTGCGTTTTTTCTTGTAGAGTTTGATCTCTAGTCGAATTCTGCCCTCCAAGGGTTCTTAGAATGGTTTTTCTTCATTAATTGTCGTATCCCTAAGGCCTCTACCCTCTGGAATTGACCTAAAGTTTGAAATATTTATAATTACAAATGAATTATCACCTCTTCGTGGTTGACTACCACCACGTCATGGGCCTCAAGTTTATCTTGTATTCGCCAAGTCAACGTCAAGAATTGCGAATATTCCATTCACCACATCATGGTTGTGTCACCACATTGTGATCATTGAGAATTAGACTTCTCTCAAGACACAAAAGTCATTCGAAATTTTGTCTAGTTTTCAGATCATTTTGCATCACGTCAAGCGGACTTAAGAATCAAGAGATATGGTCAAGCTATCTAACAACATCATTTTTGTGTCTTTTACTTGCCTAAGCTCGCATTTTCCTACTTCCTACGCCTCGTTTTCTTCCTTTTGATCCCGAGCATGTATTCACTGCTTCAAAACATATTTCAAACATAATATATACCTTTTGTTCCAAAATAAACATAATTGTGGCTAAAAATATTTGAAATATGCATTAAATACATTATTAAATATGCAAATATCAAAATACACCACACTTGGCTCTTTCTTGCCCTCAAGACAAACTGATTAAATTATTATTATCATATGAAGACTTTAGCAACCAACATCGCATAAGATAGTCCATTTTGAGCCTCCCCATTTGAAGGTTTGTATCGATCATATACACTTCAAGTATAAAGAAAAAAAGAAAACTAATTTAAGAAAAATAAAAAACCAAAAGTAAATAACACAAGGACTTCCCCAATCCTAAATAATCACAATTTTCATAAACACTTCCCCACTTCTTTTGAACAACGCTCATTTTATGCATCCCCCCGAATATATCCTCAGAAATCTTTCTTAACCTCAAGGTAATTTTTGATTAAGCCCCCAAGGATACATATAGAAAAATAACCTGGAAAATTAAAAAAAAGTACAATAAATAACTTGGCAAATTTCTCCTTATTCTTGAGTCTTTTATTTATTTGGAGCTTTTCTTCATGATATTTCTTGATCTTCATAGCTTTGTAGACTCTTACTCTCAAACTTTTGTAACTTGTTTTTTTACTTATTTTATTTATTTTCTATATTTTTTCATTTTCACAACTTTTTCACTTAAAACTAAAAATCTATAAAAACATATGCTTCAGCAAGGAAACTTAACTTCAACCCTTATTAGTTAGAGGTGTTAGTTTGTAGTGCAATGACTACATAAGATTCTTGGATACATTTCTGGTACACAATGCTAAACATGTTATAGACCTCAAACTAAGTCATGTCTTGTTTTTGTTCCATGATTTAACTAGGATAGGGAAGCCCCAAATACACTATAATATATTTTGGCTCAAATAAGTATTGAAACTCACAGCAGATCGTCCCATACAACACTACCAACCCAAATCACAACATAACAATTTTTTTAACTAAATTCAATATTAGTTTATTAATTCAAATCTTAATAATTTTTTTAAATCCTAGTCATTTTTCAAATTTTTTAACAAAATGTTTGTATTCTTGTATTCAACCCCTTACCCCACACATAAATGATGCAATGTCGCCATTACATGCTTAAGCAATGAAAGAACATAAAATTAAAAAAAGGACTAACTTGAACAGACTCCCCTAGGATAGTAGTGGGGAGATCGAATTCTTGAAAGTGCGTGGAAAAGCTTGTACATCTCGTATAATGGCTAGAGATAGTACTTCTGGGCTCTCTTTGCGTGAATATAAATGTAAATGTGCCGGTTCAAAATGAGCCAAAGAACCATCTTTAAAAAGTGTGATGATCGTGAGCCACAAAGTGGAAAAGCAATGTCACGTCGTGTTGTCCAAGTAGAAGTCATGATAATCGCAGAAAATAAGAACACCAGGTCATGGTTTAAAGATGCCACGATGTGTGTATAGAGTTGATGAAATTCAACAACAATAAAAACAAATGTCATGATGTGGTGATGATGGCTACATTGTGCTGACTTCTCATTACACTTCTTAAATTCAAAAGTAATGCATCAACTCTTCGTAATGTTTAGGACCATTCTCGATCTTTTTTCCAGTAAAATGCTCCAAAATTTTTCTCTTCTTCATGTGGGAAACCCACACTTATTTAAAAACATGGTCTTCAATTATAATCTTCACAAATCACACAGCTTCTTCATCTATTACGCTCCTTCACCGATTCACTTATTGTAATACTAAAAAATAAAATCAGAAGAATAGCGAAACACATCATTATTAGGCTAAACTAAATTAAAGCTAAAAAATGAAAACAAAAACTAAACGTAAATAAAGTAGAAAAGAAAATGCAAACTCTAAAAACTTCGGGTTGCCTCCCGATAAGCGCTTCTTTTTGAGGAGTTGTAAGCCAAACTCATTTCCATCTATGTTGCGTTTGGTGGAAGTGTAAGATCCTCGTTCTCCATCGTCTTAAGACTTTTTCCTTTGTAAGCAACTCATTTGTTGAAGGCCTTTCTTGAACTTTCTAGCATTTTTGGGTTGACATCTTCATTATGCTTCCTCTTGGGTTCTTTTTTCATTCCCGTGTCTTTAGCTTTTGTGTTGTCTCTTTCCGGGTTTTTTTTTGTAAAAATGAGGCTCATCATTCTCTTTTTCATTAGATTCAATTGGCTCTGTGACTTGATCTAGTAGTCTTGTAAAAACAAACAACTCGAAATTCATTGGCATTGACATTAGAGATTTCGAATAATTCATTTCCTTTTCCAATTTATCATCAAGTTCTTTATGCTCCTTGAACTATGGGTTTCCTTGCTTCACCAAATTTTCTTTTGCACAAGATGGGAAAGAAATAGGTGGTCGATAGCTCGACTACTGAAATATCATAATCTTCTTTTATCGCCCACGATGTGGCACTATTGCATCCATGTGTGGCAAATGGCCAAAATCACAAATCTTTTATTATTTTGCTTTTCCTTCAGGCGATTGTTTGGACTACTGATCTCTTGAATCAGTGATCCTCATGTGCTCTGATTCGTCCTTTTCTTCTATATAAACAACCATGACTTGAGAGATTGAGATTGGCTCGGTTTTTCTTGAAGGTGAATTCGGTAGGTTTTCTTGCACAAGCTTTGTTAATTTCCCAAGTTGCATGTAGATGCTCATGATATAAGCTTGTTGTTCTCTAAGTGATGCATCTGTAGTATCATGTCATTTTTCGCTAGCTTCCATAAATCTAAATAACATTGACTCGAGAGAAGATATTTTCTCGGATTGGAGTTGTTCTATTTGGTAAAGATCATGCTTTAGTTTCTAAATTTCTTTTGTATCTCGATCTCTTTTGTATTCTAGTTCATAATCCCTTGTAGAATGGGGTCCCCTACAAGCTCCGCATCTATCTTGAGTTAATTCATCTATTTTTTGTCATCCTTTCTTCCATTACATCGAGCTTTTCAAGTACTAAATTGATAACATCTTGACCTCCATCTTTACTTGATTTTTCTTTGGTGAAGTCCTCCTTTGAGTTGTGATACTCTCTTGAATGCTTAGTCAATTTTGTGATCAAAGCCTTATTTGTTACTGGATCCTTCCTTTTCGTGGGCCCTTGAGAGTCTAGAAGTCGGTGAGTGCACACATTGACCCCATCGTAAAATATCGAGATTTCTTGTTGCACATTGAAGTCATGTTGAGGGAAATGTCATATCAATCTCTTGTAACACTCCCAAGCTTCATATAACGACTCACCTTCTAATTTTTTAAAATTTTGTATGTTCCTATTAAGCTCGCCACTTTCTAAGGAGGGGTAAATTGGTTTATGAATGCAGTCTTAAAATAATCCCATGTTGTGATTGCTCCAAAGGGAAGTGATTTTAACCATTCCTTAGATTCACCATTCAATATGACTTGAAAAATTCGATACATCACCGCATATTTAATCATGTTTGCAGGGGCGGATGCAGGATTTCATTGTAGCGGTTGCACGGGAAGATTAGGGGTTGCACGATAATAGAAAAAATAAAAATTTTAAAAAATTTCGAAAACTTTTCCACTGCGGCCGGAAAATTTTAGGGGTTGCCGGTGCCACCCCGGAACCCCCTAAATCCGCCCCTGCATGTTTGGTGCATGAAATTAGTCAGAAATTTCCACCACCTATTCTATATGTTCATAAGCATCCTCGTTGTCCTTCCCATAAAAGGTAGATCTTTTAGCATGCCAAGAATGTGTCCCGGTAGTTCGAACTTGGTAGTGGTTGGGATTGTTGGTGGATCAAGACCCTATCTGTTTTCGTTCTTCATATGTCGCTTGTACTCATCCATTGACATGGTAGTGATATCCCCCATTTTTCCTGCTAAAACAAAACTATAAAAAACACACGTAAAACAAATAAAAACTTAACTAAGTAAAATAAGAAAAAAAAACTGAGTGAAACGTTACCATGACGTGGTTGAAGTTCAAACGGAAAAATAAAATAAAGGCTGAAAAATAACTTTTTGTGGTTTTTACCTCACAAATAGGATCGAATAACTTAAAACAATTAAGTTATAACTAAAATAAGTTGTTCCTCGGCAACGACACCAAAAACTTTGATGTGCATTTTATATACCTATCTAGCTTTAAATTTATAAATATAACTACTTAGCTAAATTATGCACTTATTGACAATATACTGTAACGCCCCGAGTTTTCTCAGTACGTTTGGTTATTTTAATTTAATTATCCTTGTAACCTTGGGTTAATTTATTTAACCAATGTCTGATTTCTTATGTTATTGGACTCTTTTGATCATCTTGTAAACTCCTTTTATTGAAGTCCATGGGCTATGGGCCTATTTGCAAAGTCCATCTAGTTAATAGTACTTAATGTGTAAATTGAATCATTTGGAACACACACAAGGAAAACACTCTAAACCCTCCCTCTCTCTCAAAAATCGTCCCTCTCTCTCTCTTTGGGATCAAGAGCAGCCAAGGGGCTGTTTGGAGCTTAATTCTTGTTCATTTCCAGCCTTGATTCGTATTGGTATGAACCTCCTTATCCTTTCTTACGACTTGATTCATAACCTTGTTCTAGTTTTATGATTTCATCTTCACCTATTCTCCTTCTTATTTTATTGTAATTGTATGTTATACATCATCTCAAGATCCTATCTTCACCCCATATATGGTGGATGATGGATCTAGGGGATTACATGTGGCAAAAGATCATGGAAACCCTAAAAGGGAGAATGATGATTTTATGTGCTTATGTTTATTTTCATGTTGATTATTATTACATCCTTGTGGCTAAATGAAATCCTAATGATCCCTAACCCTTTTTAGTACCACCATTATCATGGGGACTGAATCGGGATGATGAACACATCTTAAAATGTGTTTCAAAAGGAGAAGGATGGATAAGCCAAAAAGGAATCACGGGTGGCTACGATTCTGTTTTCCATCAGATATGTAGTCATTTTATAAAAATCACATCTGGAGCTCTAGAACTCAAAAGAACCCCAAACCAGTTCCAAAAGTTCACAAATTGAGTTGGCTAACTTTCTTAAGAAGGCCAACCTCACTGATAAGGGCTTTATCTATGTGAAAGAATGGCATCTTTGCTGTTAGGTCTGATCCGGGTCTGTTCTGATATGTCATTTTGTTTTCATCATTTCTAAGGCTTGGAAAAGGATCCAGAGTGATTCCAAGTTTCTATATGTTCCTTATATTATGAATTTAAGATCTGGAGAATATGGGGTGTTATTTCCAATTATAAATTGGTTAGAATGGATCCACACTCCAGGTCAGTGGGCAGTCACCAGCTTTTGCTAGTGCTGTGATTGTCCACAATGTGAATTTTATATCTGGAGTTTGAGAGATGATTTTCATTCAATTCCAACTCTGAGACTTTCACTTGTATGTCCTTTACTTCTCTTAATTTTCTTTTGGACGAATTCTACTCACAAGTTGGGTAGAATTGGCCAACATCACTTGACTGTATTGTTGGAGGCAGAAGTGATACACCATTTTGTAAAATTCATATTTAATTCATCTTTTGGAGTTAGAATGAGTTCTTTATAGTTATGGAATCCTGAGCAATCATAGTTTCCTATAAAATTTAGTTAAGGCTATGTTTCTATTTTAGATTTTGGAGTAAATCCGTTTTGAACAGCAGGTCTGTTTTAGAGACCTTGCTGTGATTACTCTTTTCTCAACTCATAGCTTCATTACTTCTCGTTTCTAACCTTTAGTCCTTCTTAGGTGAGGTTTTGAAGTTTGCTCAAGCTTGGTAGCATTATTTGATTGTTAGCCATCCTTAATACTCACTCAAGGTGAGTTCTCTCACACCGTTGTATTGATGATTGTGTTTGCTAGTTAGCTCGTGTGTGATTATTTGAATTTATTATAAAAGCATGCTATATAAGTATTGTTTTAATTCGTACATGTGCACTGTATGTAACTAATTATAGATATGGGGACACCACCAAAGGATACGGATTTACCGGTGCGGTGGGTAGGTAAGATCACCAACGTAATACTCTTCGTGAGGTGCGGTGATTAGGGCCAAATGATACGGGATCTTCCCGGTGCGGTTCAAACCTACAAGTCCTTCTCGTAATATAGACATTGATTCGTTCTTTGCCTTTATCATTATAATTGGAAAATGGATTAGGGCTAGTAAATATGAATGTTAGTACAATGTCTGTGTTTGAATTCACTAAGCTTCGTGCTTACGTTTTTCCCTTATAACTTTTCAGGTGTTAAGATTAAAGAGGCTAAGGCTTGACATGGAGCATCGGGACATCGCTACTAGTTATTTTGATGGGACCTTATTATTATTATTACTTCCGCACTTATTTTATATGATTATTAAGTTGATGGATTATGTTATGACTATTTCAGTTGTTTTAATTTAATTTAAGATGGGTTTTAAAAGTTTAAAATTTTTGCAAAAAAAAAATTGGGTGTCACATATACCTAGTCATATTATAGAATAGTTTGGGTAAGTCGTGTGTCGATCATAGAGAATGGTATTTAATTAATAAAATAACTACTAAAAGCTAAACTAAAAAAAAAAAACTAAAAGTGAGGGTTTTATCTGATTTTACAAGTTCAGAAAAACTTAAACTAAAATACCTATTTAATGACTATAAAGACGACTTAATACCAAGAAAAAAAATACTCTCGTTTAGCTTTCAATCCCTCCTTTTTCCTATGGTTGATTTCAAGACAATGGAGTAATTCTTTTAGTTACCAAATAAAAGTTACTTGTCATCATGGTCAGACTAACTAACATAAGTCAATTTAACGACTTTAACTCCAATGATCATGTAAGTTAAGGACACTAAATTGATTTTAAAGAATTTGGAATCTGAATGATAGAATCTATAGACTACTAATCTTTGTTCAAGTCTAGTTATCGAGCAAATATTATGATAAAATAATGCTCTCTAACACAATTAAGCAACTAACTTATCACTTATACTAGGATATGACTAATCACTAGCTCTAACAATTTGATGATCATAAATAGCTAGGTAAATCAATTTCATGCAATTAATTGTAGTTTAACTACACAATCTTGAGACAAGACAATAAAGATAGAAACTTTAACAAGCTAGGTTTAGATTTATCAGAGAATATTTAAAACTAAAACTAACTTCATCAATCCATCAAACCTTAAATCAACACATAGTAATTAAGAGTTTATCTAATCTAAACGAACAGAGGGTTTTTAGCCCATAATTACAGCTGGAAAACATATAAACAATACGAAAAATAGGCTAAACATAATTAAACTAGGGAAATTTAATGTGTAGATGCAGATCCTTGCTCAAATCTCTTTATCCTTTGATCTCTAGTCGAATTATGCCCTCTAAGGGTTCTTAGAATGGTTTTTCTTCATTAATTGTTGCAAACCTAAGTCCTCTACCCTCTGGAATTGACCTAATGTCTGCAATATTTATAATTACCAAAAACTATTCACCACATTGTGGTTGACCGCCACCATGTCGTGGTCCTGAAGTTTATCATGTATTCTTCAAGTCGGCATCAAGAATCACGAAGATTCCATTCATCACGTCATGGTGGTGCATCACGTCGTGGTTGTTGGGAATCTGTAACACCAGCAAAAATTAGGTCAAAAATAAACTTGTTTAGTAAGCATAATTGAGTATGCTAAGTGGTAGATATTGTAACAAGGTTTCCAAAAATATAAAGAACACTAAAATCTGAGTTATAACGAAGAAGTTATGACCAATCGAAGATCCACAACAAAACCGGTAAAACACTGTTAAACCTAAAACGCGAAGTTTTAATAAAATACTTTTTAACGTTAGGTATCTAAATGAAAGTCGTAGATATCATTAAACCATAAACAAACATAAGAGAACGTCCAAATTTGACTTCATATGAGGAAGTTATGATTTTTCGAAGTTGCAGACATAGCGGTAGACAACTAAAAACTCGAAATAGAGATCGAGCGACTTTTAGCCGACGCAACCTAAACGAGAACCGAAGATCTCGACAATAGTGATACAACGGTAAAAAGACAGACAAAAACGGACGTCTGATGAAAAAGTTATGGACTTTCGACGGAATTTTCGTGTCCCGGCCTACTAAAAATAAAAATAATAAAATTTAAATTCAAAATTAGTCGAAGAAGTCTAAATGAGAGTTGTAGAGCATAATCTCACATACGCGTGGATATAAAGAACGTCGAAAACGGAGCTTGTATGCGAAAGATATGAATTTATGAAGTTCGAGGCACGAATTTCCACGTTGTGTTAGGGTTGTTAGAGTTCACGACGTGAACAATCTGACTGACCCTTCCAGAGCCACTTGACGAGTGACGCATGCCATGAGCGAATTGAGAGCAGACTCACGACGTGAGTATATAAAACTCATAACGTGAGACCCAAAATTCACCCTATAAATAAGGATTGAGGGCAGCCGGATTTGGTTGTTCATTTCCATCCTTTCTCCTACATCTACACTGTGTTAAGCCTCCCGAGACCACCTCGAAGCCCCGATAACACCCCCAACACACGATGCAAGTCCTGAAGTCCCGAGATTTCCAAGAAATTGACTTCTTTCCAGTCAAAGTGTTGCCCGAGCAAAGCCTCATTTTCATCAAATTGTCACTCCTAACAAGTAAGTTCATACCCCTACAAACACACTTTAAATACATTTTTAACTGCTTTTAAACACTTTTAAGGGGGAAAATACAAGTAAACACACAACTAAAATCATGTGAAACATCGATCTTTTGCTATACTTTTCATACTGTTGTTTTAACTATCTTATGAAGTTATTATCATGAAAAACACCTCACAACACAACTTACCCTCAGGGATACAATATGTTTTATAAATGAAATACATTTTATTTATACGTTTGCATACTACATCATATCAAGGGTAACCATTTCAACTATAACATTACGTGTATTCGACAAATCACAATTTGTTATTATGCCTTTGTTAACACTGTAGAAAGGGTAATCATTTTGGACATAAACATACACACTTGCATATGTGACTTAATTGTTATCTTGAATTGTCAAAAGATTTTTCATCATATTACTCATGAACATCATTGTTAGAAATCATGTGATGTCATATGGCTTTGTTTGTACCAAACGAAAGTCCCCACCTATAACCAGAGTCTCTTGGAGGGAGAGCGTGACAAGTGTGTATAGATCTATACGGGGATGATGACTCTGCACCCTGACTGTTAGCTACAGTCCCGGGGTGACAAATGTCAACATTAGGTATTGCGTCTAGTATGGTTATGAGGAACTCACAAGACACGGAAACAATGACTCAATGACTCATGCATGTAGTAATACATAACTCAATCATGCTCGGGGGGGGGGGGGGGGGGGGGGGGGGTTATGACTATATTATAGGGTATTATCAGCTTGTTCAGAATTCAGGATAAACACTTCCACAACTAGTTTTAATTAATAATAAAACTATACATCTTCATTTCTAAGCATGGCATATTTGCTTACAGGTTACAGTCTTGGTCATTTAAGATTGCATCTCATTTTAGGAAAATATAGGATTTTCCTGGTTCAAACATTCACTTTATACAATAACGATTTACAACATCATCCTTAAGTAAATATCGGATTTTCTGGAAAACATACACGAACTTTCGAATGGCATTCATTTTCTCAAAACACTACTTATGAACTCACCAACTTAAATGTTGACACTTTTTCTTTGAAATAACTTGTATTCGCAAGAAATCGCTAAACCAGGTTAGCAACTACTTTTGAAGACTTACGCTCAGGCGTTAGTTTAATCTTTTGGATATCATGTTGTAATTAACTTTTGCAAACATGTAATACTACAATCATGTAAACTTTTCAATTATGTATATAATGGTCGTGTGTACCTTCTTTACTATACATTTGTTATGACACTATACATGACGTCCTCCGCCCCCGAATGTTTCCGCCGTTCAGGTTTGGGGTTGTGACAAATTGGTATCAGAGCATTGTTTATAGTGAACTTAGTATATCAAAACCATTTTGATATACAACTATAAACACAACTGGGCAAAAACACTCTGAGCGAGAGTTATACTTTTAAAATGAAATTTTTATAAAGTATATATGCATATATTATACAACAGGGTCAGTATCATAATGGAAACAATATAGAAGTATTATAGATGAGTTGTGCACTACATGTATGCCTTGGGACATGTAATCACTACATGTATGCCTTGGGACATGTAATCGAGACTGGGACAAATATAGCCTGATCAACTATATTTATCCAAGAGCTGACCAGCATATGCCAAGAGATAGCTACAATGGACCACAAGTCTAAAACTTACCAAACTTATAAACTTTAGAATTAAACATAACATTTAGAATACCATAGGAGTATTTTATGCATATGATAGTTTAAGTTTGATGTTCAACCTTATGTGCCTTAGTTCTAGACAATCCTTATCTCCTTATTCTCGTACAGATGCAATGGCCGGATTCCATCTACCAGGGGATCCCTACTACCCGAACCAAGAAAGTGGGGGTTGGGTAGAGAATGATCCAGAAGAAGAAATGCAAGAAGACTCAGACCCAGATCCCGAGGAAAATAACCTACCCTTAGTGACTCCGATCCAAAATACTAATCCTCGACCGAAATTTCATGACCTGGGAAGATCTCAAAATCTTGATGCTGGAAGAATACTGCCCGAGGGGTGAAATCTAAAAGTTAGAGCATGAGCTATGGAACCTAAGGATGACCGGATCGGACCTAGTCACTTACACGGCCATGTTCAGTGATTTGTCAGCCTTGTGCCCAGGTATGGTAAACCCGAAATCGAAGAAGGTGGAGAGGTACATTTGGGGATTATCACCTCAGATCCAGGGGCATGTCCTGGCCTCTAACCCAATCACATTTGACAGCGCGAAGCGCTTGGCTCAACGATTGATTGATCACGGTGTTAAACAGGGTACTATTACCGCTGTTTCAGAGCCACTGAAGGATATAAAGGACCGAATGAAACCCTAGATTAAGAGAAAGGGGGAAACCATGCAGGAGAACCCTAAGAGGCAACAGTTAGTGATAGCTCACGCTGTTACTGTCCCTACCACCCCCACACCCACGAGGTCGTACAACGGCAAACAGCCTAAGTGCAACCGATGCAACTTTTATCATCACGGACCCTGCCTTGAAATGCATTGAATTAGGTGTAATAGTAAGGGACACAACATCCGCTACTGCAGGGAACCAACCCAACCAACCGCTCCAGCCAGAAATATGGGAGTAGACTGTACTTGTTATGAGTGTGGAGCAACAGGGCACTTCTGAAGGGACTGCCCGAAGGCAAACAACAGGAATGCTGGTGGAGGAGGCTGAGTATTCGCAATGGGCCAAGAGGAGGCTATTGCCGACCCCACGGTTATTCCGGGTACATTTCTCCTCGATAACTCATTTACGTGCATTCCATTTGATAATAGGAGCGGAGAGGAGTTCAGTCAGTCACAAATTTAAAAATCTACTCAAACCAACACCCCAATCATTAAGCAAAAGCCTCATAGTAGTAATGACAAAGATTGACTAAAAGCACTGAAAACACATATGTAGAATGCACTATCCTACTAACGCACACTTGTCCTGATCGACTTCACAATTATTATGATAAGAAGTTCCCAATTAGCTACTAGAAATGGATTGGCTTGGTCTTCACCATGCCAATTGCATGAGCCATGAAAAGACCCTTCACTTTCACCGTTGGCTAATGAAACTCCATCGATTTATAACTACAAACCCAACACAACTCCCAAATCGTTTGTAGTTTCAAAATCTCGTAGCACTCATGTGAGTAGTACTATATCCTTTGCAACCTTCCTGAAGTATTACCGACAGACTATCTAGGAATTGCACACGTACGACCAGTCAAGTTCAAACGTAGAGGCTAGGAATGATTACGGTTAACCTATCACTGCAAATGTGTATGCAACTTGTATACACAAGGTGGTAATAAGTGGACCAGATAAGAATCCAACCATGAACTTCAAAACGAAACGACCTGTATTACGAGTGAACAATGCTAACATTTAGATGAACATAGAAACTCAAATCCACACGGCCTAAACCGATCAAAACAACAGAAAGGATAAGGAAGGTCCGCAGGAACACCCACACTAGGATATGGATTCACTAGAGAACCATAAGATCAAATGGAACAGAAGTACACTCACCTTTCCTCGACCATTGAAGTCCCAGTCAAAATGCGAATTTCGGGACAAAATTTTCTCTAACGGGGGGATAATGTAACACCAGCAAAAATTAGGTCAAAAATAAACTTGTTCAGTAACCATAATTGAGTATGCTAAGTGGTACATATCGTAACAAGGTTTCCAAAAATATAAAGAACACTAAAATCTGAGTTATAACGAAGAAGTTATGACCAATCGAAGATCCGCAACAAAACCGGTAAAACACTGTTAAACCTAAAACGTGAAGTTTTAATAAAATACTTTTTAACCTTAGGTATCTAAATGAAAGTCGTAGATATCATTAAACCATAAACAAACATAAAAAGAATGTCCAAATCTGACTTCGTATGAGGAAGTTATGATTTTTCGAAGTTTCAGACATAGTAGTAGACAGCTAAAAACTCGAAATAGAGATCAAGCGACTTTTAGCCGATGCAACCTAAACGAGAACCGAAGATCTCGACAATAGTGATACAATGGTAAAAAGACAGACGAAAACGGACGTCGGATGAAAAAGTTATGGACTTTGGACCGAGTTTTCGTGTCCCGACCTACTAAAAATAAAAATAATAAAATTTAAATTCAAAATTAGCCGCCGAAATCTAAATGAGAGCTGTAGAGCACAATCTCACCTACGTGTGGATATAAAGAACATCGAAAACGAAGCTCGTATGCGAAAGATATGAATTTCTGAAGTTCGAGGCACGGATTTCGATGTTGTGTCAGGGTTGTCAGAGTTCAAAACGTGAACACTAAAGTTCACGACGTGAACAGTCTGACTGACCCTTCCAGAGCCACTTGACGAGTGACGCATGCCATGAGCGAATTGGGAGCAGACTCACAATGTGAGTATATAAAACTCACAACGTGAGACCCAAAATTCACCCTATAAATATGGATTGAGGGCAGCCGGCTTTGGTTGTTCATTTCCATCCTTTCTCCTACTTCTACTCTGTGTTAAGCCTCCCGAGACCACCCCGAAGCCCCGATAACACCCCAAACACACGAAGCAAGTCCCGAAGTCCCGAGATTTCCGAGAAATTGACTTCTTTCCAGTCGAAGTGCTGCCCGAGCAAAGCCTCATTTTCATCAAATCGTCACTCCTCACAAGTGAGTTCATACCCCTACAAACACACTTTAAATAAGTTTTTAACTGCTTTTAAACACTTTTAAAGGGGGATCCTATCTCGTAGCTGGTGTTGAGGATCCTATCTCGTGGTGGTTTCATAAGGATCCTGCATTGTCAAAGTTCAGGATCTGGGCTGCAAGATTAAGGGTGCTGCTTCTTGGGGTTTGTGGATCTCCGCCCTCATTCTCTCTATTTCCTTGAGTACCATCCTGTTCTCCTCCTGCTACTGAGTGACTTTTCGTTGCAAATTCTTCATCATATCAAATAGCTCGTTATTGGAAATTAGTACAGGAGGATCCTAAAATCCTTGGGTAGCAATTGGAGAGGTGTTTTACTTTGGTGCCTTAGAAGCTTTTTTTGGAGCTCCGCTTGGAGGTGGTTGAATATTTTAGAGGGAAATGAGAGGAATGGAGGAAGATGATAAGGTTGGTTGGGAAGACGTGATTCTAGAATTGTAGTGAACACCACGACCCCACGCCGGGCGCTAATGGTGGTTGTCGAGGCCAACACAAATAATAACCCTAAATATTACACACTAAAATAGTGTATAGTGGTAAAGGGATCGAATCCACGGAGATTGGTTCAATTTATAACTCTATGAAAAATCTCTTTGTAAAAGTACTTGTAAAATGACAATAAAAATAAAATGGGGGGTTTTGGTGTTTTGAAATACTTGAAACAAACTAGAATTAACTATGATTTAAATAGACAAATGCAACAAAAATAAGAGTTTGATGTAAAATCAATGAGGGAGAGATGGTTGACTTAAAGTTTCCTCACTTTGACTTTTGATGAACATATCATTAGAATCCAATGGCGCAATACTTTGATTTAAATCCTTAATTTGGCTATAGTAATCCAAGGAGCTTGAGATTACCTAGACTTTTCTTAATTGTTGAAATGGCTAGAGAAGCTCATAACAATTTCCTTAGTCAAAGTCACTAATTCCAAATAGCATGTAATTAGTGAAAGTCAACTAGCATTAAGAACCAAAAAGTCACCAAATCCAAGAGGGGTCAAATGCTTTCACCACCATGTTGGAGGAAATGTTTTTATGATTGTGTGAAGCAAAAACAACACAAAAATCATTTGTTGCTTGCTAATTTGAGGATCCTTTACTTAATCAAGAAATTAGCCAACTAATCACCACAAACACATTTAAACTCATGAACTAAAACATACAAGTAGTGATAAGATGTTAAAACACAAAACATTCCCATAAAGATTTAAGAACATGTTCATGGATTCTTCAACATTCAACAAAAGTTCAAAGGATTAACCAAAAGTCAACCAAGATTAGTTTAGCCAAGCATGGCTAAACCCAAAGAGACAAAGTTAGAGAAAATTGTACCAAACATTAAGCAAGAATCAAGAGGTAAAAATATGATGTTCTTCAAGTGTTCTTGGCCTTCAAAAGTCTTCAAAACTCCAGAGAGAATCTCCAAAAATCGGATGTCCAAGAGTCTCCAAAAGATGGGCACCAACCTTCCTCAAATAGCCTTCCAAATGGATTTCCGAAATTACCCCTGCAGAGCCTTGCGCGACCCGCGTGCTGTTGCGCGGGTGGGTTGCGCGGGTGGTCCCTGGATGTAACATCTTTGAGGTTTTGGGCCTCCATAGCTTAGCCCACTTAGCCCAGATCGAATCCAATCACCTCCTAGCCCATTTTCTTCAAGTTCTTCTTCATTTTAAGCCCAATTTGACCTCTCCAAATCCTCCAAAGCTCGTGCACTCTCCCGATTAACAATCTACGCAAGCTTGAATAAACTCCCGCATCTTGCAAATTTAAAGTCTATTTCTCTCCAAGCCTTCAAATAACCATCAAGCTCGCTCCATGCATCATCTCCACAATCACCAAGCCTAACATCATTTTTGTCTACCAAATCTCATCGCTTCCCATACGTCCCGAACACTCCAGCTCCGCTAGACCCGAAAACCTGCAATTATGCTCACAAGATTCGAAAGTACCCGAAATAGTCATAAAATAACAAAAGGGAAAATATGCATGGAAATTATCTAAATTATGAATGAAATATGCTAAAATAAACTATAAAAAGAAGTAAACAAAACTAACTATCAAATCACCCCAAGCTTAAACCTTACTTGTCCTCAAGTAAGACAAGACTAAAATGAACTTGGGATGAACTATCCTAGAGAAAATAAAAAGAATGGATAGAGCCACAGAACCTGATCACCGTTAGTCAACATGGTCAGAATTGATCTTGATATTACCTCAGGAATTTTTCATCTGATGACAATGGTACCATAAACCATAGCCAGGACAACTCCTTTAGGTGAGTAAGGAGGGATGAGCAGTCGCAGCCTCAATGGAACATGCATACAATGAAGAATATCTGTAGTAGGGAGAAAGCAGCTGGATGGGCTCGGGTGGAGCTCTTCTTTAAATGTACACTCTGATTTCACGTTTGCCGGTTTCTCTCATGTGTAACTAGGTTTAATCGCTCGGGCACCGTTGTAGGAATCGGATCACTTGGTGTTGGCCCAAACCTCCCGTAGTATCTGACTCGACAGTCTCCCTAACATCACCAATTTGCGAAAAACAACTCGATCTATATACAATAAAACATACCTAAATAAATGAATATCAAACGCCGGGTGACCAAAATGTTGGAAGATTTAGTTCAATAATTGAACCGGTCACCCTTCTCAGATTTCTGTAGCTGGGAATTTGCCTGCCCCCCCCCCTTTTTTTTTGTTTTTTTTTGTTATACTTGAAGGTAATGTAATAACAACCCTTTGACTCAAAATTTGGTTCCTAAAGTGTGTAAGTGGAACCGAAAGGGTAGTAATATAATCCGAATGGTCTAGGCGAGAAAATGACCATGTGTGGAGCATAAAGATATAATGTAAGCTCCTTTTCAAATTTGTGAATTTTTTTTTTCTTTCTTTTTTTTTTTTCAAAAATAATGAAAATGTCCACATGCGGACTAAAAGACTTCTCTAAAATCCTAAGAAAATCGCAAAAAGATATGGTGATGTAAAGAGACCGGATATGGATTCTACTCGGGGACAAGCACTAGTGCTTCATCCTAACGGTTCAAACATGATCAAGTGTGATCCTCTCGGCGGTAGTGACCGCAAGGCTAAGACATCCATTGCTATAGTATATCCTACAGTCATTAGTATTGTATGCATAATTCTTCATGAAAACTACCTGTCCATGATCACTTACCCCTTTAAGCTACCAGCATCTGATCCCAAGTATGAGATCCCAAACTGCAGCTAATGGTTCCCGTTCGATGGATGAGATAACAACAAGATCCTGGACCAATAATGATACAATAACTCTGAACCTATTCCATGGCATCCAGGGGGTGAGAATAAACAGACAACAAAAATGCATGAATGTTAATGCCTAAGCTAAATGTTATGCAAAAATATAAAAGGTGAAAAAGAAAAAGAATAAAATCTTTTTGGATTTAAAAAAAAAATGAATGAAAATTAGCTTAAAACTAAAATGTTATGCAACTTAATTAAAAAAGCATGAAAAAATAAAAGGAAAATGAAATGCCCCACCCCAAGCTTAAGAACAAGCATTGTCCTCAATGCTTAAGGTAAGGGCAAAAATGACCTAAATCGGAGGATTGGATGACGGGAGATGTTTGTGGCGGTGGTTTCGTGAAATTACGACCGGTAGAATTCCGACAATCTTGAATTTTCCGGCGAGGTGGTTGCTGGAAGGTTATATAAGAGGAATGGAGTGGGAGGTCAAGATGATTAAATGAAGAAGAAGGGAAGCTGAACATTTTAATCTATGGGTCAAAAAGGGTCAATTTCGGTCAATGTTGGTCACAAAAAGTCAAAAGGTCAACTCATTAAAACCTTTGGTCAACACCTGGTCAAATAATAGCCCAAATTGCCCAGCACAGTGCGCGGGTCGCGCAGAGTAGCACGCGGGTCGCGCAGACCTTGCAGTTAAGTCTTGGGCCAATGTCGCTTCATCACACCTGGCCGCGCAACCCACCCGCGCAACAGCACGCGGGTCGCGCAACCCGCTGATGCTGATCTTCATTTTCGCTTCATTTTTCTTCGTTTTTCACCCGTTCTTGCTTCAGACAGCCCCAAACACCTAGAAACTCTTGATTTCTTCAAAAAAAAAACAACTCTTTTGAATCCCAAAAACATCTTCAAAACTCATTTTGTTCAAATTAAAAACACGAAAACACAATGCTTTCCAAAAATGCCCTTCTTTAACGTCTTTGGCGAGACGCCTCCAAACTTCACTTTAACACTTTGGGGCGTCCAAATGGACAACATCTCGGAAATTTGAATCAAAAAATTCATTGAATGGCTTTAATCGATGTCCATTAACCTTGTAAATTTTCCCCATGTCGACATTTTTTAATTTCCACACCTCCATTGGGACTCTTTTCTTGTATTTGACTTTCTTTTTACGGGAGAACCATACCGGACTCAGACCTTTGATAATAGCAATCATCCAACCATATTCTTTCTTGTACTTGTTTATTAAGGTGACCAACTCTTCCCTCTTTGACATGGTGGTTGAGTAGGTGACCGGTTGGGCGTCTTCTTTCTTGGGATAGGTATCCTTTGAAGGGTCCGGCAGATTTATCGTTTCCGGATCTTGTGGTTGTTCTACCACTAGAGTTAGTTTCTCATTGGTAGTGGGTGGCTCAATCTCTCTTTCTTTAACCCTTATTACTTTGTTTATAGTTTCATTGACAACATTCTCAATTTCTTCTTCCTCTTTGACAACTTCTTCCACTTCTACTTCTTCTTCCTCTTCTTCATATAACACTCTTGAGCCATCAAAAGTTTTCTCATATTTCAAAGGAATGCAAAATGCGTTATGACATGGGCTCTCTTCAGATGGTAATTTGTGTTGAGCTTCCACTATACTCAATGATTGAGCAATTTGTGTTATTTGTTGCTCTAAGCTTTCGAGGCTAGCTTGAGTTGTTTCCTGGAAAATTTGGGTAGAAGTGGCAATGCTTTTCACAATGTCCTCTAAGGACATGCTTGGCGTTTCAGTTTGTTGAGGAGGGTAAGGATAGGGTTCTAGGAATAGTGGAGTTGGTTGGTATTGGTTATTTCCCCATGTTTGGTATGGATTTTGGTAATGGTTATTTTCCCAAACTTGGTTGTTGTCCCACCATTGATCATGTTGAGGCTGATCATAACTCCATTGGTTTGACCGGTAGTAGCATCCCTTATCTTGCACTTCTTCCCATTCTCCTTGTAAATATGGACACATGTCGGAATGATGTCCATTTTGGGCACAAAAATCGCAAAAAAGAGGTGTGGATTGCACACTTTGGTCACTTTCAATCATCATAACTAACTGAGCTAGCTCAGAAAGTTGGTCTTCAGTGCAAGGAGTGTTCATTTCCAAATCATACTTTTTTTTTTAATTTCCGGGTTTTAAATTAGAGTACCTGCACAATGAGATGTAGGCATAAAGAAACAAACTGATTAAATCAAAACCAATCCCCGGCAACGGCGCCAAAAATTTGGTGGTTGTCGAGGCCAACACAAATAATAACCCTAAATATTACACACTAAAATAGTGTATAGTGGTAAAGGGATCGAATCCACGGAGATTGGTTCAATTTATAACTCTATGAAAAATCTCTTTGTAAAAGTACTTGTAAAATGACAATAAAAATAAAATGGGGGGTTTTGGTGTTTTGAAATACTTGAAACAAACTAGAATTAACTATGATTTAAATAGACAAATGCAACAAAAATAAGAGTTTGATGTAAAATCAATGAGGGAGAGATGGTTGACTTAAAGTTTCCTCACTTTGACTTTTGATGAACATATCATTAGAATCCAATGGCGCAATACTTTGATTTAAATCCTTAATTTGGCTATAGTAATCCAAGGAACTTGAGATTACCTAGACTTTTCTTAATTGTTGAAATGGCTAGAGAAGCTCATAACAATTTCCTTAGTCAAAGTCACTAATTCCAAATAGCATGTAATTAGTGAAAGTCAACTAGCATTAAGAACCAAAAAGTCACCAAATCCAAGAGGGGTCAAATGCTTTCACCACCATGTTGGAGGAAATGTTTTTATGATTGTGTGAAGCAAAAACAACACAAAAATCATTTGTTGCTTGCTAATTTGAGGATCCTTTACTTAATCAAGAAATTAGCCAACTAATCACCACAAACACATTTAAACTCATGAACTAAAACATACAAGTAGTGATAAGATGTTAAAACACAAAACATTCCCATAAAGATTTAAGAACATGTTCATGGATTCTTCAACATTCAACAAAAGTTCAAAGGATTAACCAAAAGTCAACCAAGATTAGTTTAGCCAAGCATGGCTAAACCCAAAGAGACAAAGTTAGAAAAAATTGTACCAAACATTAAGCAAGAATCAAGAGGTAAAAATATGATGTTCTTCAAGTGTTCTTGGCCTTCAAAAGTCTTCAAAACTCCAGAGAGAATCTCCAAAAATCGGATGTCCAAGAGTCTCCAAAAGATGGGCACCAACCTTCCTCAAATAGCCTTCCAAATGGATTTCCGAAATTACCCCTGCAGAGCCTTGCGCGACCCGCGTGCTGTTGCGCGGGTGGGTTGCGCGGGTGGTCCCTGGATGTAACATCTTTGAGGTTTTGGGCCTCCATAGCTTAGCCCACTTAGCCCAGATCGAATCCAATCACCTCCTAGCCCATTTTCTTCAAGTTCTTCTTCATTTTAAGCCCAATTTGACCTCTCCAAATCCTCCAAAGCTCGTGCACTCTCCCGATTAACAATCTACGCAAGCTTGAATAAACTCCCGCATCTTGCAAATTTAAAGTCTATTTCTCTCCAAGCCTTCAAATAACCATCAAGCTCGCTCCATGCATCATCTCCACAATCACCAAGCCTAACATCATTTTTGTCTACCAAATCTCATCGCTTCCCATACGTCCCGAACACTCCAGCTCCGCTAGACCCGAAAACCTGCAATTATGCTCACAAGATTCGAAAGTACCCGAAATAGTCATAAAATAACAAAAGGGAAAATATGCATGGAAATTATCTAAATTATGAATGAAATATGCTAAAATAAACTATAAAAAGAAGTAAACAAAACTAACTATCAGCTAAGTTGTTTTAGTCGAAAATGATCAAGTATAATTCAATCAAATTGTATGAGAGACCGCAGTGTTAGGATAACGCAAGTGTAGAATAATAATCAAAATGAAACAAGTGAGTTACAAGAAAATCCCATGATCGTATATATTAGATCTCTAACATAAAACTTTGGGATGTGATAATAATCACCTGTCTTGTTGCTTTTTATTGATTTTAATATGAGATTACATAGATGATGAAGATAATACAAGTACAAGTGTAATAATAGAGTTAATTGTGTGTATGGTGTGCAATTTACATTTGTTATTTATAGTCTAAGCCAAATAATAAAATATCCGATATTTTCGGGATCCTCCTTGAACAAGCATTTGTACGATGTTTGACTTGGTATTTCCGAGTCTTTTGCTTTTGCTTGGTTGAAGTGATTCCGCGTCGAAAATGAGTATTCTGTTCACTAATTCTGCACATGTGAGAAAAAGAAAAAAAAAATATAGTCTTTATAAATATTAATGATAATAGTCAGGATCTTGTAATATGTTTAAGGATTCTCAGGCTTCATGGATATTGAGGATATCGAATATGATTTTGAGATCCTGCCCCTAACATATAATAATTTATAATAAGATTACATTTAATTATATAAAAGAATGTATTTTGGGTGTCTGAAAAATAATATTATCCTCTCTTTTGTAGAATAATAAAATAAAATAAAAAAGACTTTTTGCATGTGTCTGTAATTCTGGCATGAAAAATAATATGAAAAAAAAAACTTATTTTTGAAAATGGAAAAATGTTTTTTAAAAGACATGCAGATGATGTAAAAAATATGTTTTTATGAAAATGGAAAAAAGTTTTTTTTTAAAACATGCGGATGATGTAAAAAATATGTTTTAAAATAACTTATTAAAATTTGAAAAACAGTGGTTGAATATTTGTAATTTTTGATAAAGTTGGTAAAAATATAAAGTTTGGCCAAAGTTATACATATGGGAAAAAAATTATGGTGAAGGATCTATGTCCACCGACGTGTTAACCTTGTCACCTTCATACAAGAAAGAGGGATGAAGTGTCGAAGAGGATCCAACCTAGGTGTGGAATTGTGTCTTCTTAACCTTTGAGTTCGTTTAGACATAATTTATTCTCAACTTTGTTCCAAAATAAAATTTCATTATGTCGGATTGAGGTTTATGTATTTTCAGACACGGTATTATTGTTTTTATATGTTGCGCTCACATATAGTCTCCAATGGTAAATATCAACTCCATTTAAATTATATTGAATTACATTGCCTCTATATCTTATACAAAAGATTTGATTAAACATAAATCATATCATAGGTAGAAAGATGGTCGGCACTGGGCATGATATTTGAATTTGTGTATTGCATACCAACAAAGGGGACATAAATTAACAGTTTGCGGGCTTGATGGACCCACTTAACGAGTGGGTAACTTTCTCTTGCCATCAGCAGTAAAACCGTGTTGCCGCTACCGTGTGTGACAACCGCAAGTGATTTATCTATAATTATAGTTTTTAATTATATAAAATTTAAGCTTTTATTAAGGCTGCGGAGTTTAAATGTTTTATTTAGGAATGGAAAAAAAAAAAGTTATGATATGTGTGGATTAATATGGAATATGTCCGTTGTGTTGGCTAGGGATGACAAAATTCTATCATTGAAAACCAACCAACATGTTATCAACCGAACCAAAAAACTTGATAGCCAACATGTTTGGTTGGTAGTACCGTACCAATTGATCAATGTTGGTACGGTAATGATACAAAAATTGGAATATCATGGTAATACCATACCAACCAATTCATTTGATATATATATATATATATATATATATATATATATATATATATATATATATATATATATATATATATATATATATATATATATATATATTTCAACTGTTAGTTGTATTTAGTGTTTATTGTTTTAATAACATTATATTAATCATTTGGTCGTATTGGTCAATACTTATTACCACGTTAAAGCACAATATTAAAACGTTACTTTAGCGTTACTTCAGTAGAATTCTTTTGTAAACTAAAAGAACTACATAACTAATTTTTATACTACACATCAAAATCCCAATGTCTTTGCTTAATTTTAAATCTTATAATAGAAAATTAAAAGAAGTAGGTATATATCATTACCAATTTTTACCAACCAAACTTGCTGGCAGCCAAATAAATTGGTACCAAGTATACTTGGTACGGTATCGGTAGCAATTTTTTTATATCAATTATAGTTGGTATGGTACACGGTTTACAGAAAAATGAATTAGTACCGTACCAATTACACCCCTAGTGTTGGCAATATATATTTGAACTTCCTTGAGAATTAAAAATAAAAAAATAAAAAAAAATAAAAAAAATAAAAAAAGTATTTGTTAGTATGTATTTGTATCAATCTGTTTTGTATAAGCCTTTGTAGGGCTCGCCCCGTTGTAATGTTGTGTGTCTACATATTGTGGTCAACGAATGAGAATGGATCAAGGGAAAATACTAGCCTAGTCTATTATGGTATCGAAGCTCCAAAAGTCTATTTCTTAATTTATCTCATTCCTTTTCTACACTCGACCTTATCTCTCTTCTCTCAACCATTATGTCCGGCCATATATAGCTATTGTTTGGAAATTTTAATAAAAATTATGTATTTTTATTAAACATTATATATATTGTATATTTTATTAATTCCTAGTGAGTAATATTCACATCCGTGAGAGGTTCAAAACGATATGAGAATAGAAAATGTGTGAAAGAAATATCTATACTCAAATATAAGTATTTTAAAATAAATTTAACAAATACAATGGTTGTGGAAATATGCCTCACATTGGAAAATGAGCTTATAAACATAGATGATAGATATGTAATATGTTTACAAACTTGTATATATGTTTTACTCCAACATCTATGTGCAAATAATGGATTTTGTAGACAAAATTACATGTGCGCAAACAATGAATTTTATTTTGTGGACAAAATTTAATGAACTCGTGTGTGGGCTACCCTTGGGAACATAAAACAAATTTGTTTAAGGAATCGTGTCAAACATAAGTCTCACTCCAAATGATTATTTATTGTTAAAGAGATTATTCGCTAAACTGTGTCAATCGCGTTTGTTTCGATTAAACCGAATTTTCTTTTCGTTTTTAATTTATGCTACTTGTGTTATAATTTTTTGTGAAAACATATTATATTTGCGTTTTATAAACTGTCGTAATCGAGTTTGTTTCGACTAAATCAGTTTTTTCGTAAACACATTCTTATACTCTTATTTTATTTTCCTGAAATGAATTTTGTTCGATTAAATTTTAGTTTATGTGACCAAATTTTTCTTTCACTTCTGTTTTTTGTAAGCGAAGTTGTTTATTGTGCTTTTAACAGTTTACTGGAATTGATCGCGTTAGTGGAAGATTCCTACATTTTATAAAGGCAGATACAATCGAGTATGCTTCGATTATATCAGTTTTCTTTATTTAGTTTTAATTTTGCAATATCGTTATAGTCTTTGTGTAAATATCTCCTTTTGTTTTGTGTAAACAGAATCTTGTTTCGTGTAAGCATATTTGTTTTGTATAAACAGATCTATATGTTTTTGTGCACAAATTTTGTTTTGTGTAAACAAATCTTTTTGTTATTGTAAACAAATTTTGTTTTGTGTAAATTGATTCATTTTTTTCATTCTAATAGTTTATTTGGAATAACTTTTAGAATGGTAGAATGCGCTTTGAACCAAAATACTAACACAAAATGTGGCCATGATTACTGATCTTATGATTATAGTCTCAGACGCAAACCATTTAGATGGAAATTCAAGAGGATTATGGATTGACACCGAAGCTATCCGTCATATGTGTCATATAAAGAAAAGATTTAGCATCTAAAAGGATGTGATAATGATCAAAAGATCTTAGTGTGAAATGTAGCCATCTCAAGTATCAAGGGTGTTGGAGATGTTATTATAAAAATTACATCAGGGAAAGAATTGAAGCTTAAGGATGTTTTGTATGTCCCAAAGCATTGCAAGAATATCATATCAGGATGGTTGTTGAATAAGTTTGGTTTTAAACTTGTGTTTGAGTCAAACAAGTTTGTTTTGTACAAAAAGTGGTACATTTGTGGGAAAAGATATGCTATGAATCGCATGTTCAAATTGAATGTAATTGTGACAAACAGAATGAACGAAACAGGTACTTAATCTACATATATGCTTGAGTTTTCAAAATGTTTGGCATGTGTAACATCGATAATTTTAGGCTAGACATTTAGAGTATAATTGTTGTAATTATACATTTTAACAAACAATTAAAATCGATAATTTAAATAATTGTTCTTTATATGTGTTATGAGTTAATAAGTAATTATGATATAGACATTAAGTGGACAAATATTATGATTATATAATATTTGTAGAAAACCTTAATAAAAATTTATTAGTAAAACATAAAATAAAGAGTAAAAATAAAGATTATTTTGGAAAAATAATCTTAATGAAAGTTGTAGTAGTTGGGATGGTGATTCTGTGGATATAAAGAACACTCAAATCTGACTTCACATGAGAAAGTTACGATTTTTCTAAGTTTCACGTTCAAATCAATATGACAAGATGCATCGTAAAATGTGAAGCGGAGATAGGTTACTTTTTAGCCCAAGTTGCCTAAAAAAAGTCTTAGCGAACATAAATAGGAACTTGTCGATATAAAGAACATCAAAATATGACTTCGAGTGCAACATAATACATCTGTGTGCGCCATAGAAATAGAAATCAAAATCGGTTGATTGTTAGCCAAAACAATCTGAATAAAAGTTGTAGTACTCATTTAATATGAAGTCAACGATATAGAGAACGTTGAAAACGGAGATGTAAGAAGAAGTTATGATTTTCGCAGTGTTATTTATAGTCAAAGTCTTTTCGGACCGTAAAATGAAAAATAAATTGAAATTCAACCGACGGAGTCTAAAAGAATGTTGTAGTACTCGTTCATACTTACACATGAATATCTAAATAACGTAAAAAACGGAGCTCGTATGCGAAAGTTTTGAATTTTACAACATAATTAAAATTCAGCGAACGATATTCCGACAAGTGGCGCTTCGGTTGGACGACAAGAGGAAAGATCAAACTTGCTCTTAGATGTCTACACGTTTCCACGGAGCGGCGCCCCCTCTTGAGATTTCTATATATACTGCGTTTTTCTTTTTCATTCATTGCTCAAAATATTTCCTTCTACTCTCAAACTTCCTCGATGCCCTGAGGCCTTGTTCTCATACTTCTTAAGTGTTAGTAGCGAAGCTTTGAAGCATTAGATAGGAATGGAGCTTTCGATTTCGAAGTTTTGCCTACGTAATGTCCAATTTTTCGTCAATCAACCTATAAGTTGAGTTATACTTACCATATTTAAGTATAACTTATATTTATGTTTATAATCATTATTGTGAACTTATAAATAAAACTTATCAGTAATACAAGTCATTATATTGACCGATCTATTTACAGGAACGATGACAAGGTAAGATTAGTGAGGTGTTTAAAGTGGATTTCCCAAATAGTATATCTACATATGTGATATGTCAAAAGCGGATCCTACGTCCGATACGATCTTACTTGGTTGTTTCTCATCAGCTATACATTAGTGTTTTGTTTGGTATTATTAAGTAATCTTGTAGAAACTTATAACAATTAAACTTTATAAATACGAACAACTAATAAGGCTTATTAATATTCATATTTAGGTCGTTTTAAAGGGAAATATAAAGCATCGGTCAATGATCTTTCTTTCCCATGAGTCTTACACCTATATCACGTGAGTGTACATATACTTTCATGAACATAATTTAATACCATAATTTATTAAAAAATATTAAATAATTTGTGAAAGTTTATATGTGAAATTTTTTGATTTTTATTATTTGGAATATTTGTTAAATGTGTATTTGATAACATGCATTATGCGAACCAGTTATGGTTAGTTATTCGTTAAATTGTTTATATGATGCTATTACGTGATAATCTTAAAAATAAATATTTTTACTTAAAAAGATTATTGAATGTTAAAAAAATTTAATACTCTACTACAACAAGTAGGGATGAGCAACAGACTGAACCTGACCCGAAGACCGAAAACAATGGTGATTTACCTTAACCGAAAACCGGACCGGTTTAAGGTTTATCCGGTCTGGTTTCGGTCCGGTCCGGTTCTGGGTATCAAACCGGGTTTCGGGTTTTGGACCGAATTAGACTTTGGAACCGTTGGATACGGTTTAGGTCGGATCATGTTCTGGGTAAAAACATCGTTTTTCCATTTTCATCTAATGTAACACATAGATGTGTTTAATTTCCTTTATTTTAATCTAAAACAAAATACAAAAATAATTAAACATATATATACCTTAGTATATCGAAGGTGTTCTATTTTCATTTGTATGTCGTTACTGCAACGTGGAGATATGAGTTTGACTTACAAGATGGAAAGAGAAACCAAGATGGATCATGAAAGACGTTAGAAAAATTGATTTATGAAGACAAGATGATGACAATATATGACAGAACTCTGTGGTTGATATTTTGTTACCAAATTATTATTTTTAATAAATATGTTTAAATATTCAATCAACGAAAAGAAATTAAAAACACCCAAGGAGAAACGGAGACAGGATGTATGGCCATACAATACATATTGCAATACAAATATTAAATATAAAATATTGCAGAGTAATGTTCAAGTGATTATGTATTTATTGAAACTTACATATTTTAATTGAAGGAAAAAATTTATATGAAATCTTTTTTGGATGATGACTTTCACAAGGAGGAACAAACACTCACGAATATTCTTTTAAAAGATTTTGAGATCGGTTAAGCTTCCAATGATCAAATCAATAAAGTTTTCGTAAACCCACACAAAGTTCAAATATATTTAGGCGAATAAATCATAAATTCGACCAAATTATTTAAAAAAAAAAGTTGAATACCATTTATGATAAATTACATATTAATAGAATGTTACGATCACAAAAGTTATGACTTCTTTCTTATGAGCTTAAAAAGACATGTACTATGTGCAACAAAAAAATTGTGCAGTGGTGTATGGTCATATACATAGAAAGGAAATAACATTTTGTTTTTGGTCCCGGTTAAAACCCTTATTTCGGGTACGAGGTCAGGTCCAAACCCGAAGTCCGATTATTGTTAAAAATAAAATCCGAAAACCGGCCCACTAATATTAATATTCGATTTAGTCTAGGTCCGGTCCCAGTTTTTTTCCGGGTCCGGTCCAATGGGTCGTATATTCATCCCTAATGACAAGTGTCGTTTAAAGAAGAGTTAATATTAAAAATGCGATTACAATGATTATAATCACGTCTAAGTTCTAAACTAAGACATATAAAAATATTTATTAGATCTAGTTATGTTGGATAAATGATTAGACGTGTCTTGTATTCAAATAATAAGATATAAACATGAGAACTGTTTGGAAATACATTATAAGCCTTATAATCTTATTTGGTAATAAATTATTAATTATAAAGAATGTTTAGTTCAAGATAAATTAAAAATAGTGTTCAGTTACACCATGTGTTGTAAAAATATTACATTGACAAGAAATTGTGTTGATTACATGCTTTGTAATCTTGTTTAGTTATACATTAGGACTTAAAGGAGATGTTTAGTTCTATTAAATTAGATTTTGGGTAACATCATATTAAGGGTGTGTGTGATAGAAACGGAGAGTAGAACTATGTTCTATGACGCTATCATGTGGCGATGTACTGTTTACATATTGGAGTACGAATAGTATTCCTTTGGATATTAAAAATTGGCAGGTCCAGATCAGACAGTCGAAGGGTATGTCTGGACCATCTTCCAAAGTAGGATGACAACACTTGACATTCTAGGTAGTCTTGTGAGTTACGTTTCTAGTGTAGGCTCATTACCCATAGATGTATATGGAATGAAATAGCATATTCATCGAATACTATAATGGATTAAGTGCCTTTATGGCATATACCAGGAAAGGTATTTCTTCTTGATACTATAATCAAGAAAGGTATTTCTTCCTGATAATCATGAACTAGGATTTGTGAGAATCAATTCGGATGGGTATGTATGGGTTAAATGTTTTATAAATACCTAGTGTAACATCCATAAAAATCATGACAATTTTAAACTTTTTGAATAAAACCCAAATCCATATAGTGTTTACAAAATAGTTTTCAAAACATTTCCGACATCAGAGTTCTCCCAAAATCATAGATCATAACAAGAAGATGTGTACGGTCACGCATTCGCCTTCCAACGGTCATCCGAAGTACCTGAAACATAACCTAAAACAGTAAGCCAACGCTTAGTGAGTTTCCCCCAATGCACCAACACATAACTAAATACATATACAATAACAACATGCAATGGGTCCACAACTAAAAGAAAGAATTACCCCTGAGCCCAAAACATAAGTCTGGCTTGCACTCAGAGTGTACAACTTATGTCTGGCTTGCTCCCTAATCAGATCAGTCATTGGACTGAAATACCATCAATCCCTAAATATAAGTCTGGCATACCTCCCGATCCTCAGCTCGTATCAGGAATACTCATGAGCCCTCAGTATGAGTTCGGCATGCTTTACCTGACCCTAAGCTCATATCTGGAATGCTCCAGGGTTTGTTGGCTACCGCACGGATTAGTACAACCTAAACCCAACACAATATGTGTTGGGCTGAAGTTCTGTTTTGTATTGCGTCTTTTGGGCTCGAAGATTAGCCTTGTATTCTCCGGTTTGGGCCTGTCCTACCGAGAGCCTTTTATGTATTGTATATAAGTTATCGCTTGCATGCATATTAGGTTAAGATTCAAGATTTCTGTTTTAGGGTTCCAGAGTTTACGATATTGCTCTCTTGTAATCTTCCAATCCTTTACAGTTGATGTTCTTAATCGAGCTCTTCTAAGGATTTTGTTTAATCATTCGACACGTTTGATTCAAGCTGTTTGTTCTTATTATTTCGTTCTGCCTTGTTATTTATATTGTGTTCTTGCAGTTTCATATTCATATACTTGTTCACGATCTAATCGATCTTTATAGATTAAAAGTTATTATTTTAATCTCATCAATTGGTATCAGAGCAGGAGGCTGTGTAATCGATACACTTCTTTTCTGTGAAAAAGATTTTCATTAGGGTTTTCCGCAATCATCGATATTTATTGAGCCGTCATCTTAATTGACGTATCTTAGTATTTATTGTTTTGCCCTAATCTGCTTTATTACAAGTCTGATCTTTGAACAGGTTATTACGATCATTATGGACGCAACGCAATCAAACCCTATTAATATTTCCAACAGCATTGGTTCGACGACAAAGATTCCAATCTTATACACCCATGACTATGAAGTATGGGCACATCATTTTGAAGATTACGTGATTGGATCGGAGGACAATGGTTTTCTCATATGGGAAGCCATTATCAATGGACCATTTTCTCATTCCGCGACATCCAGAGTTATTAAGACGCAAAAAGAATACAACGATTTGCTCAAGGACGTGACGAATATTGCGCAGGATGAGAAAGATAAATTCCAGTGCAATATTAAGGCACTAAGGTTGATCAGATTCGCCCTTCAGTCCGACACATTCAGACTAGTCAGCTCATGCACTACGGCGAAGGAAGTGTGGGATAGACTTCGCGAACTGTATTCAACAGACGAAGATCTTGAACACTCCATCCAAACCTTGCTTCTATCTGAGTTTGGAGAATTCAGGCAAGGGGCCGAAGAAACCGTGACCCAGACGTTTGATCGCTTCAATCATCTTCTCAGCAAGATGATCAAACACGACATTGAAAGGAAGCTCATCGAACAAAAGGTTACTTTCTTGAACGGACTGAGATCGGAATGGAGAGCAGTAGTTTCTACAGTCAAAGCCCATGAACAGTTTAAATCATACTCTTTGGCGAAACTGGTGGGTATTCTAAAGTCCCAAGAGAAGATTGTTGTTCAAGAGAAGAACGTTGTGTCCAGTCTTGGTTCGTTGGCCCTCCTATCTAAAAGTAAAGCCGTGATGGAGGATGAAGAGCTCAACTTGGAAGAATATGACCTCACAACTGAGGATTATGCCATGATGGTATCCTATCCTAAGAGGTTCATAAAGAAGAGATTCCCCAGCAACAAAAACCGAAACTGGCAGGGGAGTTATAGCTCTGAAAAGGCAAACAATGAACCGAAGGCTGAGGAGTCCAAGAAGGAACCGAAGGCAGATGGCGATTCCGGAGTAAGTTGTTTTTACTGTGGTGGCAAGAACCACTATGCTAAGGACTGTGTTCTTAAAAAGATGGCTGAAAAGGATGACGGAAAGGATGAGGAAGCCGTACTGCAGAAGAGGTTGGATGAGTTGAGGAAGAAAAAGTCTACCGCTAACCCTTCTATTAATGCTCTTATTGTGCAGGGTTCGGTTAATAACGATGAGTTCGGTAGCACCGAAGTTTGGTCTACTGACTCAGAAGACGAAGAAGTGAGGAAGCCTACTCATGGAAAGGCTTATATGGCTAAGGAGGAAAGCAGTGGTGGAAAATGCTTCATGGTGTCAAGCGCATCTCAAATGAGGGGATACAATACCGATGGAGGAAGCAATGGACCGAAAGTGCAAGAAGATATGTGCTTCACAGCCAAACCACTCAGCCAACAGTTCAATGAGCTTGATGAACTGATAAAGAAGGTACAATCTGTTTTTATTTCATCTAAAGTACCATCATCCTCATATGAGAAAGAACTAAAAAACGTTAGCACAAGAATTTCTCATTTAGATAGTAGCTTAACTCAAACTAGAGTCACCAATTCTAACCTGACTGATCAATTAAGCAGGGTGGCGTCGAAGAGTGAGGAGCGGCGTATGTGGATTGAGTTAAAAGAGTCGGAATTAATTAAAGTCAAAGACGAAAACATTTATTTGCAGAGAGACAATTTGAAATTGTTAAAACAACGAAATGTTTTTTGTTTAATAGCTAAACGTTTATATTCCAATATTACTCAGCTGCACTTGGACTGTGAGATAGGCAAAAAGATCCACCGTATGATTTTACCATTCCTAGAATTTAAGGAAGATGAAATCGATGCTGAAGCTTACAATTGTGAGAGTGTGATTTCGTCTGATGATGTCAACCCAACTTATCAAATTGGACTGGACAAAATTGAGTCCTTCATTAAATCCAAAGACCATAAGGACATGCTCAAAAATCTGTTGGACGAAAATGATAGACTTAAACTGAGAACCGAAACCATACAAAAGTTTGACTCTCTAAATGCCAAAGTAAGCTCAGAAAATAAAATTGATGTTGAAAATGCATCTGAGCTTAACGAGGACGAAAACATGAGTGAAATTTCTGTAGAGGATACGGTTGACTGCTCAGAATTTGTGAAAAGCGAAACTGAAAACCACAAAAATCTTGTTTCTGAAAATTCTGTGGAATTCGCTAGATTGTCCCAACAAAAGTCCCCGAAATTAGTAGAAAAGGCTGTTGTCTATCAAAAGGTCAGAACCACTCCGAATCAGGTATACAAAGTGACTGGAGTAACCGAACATCAGACAGCTGAACTCACGGCTATTGTTAACGAAGACAATGCTGATGGCTGTGATGAGTTCTTCTGGGAAGCTCCTATTGACAATGGAAACGAAACCGTTGGCCTATCTGAAAGAACCTCTTGGATGAAGAAAGGGAGATACATACCTGAACCCTTGAACAAGCCTGATAATTTCAGTGAACCAAGCACAAGTGGTACAAAAGACACTCCTCAAGAGGTTGATCATTCAGTAAAAGAAGACATTCCTTCAACGCCAACAGCTCGAAGTGAAACTTCATCAGATACTCCTTCCACTTCCTCAGGACAAACTGAATCTTCTTCAGATATTCCCTCTGCTCCCTCGTTTCAAAGAAAAACTCCTAAAGTTCAAAAGGAATCAGCAAAGGTTACATCAAAAGCGAAAGCGAACGTTCATCATCAACCTAAACAGATGAGGGATAAAAAGATAGAAAGGAACCTAAGATACAGGAAAAACCTTTCTGAAAGGAAACAATTCTGGCACTCCCAGAATGCATACTATTCACACAAGGACAAGAATCTGAAGTGTGAAAATAATCTCGTAAGAAAGCACGATAATTCCAACAACCGAAAGCCAAGGTTCGGTTCGCAAGAAGATACCAACCGAAAGCCAAGGTTCGGTTCGCAAGAAAATTCTAACCGAAAGCAAAGGTTCGGTTCTGAAAAGGATTTCAACCGAAACCAAAGGTTCGATTCCAAGAACAACTCCAACCGAACTCAGAGGTTCAGTTCTGAAGTCAGAAGAGAACAAGACTCAAAAGTTAAACCCACCAACGATCAAAAGCAAAAGGGTCACCTACAGTCATCAACAAGGAAGACACCTCCATCCAAATCCAAATCCTCTCTTCCTAATTCTTCTTGTTCATCTCCATATTGCTCTAACACTAATTCCATGGGTTCTCAAAAACCACGTCCATCTGCTGAACAGAAGGAAAAGCCGAAAGTCGGTGAATTCAAACCTGAGTCTAAAGCGAACAAATCCAATCCTAACAAAATAAAAGTTTTCACCATTAAAAAGAAAGATGAAACAACTTTAATTAAAAGAACATATCTTGTTGATATCTCTCTAACTATTCCTGTTCCCATGAAAACCTCACATGGACCCAAGAAACTTTGGGTTCCTAAATCTGCTTAATTTTTGCAGGTTATAAGTGACGAGCAGTTTGACGAAGAATGGTACATCGACAGTGGCTGCTCGCGTCACATGACAGGAAGGAAGGAGGAACTCAGGGAATACAGATCTCTTGCAAATGGTGGCAACGTTAAGTTTGGAAATAACTCTTACGGCACCATAAAGGGATATGGGATGATAACGAATGGTGATTTTACCATAAGAAAGGTGGCTTATGTGGAAGGACTTCAACACAACCTCATCAGTGTATCTCAGCTTGTTGGAGGTACAGGTCTCAAAGTTTCATTCGATGATGAAGGTTCTGAAATCATAGAGAAAACAACAAAGAAAGTGATTCTGAAGTCAGAGCGAATGGGTGAAATGTTTCCGCTGAACATGAAACCCATCAAAGGAAACCCAGCAATTTGTCTGCTATCAAAAGCTCAATACGAAGAAAGCTGGTTGTGGCACAGAAGACTCTCTCATCTCAATTTCAAAGATATCAACCGACTTGTCACTGGAGGTCATGTTAGGGGTCTTCCATTGCTCAAGTTTGACAGAGAGCATTTATGTGCTGCATGTGAAATGGGAAAGCAGAGTCGTCAAAGTCACCCATCCATAGTTAACACAAAAGTTGTTGAACCACTCGAATTGCTTCATATCGATTTATGTGGTCCTTCATCTATTGAAAGCATCGGTGGTAGCAAGTACATTCTTGTTGTCGTTGATGACTTCTCTAGATTTACATGGGTGTTCTTTCTAAAGCTCAAATCTGAAGCGACTCAAAAGCTGAAAGTGTTTATCAAGCAAATTGAAGTCCAGCTCAAGAAGGTCGTTCGCAACATCAGGAGCGACAATGGTCTCGAATTCAAGAACATGGAGTTTGAAGCGTTTCTTGCAGAAAAGGGAATTAGCCATAATTTCTCAGCTCCCTACACACCACAGCAGAATGGAATAGTCGAAAGACGAAACCGATCTCTGTGTGAAGCTGCCCGAACTATGTTAAGTTTCGCTTCCTTACCTCTATATTTTTGGGCTGATGCTATTTCTGCTGCTTGTTATACACAAAACAGGTCCTATCTCAACAAGCGATTCACGCTCACACCATATGAGATACTAAACAACAGGAAGCCCAATGTGAAATTTTTCCACGTTTTTGGCTCAAGGTGTTTCATCTTTAACTCTAAAGAACACCGCAACAAGTTTGATGTCAAAGCCGACGAGGGAATCTTTCTGGGATACTCACTCACTTCAAAGGCGTACAGGGTCCTAAACAAACGATCAAGAAGGATTGAAGAAACATACTATGTGACCTTCGACGATAGCTATGTCAAGAAGCTACAGGCCATAGATGACACTGCCAGGGAAATCTTCCCTCAAACTGGTCAAGTCACAATCTCAATCGCCAATATGTACGAGAATTTTCTGGATCTCTTTGATGAACCGGAAAAAGCTTCTCTCTCAGAAGCAGGGGCAGCCGACAACAAAATAGATCATATGAAGAAGATTGTCGAAGATGCTGCAAGAAGAAAGCATGAAGGAGAATCGCCTACTGATGAATCTCCAACCAACAATGCTTCAGTCGAGGGGGAGCCAAATTCTCTTGTCGAGGGGGAGCCTAGCTCACAAGTCCAGGGGGAGCCAAGCTCTACTACTTCAACCGAAGGTCCTTCATCAACCGAAGATGCACCTCCTCACGAAAGTCCTTCAATGCCTGAAAATCCAGCACCACAAGAAACCCCTGAACCTTACGTTTGTCAAGATTCATCAATTGAGGGGGAGCATGATGATATGACGCTTGATTTTGATAGCCAATCCGAGCCTGAAGAGATGATCAACGCTGAACTAGATCCATCCTTTGATCCGAATTACCCTCCTCTTACAAAATGGACCAGAGATCATCCTATCTCTCAAGTAGTTGGTGATGTATCTGAAAAGGTTCTGACCCGATCTCAACTGAAGGCAAAACAGACATCCTTATTCTCAAAAGTTGAGTTCTGTATGTTTAACTCATTTGTATCAAAAGTTGAACCGAAGACAGTGAACACTGCCCTCGACCACTCTGATTGGGTTCAAGCGATGCAAGACGAACTGAATGAGTTTGAAAGGAACAAAGTCTGGCGCCTCATTCCAACTCCTCCAGATGCTTCGGTTGTTGGTCTTAAATGGGTCTTTAGAAACAAAATGGACAAGGAAGGTAATGTCATAAGGAACAAGGCTCGTCTGGTTGTCAAGGGATACTGTCAGGAGGAAGGGATAGATTACGAAGAAACGTTCGCTCCAGTAGCTAGGCTAGAATCGGTTAGAATATTTCTGGCCTATGCTGCTCACAAAAACTTTGAGGTCTTCCAAATGGACGTCAAGTGCGCATTTCTCAATGGAGAACTTGAAGAAACGGTGTATGTGGAGCAACCTCCTAGGTTCGTGAATGAAAAATATCCAAATCATTGCTACATTCTGGATAAAGCTGTGTACGGCCTCAAACAAGCTCCGAGAGCCTGGTATGAAACGCTTACAAAATTTTTAAAGATGTCCAAATTCAAACAAGGTTCGGTTGACCCAACCTTCTTTCGCAAAAAGGAAGGTAACCACCTTATGATAGTTCAAATTTATGTCGATGACATCATCTTTGGCTCTACGAATCCCAGCTTAACAGCTGAATTCAGAAAGTTGATGGAGACTAAGTTTGAAATGAGCTCAATGGGTCCTATTAATTTTTTCCTTGGTTTAAATATAAGACAGGGACCCGAAGGCATCTTTATCAATCAGGAAGCTTACACAAAGACTCTCCTAGCAAAGTTTGGCATGATGGGAGACTCAAAAGTCAAAGTCCCTATGGCATTCGGCACCAAACTTACCCCTTCACTGGATAAACCGGCTGTCGACATCACGCTCTATCGTCAAATGATAGGCTCACTGATGTATCTAACTGCTAGCAGGCCTGATATCATGTTTTCTGTATGTTATTGTGCTCGATTTCAGGCTAACCCACGCGAACCTCACATGCTGGCAGTGAAGAACATCCTACGCTATCTCAAGCGAACCGCCTCCTTGGGTCTATGGTATCCATCCAACTCTGGCTTCTTCGTTCAAGCCTATTCTGATGCAGACCTTGGAGGATGTGGACTCGACCGCAAAAGCACAACTGGTGGCTGTCAATTTCTTGATGGGAAGTTGGTCAGCTGGCAATCCAAGAAACAAACATGTGTGTCGCTGTCTACTGCTGAAGCGGAATACATTGCCGCTGCATCCTGCACATCACAAGTGATTTGGATCCAGAGTCAACTTCGAGACTATGGACTCAATATGAAGAAGATCCCTCTATATTGCGACTCTGAAAGTGCAATTAGGATCTGTCATAACCCGGTGCAACACTCTAAAACCAAACACATAGCACTGAGGTATCACTTCATCAAAGATCATGTGGAAGATGGAAATGTCGAAGTTCACTTCGTAAGAACCACTGATCAACTGGCTGACGTCTTCACCAAAGCTCTTCCAGAAGCCTCATTCAATAAAATTTTGCAAGGACTAGGTATGATGGAATCAGAGTCAGTACCTCACACTACCTCTCAATCTCAAACGTAAGAAGCGAAACCAACCGAACGTTCGGGTTCGGTTCAACCATTTCACTCGCTCATTACTTCAAAGGTAGTTTTTCTAGGTTGTATATTTCTTGTGCAAAATTTGTTTTTCTTTATGTAAAAAGATTTTTTTTTTATTGCATATCTAAACTCCTTGGTTTCTTAAAATTTTCCAAAAACCGAAACCTCCAGAAGGTTCGGGTTCGGTTATTCAAAGTTTTCAAGAACCGAAACCAACCGAAGGTTCGGGTTCGGTTTTTCAAAATTTTCCTGAACCGAAACCAACCGAAGGTTCGGGTTCGGTTTTTCAACTTTTTCCAACCGAAAACAACCGAACGTTCGGGTTCGGTTTTCCATTTTTTTTGAATCAAAAGTTTTTTTTCTTGTCTTATTTTTTAATCTTTTCTATTCTTGTCTTATTTTTTTATCTTTTCTATTTTTTTTATTTTTTAATTTTATTTTCATTTTTTTTATATATAAATTTCAAACACTCCAACAATATGTTTTTATTTTTTTTTTGTATGTTCGTTTACTTATGGGGATATATTTGCTGAATTACTTAAGTGTCCCTAGAAGCATGCTGCTGTATGTGTCCCAAGCCTCATAAGATTTTGAATAATTGCCTTCACGACTTGGTATACACAAACCTTGTCTTCCCAATAAGGCTAACTTATTTATTTTAATCGTGAGCTACCTCACACTCTTCTCACATGAGTTAAGAGTCTCCTGCTTGGTCCTTTCTTTCACAGCAGAGGTACTATGTCTTCTTTCACCATCCCCATTACACTTCTCCATAACATTCGTTTCATCACTGTAACCCTAGAGACTCTCAGAAACTACCACTGAGGTTTATGGTTACGCAACATCTGTGTTTATGATCTTAGTTTCGTGCCACTACGAGCTGAGTGAAACCCAAAATTCAACACCAAAAAATTGACGGTGACAAATTAATTTGATCAAGTTTTCAACAATGAATTGACGAATGTACCTTCATGAAATCTCAATTTTTTATTACGATTCCAATGAAATTGTTACACACCATAACATTTCTTCCCATGGGATCCTGTTATAATTTTAATCTGAGATTTTATACTTATCCAAGTCACTTAAAAATCAACTCCAACCTACTTGTTCAACAGACTACACTGGTCTCACAAGTACTTTGTTCACATTCGTTCTTATATCAAGAATTGAATTGATGAATCAAAGCGAAACCACCCTTATTTTATCTTATTAAAAGAAGCCTTTCAACATTTATTAATAAATGTTTGATCGTAATTCAACGGGATTCCACACTAACACTTTAAGGTCTCTCTTGATCTTGAAGGAAGAGATTCGTGCCCGGGATCATCAGTTTCGTGTCATAATTGACATCACAGATTATTCCAAAAAGAGTTGCTTTATTTCCTTATCTTTTACACTCTTAGCACGAAAATCCTAGATTTTCCAAAATTCTGTTACTAATTATTTTACAGGCTGGATAATTAATGGATGGTTCATAATGAAGTTGTGGTTACCAATAATCCACGTGGGCGTTTTATTCAAAAGACAGCAGGTTAAAAAGGGGAAGAGACAAAAGATGCTGACGCGGCGGAAGTTCAAAGGATAGAAATTCAAACGACGGTAAAAAGGCGGGCGCGTGAATTTGAAGAGGCCGCGCTTTTTTCTGACACTATTGGACGCGTGTGCAAGTATTGAAGCGTCATCCATCTAGCATTAATGGCGCGTGTGGAAATGGAAACGGTTCCTCTCTATGAACCGGCGCTTATTGGGCGGCGTAATCCTAGGAATCTGACACTCTCTCTCCTACGTGATCATCGCACGTCCCAACTGTCACCAATCAGTCACTCAAATACACTTCCATATTTCCATAAAAGATTTGAATCGATCTTTCTCTCTCCTATCACCTACTATAAAAACCCATCCAGACCACCTTTTACCTCTTTACTGCCCCATAATTTCCAAAGCAAAAATACTTCCAAACTCTCTCCCGGTTATCTTCTTCTCCAACCTGCAACAATGGCTGAATCCTCTTCCGTCCATGCTACTTCTCAGATTCTTCCAATCCGTCCTCAGCAATGCCTTGTCATTGATCTGAACCCACTAGCCTATGATCCCTACATGTCGCCGATTATTGAATGCCTCAAGTACTCCCAACTTGCTCCGGCATTGTCCAGGATTGAAACGGTGCCAATGGTGGCTCTATCTCAGGTCTATGCGACGGCCTACTACGACAAGGGTGTCGACAGAATCTTTTTCGAAGTGGCGGAACACAAGACGTCGATTTCTCGTTCCCGCTTCTGCTCTATGCTTGGGTTTGCTGCTGACCCATCGCGTGTTCACCCGGAGACAATTCCGGTTGGTATGCTCTACAGCATGTTCTACAACATGGGCTACACGGAAGTTCTCACCTCCGTCGCCAGATTCAAGAAGTCATGCCTACCGCCCCAATGGAATGGGTTATTCACAGTTCTCTTCAAGGGACTGTCAGAACGAAGCTCAGGATCGGACGGGGCCAGTCGTCTTTTCCTGTCAATCATGTATGGGGTCTACAACGGGATCAACCTCGATTACGGGTCTGTCCTTTGGCAACAGCTGATTCAGAGCCTTTCTTCCACTTCTCGACACTCTGAAGTGTCGCTAGCCCGGTTCTGGATCTTGATCACAAGATGGGCCATGGACAGGTTTGACGTCCAAACTGCTGACGGTGCACCGATGTCTTCGATTGGTACGTTCCACACCACGAAGATCATCGTATCCGCTGCATCGAAATTCTCCTTCATTGGCTCTATCCCGGAGTCGATGTATGGTAGTGTGCCATCAGACAGCAGTATGATCAAGGCGATCAAGGAGTTAGGGCCATCTGGTCCGAGGGAACTGACACCGGACATGCTGCGATCAATTCATGATGCTGACAAACCGGTGGCAAGGGGTAAGAAGGCAGACAAGGGGAAGAAACCATCAAAAGCCCCAAAACCCACTCCCAAGAAACGCAAACAACCGAAGGCTGCTTCCTCTCCAAAACCGAAAAGGAGGAAGACCCAACCGAAACGGACGCTCGTCCTTTCCTCAACCTCCAGTGAATCCGAAGGTAGGAGTTCGGACTCTGAGGGGTCACAAGGAGACGAATCTCCACAAAGAGGCAACACACCCCCTCGGCCCCCAACCCCGGAGATGGAACTTCACCAATCCCCAGTTCCTTCCCCTCCACCCACAATACCTATTTCCATTCCCACCATAACTCCTACTATACCACCAACCTCATTCCCTATACCTCCACCCATATTCACCACCTCAACCGAAACACCACCTGTAACCGAAACCCCTCCCGTAACCGAACCTCCACAAACCGAAACCCATACACAACCACCACCCGAAACTAACCCCCCACCTACTCAACCTGAACCAATCAAACCCATAACACCCCCAGCTTCACCACCACCTCAATCTCCAGAAGACGCCTCCGATGGCGATGATCAATACCTAGGTGGTGATCACCTGAACTTTGATTCGGTCTACTATAGTCCGTTTCAAGTTCAAAGTGATGAGGAGGATGATGCTCCTGTAACCAAGAAGCATCTCCGCGAGCTGAACGAGAAGGTTGATCAACTTCTCGCCTCCTCTTCCAATCAGCAGTCATCCTTATCTGAAGCTGCCCTTCAGAGGATAGTTGATGCCTTCTCTAGGGCTCAACATGACTCAGTGGCCTCTGTTACTGCTGCAATAGACGCCTCCACCCGAGCTTGTGAGGCAGCGACCGAAAAAGTCGATAAACTATTCCATGACGCTACAATCCTGCTGCAGTCTATGCAGGACCGCGCCGATGCCACCAAAACAACACTGGAACCACTTGTTAATCAATTGGCCCAGTTTGTAAAGACGGAGTTATCCTCGTTCGCTACCCTCAGACAAAACCTTAGCGACGACAACTCGGCACTCCGTGCCTCCATTGAAGCCCGCTTGGCAAAGCTACAAGAGGATCTTGCGGCTGAAAATAAACTGATGGACGTCCTGGCGAGTAAGACTACTGCCCTCAAGGTCAAGAGCACCAAACTTTCCAACTCCGAACAACAATTGGAGGCTCTTCGATCCGAAAGGGAAATCATCAAGACGCGTGTTTCGGATGTCCACGCCGCTCTATCCAACATCCTGGAAGCACACGACCCCATTCTGAATCACTCGGTGAGGCGTACCCTCGCTGAGAAACTCTCTCCGGCCATGGCTCTCTTGAGTAAAATTGAAGGCCTACCCAGTTTCGTGTCCATTCCGAAACAAGGGGGAGATGAGAAGAAAGGATCGAAACCACCTCCTTCCTCAAAAGCAACTCACACAACCGAACCACCCCCAACTGGTCATGCCTCGGGTTCGGGTGTGAAAGACAAGGGCAAAAACATTGCAGAGGGAGGAGATGAAGATGAAGATGAAGATGAAGACAAGGAGACTATTGCGGACATGTTAAAGAGAAAGAACAGTCGCAATACTGATGACGATGTCAGTCGTGTGGCACGTGAAGCTGAAGAAGCCGAACGTAAACAAAAAGAAGCCAACGATCTCCTTGAGAGCCGAAAGCTGCTCTTCCCTGCCTGGACCAGGGATCGACTGATAAAAGAGGCCATAGAGACTCCAAGCATACTATGGCTCGAGCCGGTGATATCGTTCGACTGCATCAACTCGGTCGATTCGCAATTTGATATGCCGCTGACTCGAAAGGCGTTCATCTTCCACGCCTTCTCCAACATTTTCGAAGTCCCGCATCCGAACGATGAGCTTGACAGGGAGCTCATTGACTTTTATCTGGAGGCCGCTCGCCCTCAATACCTTACATGGAGCGCCCAGAAGATTGTCAGTGTTCGGGTGATGAAGCCGTTTGCCGTGGGGAGATTCACAAACGTCAAGTTCAAGCTTATCCGAGGATCTGCAAGAACTGCTCACATGATCTCTCTGGCGGATCTGCCCAATCTGAACCCTCATGATTGGATAGTCTTGTACAACATCTTGCTGACAAACGAAGCCGAATATGGTCCCATCTTAGACCATGTCAAAAGGATGCTGGCATGCTATATCATGGAGGTGGCCCTAATGGATCAGGAGGTTGCCACAGTGTTTAAGAAGAAACCGAAAGTCAAGCCTGTGGGATCGGCCAGTGATCTAAACACGATGAAAATGGGCAAGATAGATTCGAGGCGAAACTCTGTGATGTTCACTAGAGCCGAAGGACAGAAATGTCTGTTCGCGTTAGCTGACAAGCACCTCTACACCACTACCTGCTTGGAACACGTCCTATCTATCGTCAAGCAGTGTAAGGACAATTCGGCTGATGACATCAAATATTTTGAAGATATGATTAATTGGTACATCCGGTTTAGACAGACCATCCTTTCCATAACCAAGTGTCTGTTTAGTACCGTGAAGAAGAAGGTACCAGCTTCAGCCGCCGGCCCAAGTAAGAAGTGATGGTCTCGCTCCAAATTGACGCAAAGGGGGAGATTGTTGGGCTGAAGTTCTGTTTTGTATTGCGTCTTTTGGGCTTGAAGATTAGCCTTGTATTCTCCGGTTTGGGCCTGTCCTACCGAGAGCCTTTTATGTATTGTATATAAGTTATCGCTTGCATGCATATTAGGTTAAGATTCAAGATTTCTGTTTTAGGGTTCCAGAGTTTACGATATTGCTCTCTTGTAATCTTCCAATCCTTTACAGTTGATGTTCTTAATCGAGCTCTTCTAAGGATTTTGTTTAATCATTCAACACGTTTGATTCAAGCTGTTTGTTCTTATTATTTCGTTCTGCCTTGTTATTTATATTGTGTTCTTGCAGTTTCATATTCATATACTTGTTCACGATCTAATCGATCTTTATAGATTAAAAGTTATTATTTTAATCTCATCAATATGTCGACATATACCAGATAATAAACATATACATATAATCATGGAAACAGAATCACAGCTAATCCTACAGATCTACTAGACTAGCATATCAATAATCAGCATAATCCTGCATATCTATTCCATGCTCGGCATATCAGCGAATATCAAGCCAATGGGTTAGCCTTGGTGCTTTCACCCGTAAGTGCAGTGAGGGAAACTCACCTCGCACACTGACAAAAGCTGATGAGGTCTCAACTTTGAATCTCAACTCCAACTATCTCTTATTCCAACCAAATCACCAATCTCAATCAAAATCCCAAAATACCCAAAAACCCTTAAGGTCAAACTTAGTCAAGTTGGTCAAACTGAAAGTCAAACTGCTCAACCAACTAAGTCAACTAAGTCAACCCAGCCGAGTAAACCAAATCGAGTCAACTCAACCAAATCGACTTAGAGTGAGTACGTGAGGTGTACACTGATGGTATGTTGGCGTACTCGAGTCCTCACATGTTGACCACCATCTGGGTGGTTGACCTCGTAGGTAGGGCGTACTTCAAGCACGTGGGGCGTACTCCCAATGTTGAATCAAGAAAGTGACCCTCTTGAACCTGAATCTGAAGTCCTCCTCACTACCACAATGCTGCTTCTGCTACCGCAACGAGAAGCCATCCACAACCACCTTGTCTGGAACAAAGACTTAGTCTTTAACTTATGTTTTTACAATGTATTGTCCAGTGTACCTTGCATGGACACTTCCTTTAAATTATAGTCTTTGTTTAATAACTTGTAATGTTCTCAGAACTCTATAAATAGAGTCTTCCGCCTCTAATGAAAAGCACATCTCTTATCTTACATCTCTCTTATTTCTTACATCTACTCTTACTTCTCTCATTACTCTCTTATTCTCGAAGATCTTGTACAATTTAAATTCTTATCTTAAGATCGTAATCTCTCCTTCGGAGCAAGTCATTCTTGATTTAATCACTTTAAGCTGATCACAGTTACTAACTTGGTTTGAATGCAATCCTTGTTAAGAATTAGCTTAGTGTTTACTTGATATAATACTTGTTGTCATTTATATTTCCTTACATTTTCATCATTATATTTCCGCATCTAATTATCTAACTTTCTAACTCTAACTTCTTATTATTGTTGAGCTTTATGGTCCCTTAAGTTAAACTTATTCCGCATTATAACTTGTTGTAACATTTTTTCAAGTGTGTTTCTCAAAAGTTTTTCTCTCAACACCCATAACCCCAAAACTTCCATCAACAACTTAATGGCTAAATCTGTTACGTCCAAATTACAGATCTGTGGCTAAAACACTCCCAGGAGTCATAAAGTCTCCGACTTTATCACTTAGCATGCACAATAACTACTTAACTTAAGGTCTTATTCCATTAAGATCTTCTACATGATGCATGGAGCAAAACTAACCATTTGGAACCCCTTTTTATTACTCGAGACCCTTCTAAAGGTCTGAAAGGACAAACTAATGGGTCAAGATCATGATTTGTTCAAAAATCATTATTTTGGGACCAAAAAGAGACTTTAAAGACCAAAAACCTAGATCTACAAGATGAATAGGAAAAGATGCAAGCTTTATATCTTTTTGAGGTTGTAAACAAGCTAGAAATCTCAGATCTACAATGCACTCCAATCCAAGATCTTCACACCAACTTCTTCTTTCTTCAAAACCACACCAAACTCTCTTACAGGCTAAAAAATTGGCTTCTTTCTGCTCTAGGGATGCTTGATGGTCGAAAGCTATGAAAGAGGCTGGACAAGAATAGGTTTTATATCCATAAAGATGCTTAAATATGGTCCAAGTCCCCAAAATTAAGGTTTTGCATGCCACCCTCTTAAACCCAGCGTACTAAGGCACACCTTAGTACGCTTAGCGTACACCCACGTATGCATGGCGTACTCATCCGACCCAAAATCCACAAAAAGCCACTTTAGGCACCTTTTCACCATTTCTCAACTCATGGACCAAAATGCAATGTACAAACATAATAAAGCCCAAGATTAGAAGTACCTTAACATTGGGATGTTACAATTCTCCCACACTTGATCTAGGTTTCATCCTCGAAGTCTTCCGCAATGAATAACTCAGGATAATGCTCCCCCATCTCAGCCTCTGGCTCCCGTGTCCACTCGGAGCCTCTCAGATCCTTCAACTGTACCTTTACCAAAGGTATCTCTTTGTTGCGTAGGACCTTCATCTTCCTTTCCCGAATAGTTATCAGCATCTCAACATAGTTCTGATGCTCATCGACGTGAATATCATCCAATGTAACCACTACATCAATGTATAACACACACTTCCATAACTAAGAGACATGGAAAGTCTTGTGAATTTGACTAAGGTCGCTCGGAAAATCCAACATGTACGCCACCTTTGCAACCCTGGCAATCACCTGACAAGGTCCAATGAAGCGGGGACCCACTTTCCCCCTCTTCTTGAAGCATATCACACCCTTCCAGGAGGAGGCCTTCAGAAGCACCATATCGTCGATCTAAAACTCCAAGTCTTTTCGTCGTCGGTAGGAATAGCTCTTCTACCGACTTTGAGCATTTTGCAGTATCTGTCTGATCTGCTGGATAAGCTCCATGGTCTAAAGGACTACTTCGGTCCTTCCCATAACTCTATGACCAACCTCTCCCCAACAAACCAGGGTACGACACCTTCGACCATACAAGAGCTCAAATGGTGGAGCACCAATGATGTAGTGATAACTGTTGTTGTAGGATAACTCCACAAGATGTAGGTAGGAATCCCAATTCTCACCAAAGTCAATAACACAGGCCCGCAACATATCCTCAAGGGTCTATATAGTCTGCTCACTCTGGCCGTCGGTCTGCGGATGATATGCACTGCTGAAATGTAATCTCATGCCCAGTTCCTCGTGGAACTTCTGCCAGAATCGGGAAGTGAGCCGAACATCTCGGTCAGAAACAATGGATACCGGGACCCCATGCCGAGTAATGATCTCCCTAACATGAACATCCGCCAACTTTTCGGCTGAAGAACTCTTCCAGATAGCCAAAAAGTAGGCAGTCTTGGTCAATCGATCCATGACGACCCATATAGCATCAAAACCCTTTGCCGTCTTCGGTAACTTGGTGATAAAATCCATGGTGATCTGCTCCCATTTCAACATGGGAACCTACAGAGGTTGCAACTTTGCATGCGACCTCTGATGCTCGGCCTTGACCATCCTGCAGGTCAAGCACCTCTCGATATACCAAGTTATATATCTCTTCATGCCCGGCCACCAGTAACTCAATATCAAATCCCGATACATCTTGGTAACCCCGGGTGTATAGAAAAGCAAGACTTATGAGCCTCCTCCAACACAATCTGCCTGATCCCACCAGAAACTGGAACCCAAACCCGACCATACCGGGTCAATAACCCTCGACTATCTGTGAAAAATCTATCTATCTCACCCCTGATATGTCTTTGTTTCTAGATCTCCTTATGGACTCCCTCTACCTGATCCTCTCTGATTAATCCCAAAAGCAAAGAATCAACAGATATCCTCATACACATCTCCTTAACCAAAGACCCAGCTGAATTGAAACCCAAAGCATCTACTACCACATTCACTTTATGCGAATGGTAAAGGATCTCGCAGTCATAATCCTTAACTACGTCCAGCCACCTGCGCTGCCTCATGTTTAGGTGCGGCTGATCCATAATATGCCTCAAACTCTTGTGATCCTTGTAGATAGAGCAACAGACCCCAGAAAGATAATGCCTCCAAATTTTTAGGGAAAGAACCATTGCCCCCAACTCTAGGTCAAGCGTGGAATATCACATCTCATGCGGCTTCATCTGCCACGAAGCATAAGCAATCATTTGTCCTCTCTACATGAGGACCACCTCTAAACTGATGATGGATGCATCATAGAATACCACAAAATCCTCAACTCCTTCCGGGATGGTCAATACAGGGGCCTCGCATAACCTCTGTCGAAGAATCTCAAATGTTGACCGCTGCTTAGGGCCCCATCAAAAATCCACCCTTTCCTCTTCAGACGAGTGAGAGGTACCACAACCTTGGAGAAGTCCCGAATAAATCTTCGATAGTACCCTGCCAAAACCTAAAAACTCCTAATCTTTTAGGGAGATTTTGGAACCTACCACGACATAACAACGTTGATCTTGACCGGATCGACCAAAATCCAATCCTGGTTAACGAGGTACCCCAGGATTTGGAACTCTTGAAACCAAAACTCACACTTCGAGAACTTGGTATAAATTCGTTCCCGTCTCAAAATCCCAGAAGCTCTCGAAGGTGCTCCTCGTGTTGCTCTCTGGTCTTGGAATACACCAAGATATCATCAATGAACACGATAACAGATTAGTCAAGCATCGTCCTGGATACTGAATTCATGAGATCCATAAATACAGTAGGCACATTGGTGAGATTAAAGGGCATCACCACGAACTCGTAATGCCTATAACAAGTCCAGAACGCGGTCTTCTCCACGTCCTCATCTCTCACTCTCACCTGATGATACCCAGACCTCATATCAATGTTGGAGAACAAAGATGCACCCTACAACTGATCAAAGAGGTCATCAATCAACAAAAAGGATAATGGTTCTTCACCGTTAACTTGTTCAACTACCGGTAATTAATGCACATCCGGTGTGAACCATCACTCTTCTTGATGAACAGTATCAACTCTCCCCATGAAGAACTGTTCAATCTAATGAACTGATTGCCTAGAAGCACCAGCACATAAGATGACAAGTCTTGCATCTTAGGTGGTGCCAAGTGGTACGATGCATTGGAAATCGAGGCCACACCTGGCGCAAGATCGATCCTGAACTCAACCTGCCTTTCTGGAGGCACACTGGGTAACTCCTTCGGGAGTTCATCAGCAAACTCAATGACAACTGGAACCTTTGAAACTGAAATCTAATCCCTAACCCGAGTATCAACCACATATGCCAAATAACTTGCACACCCGTGCTGAATATACTGACGAGCCCGGGCAGTCGAACAAAACCCAGAACCAACCCTTGTGCCCTCCCCATAAATAAATAGTTCTCCCCCACTTGGGGTTCGAACTACCACTCACTAGCCCTTACAATCAATCACGGCCCAAAACTGCTCAGCCAGTCCATACCCACTCTTACGCATACATCACCCATGGGGATAGGTATCAAATCAATCGGATAAGGCACCCACAGAGATCTCCAATATACAACCCTGATACACTGCGGATGCAGAAACCCCATGTTCTTTGGCGTTGGAAACTCGTAACGGACACTCTAACTCCCCAACAGGCATATAAAACTCCCTACTAACAGATCGATATACAAAGGACCGACTTGCGCTCGAGTTAAATAACACAAGAGTAGACGAAGAGTTCACTAGGAACGTCCCTATTAAGAGCATATACATGAGCATAACATAAAACATAGTCAACAAAATAATAAATAGAAACATACCGGTTACAACGCATGGTTCTGACCTAGCCTCGTCTATCATGAACTATAAAGCACAACCTCGAGCCCTCGGGGGCTCCACCCTGCCCTGAATCCCGTTTGTGACCCTCATAGTAGCCGATGTTGAAGCCTATGCCAGCCTAGCAGCAAGCGAGGGACAATTGGCCTTCAAGTGACCAACCTGGTCGTAGTGGTAACAAATACTAGAGCTAAGTGTTGGGGCCTACTGGTGGTAATCCCTTGCCACATGGAACTTCCGGCCATTATTGTGGTACCCAAAAGATGATTAGCAAGCACCCTCATGAAACTTGCCGTACTTCCCACAAGTGCGGCCCTTCTGACCCCCATATCTGACATCACCGGCCTTGAACTGCTTCGACACAGGATGCGACTACACCGAGGCTGGTCTCTGCTCCCTCGTCTGGAGCTCCATCTGAATCTCGTGCCGCTTGGCGGCCTCCTGCAACTCCAACAGTGAACCATAACACTATGTAGATACAAACTGCCTGATGTACGTCTTGAGCATCCTCAAGTAATGGGCCATCTGAGCTTGCTCAGAAGCAGCAAACTCAAGGCAAAAGATGGCCCTCTCCGTGAACATCTTGGTGATCTCCATCACCGACTCTGTCCCCAGTCTCAAATCCAAGTACTCCTAAGTGAACCTATGACGTTCCTCCAGCAGAACATATCTAGAACATAACATCTCCACAAACTCCTCCTAAGTCATTGTAGTCCTCTACTAAGGAGAATACGAGTAGTAACAAGTCTCCACTAATCCTTCGTTTCAGACCTCAGTAGGTTCAAAGCGCAATTGACCTTCTGGTCTGCTGGGAAAGAGCAAGTGAAGAAGCAACCCTCAATGTCAGACAGCTACCTAATGGCTATGATCAGATCCTCAACTTTTTCGAATTCAGGGGCTTCGTATTATTGATGTAACATCCGGCTTCGTATTATTGATGTAACATCCAGATCCTCAATGTCAGACAGCCACTCACCAAGTTGTCCCTCCGGTGTTAGCCCTTCCGGAGGGGATGGAGGACTTCGTAGTGTATTGTAACGCGTCGATATCGGGGTTGGGAGCGGTGCTTATGCAGAGGGGTCATGCGGTAGCATACACATCGAGGCAGTTGAAGCCTAATGAGATGAGGTATCCCACCCACGATCTGGAGTTGGGGGCAGTGGTGTTCGCCCTCAAGATCTGGCGTCACTATCTATATGGGGTTCGGTGTACCATATACATGGACCACAAGAGCCTAAAGTATCTAATGGATCAGCCCAACCTGAATATGCGCCGGAGGAGATGGTTGGATGTGGTGAAGGATTACGATTATGAGATCCTGTACCACCCGGGTAAGGCTAATGTTGTAGCCGATGCACTGAGCCGTAGGGCGGAGGGCGCCCCGATGAGAGATGTTTGTTTGAGATTGAAAGTGATGACTCCGGTGTTGGACACTATTCATGGGACCCAGGCTGAGGCCGTGAGACCAGAAAGCCAGAAGAGAGAGCCAATTGTCAGGCTGGTATCGGAGTTCGTTACCAATAGCCAGGGGCTTATGACATTTCAGGGTCGGATATGGGTACCGTTTGTGGGCGGGACGCGTACCATTTTGATGGAAGAGGCTCATCGATCGAAGTTCTCGATCCATCCCGGGGCCACTAAGATGTATTTAGACCTAAAGAGGGAGTATTGGTGGCCCTGTATGAAGAGAGATGTCGCATGGTTTGTAGAGAGATGCTTGACCTGTCGCAGGGTTAAGGTCGAGCACCAGCGTCCACATGGTAAGCTGCAGCCGTTAGAGATTCCCGAGTGGAAATGGGAACAGATTACCATGGATTTCATCACCAAATTTCCAAGGACTGCGAGAGGTGTCGATGCAATTTGGGTGATTGTGGAAAGGTTGACGAAGAGTGCTCATTTCCTTGTTATCAGTGAGAGCTCTTCCGCGGAGAGGTTGTCAGAGATGTACGTAAGAGAGGTGGTATCGCGGCATGGAGTGCCGATCTCGATTGTCTCAGATCGAGATGTATGTTTCACTTCCAGATTCTGGAAGAAGTTTCATGAGGAATTGGGTACGAGACTATATTTTAGTACCGTATACCACCCACAGACTGACGGGAAGAGTGAGCGGACGATTCAGACACTTGAGGACATGCTCCGAGCATGTGTGTTGGATTTCGGCGGGAGTTGGGACACGTACTTGCCCTTGGCAGAGTTTTCCTACAACAACAGCCATCATTCGAGCATTGGTATGCCACCCTTTGAGCTTTTGTATGGAAGGAGGTGTTAGACCCCCATTTGATGGGGAGAAGTAGGGCAGCGTGTGATGGGTAGTACTGAGATCATGCTTCAGAAAACAGAGCATATACAGCAGGTCATACAGAGGTTGTTGATCACTCAGAGTTTCCAGAAGAGTTATGCGGACAGGCGCCGGTCCGAGCTCGATTTTCAGGTCGGCGACCTTGTGCTCCTGAAGGTCTCTCCTTGGAAAGGAGTGATCCGATTCAGGAAGAGGGGCAAGTTAGGGCCCCGATATATTGGTCCTTTCAGGGTGACCGCGAGAGTGGGAAGGGTACCCTACCGGTTGGAGCTACCTGCAGATTTGGGTAAGATTCATGACACCTTCCACGTGTCGCAGCTGAGAAAGTGTATAGCCGACGAGTCGACAGTGTTGCCATTAGAAGATATTCAGGTGGATGCGAGCCTGAACTATATTGAGAGACTGGTGGTGATTAGGGATCGGAAGATCTAGGTTTTGAGGAACAAGGAGGTGCCTCTGGTGCAGGTCTAGTGGCAGCATCGGAAAGGGTCAGAGTTGACTTGGGAGTCGGAGTGAGTGATGCGGGAGCAGCATCCAGAGTTGTTTGCAGAGTAAGACTTCGAGGAAGAAGTCTGATTCTAGTGGGGGAGAATTGTAACATCCAGATTCCCAGGTATATTATTTTATTCTTTTATTTTTGGAGGTTGTGAAGGGACTCGGCAAGTTGGTGCTTAGACTCGCCGAGTATGGTCGCGGATTCTTATCCGGGTTCATGGCTGGACTCGGCGAGTTCATGAGTGGACTCGGCAAGTCCACGCTGTTTAATGAAACCCTAATTTCCTGGGTTTGGGACCTATTTAAAGGCCCTTAGGGCCGTCATTTGCGGCTACCAAACCCCAGAGAGAAACCATAAAGGAGTTAGAGAGTTTGAGAGAGGATAAGAGCCATTTCTTGATCTTTGTGGTTGATTCTTGCAAGAAGGAGGTGTTTCCAGCTTAGAGGAGGCCAAGGAGGTTGTGCATCTGTGGATTTCGAGCAAGAGACTTCATCTTTGAGGTATTATATCGCCCCTTTATCTGTTTTGTTGAAGGAATCCATAGATGTAGAGTTTTATGACCTTTATTGGAAGAAAATTGTGAGGATATGGCCCCTACTCACTTTGAGATTTCAGATCTGGACCCATAGTGGTCTAAAGAGCTTATCTCAGCTTGCTTTATGTTGAGCTATATAGGTGTTGAGCTAAGGATGTTACTTTTGGGGCTAAATCACCAAGTGAAGCCTCCTAGTCGTCCCATGAGTGTCGAGATTCGAACTGAATGTGTTTATCAGGCTTGGGAAGGTCAGATCTATGGATCCAAGGAACAGATCTGACCTCAGGAGGCCATTTGAGTTTGTGCATGGCATGAACTCGCCAAGTGCAAGGGCAGACTCGGCGAGTAGGGTTAGGTTTTCCCGTAAATCACTTAGTGAGTGGACCTGCCGAGTTGGGGGAAAACTCAGTGAGTCTAAGGGGGATTAGAGGACTAGAGTTCCTAGTGGAACTCGCCGAGTTGATCTTGAGACTCGGCGAGTTGAGTCGGGTAGCCCCACAATTCATGCCGGGTGTGACTCGACGAGCCAGGGGAGGAACTCGTTGTGCCAAGCGAGCAAGAGATTTAGTGGACATGTGTAGACTCGCCGAGTCTCCCAAGTACACTCGACGAGTCGGGTCAAAGTTTGACCGTTGACTTCTGTTGACTTTTAGGATTTGGTCAACAATGTGGCCTTTGAGCCAAAAGAGGGGTAAAATGGCCTTTTGCTCTTCTAAGGGTGCCAAGAGAGGATTGAGTCTAGTCCCGAGAGTTATATTTATGAGAGTATTTACTTTATGTGATTAGGCAGAGCTAGATCGTATTTCTACCGAGTCAAAGACTTACTGAGACATCTGAGGTGAGTCTTCTTACTATACTTTACCTAGAGTGGTAATCAGAGCTATGTGACAGTGTATCTTGTATGCTATTTATGTGTTGTGGTTCTATGTGATATGTGATATGCATGATTCAGAGTTTACAGAGTTAGGACCAATGGGTCCACAGACTTATGGGACCAAGAGGGTCCCACAGAGATATTCGACCTGAGGGTCAACATAGTTACAGCCTTGAGTGGCTGATATGTGTTTATGTGGTATTTTGGGGAACTCACTAAGCAGTTATGCTTACAGTGTCATGTGTTGTGTTTCAGGTACCAGCGATGATCGCAGGAAGGCGCCGGCATGGCTCGTATACACGCACACTGGAGTTCATATGTTTTGATCTTGGGGTTTTGTATTAAGATAATGATGATACAATGTTTTAAAATGTGGATGTGAATGAAATTATATGGTTTTTAAAATGTGAAAAATTGTTTAAGTTTTTACGGTGTGACAATTGAAGTCCTAATACTTGAAGACCCTCCCAACACCAACCCCAGTAGCGAAAACGGGTGTGGTGACTGCAGCAGCAGCAACCTTAGCGAGGGCAGTGTATCACTCATCAAAGTACTCCACAATGGCACTCTTAATGGACCCAAACATCTCTGGAAACTATGCCCGAAAGTAAGTAACAATCTCCTGCTGAAGGATCTCCCTAATCCTGTCCTCTGACACAACCGACCCATTCTAGCCACCTGTCTATGATCCTGATCCAGATCCTGCCTCGAAACATCGCTTCCTGTCACACCCTAAAACCGGAACGGCGGAAACGTTCTAGGGTGGATGACGTCATGTCAAGTATCACAACATATGCAGTATAGTAATCAAAGTACAACAACCATTGCATTAATAGTAAGAGTTTTACATGGTTTACATTACATAGAACGTCAAAGTAATACAAGTAATAGTATAAGTGCAGCTTGGTACTAAACACTCTTCATCAAAAGCTCCGAGGATGTACCTATCTATTGCTGACCTAAGAATACAAGTTATTTGAAAGCGACTATCAGCATTTTTACAAATGCTGGTGAGTTCATAAGTATTTAGTGTCATTTTATCCAAATAACTTTATAAGTAGTAGTAGTTTAGAATCAAGGGTGCATTAGAGTCCTTTCCAGAAAATCCTATATTTTCTTAAATAAAAGTAGTCTTCTACCAAGACCCGTCAGAATTATGTTGTAAAAAGTAGTTTTCCCTTAAACACTTTCATTATCAAAATACAGGATTTGATTTTAAAGAAAGTAGGAGAATATCAGGGAAAATAACATATGCCTCAGCAGTGAAGACTGCTGACTAAGGCAATAGGAATCATAGACTCCAAGAGAGTATCGAATAAATGACACGCCTGGCTCAGTCTAACAAAAGGAGACACAGACGCTAGACTGTATCAAATGAAAGATACAGCTAGCAAGGTCTAAAACAGTGAATATAGACCGTAGAGAGTATCAAATGAAAGATACAGCTAGCACGATCTAAAACAGTGAATACAGACCCTAGACAATATCAAATGAAAGATACAGCTAGCATGGTCTAAAACAGTGAATACAGACCCTAGACAGTATCAAATGAAAGATACAACTAGCACGGTCTAAAACAGTTAATATAGACCCTAGACAGTATCAAATGAAAGATACAGCTAGCACGGTCTAAAATAGTGAATACAGACCCTAGACAGTATCAAATGAAAGATACAACTAGCACGGTCTAAAATAGTGAATACAGTGTTAAAACCCGTTACCTTAAGGACATGAATTATAAGAGAACCCCGAGATACTCGTAACCATACTGATAAAAACTAGAGAACTTGTCACTCTGCAAGCGTCGGTGTAAGTATGACATTTGTCACCCCTTGGCTTGGTAGGTCGTGGACTGTAGCTAGCAGTCAGGGTGCGGGGGTGTCAATCCCGTATAGATCTATACACACAATGTCCGCTCTCCCTACAAGAGACTCTGGTTACCAACTCGACAACAGAGAAGGCCATCTACTGAAGATGTATCTCGTATAGTGAGATCTGATGTAAAATACTGGACTAATGATAGAGACTCACAACTGAACTGACTAATGTAAACCTATATGTCTATGCTTGTATACATAATATATAACTAATGATCAAACGACCTTCGGACGGACATCTGATCCCACCAGACCACATCTCAACGAAGAAAAGGAAATAGGGCGAACTAGCCTTCCTAAGTCCTTTAAACATTATTTATATAACTTATACAAGCACAGGCATACATTTAACTAAGTAGAAACGTATCATGAAGTGGAAGCGTTAACAAGTAAAAGCGTATCGTGAAGTAGAAGTGTTAACAAGTAAAAGCGTATCGTGAAGTAGAAGCGTTAAGAAGAAAAAGTGTATCGTGAAGTAGAAGTGTTAACAAGTAAAAGCGTATCATGAAGTAGAAGCGTTAACAAGTAAAAGCGTATCGTGAAGTAGAAGTGTTAACAAGTAAAAGCGTATCGTGAAGTAGAAGCATTAACAAGCAAAAGTGTATCATGAAGTAGAAGCCTTAACAAGTAAAAGCGTATCGGGAAGTAGAAGCGTTAACAAGGAAAAGTGTATCGTGAAGTAGAAGCATTAACAAAGTAGAAGCATTTAACTAAGTAGGAGTATTAACTAAATAGAAGTATAGCGAAGCAGTAGTATCTAACAAGTAGGAGTATAAAAACATGAAAGAAAACCTTGATGAAAACTTTGGAAAACCTTTATACTTAAGAAAATCAAAACTTGGTATTCTTTTGTAAAATAAGTTTGAAAACCTTTAGAAATTCTTTGGGAACCTTTCATAAACAAGTTTTAAATGTAACTTTGAAAAAACAATATAAGTAAAAGTTGAACAAGTAACAACGTTTTAGAAAACTATTTACAGTATCATTCTTGGTCAAACAGTTAACAGTGTAATAAATCCTTGTGCATGCGGGTTATCAATCACATTTGATTGATATGATAACTGGCATGTTTAACTTGTATCCCCCCCTCCATAAAAGATGTAAAAACATTTAAAAAGGTTAATTCAGGGGTATGAACTCACCTGTTATAAGTGGATCGAACGAAGGTGCCGATTGGGTGCTCGGTGTCAAGTAAAGACTTGAACACACTTAGTGACCTATTAACATATGATAACATATGTTTACATACAATTAATACATATAATACTAATTAAACAAGTATACGCATCCTAAAGTGCGGAAAACACTTTGGTTGAGTGTTTGGAGTGTCCTGGGTAACATTTAAGGGTGTGTATGGCTTAAATAGGGAGTTTACTCTCCAAGAGTAAACTCTTTATAGAGTTCACGGCCCTGGGACTAACTACCATGAGTTTATGGCCGTAAACTCATGGTGAGGATGTTCTAGGATGCCAAAGTGTCTTATATCCCTTGTAGAATTATGCTAAGTCCAAATATAAGGCACTTGTGTGGATTTAGGGCAACAAAGGGACCATTTGAGGAGTTTACGGCCCTAAACAAGGAGTTTACGGCCGTAAGCTCCTATGTGTATATACTTTTGGTGTTTTAAGGACTTAAATGATAGAGAATAAAATCCTATGCATTTTTCCAAGTCAAATGGGGAGTTTAGGACATCATTTGGGCACCTTATAGGAGTTTACGGCCCATGGACCTTTCCTAGGGGGGTTTATGGCCGTAAACTCCCATTTCCTTGGTTTCTTTAATGTTTAAAGCATTTACATCAATGGGATTTGCTTCTAGACATTTTTCCATGGCCATAGGAGGTGTTTGGGGCATTTCTAACACTTGAACTCGAGTTTACTCCCCATGAAGAGGAGTTTACGGCCCAAGCATGTTCTTGGGTAGTAAACTCAAGTTTACTCCCCAAAAGTCTAGTTCAAGGTGTTCTAAGCTCGTTTGTGCAAGTCTACAAGTCATACCTAAGCCTTAGGGGGAATTTGGAAGGGGTTTGGGGCTTAAAACCCCCATTTAGGGGTGTTCACGTTCCAAGAGTGTTCTTGGGCCGTAAATACCTACTCTTGCCCCTATTTGATTCCTTAAACACGAATTTGCATGTTGGTTAAGCTACACAACAAGTTAGGGTAGATGGCTTACTCATTTGGGGCTCGAAACAGGCGTTTTTGGCACGGAAATAAGTTGTAGAGAGAGAGAGAGTGTAGAGAGAGGGTGAAAAGGGTGGAAATGAAGTCCACTCCCCCTTATATAGGGGTTTAAGTTGGGGCTCAGTGGAAATCTACCCGATACTGCCGTTAAACGGGGCTTTTGGTCGCACCCGATTTAGTAGTCGTATTTTGACTTGGCTGAAACTAAAATTTTCCAAGGGATAATGAGGGTGTTTCTAATTTTTTTCAACCCTTAATAAGTCATTTATAAAAGTCCCAAATTAATTAGCCAGTCCAAAAGTTAACGGGCAGTTAAATAAAACGAGGCTTATTAACGGAAAAGGGGTTAAAAATGACGGAATAAATTTCGGGTTGTCACACTTCATCTCCATACTAAAAATGAACAAGAGAGAAATATGCATATCATACCAGAGGAACCAACTCCCAACAAAGCCGTAGGGGTTGTGACTTCCCTATTACGCATATGAGTCTTGTGCTTCCGGTAGTACGGGCCCATACTACCTTCCACACCTACCTGTATTTGTCTCAGAGGATCATGACAACAACCCTAATAATACACACTAGCATACACATAAACTTAATCCTTACCTCCTATAAATAAGGCTAAACATTACGGAATTGGCCGACTGACCCCACACAACACATCCACTAACCCTGCAGCACTCGTGTATGCTAATCATACATAACACTAGATCCTATAGACAGTCGAATACTTGATTCTACCCTAACCCTTCATCAACAAAGAATAGGAAATAAGGCCAAACCAAACGTTCTTAGGCTATGGAATCTTTGTTATGTATAACTATGATGCATACACTACACAACCATAGTAATGATGTCAATTTCATATAAGGAAAACCTTAGGCTATTAGGTATCATATAATAAGGCAATTCTATCATGCAAATCCTGAAAATTCCTAGCCTATCACTAGCATGTTGTTCTAACATATCACAAGATCAAATAACAGTGTGGTAATTTGGGGTCTACTTACTGGCTCCGACTGATCATACACATCATATCCTATTTGATTATTTTGAAAACAATTTGAAATTTTTTATTTTCTTTTTTAAACAAATCTTTTTCTTTAGCTTGAGACTGGGTTCACACGGGTGTTCCTCCAATTCACGGAAACCAAGGCTCTGATACCAACTTGTAACATCCATAAAAATCATGAAAAATTTAAACTTTTTAAATACAACTCAAATCCATAAAGTGTTTATAAAGCTGTTTTCAAAACATTTCCGACATCAGAGTGTTCCTAAAATTATAGATCATAACAAGATAATTTGTATGGTTACGCCTTCGCCTTCACTTGGTCATCCGAAGTACCTAAAACATAACCCAAAACTGTAAACCAATGCTTAGTGAGTTTGCCCCAAAGTACCAACACATAACCAAATAACATATAAAATAACAACACGCAATGGATCCATAACTAAAAGACTGGATTACCCCTGATCCCAGAACATAAGTCTGGCTTGCCCTCGACGCCCACAACTTATGTCTGTCTTGCTCCTTGATTAGATCATTCATCGGACTGAAATACTATCAAGCCCTCAGTACAAGTTTGGCATACTGCCCGATCCTCAGCTCGTAGCTGGAATGCTCATGAGCCCTAAGTATGATTCTGGCATGCCCTACCAGGCCCACAACTCATATCTGGAATGCTCCAAGGTTTTTTGGTTACTACACTAAGTAGTACAACCTCAACCCAACATAATATCGACATATACAAGGTAATAAACATATACATATAATCATCCAAATAGAATGAAATGTAGTCATATAGATCTACCAGACTAGCATATCCATAACTAGCATAATCATGCATATCTATTCCATACTCAGCATATCAGTGAACATCAAACCAATGGGTCGGCCTTAGTGCCTTCGACCCGCAAGTGTAGTGAGGAAAACTCACCTCGCAAACTAGAGAAAATCTAATGAGGTCGCGACTCCGAATCTCAGCTCCAACCGTCTCATATTCCACCCAAATGACCAATCTCAATCAAAATCCTAAAATACCCAAAATAACCTTAAGTTCAAACTTGGTCATACTCAAAGTCAAACTGGTCAACCAACTAAGACAACCAAGTCAACCTAGCCGAGTCAACTCAGCCAAATCAACTCGGAGTGAGTACGTGGGGCGTACATTGAAGGTACGCTGGGCGTAATCGAGTCCTCACATGTTGACCACCATCGGGGGTGGTTGACCTTATACACAGGGCGTACTCCAAGTATGCGGGGTGTACTCCTATAATTCCAAAATTTCCATTAAGAGCTTAATGGCTAAAGCTCTTACATCCAAATTACAGATCCATGGCTAAAATGCTACTAGGAGTCATAAAGTCTCCAAATTTATGACTTAGCATGTGCAATAAGTGCTTAACTCAAGGTCTTATTCCATTAGGACCTTCTACACGATGCATGGAGCAAAACTAACCATTTGGAACCCATTTTTATGAATCGAGACCCTTCCAAAGGTATGAAAGGACGACTTATGGGTCAAGATCATGATTTGTTCAAAAATCATTATTTTGGGACCAAAAAGAGACTTTAAAGGCCAAAAACCTAGATCTAAAAGATGATGTGGAAAAGATGCAAGCTTTATACCTTTTTGAGGTTGCAAACAAGCTAGAAATCTCAGATCTACAATGCACTCCAATCCAAGATCTTCACACCAACTTCTTCTATCTTAAAGACCACACCAAACTCTCTTAAAGGCTAAAAAATTGGATTCTTTTTGCTCTAAGGCTGCTTGAGGGTCGAAAGCTCTAAAAGAGGCTGGATAAGAATAGGGTTTATGTCCATAAAGAAGCTTAAATATGGGCCAAGTTATGAAAAATAGAGGTTTGCATGCCACCCTCGTACGCCCAGCGTACTAAGGCGCACCTTAGTACACTTAGCGTACACCCACGTACACATGGTGTACTCATCTAGCCTGAAATCCGCCAAAAGCCATGGACCCCTTTTCACTATTTCTAAACTTATGGACCAAAATGCACTGTACTAAAATCATAAATCCCAAGATTGGAAGTGTTGATACACAAAGTGACCCTCTTAAATTTGATGACCTGTGGCTGTATCTCCTACCATGATCGGTTCTCTCTACCGTAGTTTGTTTGGCTACCGCAACCGCAACCTAAAGATGTCAACCGCAGTCTCCTCATGCAAAATGTAGTTTTTTTTACCTCACATGACTTGTCTTATTAGCATTGTATTAACCAGTGAACCTTGCATGGTCATGATAAGTCAGTAGTTTAGTGTTTTATATTCACGATGTAACTTTTTGAGGCTCTATAAATAGAGTCCTCTTCTTCAAGGAAAACTTACCATTTCTTATCATTTCTTATCTCTTCTTATGATATGTTGAAATCTCTTACAAATATCATTCTCTCTTATCTCTATCTTACTTCCAAGATCCTCTTCATCTTAAACTGATCACACTTACTAACTCGTGTTTGATTGCAAACCATGTTAAGAATCAGTTTGATGTATACTTGATATAACTTGTTGCTATTTATATTTCCTTTACATTTCTGCAACTAACTATCTAACAATATGATCCTTTGATATTATCTTATTCACCAATCATATCTTGTACTAACGGTTGTTAAAGTGTTTCCCAAAGTTTTTCTCTCAACAAGAAGTACCTTAACATCGGGATGTTACGCATATATATATATATATATATATATATATATATATATATATATATATATATATATATATATATATATATATATATATATATATATATATATATATATATATATTGTTTGTTTGTTCTTTTTAGAACGACAAATCTACACTACTCCTAAACTACACCTAATACCACCTATGTCTCCAATGAGCCTGTAACCCTCAACCTTTAGGAGGGAGGGCAACACCCGGTATCATTGGGCTATAAGTCCTTTTGTAATCGTTGGTTTTTGTAGGTTTAATAATTATAAGTTATTATCATAATAATATTGTGGGATTGAAAATTGTATGTGTCTTACCAGGTTTCCCAACCTGACCCACTCAATTGATATGAATCACAAGTTATAGAGATAAAGCTTCTAGAACTTGATTAGGATGCCAAGTAATTTTAAAGACAAACTACATTAGTGCTTAGGACCGTTAGGTCTTTACACTGTAACAATGTTATGTATTGATTATGACATTCTTAGAGTTTTTGTATTTTGAAACATCTTTACTCAAATACATTTTAATAAAATGAAACAATTTCAACAAAATGTTTTATTATACTAGAATTGTTCGTAAACAAAGATACTATGATTTTAAAGGGTAAAGAATTTTTTTGGTTTTTAAAAATAGGGGATGTCACAGTTGGTATCAGAGCATTAGTTTAAGGGAACTAGCAATTGTGAGGATTTTTAGAATTAAACTTAGAAGTGAAGCGATGATGGTAAGAGATGTGTCTAGAATATTTTAGGTAGTATACGTAAATTAATAATAAAGACACAAGCACTGGAATATTTTAGGGTATAAACCTTAAATTATATTCTGTGTTATAAAACAATTATAACATGCCTTAGGTTGTATACCTTACTTGCTATTAGGAGCACTAGCATACTTTAGGATTAATGTCTTATGTGCTAATATATGCTAAATGTTATGTGTTATATCATGCTTTAGGTTACCTTTTTAAATGCTAATAATTGAAAGAATTTGAGGTATAATGCCAAACTTCATTCAAAGGATAAAATTTTATGTGTTTGGGTTTCTAAACATTTAACAGTCGTATTAGAACTATCATGATATTTTTCAAGGAGATAAGAGTATTAGATTAAGGTTTCTAAGCCAGTAACTAAATTGATATATTCCTGTAAATAGAAGCAAAGTTCTTTTTGGGTTGCTCTCATGACCAGAAATAGCTTGAAATGATATTTGGAGAGTGAAGTATAATTTATTAGATTATTATATGATCAATAAACTAATTGGAAATTATGGAAAAATAAATTGTTAATATATTATCTGATTAATAAATTAATTGGAAATAGACAGTTGATTTGTTAATTTATTATGTGACTAATAAATTAATATGAGATCAATTATCAAATAACTGATTTGTTAATTTATATGATTAATAAATTAATGTGAAATCAATTAGAATTGATAAATTATTAATCAGAATTAATCTGGAACTAATTCGAGATTAACTGGATTTAATTGAAGGTGCAATAGGTGAATTGTAATTGTTCAATAGTTGAACAAAAGAGGCAATTGTAGAAGCATCCATATAATGGACGGTTTAGTGGAGTTTCTTAGGGTTTCCAGAACCCTCATGATTACATAAAAGGAAATGATTTGAATTAGGATTAAATCTATTATTTAATTAATTGAAATCTTGATTTTCCTGCAAGTTACCTAAACTATAAATATGACCCTTTGTCTTGCGATTTTTGTTCACCACATTACCTAAAGCCATAAGAACAAAATTCCCTTAATATCTCCTCTCTCCTCCTCATTATATGGTTTCTAGTTTTTAGTGTGAGCCATTAGAGGCATCATCCTTTTGGTGCTTGCTTTCCAACGAACTTCAAGAGGATTTGATTTGATTATTTGCTATAATAATCAAAATGTATGTAACCCTAATATTTATGTTAATTTTTATTTTTATAGTCTGTCTCTAGTGTTTCTAGAAAAGCATTCTCTTCCCAATGGAAAGGGGATTGGCCATATTCAAATCGGTTGACCAAATGGTAAAGAGAAAGGTAAGTCTGAGATAGTCCAGTGCACCATTCCCAAAGAGTCCATATGTTTCTCTTGCCAAAGGAAGGGACATTGATTGCGAAGCTGCCGATTTACCTGAAAGATCATAAGGTTGATCAAGTCGAGAAGTCTGACTCTACTTTAGGTAAAATCCACTATTTAACTTTGTTAAGTTTCTATTCTAAGATTCTTATTACATGATGTGACTGGGTCACATGTTGATGTTTTAAGAATCAAAGAAAAGTGAAGAAACTTAAAGGAAGTATATGTTGATTCTGATCGAAAAGATGGATTTCGATCGCATGGTTTGATGATCAGAATTTTGAGATGTTGTTTAGGAGTTATGATATATTACATTGGAATAGATAACAACAAGTTTTTCATATGCTTTTTCACTGTAAGGATAAGTTTTTCCGCAAAGTTTTAAAATAAAAGGAAATTTTTTTGATTTCATTTATTCTAAGTATCCTTACAATGGCATTTGTGAAAAATTGTTGCTTATATGATTCCATTGATAGCAATATTGGAAAATGGATTTGTTTCTTTCATTTATGGCAATGTCTAAATTTATCAAATAAGGAAAGATTCTCAACACCCAAGGTTTTAGTTGGATAGAAACCTGGAAATCATGCAAGTTGTATAGTATGATGAACGAGAATTTTCATCTTTGGAAAATTAAGACTAATTCCTTGTTCACATGTATATGTGAGTCAAGTGAAGGACTAAGGGATCGAGTACACATTCTTGTGCACTGGTCAAGTCCATCACAAAAGATTGATAAGACTATTCGTCATGATTTACTAAAGCCTATAAATATGGTTATACTTACAAGTTTAATTATAATTCTAAAACATTGGAAAAGTTTCGATGTATGGCAGAACGAATGAGAAGAATCGAATTAGGCAGAAGGATAAAAGTTTCTCAAATCTGAAAATATGGGAGAGTACTTTAGTATCATGTTTTGTGATCATCTTAATGATTTAGAAATCATGTCACAATTAGTCCTCTAAGGACATCTTAGTGCATTCTTATAACTAAGAAGAGGAATCTTGAATTGTTGGAATGGTTAAATCTAGAAGATGAGTCATACTTCGTTTCAAAACAAGTTTTAGAGTCATACTCCAAGACTGTAAGTTGAGTGACATATCTTAAAGAACGGTTTATAACACTTGTCAAATGTAAGAGTAAAAGTGTCCTACTCTTGTACATTTGAAATTAGTAAGTTGTGATGTTTTGGATAAAACAAAGACCAACTAAGGCAAATCATGTGAAGTGTGTGTCTTGATAAAGAATCAGCACTATCTCTTGAATATTTAGCAAGAGAGTCTTATATGTCAAGAGGATAGTGGGAGTCTAAAAGATACTGAAAGAATTTCAAGATCTAATCAAGAATAAAACCTGTAGTTTCTCACTAGCTCACGACTTGAGGTTTATAACCTATCATGTTGAGATTTTTCTTATTTTTGTGCCCATTCCAGTTAAAGTTGGCTTTGCATATGAGTTCCGAGAGTTCTCAATGGTTGCATAACAACTTGGAAGCAATAGCAGTCCCTTGTGCTGCTAGGTGGCAAGAAATTAAAATTGAGTTCAGTTCATATGAGCTTGGATTTGTCGTTATCCTTGTCGTGTGATTATGATTTTTGACAAATTCACATGGATAAGAACACATACACCATAAAATCTAAGTTTCATAAGGTTTCTCTCTGATTCATGAAAATGATGGTGAGGAAACACTTTCACTGAGTAGATTTTAGGTAGATAGCAAGTGTGATATTTGCATTCTCAAAGTCGTTAGTGGAGCGTGCGAGGTTAACTGGCACACTAACATGGACTTGTGAGAAATGGAAAAGGTCTAAACAATTGAGAGTATGATTACGGCATCCCTTTTCATAGTTCTGAAATTGTTTAGACACACATTTGAGCTATCTAAGGAAATGTGTAGAATTTTGATAAAGTTTTATCAAAGCATCTCGTATCAGAAATTTGAACTTTTGTAAAAAAAAGTCAATACAGTATTGATTTCTAACAGTCCAGCTGATTTCTGAGTACATGTCAAAACTAGTGGGAGCATAAGTGTTATGCTAATAATCATCATGTTAGTGGGAGCATGATAATTATTATTAGTATTGCAAGATAGCAACGTTAATTATAGAAAAACAAAAGTTCAATTGGGAAAAAGTTGTTTTGCTATAATTAAGGGAGAGGAAATTATACTTTATTTCAATTCTAAAAGCGTAGATTGAGGTTTTAATCATCTGCAGTCAAGGATATATATGCATTTTGTGTTGGAATGGCTCAACATAAGGAAATTCTATATATGGGTCCATTATTTGTGTTCTAAAATTTGATTATGATTACAGCATCCCTTTTCATAATTTGAATTATGAGAGCTTGGCAAATAGAAATATTATAGCAAAAGGACTGGTCTAGTATCATGTCTTTATGTGAGACATCATGAATCGTGTCCCATATGCTTCGGATATAGGATCCATTTCATTTGCTATAATATTCATCCTTTCTAAATTTTTCCAAATGCATGTTCATTAAGAAGGGAAAAGGTCTAGAATTCGATATTACTAAAATGATTAAGCAATTGTCGAGGACAATCTAAGGTTTACCAAAGATTGGTTGCTCAGGGACAGTTGGAAGTATAATGTTAATTTTGTAAGGACTATTTTGACATATTCTGAAAAGAGGCAACTCTTGTTCAGAAGTAATAGTCAAAATGAGAATATGGAAATGTTTCCATAGGTGGAAGTTATTCAATTTGTGTAAGATTAGAAAAACTTAATGCAAGAAGGACGTTTCCATGGAGTTGATATCCATTGGAATACTTTGTAATGTCTGTTGACAAGTCTCTGTGACTTTGTGCATAATCATTACAAGAGGATCAATGCATATAAGTTTAAAATCTAACAATATTTCGGTAAATGGCATGAATTTGGAATTCTTGCATTTTCGGTAAGGATTTGGGATTGTGAAATGAGAATCATTGGTGTATGGCATAACTAATGTTTGGAAAAACATAGTGTGCATACTTGGTGTATGGCATAACTAATGTTTGGAAAACATGGTGTACATGCTCGGAGCATGGGACAACTATTGTTTTAATTCAAGTATAAAGTTGATAGTTTGAAACAGTATGCAATGAATGATGGGTAATCAATATGTTGATAAATAAAAGGTGTTTTTGTTTATATTCATAAGTTCTGAGACCATATTGGATTCGATTATTCTTGTGTTTCACTTTGCATGTTTTGACTTCCAAAATAACTAGGTCATTCTTCCTGAATGACTAGGTTATTCAAACCATCCACATTCGGTCATATGTTGGAAGTAGATATGAATGAAGACTGTCATGAAGTTGGTTTGTAGATGTCCAAGGTAGTGGACATAGCAAGAGTTAATGCAACATTTATGAGTGCTCATAAGTTCTGAGTATTGGATTCAACCCACACTCATTTGAATCACTTCATGGATTTTATCACGAGTGAATCATGAGATGATAATATCTTATATTCTTTAAACCTAGAGATATGAGTTGTTACTATGAGTTGGTTATACATGGATTGCACGAAAACGCATTGGTAACTCGATGTTTTAAAACGTCCCTTTGTGTATGATTCAACAAGTAGTAGAACAAGGCATATGAGTCAAATTTTATCCGTTCCTTTTACCCTTAAAGGGATAAAAGCACTATCTGTGGGCCTCTTGATGATTTAGTGATGACACCCCGAAGTGCTTAGCCAAGCTAGGACTAATGTGATTTGTTTAATTAGTCGGTCTTCATAAATCGGAAATCGGGAAACAAAAAATGAACAGAGAGAATGATTTTAATCCATGTCTCGGTCCATATGATATCTAGAATAGAGGAATATATGATCCCTTATCTAATGGACGCGTCATTGATTGGTTCAGAGTTCGACGACATCGGCTTTTATGAGCTACGATTGCTAGCCGGGTTTTGAAGTCAAACGTAATAATAGCTGTAGGCTTATCCAAGTGGGAGACTGTTGGATTAGTGTCTAAGTCCATAACTATATTTGGTATGTACTTGACCCGATTGGCATAGTCCATTTGGGTTGCATGGCATCATGCATCTGGATAGACTAAAATAAGAGAAATAACACTTAAGGTTTACGAATATATTATAAGTTCTAATATATTAATAAGATTATTTAAATAGTATTGATCAAGAATTAATTTGGAATTAATTAACTGATCAAAAGGAGACTAATAAAATATATGGGTTGATTGTGTAAATCATCCATACATGTATAGTGGGCTAATGCTCCATGGATTATCAAGTTGGGCTAAAACCTATAGGATGCTCCATGGAGTTTTTGTACCCATGGATTATGGAAATGAAAGGCCATGACAATTAGGGTTTCCATGATACAACCCTAATTGTGACACACTATATAAGCATCTTATTCTTACCAAAATCGGTCACCATAAGAGACTATGAAGGAATGGTGAGGGCTAGCCGATTTCATGAAGTGGTTCATTTCTCTCTAAGTTATTCCAAGTGCATTTGATGTTGTGTGAACAATTTGAGGTGTCACACTTGCGACACTAGGCTCTTAAGCTTCATGGAAACAAGATACATCAAAAGGTATGTCTTTTAACTTACTATATTATATACGAATCAATGTTTTGTATGCTAGTTAGGGTAATACCTTGGAATATTCATATTTGCATGTATAATAGGGAAAACATAGATCCAAGGTATTTAGGGTTGCATGTACACTTAGGAGTGTTAGAATGCTTATAACCCAACGAACTGTTGTCGCCACTGTGAGATCACACGGGGGTGATTCAATGCAGTACTGGGTATTCAACATTAAGAATCCCCAAGATTTTGATGGGATATAGGATCCAATATTAGCCATGAGGTAGATTATATATGTTGAGGGATGTTTCTTTACCTGCTCATATCCAGATGATCTGAGGGTACGCTTTACGTTGAACCTACTTCTCTATTAGGGTGAAGGACTGGTGGATGTTTGTGACAATTGGCGATGCTACAGAGTGGGTTACGGTGATATGGGAGTGATTTGTGGAGATGTTTCGAGAGGAGTATGTGCCCTCAGTGGAGAGGGAATGGATGATGCAGGAGTACTTATCACTTCGACAAACGACCAAGACTGTGACAGAGATCACCAGGATGCTTCATGAGGGGGCTTTGTTCTGCCCTGAGTACGTATCCACTGAGCAGGTGCAAATGACGTAATACTTGAGTATGCTCAAGAAGGACAACAGGGAGTTCATGACGAACACCCAGTACCGATCATTGGTTGATATTTAGTGCAATTCCAAGAAGAAGGAGATTGAGCATGAGATTCATACAAGGAAGACCAAGGAGCAAGTACATAGGAGAGAGAAGAGGCCAGTTCAGCTGCAGTCGGAAGCTAAGCAGGTAAAGCCCGTCGATTCTAGGTCAGGAGGTCATAGGATCCGTATTTACATCAAGTGCGGTAAGATTCATGAGGGTTGATGTTCATCAAGGACGATATGCTACCTGTATGGCAAGGAGGGGCTGTTAGTGAAGGACTATCCAAAGTGGTTGCGAGTTTGTTTCAGCTGCAACCAGGCAGTCCATTTAAGATCTATTGTCAACTTCTTCTAGAAAATCTAGTTCAGACTCCTACTCCTGCGACCCTACGCATCACTAATGGGCATCAATGAAAGGTTGAGGCCCCGAATGCCAGGGGTTGAGCTTTCCAATTGACTATAACGGAGGCCCGAGCATCACTCGATGTCGTTGCTGGTATATATCTATTTTATTTTCCTGCTATAATTATTATACTGTTTATGTTTATGATGAAATTACATTAGGTATATTTCTTGTGAATATGTAACGGCTTTGGTGTTATTTTACTCGGGTGCGAGTCGGTCTTTTATATCTACATCTTTATATAGATGTTTCTGTGTTGTTCGTGAGGCCCTAGCTCGAGCATTGAGGGTTGCTATAGTTCATGATTACACGACTTTGGCGACAAAGGTTTACTTGGATGATGTATTGGATATTTTTGGTGTCGGATTACCAATTGATCTTATTCCTATTACGATGGGAGATATCTATGTGATTGAGGGTATGGATTGGTTGAGTCGGTTCATGGCACTGATTGACTACAATAATTAGTTAGTGTCGATTCACATCCCTATTAGGGAAGTGTTGACCATCTATGGAGAGGGTACTAGGGTTAGATCTGCCTTTTGTTCCGATGCTAGGGCAAGGAAGTGCCTTCAACATGCATTGAGGGGATATCTAGCATACGTGGTTAACACACAAGTTGGAAAGGATAAGTCAGTATCTGATTTCCTATCGTGAGGGAGTTCCCCAATGTTTTCCTAGAGGAATTGTCTGACATGCCTCCCGAGAGGACGATCAAGTTCAGGATCGATCTGATCCATGTTGTTGCTTTGATTGTGAAGGCACTAAATCACGTTGTGCCGCCAGAGATATAGGACTTGTCCTCATAGCTGCATAAGCTGTTGCGGAAGGATTTTATTTAGCCTAGTAGCTCGTCGTGGGGAGCATTGATCCTATTTGTTAGATGAATGATGGTTCACACTGGATGTGCATTGATTACCGAAATTTGAACAAGTTGACGATGAAGACCCGGTATCCATTACATTGGAATGATGACCTTTTTGATTAGCTGCAACGCATTTTGGTTTTCCAAAATTGATTTGAGGTCTGGTTACCATTAGACGAGGTTTCGGGAGGAGGATATCCCAAAGACGACTTTCCAAACTCGCTACGGGCATTATAGTTCATGGTGATGTCTTTAGGGCTCACCAATACACCGAAGGTGTTGAGGGATCTCATGAGTCTGGTGTGTAGGCCTATTTGACGTTGATTAGTTATTGTTTTCATTGATGATATGTTGTTCCATTCCAAGACCAAGGGGGAGCATGAGGAGCATTTGTGTGAGCTTTATGGAGTTCTTCAGGTAGAAAGGTTATATGTTAAGCTCTCCAAGTGTGATTTAGGTTGCATGGCGTTCATTTTTTGGGGCACCTCGTCAACCAAGATGACATCTTGATCAACCCAACCAAGATTGAGGTTGTTATGAGGTGGGAAGTTCTGAAGTCTCCATCCAATATTCGGTTTTTCCTTGGGTTGGCAAGATACTACCATAGATTCATCATATATTTCTCCAAGATTGTAGTTCCTCTCACTAGACTGACTAGGAAGGATGCCACATTCCATTGAGGGCGTGAGCAGCAAGCAACATTTGAGACTCTTCGACAGAAGGTGTATGAGACGCCGGTGCTTACCCTTCCGGAGGGAGTTGAGGAATTCATAGTGTATTGTGTTGCATCGATTATGGGTTTGTGTGACATCCCCAAAATCACGGCCAGAAAAGACCGATTTCATTTATGCTTTTTAAAATAATTTCAGAGTAATCCTTTTGATTTAAAAGAGTTACGGAATTTGTTCCTAAAACAAAATATGATAAAATAATATTTATCAAAGCATTTCATCAAGAGATGCATTTTCATTATATAATCAAAACTCGGGGTGTCATGTTTCGATACAGACCATAAAGCGTAAACAATAACATTACAAGTCATTCAACAAATATATACATATACAGACTTGTAAACAAAACAACTTGATGATTCAACCATCTTATGCCCTCGCGCCACTACCTGTAATACGAATAAACTGAGTGGGTCAGGCTTGGGAGTCTGGTGAGCATATAGGGTTTTCAACCCACAATAAATAATTATATTTAATTTCACCAACCAACAATAACCCGATTACCCATTCCCGTTATCCTCATTTTCTGTCCCTAAAACAACATCTATCTCAAGGGACCTAATCTAGGATTTTCATCGGGACGGACATTACTGCTAAGGGGTTTCCTCAACAATAGATATCCTAAAGGCAACCATGAGGGGGATAGAGTACACCAGTGAACACATCGTTCACAACACCTACAGGTTATGAACCTGCTAGCGTTCCACAGGACTGTCTAGAAAGAGTATGTGGTCGTTATCCATACTCCATTGAATAACTAGATCAACAACAACAACATCGAGGCCTCTCATCTGTTTATCACACATCAACTATCTACCCATGTTCTACCCAACATATTAGTAGATAAATATATATATATATATATATATATATATATATATATATATATTTATAAATAGTTTAAAACCTGTACAACATTCTCATTCAATACATATTCCACATAACAGATGAGGCACACCCACATAACACGTATTTCATAGAGAATAAATCGAATCTATGAGATAGAAGAAAGTGAATATACATTCACACACATAACAACAAAATTATACACATAACATGTATTTCATATGAAATACTTCATAATTATGCGTTAGAAGAAAGTAACTACACACTCACTTGAACAGAAGATGATCGGACAACACTACGACTTGCAGAAGTAGTATCCTTCGGTAGATCTGGAAGATCTTCACAAAAACCGGGCTCCTCACGGGCAGGGCTTCGCCTCGGGAATTACGCTCTTCGGGATCTTCGGGACTCCGGAACTTGCTTCGGGACTCGGGAATGATACCGAGGCTTTGGGGGTACTTCTTTGCACGTAAATTGAGGTAATATGGGTGAGAGATGAGAGAATGAGCAACCAAACTCGGCTGACCCTTCAAATCTATTTATAGGGAAAAATCAGCCCTTGCCACGTCGTGGCACCTTTTTCCACGTCGTGGGCTTGGTAGTCACTGCATGCGTCATCACAAGTTGCATCTGGGGGACTCCCGGAGGTGTCAGAAGACTGGCCACATCGTGGCACTGCTTGCCACATCGTGGTATATGACAGTTTTGGGTTTTCGCGCCCCGAACTTCAGAAATTCATAACTTTCGCATATGAACTCCGTTTTCGACGTTCTTTATATCGACGGGAAGGTGAGATTATGCTCTACAACTGTCGTTTAGACTCCATTGGCTAATTTTGAATTGATTTTTAATATATTATAAGTATATTACTTATATATTATTTTTAGTAAGCCGGGACAGTAAAACTCTGTTCGAAATTCATAACTCTTTCATCTGAACTCCGTTTTTGTCTGTCTTTTTATCGTTGGACTACTATCAATGAGATCTTCAATTCTAATTTAGAAATTTTTGGCTAAATATCACTCGATCTCTATTTCGAGTATTCGGGCTGCATACCGCTAAGTCGAAACTTCGAAAAATCATAACTTCCTCATACGAAGTCAAATTTGGGCGTGCTTTTCATGCACGCGCTTGGTTTAAGGAACTCTACAACATTCGTTTAGATCACTAAGGCTAAATATCTCACTAACATAAATTTCACTTTTTACATCATTCAGCGTTGCCGGTTCTGTCGCGAAACTTCGACAGGTCATAACTTCTTCGTTATAACTCGGATTTCGGCATTCTTTATATATTCGGAAACCTGGTTTCAACTACTACTACATTATCCATAGATATCGGCTTTATCTAACATTTAATTTTGATGCTTATTTTTATTCTTAATTAAATTAAGACACACAATTAAGCACATAACACATAATACTCAAATAATACACTTCTATTATTTCAAAACGGGTTACAAAGGTTAACCTGGACTACTATATCAATATTAATGACAAGCCCAGAAACACAGGCGTTACAATTTTGTCCACCTTAGAATGATTCCGTCCCTAGAATCACACACTAACAAACAAATGCGGATAGCGACCCATCATGTCACTCTCCGTCTCCCAGGTGAGATTCGGCCCATTCGTGTGTTCCCATCGGACAAGCACTAACTCGACCATCTTGCGTCGCAACTTCTTAGTCTTTCGGTTAACGATTGCCTCTGGTTCTTCAATCAACCTTTTGTTCTCATCGATTCTCAACTCCGAAAGTGGAATCATGTCGGGAACTTCTCCCGTGAACTTCCTCAAATAACACACATGGAAAGTGTTATGAATTCCATTCAGTTCTTCTAGTAGTTCGAGCTTGTAAGCTTGGTTCCCAATCCTCTGAAGCACTTTAAACGGTCCAATAAACCTTTGACTTAATTTTCCCCTTTTACCAAATCTTATAAGTCCCTTCCACGGCGAGACTCTAAGCAAAACCGAATCTCCAACTTCAAAAGTCATCGGTCTTCACTTGTTGTTAGCATAGCTCTTTTGACGATCCTGACCTGCTAACATTCTTTCCCTAATTATTTTCAACTTTTCAGCAGTTTGATGGACTATCTTTGGTCCCATAAACTGCTTTTCCCCAGCCTCAAGCCAACAAGATGGCATACGCAACTTCTATCCATACAAAGCTTGATAAGGTGCCATCTTTATGCTCGAGTGGAAACTATTATTGTAGGAAAATTCTACCAAAGGTAAATGTTCATCCCAGTTACCTTGGAATTCCAGGGTACATGCTCTCAACATATCTTCAAGTGTTTGTATCGTCCGTTCGCTCTGATCATCAGTCTGTGGATGGTAAGCCGTGCTCAAACTCAACTTGGTACCCAATTTCTCTTGTAGAACTTTCCAAAATCATGAGGTGAAACGGCTGTCACGATCTGACACAATCGTTAACGGAACACCATGAAGCCTCACAATTTCCTTCATGTAAGAATTTGCAAGCTTATCCATAGACCATTTCTCCTTGGCTGCTATGAAATACGCACTCCTAGTGAATCGATCAACGACCACCCAAATCATGTCGTGACCATTCTTTGTTCTGGGCAGTTTAGTGACAAAATCCATAGCAATGTCTTCCCACTTACCCATAGGCACAGGCAATGGTTCTAAACTCCCATACGGTTTCTGATGTTGTGTCTTTACTCTCGCACAAGTCGCACACTCAGCCACATACTTTGAAACATCAAGCTTCATCGTCGGCCACTAGTAGTAGGGTTTCAGGTCCCTATACATTTTAGTGCTACCGGGATGAATTGAGTACATGGTCTTATGAGCTTCTTCCATCAGAAGATCTCTGACTCCTCCTGCCTTAGGAATCCAAATCTGATCTTGGAACACCTTCAGTCCATGATTGTTTATACCGAACACCAACGTTTTGCCCAAACGTTCCTCCTTTCGGTCATTCTTCTCAGAAGCTTCCTCTTGAGCTTTCTTTATACTTTCCACAATGGCCGAGACAACTTCAATTCTCAACGCTCTTGGCCTCTTCCTTTCTAGATTGACTTTCCGACTGAGAGCATCAACAACAACATTTGCTTTACCGGGGTGGTAAAGTATCTCACAGTCGTAGTCCTTAAGTAACTCTAGCCAACGTCGTTGCCTCATATTCAATTCTTTTTTATTAAAGAGATATTGGAGACTCTTATGATAAGTGAAAAGTTTGCACTTCGTGCCATAGAGGTAATGCCTCCATATCTTCAGAGCGAAAACTACCGCTGCCAACTCCAAATCATGCGTTGGGTAGTTCTTTTCATGCTCTTTCAATTTTAGAGACGCATATGTGATCACCTTATCTCTTTGGGTCAAAACACAACCCAATCCAACCCCAGACGCATCGCTATAAATAGCAAAGTCTTCAACTCCATCGGGTGGAGAAAGTATCAGTGCCTCGCATAGTTTCTTCTTTAGCTTCTCGAATGCTTCTTTATGCTTATCACTCCAAGCATAAGTAGCTCCTTTGTAGGTCAAAGCTATCAATGGAGTAGAGATCGAAGAAATGCCTTGGATAAACCTTCGGTAATATCCGGCTAATCCTAAAAAGCTTCGGATCTCCGTGGGACTTTTTGGCTGTTCCCACTTCATTACAGCTTCAATTTTTGCTGGATCAACCATTATCCCTTCTTGGTTGACCACGTGACCCAAGAATTGGACTTCTCGAATCCAAAAATCACATTTGGAGAACTTTGCATACAGCTTCTCCTTCTTTAAAACTTCAAACACTTCTTGCAAGTGTCTTCCATGCTCCTCATGGCTTTTCGAATAAATCAGAATGTCATCTATGAACACTATCACAGATTTATCTAGGAACGGATTACAAACCCTATTCATTAAATCCACGAATGCTACTGGAGCATTGGTTAGTCCAAACGACATAACCAAAAACTCGTAGTGCCCATATCGTGTTCTGAATGCAGTCTTCTCTATATCCTGCTCTCTTACTTTCAGCTGATGATATCATAACCTAAGATCGATCTTTAAGAAATAGCTCGAACCTTGAAGTTGATCGAACAGGTCATCAATCCTCGACAATGGATATCTATTCTTTATTGTTGCTTTATTCAGCTCTCTGTAATCAATGCACATCCTCATGCTCCCGTCTTTCTTCTTTACGAATAACACCGGAGCTCCCTAGGGCGATGAACTAGGTCTAATGAAACCTTTGTCCAATAACTCCTGAAGTTGCATCATCAGCTCCTTCATCTCCGTCGGTGCTAATCGGTAAGGTGCTTTTGCTATTGGCGTCGTCCTTGGTAACAAGTCTATTCTAAACCCCACTTGTCTATCAGGCGGTAATCCGGGAAGATCTTCGGGAAATACTTCCGGATAATCACATACGACAGGAATGCTCTGCATCGCCTTTTTCTCCTTCTTAGCATCTATCACAAATGCTAGATACGACGTACATCCTTTGGCCAAACACTTTCTGGCCTTCATCAATGAAATGATTCTAGAATTTACTTTGCGTTTATCTCCATACACCATAAACGACTCTTTCCCAGGCGGGTTTACCTTTACAATCTTCTTATTTCACAATATCTCGGAGTCATTGGCGCTAAGCCAATCCATTCCCAACATGATGTCGAAACCATTAAGTTCTATAGGCAATGATTCCTCGTGCAACTTATTCCCATTTAAGTCAATTAAGATGTTTTTCATACGATGGCTAACAGGTACAAACTTGCCACTAGCAACTTCGACTAATAAAGCATTATCTAGTCTATCGACAGGCAAAGCTAGTTTTCTACCAAATTCATGAGAAATAAAGGAGTAGTTGGCTCCAGAGTCAAATAAAATTTGGGCAGGCAATTTGTTTATGGGAAAGGTACCTGAAGCGACATCAGCTTCATCTTTAGCAGATTCCAGTGTCATCTAGAATGCTCTCGCCTTCGGCTTTGGCAGAATGTTGGGTCTTGCTGCCTCCTTCTTTTTCGGGCAGTCCCTCGACATGTTTCCCTCCTCACCACAACCATAGCAAACTTTCTTAGCGAGGGTGCATTCATTGGCATAGTGCCCTGGCTTTCCACATTTGAAGCATGTGGCCACTACCTCACATTTTCCATGATGCTTCTTCTTACATTTTTTGCACCATTTCGCTTCCCCTCCTCCTCCTCCTCCTCTCAAACTAGACTTCGAGAACTTGTTTTTCTTGTTGGACCCTGAAGTTCCATCGAACTTCCTCTTTTCACCAACCTCTATCCTCTCCAGACCCTTTTCCTTCTGCTGGGCCCCCATATTCTTAGCTGCTCGAACAGCTGTTTTCAGAGTAGTTGTCATCTTGATTGTCAAGCTAAAGTCGACAGGCAGTCCATTAGTGAACCTCTCAATCTTGGAGAGTTCCGTTGGCACTAGGTACGGAAATAACTTCATTTTCTCAGTGAATGCGGTAGCATAGTCATCTATTCTCATCCTCCCCTTCTTCAAGTTTTGGAACTCATTGTTCAGATCAATCAGATCTATCTCTAAACAATATTGCACCCTTAGTTGTTCCAAGAACTCCTCCCATGACTTTTTCAGGGCTTCTCCTCATGGCATAGTATCTGCCAGCAACTTTCACCAACTCAAGTCTCCAATCTTCAGCTGTCTAACTGCAAAGACAGTCTTCTGTTTGTTGCTACAGTCGCAACTTTCAAATACCATCTCCATTTCGGTGATCCAATCCATAATCTCAACAGGCTTTGGGCTTCCAGAAAGACTTGGCAGCTTGGCGCCCAAGAAATTCTTGTACATTCGCCCATCCTTGTTGTTTCTCCTTTCCGGATCGCTCCTTCGTTCTCCTTGAGTCCCAACTTGACTCACCATGCGACTACAGTTCCCTTCCTCCGATGGCTTAAGAATCAATTCAGGTTCCTCAATAGGTATGATAGGTTCGTCCCTATTATCATGCAATACCTGTCGCATTTCATCACTGTGTTCGGCTAACATAGCCCGAGTCATGGCTTGCACCCCAGCCATCGTTATTGGTTCTGGTGCTGTTGCTACAACAGGTGCTTGCTTAATCACGGGTGGTTGATTCCTGTTTTCATCCGCGTTTCCAACGCCACTCCTGGTTCTTACCATTTTTTATCTACACACCGAATAAGGTGAAATTAGATCCTCATCCATGATAGATAATTAAATCATCCTTATCACTCCGAAACGTTTACATGTTAGTTCTAATACCGTAGACGTACGCTTAGAATCCTACACACATAAGGTTTCTAGATCGGGTCGGCAACACACCATAGATCCGAACAAATAATATCATATATGGCAACATATAACATTTAGCACATACAAGCATTTTAGGCAGCTTCCTAAAATATACTAGTGCTCGTGTCTATAATATATCAGAAACACATCTCACAATCTCCACTTAGCATTCTAAGTTTAAGTCAAGAAATCCTACAAATTCCTAGTTCGCTTAAACTAATGATCTGAAACCAACTGTGCATCCCAAAAATCACGGCCAGAAAAGACCGATTTCATTTATGTTTTTTAAAATAATTTCAGAGTAAATGCTTTTGATTTAAAAGAGTTGTGGAATTTATTCCCAAAACAAAATATGATAAAATAATATTTATCAAAGCATTTCATCAAGAGATGCATTTTCATTATATAATCAAAACTCGGGATGTCATGTTCCGATACAGACCATAAAGCATAAACGATAACATTACAAGTCATTCAACATATATATACATATACAGACTTGTAAACAAAACAACTTGATGATTCAACCATCTTATGCCCTCGCGCCACTACCTGTAATACGAATAAACTGAGTGGGTCAGGTTTGGGAGCCTGGTGAGCATATAGGGTTTTCAACCCACAATAAATAATTATATTTAATTTCACCAACCAACAATAACCCGATTACCCATTCCCGTTATCCTCATTTTATGTCCATAAAACAACATCTATCTCAAGGGACCTAATCTGGGATTTTCATCGGGACGGACATTACTGCTAAGGGGTTTCCTCAACAATAGATATCCTAAAGGCAACCATGAGGGGGATAGAGTACACCAGTGAACACATCGTTCACAACACCTACAGGTTATGAACCTGCTAGCATTCCACAGGACTGTTTAGAAAGAGTCTGTGGTCGTTATCCATACTCCGCTGAATAACTAGATCAACAACAACAACATCGAGGCCTCTCGTCTGTTTATCACACATCAACTATCTACCCATGTTCTACCCAACATATTAGTAGATAAAAATATATACTTTTATACATTGTTTAAAACCTGTACAGCATTCTCATTCAATACATATTCCACATAACAGATGAGGCACACCACATAACATGTATTTCATAGAGAATAAATCGAATCTATGAGATAGAAGAAAGTGAATATACATTCACACACATAACAACAAAATTATACACATAACATGTATTTCGTATAAAATACTTGATAACTATGCATTAGAAGAAAGTAACTACACACTCACTTGATCAGAAGATGATCGGACAACACTACGACTTGCAGAAGTAGTATCCTTCGGTAGATCTGGAAGATTTTCAAAAAAACCGGGCTCCTCGCGGGCAGGGCTTCGACTCGGGAATTACGCTCTTCGGGATCTTCGGGACTCCGGAACTTGCTTCGGGACTCGAGAATGATACTGGGGCTACGGGGGTACTTCTTTGCACGTAAATCGAGGTAATATGGGTGAGAGATGAGAGAATGAGCAACCAAACTCAGTTGGCCCTTCAAATCTATTTATAGGGAACAATCTGCCCTTGCCACGTCGTGGAAACTTTTTCCACGTCGTGGGCTTGGTCGTCACTGCATGCGTCATCGCAAGTGGCATCTGGCGGACTCCCGGAGGTGTCAGAAGACTGGCCAGATCGTGGTATCTGACAGTTTTGGGGTTTCGCACCCCAAACTTCAGAAATTCATAACTTTCGCATACGAAATCCGTTTTCGTCGTTCTTTATATCGACGCGAAGGTGAGATTATGCTCTACAAATTTTGTTTAGACTCCATCAGCTAACTTTGAATTGATTTTTAATATATTATAAGTATATTACTTATATATTATTTTTAGTAGGCCGGGACAGGAAAACTCTGTTCGAAATTCATAACTCCTTCATCTGAACTCGGTTTTCGTCTGTCTTTTTATCGTTGGACTACTATCAATGAGATGTTCAACTCTCATTTAGAAATTTTTGGCTAAATATCACTCGATCTCTATTTCGAGTATTCGGGCTGCATACCGCTAAGTCGAAACTTCGAAAAATCATAACTTCCTCATATGAAGTCAGATTTGGACGTTCTTTTCATGCACGCTCTCGGTTTAAGGAATTCTACAACATTCGTTTAGATCACTAAGGCTAAATATCTTACTAACGTAAATTTCACTTTCTACGTCATTCAGCGTTGCCGGTTCTATCGCGAAACTTCGACAGGTCATAACTTCTTCGTTATAACTCGGATTTCGGCATTCTTTATATATTCGGAAACCTCGTTTTAACTACTACAACATTTTACATAGATATTGGCTTTATCTAACATTTAATTTTGACGCTTATATTTATTCTTAATTAAATTAAGACACACAATTAAGCACATAACACATAATACTCAAATAATACACTTCTATTATTTCAAAACGGGTTACAAAGGTTAACCTAGGCTACTATATCAATATTAATGATGAGCCCGGAAACACGGGCGTTACAGTTTGGGTATGGTGTTGATTCCGAGGGGGTACGATATCGCTTACACTTCAAGGAAACTGAAACCTCATGAGGCGAATTAGCCTACTCATGATCTGGAGTTGGGAGCAGCGGTTTTCGCCCTTAAGATATGGCGTCACTACCTATATGGGGTATGGTGTACTATCTATACAGACCTCAAGAGTTTGAAATACCTGATGGATAAGCCTAACCTGAATATGAGATACCAAATATGTCTTGATGTAGTGAAGTATAACCATCATGAGATCTTGTACCACCCCGTTAAGGCCAACATGGTGGCCGATTCTCTCATTCATAGGGCGGTTAGTACTCCGATTCGAGAAGTATGCTTGAAGATCACAGTAGTGACTCGAGTATTGGAGATGATCAGAGCTGCTCAGTTGGAGGTCATCAAGGTGGAAAACTGAAATAATGAGCGACTGGTTGGACATATATTAGCTTTTGATTATGATATTCAGGGTTTTTTAATGCTGCATGGCATGATTTGGGTACCTTATTCGGGTGGGGTCTGGCAAATTTCGATGGAAGAGGCACACAAATTGAGGTTTCTATCCATTTGGGGGTGACTAAGATGTATCATGATTTGAGACATAGTTATTGATGGCCATGTATGAAGAGAGAATAGCTTTGTTTATGGAGCGGTCCTTGACCTATCAGAAAGTAAAGGCCGAACATCAGCGACTACAACCTTTAGAGGACCCATTATGGAAATGGGAGCAGATCACCATGGATTTCATTGCAAAGCTACAAAAGACGGCAAAGGGTTTTGATACTATTGGGTGATTGTGTGCCATTTGACGAAGATTGCTCACTTTATGGCCATTCGTGAGAGCTCTTCTGCTAAGAACTTGGAAGAAATATATGTTCGAGAGTCATTTGCTCAACATGGTGTGCCTTTTCGATTGTATCTGACCAGGATGTTTGGTTCACTTCCAGATTTTGGAAGAGTTCCATGAGGAGTTGGGTACCCGATTAAATTTTAGTACTGCTTATCATCCTCAAGCAGACAGGGGAAGTAAGCGAACCATCCAAATGGTCGAAGATATGTTGAGGGCATGTATCATAGACTTTGGTGGGAGTTAGGACTCCTACCTACCTCTTACTGAGGTTTCTTATAACAATTACTATCAAGCCATCATTGGTATTCCTCCTTTCGAACTTCTCTATGGAAGGAAGTTTCGAACCCTAATTTTTTGGGGAGAGGTTAGTCATTGGGTCATGGCGAGTATTGAGATAATACTCAATATGAAGAAACTTATATAGCAGGTTACGTAGAGATTGTACACGACCCATATTCGCTAGAAGAGCTACGCCGACCGAAGCCGATCTGAGTTGGACTTTCAGGTTCGGGATATCGTACTCTTGAAGGTGTCTCCTTGGAAATCTGATTCAGGAAGTGGGACAAGTTGGGCCCATGGTTTATTGGTCGATTTCGGGTGGTAGCTAGGGTAGGCAAGGTGACCTACCGACTCGATTTTCCAAATGAGTTCAGTCAGATTCATAGCATCTACCATGTTTCCCAGTTACAGAAGTATATTACTGATATGACTGCCATACTAACCTTCAGGTGGATGATCGCTTGAATTATGTGGAGCGGCCGGTAGTAATTATCGACAGGAAGACAAAGAGCCTTCGTAACAAGGAAGTGGGCTTGGTGAAAGTGTTGTGGAAGCACTAAAAGGGGTCTGAGTGGACTTGGGAACCCGAGGAGGACATGCATACCCATTATCGTGCTTTGTTCATGACTGAAGACTTCGAGGATTAAGTTTGATTCTAGTGGGAGAGAATTGTAACATCTAATACAGGTACTAAATCTTTAATTTGTTTTGACCTAAATATCAATGAAAAACCCTAAATTTGAGGTCGTGAAGTGGGAGGTAGGATCTCATGACGTGACTTAAGTCTGTGACACGTGGCCATTTTAAGGCTCATGACATGAGGGTTAGAGTCTCATGATGTGAAATGTCATGTTTTTCTCCTTATTTAAGTGAAGTGGGCGGCTAGGGTTTACACAACCTCACCCTCCATCACCTCCTTCCTTCCTAAACGTTCTTAGCCTCCATTGTTGATCTTAAGAGATCTTTTGGTGGTTTTCAACTCTTTGAAGGAAACGAAGACTCCTTGGGTACATCCTTTTGGCCATCAAGATTCTACCTTTTCATTCTTTAGTGCTTTTGGATCTTTGTAAGTCATAAATGGATTGTATTTATCTATTATGCATGTTAGATCTTAGATGTATGCCTTTGTTTTAATGCTTAGGTGGGATAGCACGAATGGGATCCATAAAGTTAGCAACTTTATGGATCATTGAGTCACTTCCTCTATAATATACTTCAGATCGGGATCCATAAAGTTAGCAACTTTATGGATCATTGAGTCATTTCCTCTATAATATACTTCAGATCTGATATTTGGTGTTGGTTTAGACTCCTGGCATGAGTCTTGATCCCATTTTTCTTCTTCATGACCTATCTACTGTTTAAGTTATGCATTGGACATTTGTAACTGAAAAACCATGATTTTTAATCTCTTTATGGTTGGGGAATGTAAAATCACACCTTACAAAATGATGAGTCAAACACATGACACGTTGATCAATCAGTGTCAGCATCTGCACATTGACAGTGCTAGCATATCAAGTTTACCAGTGTCTGCACTTTGTATAGTTATTATGTGTAATATTTGTATATTAACTAATGATATATATATATATATATATATATATATAATATAGAATAGATCACAAATCTAGTATCTTTATGATAAGATCAGTTCTTAGTATAGATTAGATACAATCCCTTCTATCATGGGATATACATGTATAGATTAGTATATATACAACATTAAGGAAAACCCTAATGTTGTGGAACATAGCTTTTTTTCATACTTGAAGTGTATCTGCTCTTTAGAAACCTTTAATTGGTATCAAAGCAGGTTTGTGATACACTCAAGTAATCATGTTGACCTCTTTCATTCCTAAGTCACCAGTCTGTAAATAGATCCCTCGGTTTGACAACTACAATTTATTTGATTGGAAATCAAAGGCCATGAAAGTTCTATAGTTCAGGGATTTCGATATGCTCAACATCGTCAACAAAGATCCTATAGTTGCTATACATCAATCATCTAATAATGGTGCATCTGGCAGTAAGTGGAAAGGGGAATAGGTTCCTTTTTATAACAAGGAAGAGAAAAGGATTTTGAATCTCGATGTACATGCTAGAATTACTATTGGAAACCCACTTCCCTATTTTGTCTATCGTTTGGTTCAAAACTGATCAAGAGATGATGACCAATCTATCATCTGCTTTTGAAAAGGAAAACTCTTTAGACGATGAAGCTAAATGTCTCATGGCTCAGGCTATTAAATCTCATGTTGAAGCTTCACATGACAACATTGGGATCCTTAACGTTGATTCTCCTTACACTACTTATGACCTCAAGTCAGAATGGGACAATTCATCAGGCGCATCAAGTAACAAATTATTTTAATTTTTCCTTTATTGATAATATCGAAAAAGATGACACGATCAATCTCTTACATTTCAAGTTATTGATTTAAAGTAAAGAAAAAACTTCTTTCAATCTTGAGCTAAAGATTCTCAAAGAAAAACTCCTTTCTCTAGAAAAATCTCTTTCTATTTTAAAAAAAAGGAAAACACTTGTATCTCACTTACCAATAATTTTCTTCGCATTGAAAAAGAAAAAGTTGTTGATCATGCAAAAGGAAATAATCCTCGAATTAAAGTTTGTTATCGATTTTGTGATGCCTCTCATAGAGTTAGGGAATGCACTTTTGAAAAGAACATTCTTTGCGCTGATAATATCATGACTCGAAATGCTAAGTGGATCAAAAAGGGAAACTCGTTGAATTTTCTCCCTGGGGAGTGTTACAACATCTTTTCTAAGTGGGTCAGTGTATATTTTTTTGGACTTACTACACATCTTAGTTTTAGGGTAAAGAGCATATTTGGTAATTAGACAGCAGCAACTCAAGATACATGACAAGTTTCAAGTCTCTCCTGGAAGGTTTCATAAAGAAGGATGGTCCGTCAATCACTTATGGAGATAATGGAAATGGAGCTACAAAAGGATATGGATCAATCAAGTGCAATTCTATGGTTTACAAGAGTGTCTCTTATGTCAAAGGTCTTCAGCATAATCTCATTTCTATTAGTCAACTATGTGACGATAGCTATAAAGTTCTCTTTAACAAGAAACAAGGAAAGGTTGTTGATCAAAAGAACATCAATATTCTTACTGTAAATCGACAAAATGACATATATGTTTTGGATATGTTTTCTGCTAACAACTCACTTTGTCATTGCTTCTTTTCTCGTGCTCCCTTTCATATAAATTGGATGTGGAAAAAAAGGCTATCGGATCTGAACTTAAAAACATATTACGGATTGTAGGGAGTCATCTTGTGAGATAAATTCCTAAGATGCAACTTGTCAAGGACAAAATTGTGTTCACCGTGTGAAAAAAGGAAGAAAACCAAGTCTTCGTTCAAGATAAAGTCCTGTTCTTCAATCATTAAACCTCTTTATATCCTTCATATGGACCTTGTTGGACCAGTTCCGATCAAGTCAATAGCTAGGAAGAAATATAATCTTGTCATTATGGATGAATTTTCAAGGTTTACGTGGGTAGTCTTTCTATGAAATAAGGTCATGTCGCTGATGAAATCATTGCTCTCATTAAGCAATAGGAAGTCCTCTATGATCACAAAGTAAAGAAATTATGTAGTGATCATGGAATTGAATTCAGAAACTCTTCTCTGGAAGATTTTTGCTCAGTCTCAAGAATCACTTAGAACTTTTAATTCGGCAGTTAAAACTCCCCAACAAAATGGTATTGCAGAAAGAAGAAACAAAACTCTCATTGAAGCTGGAAGAACTATGGCTGTTGAAGTTGGTCTTTCATGGTTATTTTAGGATAAAGCCATCAATACAACGTGTTATACCAAAAACCGATCGATTATTGTCAAACGTGATGGGAAAACTGCTTATGAGCTACAAAAAGGAACAAAACCAAACATTTCTTATTTTCATGTGTTTGGATGTGTTAGTACATCTTGAATCAAAGAGATCAGCGTTCTCAGTTTTAGGCTAAAGCTTATGAGGGAGTGTTTCTAGGATACTCCAGCGTATCCATGGCTTTCAGTGTATTTAATCTTTCAAGGCAAATGTTGAAGAAACAATTCATGTCACCTTTGATGAGGACTCATTCATTCATAATCTAGTTGATCACCCATCGTCAATTCTAAACGAACTTACATACAGTCCTTCAAACACCATTCTTAAGCTTTTTTCAGATGATGTTGATCCCATTGTTCCCAATGTTCATCAACTCATCAGTTCTCAACCTATCTCTGAAGATCATCTTATTGTCTATGAAGAAGCTAATTCATCAAATCAGGAAGTCTCTGCTCATAGTGATACAAATGAAAGCAATAATCCTAGAATCCTTCAAGATCATCCTAAATCTCAAATCATTGGAGATGTAAATTTTGGAATTCTCACTCATAAAAGAGTCTGCAAAATTTCGTCTCAATAATGGAACTGAAGAATATTGTTGATGCCTAGGAAGAAGCTGACTGGATTAAGGTTATGCATGATTAACACAATGAATTCAAACATCAACGCATGTAGACTCTTGTTCCTAGACCTCAAGGTAAGACTATCATTAGCGCTCGCTGGGTTTTCAGAAATAAAATGGATGAAGATGGAATCGTTATAAGGAACAAAGATAGGTTTGTAGCTCAAGGGTTTTTTCAACTTGAAGGGTTGGACTATGATCAGACATTTGCTCCAGTTGCAAGACTTGAAGCAATTTGTTTGTTTCTAGCCATTTCTTCCTTCAAAAGCTTCCAAGTTTACCAAATATATCTAAAGACTGCCTTTTTACATGGAGATCTTCATGAAGACGTTTTTATAAAACAACCTCTAGGTTTTAAAAATGAATAGTTTCCAGATTATGTGTATCATATTGATAAAGTTATGTATGGCCTAGAGGAGGCTCCTAGGGCATGGTATGACATGCTAGAAAGTTATCTTCTCTTAAGTGGATACAAACGAGGAAAGATTAATAATACTCTGTTCATAAAGCAGTCAGTATCCCATATCATTCTTGTTCAAGTGTATGTGGAGGATATCATTTTCGGGTCCACTGATGAAAAGTGAAGTAGAGAATTCACAGAGGTCATGGCTAAGAAATTCAAGATGAGCATGATGGCTGAACTAACTTTCTTTTTATGCTTGCAGGTTAAACAACTAAATTATGGTTTTTTTAGTTAAGCTAAATACATTGCATATATGCTAAATAAGTATGGCTTCTCTGATTGAAAACCGACAAAAATTCTAATGTCTTCGTCAGCGTCTATTGGTACTGATCCATGTGGCATTGATGTGAATGCAACTCTGTTTTGAGGAATGAAAGGCTCTCTACTCTATCTTGCAGCCAGTCGTCCTGATATTATGTTTTCCACCATATTGTGTGCTCACTATCAAGCTAGTCCTAAGGAACCTCATCTTCACACTATCAAAAGGATCTTACACTACTTAAAACATACACCCAATCTTGGTTTATGGTATCTTCATGACTCTTAGTTAAGCTTGTGGGATACACTGCTTATGATCATGGTGGGTGTGGCATTGACCGTAAACGCACTTCATGAGAACCTCAAATGCTTGGAAATAGATTGGTAAGTTGGTCTAGGAAAAAGCAGAAGTTAATGGCTTGTTCTACCGTTGAGGCTGAATATGTTGCCGCTGGAAGATGTTGTACTAAGATTCTATGGATGCATAATCAACTCTTGGATTATCGTCTAAACTTTCCTAATACACCCATCTGCTATGACAACACCAGTGGTATTCAGATGATACAAAATCCAGTGCAGCATTCCAAGACCAAGCACATCGACATTCGACATCATTTCATCAGGGACATAGTTTAAATGGGAAAAGTGGAATTGTTATATATTCCATCTACTGGTCAGGTGGATGACATATTCACCAATGCATTGGATGAAAAGAGTTTGAACAAATTAAGTGAAGGTCTTGGCATGCTTTCTATGTATTAATCATTAATTAACAGTTTTCAGTCTTGTGAAAAACTAAAAAACAAACAAGTGTTTCTTTTATTATGAATGCAAGATCTTACATTTGGTATTTACATGTATATTCTTTAAATACTATCTAAGATTTATCTGCATCTTATTGCTTCAGAATTTGTAAGGACTGGAGCTTTTTTGAAAGATCTTAATGCCCTTGGTATTGAGAAAAAGAGTGGCATCATGTCCTTTTCTTCATGAGGATACTCTCTTTCTCCTTCACTCATTTTTATGGATGCAAAGAGCAACCATCCATGGAGTAAGTCTTATTTTCATCTACTAACTCATAATCCAGTAAAACCTCAAATGCCCTCGTGTTGGTCTTGAATACATAATGGTTTTATGGATTCAAGTTGGTTAACTCGTTGGTTACAAAGACTAATCTCTATTTTTCTCTTGCTCCTGATGAAACCTGGAATCCATGTGTGATGCTTCAATAATAAAAGGCTTCACCACATGTGATATATTGTGAGTTTATTGATGTACTAACCATTGTTTGTTTACTCTCTTATAGCCAAAAATTAAAGGGCATATATCTCGGAAAATGGTAGTGCATTAATGACCATTTGATGGAACGAGTCTTTATCACCTTTGAATAATAAAAGGCTTCAATCGGGTTCGAGATCTGATTTAGCATTTTGGTAGTTAGTGTATTTTCCAGAAACCATCGAGTAAACTCATCAATGAGAGATTCCACATTTCTCAAGTTAAATATGATTTCTAAAATTAATGCGAACAATTTATGTTTATAAATATATGTTATTCAAGTTCAACAATTCCTTGGTGAAACTAGTGCCAACTTTTGCTACATTACGATATGGTTCTTAAGTTGCTTCAAGTTATATGTTCCTCCCACTTTTTTCGCCATTAGAAGCTTGCTTTCTGTTAACTAAGACTTTATAAGAAAAGAGGACTTATTCTTTGTAAGTTTGTATATAATAATCTAAGAAACTTTAAGAGTATTCTACAAATATGTAATTAACAGATTTTAAATCTAGAAGCTTTACTCTAACATATGCTTCAAATCAATAAAACATTAAGTAAGATAAGGATGGATCCTTTCAATCATAAATCTTGCAAAGTATCACATATACTTATTAGTTCGTGTTTGTATTCAAAATATAATTAATAGTGACTCAAATATAATCCCAGGAGAATAAAGAAGGATAATTTCCACCATTTATAAGGTAAACCATACTTAATAAGGTTTAGATCATCATTTATTATCACTAAGGATTTAGATGATTCTAATGGTATGTATTTTAACTTTATACATTTTAAAACTTCAACAAAGATTTCACAATTATGTTTTAACATATAAAATATAATTATAACTACTATAGTTATTAATAAAGTTGATTTGGTATCTAGTGTTAAATCCTAGACATTCATTAAAAAGGTAGACATACATCACAGTGTATAGTTCCTTAATAATTATTTTGTCTATAGTCTAGTGAAAATATCATTAGTAATCCTTTATATATAAATAAGATCCAAAAATGTAAAATAAACTACATTATTTTCCTTCAAATATCATTTTCTTAAATGTGGAATATATATATATATATATATATATATATATCATTTATATAAATAAAGATGAAATTTCTTAGATAATTTTGATTCAAAACAAGTTTAAGTCCAAAGTGTTTGCATATAGAACTTGTTATCCAGAAAATTTTGATATTTACTTTATAATTCTATTATGAAACCTAGTCTCATAAATATAAGTTAATCATTTCAGAATATGAACATTATCGTTATAAAAAAGATTCAAGTAAATAATCAAATTTTAATAAATTAACTGATACATATATTTAGGCATGGTAAATTAAAACATACTTTGTTTTTCAAAAAAAAAACATTATTCTACAATATAAGTTCATTAATTTCTAAGCATAAATTATAAACTAAACTCCGAGAGTGAAGTTTCAACGTGTATGTGCTTAGCTGGTTATTTTTCTTGAATATTTGCAAGCAATTTACAAATATTAAATTAACATCTAAGTACCAACTACTTAAGTGTTGTATGAAAAGTATAATTTCTATCAAGTAGATACCTAAAGTACTAGTCTCTCCAAACTTTCTTTTCAAATGAAGGAGTAGTTCCCTTTCCATTTTCATATTTCTCCACAAAAGAAACATTATCCAACTATGTGAACCTTTTCAGACTTCTTGGGCTTAAAAGTGTCAATTCCTTAAACTATGGGTCTCTTAGATCACATAGGATGACTCTCTTTAGCCTTGCATTATTTCATTGTTTAAACTGACTTAAAACAAACATCACTTTATTGTTAATATATTTTCATAAAATGTTATATCATCAAATATACATCTAAATTATCCAAGACTTCCTGGAAGTCTGGAATAACAATTCCTAGTATGTTGTTAGAAGCATATTGAGCATCACAATGATGCTTTTACCAAGTATCACGTTCAAGCCTATTGCTCAAAGCACGTAGTTTAGGAATACGTCCTTTAAGAGTGTACAATTTCTGGTATCTCAATACATGAACCCATTCATTGAAATTGTATCAATTGAATTTTATAGTTTTGCATATCATTAAGGACATGATGACTTATGGTAATGAGAATGGATTATTTATCTACAAAATTTTAGCAAAATTAATTTAGTATTTTCAACACTTAATCTTTAATAATTGGTACCTTTTAAGTTTACAAAAACATTAATTATTAAAGTCTAGTGTACAAGTTGCAAAATAAATAAATTGTTAGGTATATTTTATCCAATTCATTTGAATCCAACTAAGTATATGTCGATTATCATTTATATACTAGTATATAATTCCAAGATTTATGGTATTCCAAGGTCATAGAAATTGCGAATAAACCTCAGTCATCAAAAGATAATACTAAGCGGCTAGGTGACATTTAACTCACTAGTGCAAACAAGAGATGTGTGAGTGTTCGTTAAAAATGATTGCATAGATTTGAGGTTTTAAAAGGGTCTTTGATGTTTTTATAATTCTAGCTTAAAAAACATATTATATCATGGTTATTGCATTACTATGACAACTGGAAAATATTTGAACAAGCAAGGTCTAAATTGTAGCTGTGTACAAGTGAATTCACAACGTAATTTTGTAGAAATAAACCTTTGAAAGCCCAAAGGGGCCTTATCTATATAAGTAAATATTTGTGACGGAACTTTGAAAAGTCAACAAGTGGGAAAGAATTGGGAAATTACCATTTCATTTAGGGATTTCGGTCTAAGACCCCCAACACATGGGATTTCGGTTTGCATAAACCGAAATCACATGTGATTTTGGTTTGCACAAGACAGAAATCACCATGTGATTTTGGTTGGAGCATATGCCGAAATCTCATGTGCCTTGGGTGTTTTCTATTAAGCTTTCCAGTGGGTTTTCTATGTGATTTCGGTGGAAAAAGGAGATAAGGATAGTTGACTTTAAGAATTGATGTTTCACCCTTTTCCTATGCAATATAATATCCAGCAGTATCCCATGTATTAACCAACAGATAACAAAGTAAACATCCCATCACCACTCTTCCTTATCTAGGCCGAAATCACCCTAAATCATCCACCATTTCTATTACAACTTCCAGTTAACTCCATTTGTCTCAAGAGCCAATTCCAAGTTTCCAAGAATATTAATCTTCAAGCTTATTCCTAGAATTTTGGTAAGATTTTCTTACTAATATAGTGTTTTTACACACTTTTACATTAGTTTCAATATATTTACACACATTGTTATGTGTTAAAACTTTTAAGTTAATATCACCTTCAAAGAGTTCATCAACCCCATTCAAGTGGTTAGGCTTGGAAATCTTCACATCATTTCTTCAAACAACCCACAAATCCAATCAAGGTTAGTTAATACCCCACATTTTTGAGTTTTTCATGTTTTAGGGGGGGGGGAATACAAGTAAAACTTGGTTTACCATACAAATACTTGAAATGCTCATCTTTATGTTTAAAATAAGATTTTATTTGCATGAGTTATGATTATGACTATGCGTACACAAATATTTGTGTTATACTAGTTTTCAAATGCAAAACTAACAAAAACAAAACATGATATATGTTATAAAAATCATGAGAAAAAATTATGATTTGTAAAGCTATAAGGTTTTTGGAAACTTGTTACCAAAATATAGTTTTTCTATCAAAAAGGAGTACATTCTAGTTATTTCACTATTTTATGGGTTACTACCCAAAAAAATATGATGTTTGATCATACATTTTGAAACTAAACTAGATAATTACTATATATTTATTTAAATGTTCTTGATAAACAAACATGATAAACTATAATTGGTATAGTTTGGGAGACACAAAACTACTTTATCATTTAAGAAGGAACATATAATTATTTAAAGGTATAATAATTTCATTTACAAGAAAACGAATTTTCAGTACGATAGACATGAACTGGTTGATACTGGTTGTGAGACATTTGGCTTCACTATACCTACCAGAGTACACAACTGATTATAACCAAAGTCTCTTGTAGGGAGAGCGTGGCACTTGTGTATAGATCTATATGGGATTGACAACCCCACACCTCAGTTGTTAGCTATAGTTAGATCGGCAAGTCTAGACTGACAAATGTCGTCACAGTGCCGACGCCCAAAGCACGTCGCTCAGGCAACTAGTCGCATTAGCATAGTTATAATAACTCACATAAGGTATTAACAAAACATTTGGTTAATACCTTAGCATGGTTATTAACAAAACATTTGGTCAACTAGTCGCATTAGTGTACACTCAAATAGTTTTTACAAAAAGATAAATCTTACTAAAACTATTTTCCAGTACAACATTACTTAAATTTTTAGTCTTAAGTTAACACATATAACGAAGTTAGCATACATTCTAGTAGTTTTATATAAAGCTAAAACTTACTATTACTATTTTCCCAATAGAACATTTTCTCGCATTTTTTAGTCTTTGTATTCAAGAGTTACATTTCATTTTTATAAAAAATATTAGATTTTCTGGAAGTATACACCATTATTTTACATGAGACAGTTACAAATCCTTCTCACACAAAAACTCTTATGAACTCACCAACTTAATTGTTGAAACTTTTTCAAAATCACTTGTATTTTCAGGAAATCAGTAAACAGGTAACCACAAAAATTTTTGGTGGATGGGACGTCGTCGCATCATGTTATTTACTTTTGTCATATGCATTTGATATCATGTAATCAATGTTTTTAAGTACAATGTAAACTTATTATGTCACACCCCAAAACCGGAACGGCGGAAATGTTCTGGGGTGGATGACGTCATGTCAAGTATCACAACACATGCATTATAGTAATCAAAGTACAACAAAACATTGCATTAATAGTAATAATTTTACATGGTTACATTACAGCAATTCAAAGTAATACAAGTAATAGAATGGATACGACATGATACTAAGCTGTCTTCATCGACTGCTCCGGGGATGTACCTGTCTAATGCTAACCTGAGAATACAAGTTATTCGAAAAGCGAGTATCAGCATTTTTACAAATGTTGGTGAGTTCATAAGCATTTAGTGACATTTCATTCAAATAACTTAATAAAGTAATAGTTTAAGAGATTTCACTATATTAGAGTCCTTTCCAGAAAATCCCATATTTTCTTTAATAAAAGCAGCCTTCTACCAAGACTGGTCAGTGATGTGGGGTAAAAAGTAGTTTTCCCTAAATTGATATCATTATCAAAATACTGAATTTGATTATTGAGGAAAGCAAAAGACATCAAGGAATATCATATGCCTCAGCAGTGAGGACTGCTGACTAAGGCAAGGAACCATAGACTCCAGGAAAGTATCAACCAAATGACACGCCTAGTTCAATCTAACAGGTGGAGACACAGACCCCCAGAAGGTACCAAATGAAAGGTACAACTAGTAGGGTCTAAAACAGTGAATACAGACCGCAGACAATATCAAATGAGAGATACGTCTAGCAAGGTCTAAAACAGTGAACACAGTGAATACCGTGAATACAGTGGATTCTGTGAATACAGACCCCAGACAGCATCAAATGAAAGATACGTCTTGTAAGGTCAAAACAGAGATAACAGACCCCAGACAGTATCAAAGGAAAGATACGTCTTGTAAGGTCAAAACAAAGATAACAGACCCCAGACAGTATCAAATGAAAGATACGTCTTGTAAGGTCAAAACAGTGTGACTCTGAAAATGAGTTACCAACATACAGTGTAGATTGCCGGTGAAATACCGTTACCTTAAATCCATGAATTATAAGGTAACCCGGGATACTCGTAACCATACTAACCGACCCTAGAGCACCATATGCCCTACGAGCGCCTTGAGAATGTGACATTTGTCACCCCTTGGCTTGGTGGGCCGTGGACTGTAGCTAGCAGTCAGGGTGCGGGGGTGTTAATCCCGTATAGATCTATACACACAATGTCCGCTCTCCCTACAGGAGACTCTGGTTACCAACTAGACGACGGAGAAGGCCGTGTCCTGAAGATGCATCCCAAATAGTGGGTAGAGACTTCCAAATAATGGGTAGTGTGTAAGTGTTGAACTAGAGGTAGAGACTTCCCAATTAGTGGGTTTCTAATGTAAGTGTAGACTAAAAGTAGAGACTCTTAACTGAACTGACTAGAGAATTCCTATATGTCCATTCTCATATACATAATATATAACTAATGAGTCAAACGACCTTCGGACGGCCATCCGATCCCACCAGACCACATCTCAACGAAGAAAAGGAAATAGGGAAAACGAGCCTTCCTAAGTCTTTCAATCATTACTTATATGTACCTATATAAGCACGGACATACATCTAACTACGACTGAGTGTGTATCAAGTAGAAGTGATCCTTGTGAAGTAGAAGTGTCTAACAAGTGAAGTAGAAGCGGTCGCAAGTGAAGTAGAAGTGTCGAACAAGTATAAGCGTATCACGAAGTAGAGGCGACAATAAGTGAAGCAAAAGCGTATCAAGTATAAGTGAAGTAGAGTCGTTATCAAGTATAAGTGAAGAAGAATCGTATCACTAAGTAATAGCGTGAATAAGTATAAGCGTCATCAGGTATAAGCGACTACAAGTATAAGTGAAAGCGTTACCGAGTAGGAGTATAAAATAAGTATAAGCGAAGCAGCAGTATTTAACAAGTAAAAGTATACGTCGAAAAAGGAAATCTTTGATGAAAAGCCTTTATGTACAGAGAAAATCACAAATTGTATTCTTTTGTAAAATATGTTTAAAAACCTTAGAGAATCTTCCATAAACCAATTTAGAATGAATTTGGATAAATCAATATAAGTAAAAATTATGAAATAAGTAAAAATCATTATAGTGTCCTACTCGGTAAAACAGTGTAAAGTGGTAAAATCTTGTGCATGCGGGTTATCAATCACATGTGATTGATATGATAACTGGCATGTTTAACTTGTATTCCCCCCCCCCTATAAAACATTTAAATACATTTAAAAGGTTCATTCAGGGGTATGAACTCACCTGGTGTAAGTAGGTCCGACGAAGGTGTCGTTTGCGCGTTCGGTGTCACGCAAGGACTTGAACACACACAATGACCTATTTAACATATGATAACATATGTTCACATACAATTAGCATATTTAATACTAATTAAACAAATATACGCGCTTACAGGAGCGGAAAACACTTTGGCTAAGTGTTTGGGTGTCCCGGGTAGCGTTTAAGGGTGCTAAGGTGTAGGGTTTCAAAGCACTCCATGGATGATGGCAATGGGCCCCTTTGATGAATTCTAGGTTAAAAGCCCAAGACTTGTCTTTTCCCTATAAATAGTCATGTATTATTCACAATTAGGGTTAAGAGTGAGGCAAAATGTAGCCGCCACGTGAGGTTTCTTAGTGTTAGATTCTTTAGTCTATGCTTTAAGTGTAATTTATCCCTCATATTTCAATAAATCGAGTGATCATTCGACATAATCTTCATTATTGTGTTTGTTCTTATTTTCCGCATCTTGTTCATCAAATCACAATTAGGGTTTTAATCCCAACAAGTGGTATCAGAGCGGGTCTTTGAAAATCTATTGATTTTTGAAGTATCGGTTCTTGATTTGGTGATTTTCTGCACATATATTGAAGATTATTGGTGTTTTTGCTTTTTGGAATCAAAGATCTATTCAAGTTACTGTTCATGGATACTTTTGTTCATCTACTGTTCATGTGGTATTTTTATTCCGATTCTTATTTGATTCGTTATCTTCTAGCTGATTGTGGGTCATTTTTACTTTTCTATCACATTCTTACATTGGATCCAGTCCATTATGCACTTCATGCTTACTTTATAAGCCCAAACCTATTTCCTGTTCATTCCAGTTCTTCTTGATTCACGCTTATCATTGATAATGCAATCTTGAAATCAGAAGATTGTTATTCCTGGATTCATTCAATTGATTCTTGATTTAAAATCGATTATATATTGAGATCCAACTGTTTCCTTCAATCTTTGATTTGGTTCATGTTTGATGACGGGATTTGGGTTATTCGATTTTCTTATCACATCTTTTTTTTCGATCCCTTAGATTCATCCTCTATTCAATTAATTTCAAGGTTAATTTATTAACTGTAAGAAATTGATGATTATTTCGATATTGTTACCATGAGAGTGATGATTTTGGTATGATGTTTAAATCGGCTCTTTGAAAGACTGATGAAGAACAAAGTGATTGTTGATCTGAAATTCAATCGATACTTTGAGGCTCGTTGTTTGTTATCTTCTGTGTTGGTGATGAGCTTCACAATTTTTACTAGAACTCAAAGGAATGAAATCGAGTTTGTAATTTAACTGAATTGAATTAAAGGTGTTCCAGATGGTCAAGCGCTAAAAGGTCATCCGTTGTTCTTATGAATCACGGTGAAATGGGTCTCGGAATCGAGCTGTGTTTGGTTGGGGTTTATGTCAAAATCGATTGTGTGATGAACAAATGAGGATCGAATGAACAGAACTGGGTTTGTTTGTGGTCAAATACTGAAAAGTCAAAATCGCTATGAAAGCCTTACCTGTGAATGCTCGTTTACTGTTCTTCTCTTTGGGGTATAATCGTCAAAATTGAAGCAAATCTATGATTGGGTTCGTCTGTTTCCTTAGAACGAAAGAAGGGAAGACAGAAAGCGAACCTGTGATTCGGTTTGGCTAAAGTTTCGATTTTGTTCTGTGATCTATTGATTTGGAGCGAAAGGGTGAGAAATCGGGAACGGAAATATGGGATTGCACTCGTTCTTCTCCCACGATCGTTTGATTCGGAAGTGAACCTGTGATTGGGTTCACATTTGAAATTGGTTCGCTTTGGGTGAGATTCTTGGTGTTCAGAACTCAGGGCTCGGTATGAAGGCTTGTGCTCAAAACGAACGTGGAATAAACTTGGGGTCATTTGTTAGCACTTGGAACGAAAGGAGTGAGATTCGCTTTGGCAGCTCTTGGAACAAACCTCGATCTTAGGTGCGTGTGTTTATGCTGGGACTGAAAGAGAAGGATGAACCGAAAGCGAAAGGAGTTTCGCCTGATGAAGCTTGATATGAAAATAAGAAACGAATCGAACGTTCGGTTGTGTTCGCGTGAATAAATGGCGGTCTTGAAACGAACTTAGGTTCGGTTGCTTGTACTTGAAACGAAAGTATGATTTGCGGGTATTAATTTTGAGGTCTAGCATTTGTTCCAGTCGCGCATCCCTTTTAATCAGATGTCTAATTGGTGAAGAAGATAAACATGTTACATTTATGGTCCCTGCAACTTCAGCACATTGGCACTTTTGGTCCCTGTTATTTTCACAGCTTGGTGATTATGGACCATTTTCAGATTTTGTCACAAATAAAGGGGGTATTGATGCAGAATTACATTTTCAGTCCCAGAATTTCTACAAAGTGACAATTTCAGCCATGTATTCAGAAAAGTTTACAACTTTGAGGGCCGGTGAACAATTTTGAATTTTTTTTAACGCTCATATTTTTTCGTGAACAGCAAAATAATGATTCCATCAAGTCTTGGCGGTTCGGAAGGTCGTTTTTCGTGATATCATCAAATTTTTCACGACTTTTTCGGATTTTATACTTCATTGTGTATATCGTTTTGTCGCGGGGGAGCTTAGTAATTTTTTATCCATTCAAGATCATTCTCATGACCATTTGAAGGCTTTATAATCATGTTTTTTATTATAAATCGGGGGAGAATTTGGTATGGCCATTCGAAATTGGATTTGTGACTTTTCAAAGTTGAAGATTTTTGATAAAGCTTGTGGGAGAATTATGAAGGTAGCTTTTACAACAGAAGTTCTTCATCGAGCTCTACTAAGGTTTTTACAGAGAAGTATCCTTTACAGCGGAAGTTTTTCATCGAGCTCTGCTAAGGACTTGTTATATCTCCGACTTCTTGTATTTTCTCGATCAAGTGGCGTTACGAATCTTAAAGTTTGGGTTGTTACATGATATTTTTTGATGGCTTATATCATTAGCTTATTTGAAGATCGTTGTGACTTGGAGGGGGAGCTCTTCAAAGACAAGAAGTGATTCAGTTTCTTTGTTCTGAAATGGGTTTTTATGGCGGGTTTGGTTTTCATGAAGATTCTTTGGGATTACATTCGAAAATGAAGTTTAAAGACATTACTTCAGTGCTTGATTTATATATCCTAGAGTCCGTGTTTGAAGACTATTGAAGAATCAAGATTCGTGGATTGCTTCATATATTCCTCGTTGCAGATCTTTTTATTTGCTAGATGCTTGTTTTGGATGTTAAAGCATTGTCATCCATTCCATACTTTGAGGGGGAGATTGTAGGGTTTCAAAGCACTCCATGGATGATGGCAATGGGCCCCTTTGATGAATTCTAGGTTAAAAGCCCAAGACTTGTCTTTTCCCTATAAATAGTCATGTATTATTCACAATTAGGGTTAAGAGTGAGGCAAAATGTAGCCGCCACGTGAGGTTTCTTAGTGTTAGATTCTTTAGTCTATGCTTTAAGTGTAATTTATCCCTCATATTTCAATAAATCGAGTGATCATTCGACATAATCTTCATTATTGTGTTTGTTCTTATTTTCCGCATCTTGTTCATCAAATCACAATTAGGGTTTTAATCCCAACATAAGGGTCTCTTATCAGTTGTGGAACTTTGCTAAACTCAAATATCAAGTGTGTGAATGGGTTTAAAGCATTAACATGGACCAATTTGGAGTTTACGGCCCAACTCAAGGGAGTTTACGGCCGTAAACTCCCAAGGGTACATTCTTGGGTGTTTTATGCTTCTAGCTTGTTCATGGGATTTTTCTAAGGACTTTTCATAAAAGGCATGAGTGGGTTTGAGGCCTCTAAGGGCATGTTCTATGAGTTTACGGCCAAGGGACCACTCCTAAAGGAGTTTACGGCCGTAAACTCTAATCCTTAGAGTTTTGGGAAGTTTAAAGCCCCTATTGCCTTTCTAGAATTTTCTTATGATGTTTGATGCTATTTTGGGGGTTTAAGGACATCATTTAGGGGTGTTTTGGGGTGTTTATGGACTTGACCCTTGTCTGGGCCGTAAACTCCCTTTATTAAATCATTTTGGAGTGTTTCAATGGTTTAAACTCAAGAGAATAAGTCCCTAAATTATGTAATAAGCCCTAGGATGAGTTTGGAGTGCATTTGGGACTATGGCATGAGGGGTTTACGGCCTAAGCAAGTGCTTGGGCCGTAAACTCTTCTTGGAGTCCTAAATCGATGCATTTTAGTGTTTAAACACTCCTAGGATAATACCTCAATTTATTTCCTAGCCGTTGGGGACAAGTTTGGGTCATTTTGGCCTTGTTTTAGGTGTTTACGGCCTAAGGAGGAGCTTAGGCCGTAAACTCCTTTTCCAGTGCTTCTAAGTCCGATTTTTGGGCTATAAACATGAATCATAATGTTTAGAATAAGCTAGGGTAAGCGGACTTACAATTTGGAAGCGTTTGGTTGCGGATTCGGGGCGAAAACGGGTCTAGAAAGAAAGTTTAGAGAGAGAGTGTAAAAAGTCTCCAATGGACTCCACTCACCCTTATATAGGGTTTTAAGTCGGGGCTCAGTGGAATTCTACCCAATACTGCCGTTAAACGGGGCTTTTGGTCGCACCCGATTTAGTGGTCGTAATAATAAAACTTGACATTTTCCAATTTAATGGAAATGTGTGTCATGTGTTTTTATTCCCTTTTATCACGACTTATCGGCATATTAATTATATACAAATGGAATGTTTATTAAATTAACGCCCTCTAACTAACGGAACTTTTATACAGTGGAATATTCCGTTAACGGTAACGGGGAAATGTAACGGGACAACTTGGGTTGTCACATATTAAATATTCAATACAATGGTTGTAATGCTTGATCGCTACTATTCAATTGTTATGATATTGTAAATGAAGTCATCCGCCCCTAGACGTTTCCGTCGTTCTGGTTTGGGGGTGTGACACACACATCCAATAAGACATGATACACTTTTAAAAATCTCATTTTATGTAAAATTATATTTTAACAATGTTCTTTTATAAAACCCGGTTTTATATAACTTACACGACCAAATTCTAAATTTAATAGCTAGTATGAGGTTTTATTGTTTGAGTGTTTTACAACATTTGTAAACCTTTTAATAAAACTTCCTTTTAATAAATAAGGTTTAGTGTTTAATAATTTTATAAAATCTCTATTTTAAACTTATGTTAATTTTAACCTCGAAATTTACCGTTAGCAAGTTTTTAAATGCTAAAATTCATTTTATTTTTAATAATATTTTACCATCTTATGTTATAAGGTAAATCTAATTAAAACCAAAGTCTGTGTGATGTTTATTTATGTTCAAAATATTATTTCCATGTAAAAACTAATTTTAACGATCAAATCACAATATCAACATAAATATAAAGCAACATATGTATGTTATAAACATATTTGCATAAATCAACCATCTAGTGACATTTTTGTGAGCCATCCTAAAAATGTCAAGTCTATTCCTAAAGGGAGATTAACAGAACAAACAATTGTAGTAATATTATTGTTGAAACACCCACATGAAAAAACATCCTATGCTTGCAAAAAAGATGAAAACTTATTGAAAAGTGTAATTTCAGCAATATGCAACACATCTCAGAAAAGGTTGTCGTAAGAGTCACCTTGAAGGAATCTGATGTAGCACTTCCCAACATCAACACTTTATGAAAATGTTATGTTTTCCCCCGCTCTTAGAATTTAGCAAATACAACCCTTTTTGATCTTTAAAATTGGCTCCATCTTCATTTCTTATTACATTTTTTAGCAAACTAAATTAGTTTTAAAACTAATTTATTACTTAGAAAAATAAACAAAATAAAAATTATTTATTTAATTATAACACATCATATGAATAAATAAATATTACAACCATTTAAACAAATCAACACAAAGACATTCGCAAGAGGTTTATGGCTAGTTTATGCACATTATATATATATATATATATATATATATATATATATATATATATATATATATATATATATATATATATATATATATATATATATATACACTCAAAATTATATAACACAGCTCTTTGGTTTTCTAAAATAACTTTTGTGACAAAAAATGTATGTAAACTTTTGTCACCAAAAATAACAATTATGAAGTTCTTAAAGAAATTATGTATGAATTTTTTTCTTTCAAAGAGAAAATCATCCATGCTTTCTAAAAATCAAAGATTTCATCAACTTAAGAAATAATCTAACCAATCGTGCAAAAATGTTTCTAATAGCAAATGTTTAGTTTTATTGAAAAATATAGTCTAAAATAAATAGTCAAAACTACGAATTTAGCAACGGAAGCATTTTTGTTTGAATAAACTAAAATCATTTTAACCCACCAAGGATCATTTTCCAAGACTTAGAAAGTTAAACCAACCAAAGAAAGTTAAGTGTTACAAACTTTGAAGACTTTGATTCTCATGGAGTATTGGAATATGATGAAATGTGACATTAATCTCTAAAATAAGAGCTCTCTAAAAGTATCCACCAAAGGAAAAATAAACCACTAGTAGTTGATAATACTCACTTGTAAAATGGTTTTCTTAAGCTTTAATACCATATTCCAAAACATGATTAAAGAGAAACTACGTTTAAGAACAATAATACTTCACCAAAATGCAAGGCATGGAGAGAGTATATAAGGGAAAATGTCTACAACACTAAGAGAGCAAGAATATACCACCAGCGTTGTTTTGTGTCTACTCTATACTTTAAATACTTCCTTACATGTACCAAGTAAAACTTGATAATTAACAAAAACATGGCTCTACATGACTCGCATGGAGGAGGGATTTAAATAATACACATCATCTCCTTCATTTTCTAAAAGTCATGGTTAGGAGAGGTGTCTAATGATGATGTTTTTTGCTTTTAATTTTTCTTCCAACTAGATAGTTATATAGAAACTAGATGATTACACTAAGTGTCCAAAACGTTGTACATCACATTAAATATCATACCATATGATATTAAGCTAGATTTGTTTTCTTTTATTATTATTTCTTGAAACAATAATTCCCAATATGTTGGTAAATATTATTTTTGTAAAATAATGTTTTTTTAATTGAATACAAGTATTGATAGCTATTATTAATCAAATTATACTAATAACTAATCAATTAGTGGTAACTTGTTATAATGTGTGACCCCATTGGATCATATTTTACTAGCAATATCATTTTTTAATAACTTTTGGGCATACAAGATCTTTCTATATATATATATATATATATATATATATATATATATATATATATATATATATATATATATAGAGAGAGAGAGAGAGAGAGAGAGAGAGAGAGAAAGAAAGAGCGATAGTTAGGTTTATATATAAACTCTAAGTATTGTGTGGATGTGTAACTAATTCTGAACCAATCAAAGTACAAGGGTAATTTCATAACTTTGCAAAAAATTATTTTGGTAACTTAAAGATAATATTTTGTATTTATGGATCTCTCCCTTAAACAGGGGGTCGTTTAGTTTTTCCCCTTAAATCAATCTTTCAACATCTCCAACACGAACCCGAAAGAAACTAGAAGGATACACCGCAAGTGTCTAGCGATTGACTTTGTCTTCTGACTTTAATTGTCGGCGTCACATCCACCCCTCTCCTCTCCATCCATGACCGCGGAAGGGACATTTAATCGATTGTCGATGATTTCTAATCTGCATCTTTGATCGTTTTTAATGGAGGGCATTTAATCGATTTCAACTTTGGCTTTTTGAAATAAGGTATGTATTTCTTAGTTTATATTTCTAATAGTTTAGGTTTTTCTTTGGGTTGCATTCATGTTGTTGTAAGATAATGATTATTGATAATTTTCATATTTCACATGAAAGTACCATCTATCGATTGAAGACGGTTCAACAATATTTTATTTCCATGGCATGTATAATGGTAAGGAAGGGAATTTTGATTAAAGAGTAAATATGTGCATCAAGTTTGGAGAGCAATCATTAAATCTAATTTACTATTAGATAGTTGGTTCTTTTAGATTTTACCTTATGATTTTAGTTATACTTTAATATATGTAGAAGTGGTTTAATTAAACAGAGCATATCTTATATATACTATGAACCTATCTTCACTTAATTGTGATTTTTTTTGTGTGCATAAATGCATATATTTATATTTAACTTCAATTAACTATGAAATGTTTTCTTGTTTGCATAAATGCATATGTGTACTTGAATCAGACACATCAACCCCTACCCAATTCCGATTAATAGTCCTATTAATCACCGCCTAAACCGATTTTTGCATCACAGTGAGTGTTTATGTGTGTGTGTGTGTATATATATATATGTGTGTGTGTGTGTGTGTATATATATATATATATATATATATATATATATATAGGGTCCGGTTCCGGTGAGGACTCTATTTTCAGTGAAGACTCGTGAGGACACCTCAAAAAAATTGAAAAAAAATTAAAAAATACAAATCATAAAATCGAGCATAGTACTACATCGGAGAAAAAAATTGGAAATTTTTTTTGGGTCATTAAAATTAAATCATGGATGATAAAAAGTGAATCATAGATCATAAAAATGATCCATAATTCAATTTTAATGATCCAAATTTGTATTTTTTTTTTCAATTTTTTGAAGGAGTCCTCATCGAAAAAACAAATCCTCACCCGATCCTGTTTATATATATATATATATATATATATATATATATATATATATATATATATATATATATATATATATATATATATATATATATATATATGGAGTGGTTCAAATGAGAAGCACAAAAAATTAAGAGCCCTAAGAACCCACATTATTTAGTAAATATTTACATGATATTCTTATTAAACATGCAAAAATCCTTTTTTTCTCTTTTGATACAAAAGGGCAAAATGGTAATTTTGCAGTATAATATTTTCATTCTTATATGCTCTCATATTTGAACACAAAACTTATATAAATTACTAGTTTATACAGTCAAGTTCTAGTTTAATTCAAAAATATCATAACTTAATACAAACCATTTTACAATAATTCATAAACTCAAAGAAATCGAAAATTCAACTTCTACTGCTATCACCACCACACGCTGCCACAAACCACCTGTACCAGCATCACAACCATTATTTTCTTCTAAATCATATCTGTAAATAAAGTCATGCATTAATAACTTAAATAGTACATTCACAGTTTAATAAAACCATTTATTTCTCTCATTTTGAATTTAATGCAAAACTATTATTAAAACTAATGTATTCTTACATACTTATACAACACAAAAATTACATATATTCTGAAGAAAATTAACAAAAAGATTTATACATAAATTAGTCATATTTTAAACTGTGAATTTAATATAATAAGCCGTGAATAAAATTTCCATTATCTCAAAAGCAAACAAAAAAATTATAAAATAATCACAACTTAATGTCAATTCATTCACAGTTTAATACAATCAATTCATAATTTAATACATAAAATTCACAATTTAATATAGTCAATTCATAGTCTAAGAAGAAAATTCACAGTTTAATGCAGTTAATTCACAGTTTAAAACACAAAAATCACAGTTTAATATAGTCAATTTATAGTCTAAGAAGAAAATTCACAGTTTAATGCAGTCAATTCACAGTTTAAAACACAAAAATCATACTTTAGTACACAAAATTCAAAGTTTAATACATAAAAGTAAGCATCCACAACCATATTTTTAACTTAACACTCTTTATATAGTCAATTCAAAGTTTATACACAAAATTTATAGCTTAACCTAATACAAGTAACTTCATAGTTTCATACATATAATTCACAGCTTAATGCAGTCAATCCATAGCTTAAAAAGAAAATTTAAAGTTTAATGCAACGAATTCACAGTTTAAAACACAAAAATCACAGCTTAGTACACTAAATTTGTATTTTAATACACAAAAAGTAGTATTCACATCCATATTATCAACTTAAAACGCTTATTACAATTTTAATATAGAAAATTCACAAACGAGTATAATAAATTCAAAGTTTAATTAAAAAAATTATACATGCACAACATAATAGTAGCTAAAACTAAGATTAACAAAATTATACGGCAAATGAGAGATTAAAACATCAAATTCACACTTTAATAAAAAAAAAAAAAAAACTATATCATAGAGATCAACAACAGATGCAAGTAGACAAACAAGTAGAAAACAAAACTTAAAGGAGATTTATCTACAAAAATCAACATCCTGATTTTTTTTGAAGACTTATCTTCAAAAATCAGATCTGATGCAAGCTAACATGAAATGCACCAAATAAACCTGATTCATACATGAAATGCATCGTAAATATCAGATTTGATGAAGATCTGGTGTTAGGTAGTAGATCTAGCATTCGAAACTTCATTAATCTCGAGATATGGTGCGCCGACCAGAACTGATCTGAATTGAAAATGTACAAACACATCAGATATGGTGATATCCGATGCAAATCTGATGAAATTTGATCCAGATATAGAGAGATTTGATATAGATCTATTGGTTCACAAGAAATCGGAGAGAAAATGATGGATATGGTTGTAGATCTAGGGGAGTGACGGTGGAGGATGAAGAAGATGATGTCATAGGAGGAGGTATGTCATCGGTGGTGGCGGCTACCGGCAAAAATCATAGCTCTGAAGGTGGAGGAGGACGAAGCAAGCAATGTATCTAGTGGTTCGATCAGGTGGATCTCAGGTAGAAATCACACATCCTACAAACTTGGATTCCGGCGAGGTGGACGTCGACAGCAACGACGACGGCAGCTGGAGGTTCTGCCACCGGTGGAATAAGGGAGAGAGGTGATGGGTTGATTTTGTGAGAACTATGAAAGAAAGAATCAGATCTAGCTTTTAGATCTAGTTTGCAACATCTGATAAATTGTTTGTGAAACTAGACTCAAATATGCTGTTATTTATAATAATGCCATTATTTTATTTTAACAGGCTAAACTTAAAAGTTCTTAGGGTTCTTATTTTTTTATGGTTCTCATTTGAATCTTTATATATATATATATATATATATATATATATATATATATATATATATATATATATATGTGTGTGTGTGTGTGTGTGTGTGTGAGTGTGTGTGTGTGTGTGTTTAGGTTCTATGGAAAACAAGAAACTCTAAAAAAAACCCTAAAAACCATAAAAATGCATAAAAAAATACTTAGACATCATAAATCTTTTTTTTTTTTTTGATCTTATATTATGAATTTTCGCAGCCTTTTCTTTATTTTCGTTAAAATTTATTTTGAAAAAAAAAACCAAAAAAAAAACATCAATTTTTTTAATTTTTTAAGCTATTTTGTAAATAAACCTTCGATTTTTAGGTAAAAAAATGTAAAAGTAAAATATTTCTGATCTCTAGGTATTTTTTTTATGTATTTTTATGATTTTTTGGGTTTTTTATGGTTTTTTGTTTTCCGTATAACCCTTGGTGTGTGTGTGTATATATATATATATATATATATATATATATATATATATATATATATATATATAGAGAGAGAGAGAGAGAGAGAGAGAGAGAGTTAGGTTCAAATGTTTTCACAATCTATTGTGTGTCTGTATGATTGATTCTAGACCAATCATTTTAGTTATTTTAAGAAAGTAATTAATGCTTATTAAATTCTGAATATGTAATTAATATCTATTATATCTTTAACATTTAATATGCATTAATTACTTTCTTAAAATAAGTAAAATGATTTGTCTAGAATCAGTCATACAGGCACACAATAAATAGTGAAAACAAAATAACCTAACCCTATATATATATATATACTTTTTTTTAAACAAAATCATAATCAATTAACTTATATATTTACAATACGTTTAGTTTTTATTGATATACAAGTATATCTATAGTCAAATATATGTAAAGCTTACAATTATATATATATATATATATATATATATATATATATATATATATATATATATATATATATATATATATATATATATATATATATATATATATATATATATATTCGGTCAAATAATATAAATAGAAAATTGTGAAATTTATATCAATAAATTTCGATATCTTATTATAACCGGAAATATTACAAATACATATAATATATTATTTATAATTTGTCTAACGTCGTAATATATATATATATATATATATATATATATATATATATATATATATATATATATATATATATATATATATATATATATATTTTGTGAGACTCATTTATTATATGTGTTAATTAATGAAAAATTATATATAAAAATCAAAATATTTGAAAACTTTGAATTTATAAAAAATAATGATTTATTAATATCCATTTATTACTACATTTATTGTCATTATTACATTAAAAAAAATTATGTGAAATTTATTAAAATAGAAAAATTAATAAAATGACATATGGAAAAAAATTAATTAAAAATAAGCACAAAATGACATTTGAGAAAATTGAATGAGAATGTGACAAGTGGCAAAAAAACATTCATTTATTATAAAGGATATATATCACTACAAGAAAATCACTCTTTAGCGGCGACACTATTACCGGCGATAGAGGCCTTTAGCAGCGACTCTAGAGAGTGTCGCCGGTAATAGCGTCGCCGCTAAAGAGTGATCACCCGAATCCGCGTCTTCCCCTTCTGTTACATCTACACCGTTCGATCAAATATCCAATCCAACGCTTAGGGTCCCTTATCCGAACTAACCTAATATCAGCGACATATGTGTCACCGCTAAAGGTTGAAATTATCGCCGCTAATAGTTTACTAAAAAATGACGCGGTACCCTTCCCTCCAGATTGTCGCTGCTATTGATAAGATTCGCCGGTAATAACCTATTAGTCGCCGGTAAAGCTTCACGCAGATAAAAAAAAAAACGCACGCAGAAACTTCATTCTTCTTAATTGCTTTATGTTTCCTTCCTTTTCTCCTTCGCCCCTTCCACCTTCTACCGAGTCCATCTTCAATTTGCTTCTTCCACCTTGATTTCTCCATACATTGTGTCATATTAAGGGTATTAGGGATTAAGGTGTGAGTTGGGACCAATTTCTAAGTCAAGTTCTTGAAGAAATTAAGGTAATTTGATTTGAAAATTTCTTTGATAATTTCTTTGTTAATTTGTATGTTAACACTGAAAAAGTGTTGATTAAATTTCTAAGTTTTGGTAATTTAATTTGTATATTACCCTTGAAAATATTGTTGAAGTGATTTGTGACATTTTGGATGGCTCCTAGGTTTTGGATTTGTAGCTTCATCGGGTGAATAATAGGTTTTCCAACTATTACCGGTTGATTTCCTCCACTACAGGTTCTATTATTTCATTTTTTTGTGAATTTTGTATTTGTATGTGAAAATTATGTGAAAATTGTCATATGTGAAAATTGTGTGTATATTTGATATTTGTAAGTGAAAATTGTGTGTATATTTGATATTTGATGTATGTGGTATATGAGTATTTGGTAGAAATATATATATGATGTTATTATATATATATATATATATATATATATATATATATATATATATATATATATATATGTATGTATTTGTTATAAGTAGGATGTTATTGTGTGTATGTGAATGTAGGTATGTTTTTTGTAAATGTGGTATATGATTGTGAAATTTTTGTATTTGGTATAATTAGGATGTTATTATCTATATATGTGAAATTATGTGTATTTGGTTTAAGTAGGATGTTATTTTGTGTGTATGTGAACGTATTTGTATTTTGTGTATATCTGGTATATATATCTAAAAGTATGTGAATTTCATGTTCTTATGTATTATGTAAAAGTATGTGGTATATGTATGTACGTAGGATGCTAGAATTGAAAAAAAAAATATTGTTATAATAGCAAAAAAAAACACACACACAAAAAAAAATGTTATAAAATTGTTAGGATATTATACACATATTCATGTGTGTATTGGATTTTTTTGGGGCGGTTTGAACTTTGAATGATTATCCATTTTTTAAATCGCGTCGTTTTGATTATTGTGGCAAAGTGTTAATAATCACATTTTAATGTTTACATAGATGTGAATATAATAAAATTAAAATGATTATTTAAAAAACAAATTGTCAATACACACCAAAACAAATATGATTTTTAGGAAAACGATAAAAATTACTTATCAAACCTGTTTTAAATACTTTTAAGTCATATTTATTATTATTATTAATTTTATTACTAGAAAAAAATGAGAATAAAAAATTGCAAAACAATATTAGTAAAAGCTTTACAAAATAAGATTATTATAATTGACAAAAATAAATCAACACTCTAAAACCAAAAATATATATATTTTATAATCTCGACGGTAAATTACAAATACTAGAAACAACAACACAACAACATAATATGTTACAAATATATATATTTTTTAATCTCGACAGTATTTGTAATATGTGTTTGTGATTTGAACTTTATTTGGATTTCTAGTTTAAATAGTAATATGTATTTCTATGTAAATGTTTATTTTTATGTAATGTGTATCTGTAATAAAATTTGTATTTGTATATCTTATAGTTTATCAGGAAATGATGAGCATATGGATTTGGTTTATGTATACCATGGTTGTTGTCATGGGTCGTGGACATGGGGGAGACGAAGCTGAGGACCCACTTATCCCAGGTGGTAGAGGTGCTGGTCAACATGAGCAAGACGGTAAATCTTATTATGAATTTTTATTTAATATTTTTGTTCAATTATTATTAATTAAATATCATTTTTAATAATTTTTAATTATATTTGTAGTTGATGAACGTGCCCGAAGGAAAGTTCGAGGAAAAGCAAAAAATATAAAACTTGAAAAAGCAATCTTACGGAACCAGGGGAAACCAATTAGTTTGAAATATGATAGGGATATCACATTTGATCCCGTAGGAGAGCCGAAAGACATGTTTTCCTGAGAAATTGGAAAAACAATGTGGCAGATGGTCCCGTTTGACAAATGGACTTGGAAAAAAGTTACCCCTTCAATACAGGACAATGTATTACAACATTTAGCGGTAATTATTTATTTAAATATATTTTATATGGTTAACTATAATTGTTTTTTACTTGGTTAACTTTTTTTTGTAGACAAACTTTGATTTGGATTAGATGTACCAGGATGTACAAGCTAATCTGTTGACAGAGAGTTTTCAAGCAGCTTTGTTAAAAGGTTATCGAGAACGTAAAGCTGACGCAAAAGAATATTTTAAGTCAGTTGGAGGGTATGAAGATATCCTGGGAGCATTAGCCAATCCTCCAGAGGGTATGCTAGTAGATAACTGGGCGAAGGCAGTTGAGTATTTTCAAATGGACGAACACAGAATTGCATCAGAAAGGAACAAAAAAGTCCATGAAATGCAAACAAGTGTGAATCGTGGGGGTTTGAGCTCGTATAGCAATACTTGCTATAAGAAGGTACCGTACGATACATGTAATTATTTATTTAAAATATAATCTAATTTTTAAAGTTACACAGAACCTTAAGAGAGTGGAAATGTTTTGTAAAGCTCATACCGATAAGAATGGTGTATTTGTTATAACTGAGGCAGAACAACAATACGTAAGTATTTAATTATAATTTTATCATTTAATTAAATGTTTATTTATACTTAATTATTACTCACTTTTGGGAGTTACATAATCGGTTAGTTGAAGAGCTGTTAGAACAAACTCAAGGTGAAAGTGAATTAACACCCGCTCAAGAAAGAGCTGCATTCGAGAAAGTGTTAGGAGAGCGACGTGGCCATATTAAAGGCATTGGCCGTAAACCTTCTGCTTTCCCACCGATTCCACAGCCTTCGCAACCATCACAACAATCATCACAACCATTACAGGTAAAACAATCTACTTTGGTTTTTGTCCCAAGTGCAAGAAATAGCAATGTACTTTGATTTTCTATCTTATTTTAAAAATAGCAATCTACTTTAGCATCGTAAAATGCATGTTGAATTGGTAATTTTGGTTTTGTGGTGATTATTTGCTAAAAAGTTTGGTAATTTGGTTTTTGTCCCAATTACAAGAAATAGCAATGTACTTTGGTTTTCTATCTTAGTTTAAAAATAACAATATATTTTGATAGTTTTTGTTTATGTTTGACAATCTAACTTATATATATATATATATATATATATATATATATATATATATATATATATATATATATATATATATATATATATATATATATTGTTATTAATTATGTAGTTGGAAAATCTTCGTGCAATGCTCAACGACCCAGCATGCAGGGATGAACTTTATTTGTTTTTTCAATCCCACAATAATCAAGGAAACGACGGAACGAAGATGGTGGTATGTAAGGATGCGTTTTATTTGTATATGTTGTCATGCTTTGCTACTTGGTAGATTGTAAAAATTTGGTTGTTTTGCTACTCGGATATTATGATTTTTGATATTTAATTGTAATCAAATGTTTGTTTGTAATTTTCATTGACACTATTATGTTTGATATTTAATCGGATGTTTGTTAATATTTAATTTGCAATTAGCGTCGACACTATTATTTTTGATATTTAATCGAATATTGTTATTATCAGCGACACTTTTACCGGCGACATTATCACCGCTAACCAAAATCATTAATTAAAAAAAAATGAAAATTGTTATTACCTGCGACACTTTTACCGTCGACATGTTTATTAGCGGCGACATGGTTAATAGCGGCGACAGCGACGAAGCAGTAGCGGCGACTCAATACCGGCGACGCGTGGCCGCTATTAGTATTACCGACGGTTTTTGTCGCCGGTAATGGCCTTTTTCCTTGTAGTGTGTGTGTGTGTGTCTATATATATATATATATATATATATATATATATATATATATATATATATATATATATATATATATATATATATATATATATATAATCGAAAATACGAAGTTATGCATTTTCATCGATCCTTAAAGGTGACGAGTTTTCGATGTCTGTCGCCAACATAAGGTATGACTCCTTTCTTATACCCCCGTCACATACTTCAATTAAATAATGTTCTTTTCTAGCCTAACATCATAAAAATCTCATATTCCCTCAATAAATTTTCCCATGAAAATGATTATTACATTGTGTTTAAGAAGTATGGTTTTTCTATGAAGGGCCTAGTTAAACAAAGCACTACTATGATGTAATAGAACCATTAATCATTACCCGTTCCATTGCTCCAAAATTTCTCCTCAACTGTTACTACCCTCAAGCTCGGGGATTTGGGAATGATGTGATTTTTTGTATTTATAGTCATTTTTATTTCATGTAATAAAAATTTATCCTAGTTTCTTTGTAATGCATTCTAATTAGGCAAAGACATTTGTCTTCCATTTTCTAGTCCAAATAAATTTATTCATGATTCGTTTGATATTGTTCACTCCGAAATTTAGATGTCCCTTATTCCTAGTCTAAGTTTTCAAAAATACTACATTATTTTCCTAGACCACTTCTCACACTACGTATGAGTTTATCCTCTAAGATGAAAGTTTGATGTCATCTCAAAATTCTTACATTTACAACCATATATATAAACTTAATTCACATAGAAATCTAGGATTTTCAATATAATCATTGATGTGAGTTTGAAAACTCAACTCTTCACCACCTTTTAGATTATAATGGCATTTAATTTTGATTTTCTTGCCACCAAACTTCTCAACAAAATGGAAAATTTTGACATATGTTACAAACCATAAACAATCTTATTCTTTCCCTCCTATTTTAAAGTCACCTTCTTCCCACCTTTTGAGTTAAGGCTCCCCATATAGCATCTCATCTTCTAAATCGCATTCCATCCAAATCAAGCGAACCCATATGACTATTTTTGTATCATTAGATGGTTATTCTATCCAAATCAAAAAAGTCAATTGAAAAATTCTCCAAAAGAATGCAACCTATGACTATCTATGTATCATCGGATGCTTATGTTATCAGATTTTTCACTAACTACAAACTCACTCACTGATTCATCCAATGCATTTTCTTTGGGTATCCCGATAATCACTAAGGCTTTAATTGTTTGACCTTAATAATAGAAAAGTTATCTTTCATATAATGTTACGTTTAATAAACAATTTTTTCCATAGGCATCCATGACTCCTCATAACCCACCTTTCTACACTTATTGTGACTTAAATTTTAGTCAAATCATCTTGTCACCCACTTTCTCCTTTACCATATTGTTCCTTTTAGTAACACTCTATATTCTGACTCTCCAGTCTCTCCCTGCCACAATTTTCACATTGACTCCCCTAATAGCTGCTCCACCTTCACCTACTATCGGTTCCACCATCGACTCCGCCTCATGGTCACAAGCATCCCCCATTTCCTCTATTTAGTAGCTGACAACCACTATAAACCAACTAACCTTGACAACCCCCTCACATTCTCACCCAATGATGATTTGATCACACCTCAGTATCGTTAAAACTATCCACATACTAAATTCTCCCACTTCTGCTCTCTGAAACATCCCAAAACTCCCGTTCAATCTCTTCTTGACCCCAATTAAAAAAATTATGTACATGATGAATGTAGGGCATTTATTTAGAAAAATATATGAACCTTCATACCTCGATCTGTCGGGGTCAACATTCTTCACTCTATGTGGTTATGCGAGAAAACGCCTAGTAATTTTATAGAAAAAATTTAGGCGCATATTGGTTTTTCTCGACCTTTAAGTCTTCTGAAATATTGACCCACGCACAACCCAACATCGTTTCTTCCTCCGGTGTCCACTATTTGGAAGGTGTCTTTCCTTTTTTCTTGGGCCTTGGTTGACATCGAATCTCTTCCAACTTGGAATCTGTTTCAGGTACGACTTTGGATTATGAATGATTTACCAATTAGGTATAAGTTTGGGTTTAGGTTAGGTATTTGAATTGAAATTGTGATTCGAGAAGGTGGTCAAATGGGTTGAACTCATTTTCCATTAGGGATTGCACTAGATATTGAAATTAAATTGGCACTGTGATTGAGATACAGATTTGAATTATGGTTGGCTTTGGACATGATATGGATAGTATGTACCGGAATGATGGTAATTAGGATGTGAATAAATAGAGGGACCAGTTTGATTTTGGATAAAAGTATGTGATGAAGGTAAGAATGAGTTTGTGTTTTTTGGGTGTTTTTCTTGCTAGTTTTTGCAGTTTTTTTTATTGGAAGGGGAAGCCATTTGTTAATAAATATTATGAAATTTTTGTGAATAATGGAAGATTATAGTGTGGTATAAGATAAGATAGTCAATGGTATCCATACTAATAAATGAAAATCTTTTTGTCACATGTCATATTTTCATGAATATTGACACATGTAATTTTCTGGTTAATTTTTAAAAATTAATTTTCACAGGTCATTTTATGGTAATTTTTATTTTCTTAATTAACTATCTAATTTTTAGGTTATACAAAGTAATTAATGTGTCATTAATTTGTTTCCTTATATTTTCAAATTTAATCTGTTTCCTTCAATATATATAATTCAAAATTGGCATTTTTCTTTTAAAGTTCATTGTCATTTTAGGCAAAACGGTCTATATAGAAAAAAAATTATCCAATTTTGTTGCTTTTAATTGAAAAACTAAAAAAGGTTATATGGTCAGAATATAATTATTTTTAAATAGTTTGTTTTATTAGTATAAATTGAATTATTTATTTATTCATCATTTTGTTTTATATATTTTGAAATTTTTTTAAAAGAAATACTTAATGTTTACACTTTCATATTTGATGTTTTCTTTAAAAAAAAATACTTAATGTTTATATCTTCATATATAATTTGTTTATATCTTCATATATAATTTGTTTAATCAACCTGTATAGTACACGAGTTTTACATCTAGTTTATATTAATTGAAAAAGTAGATAAAATTTTCAATTGAAAAAACAGCAGAAAAAGAAAAAACGTTATATTTTTGAAATTAGAATTTACCCTACTTTCTTTTATCAGCATTAACTACTAGAATTTTACATGCCGAGTTGGTGGCGCGGTGTTCTCTCTTTTTTTTTTTTTTTTTTTTTTTTTTTTTTTTAAATATACTATCAACTTTCACACAAAGCAATTAAAATAAATTTTGACCAAAATGGGAAAAGGGTGTGTGGGGGAGCGGGTTTACTTGTAGAAAACAATTCCAAGGGTAACACTCAAAAGGATCATCAATAGGGGGTGGGTCCTAGGTACTGTTGATGCATACGCAATGGATCAAGATTAGGGATCAGGTTCACCTTTTAACATTTGTCATTCACCATAACCTGTGTTTTACCGGTCTATCCTTGTGTATGCTTTCCTTCTCTCTCATCAATGAGAGAGAGAGATACGTGTGAGATGATACATTTGATGTATATCGTATATAGTTGATATACATAGACAGCATATAGATATACTGTACACATCTAGTCTGTACTACTTTAGGGTATGATGTGTTCTGAAGAACAAACACAGACATGGGTCCAAGCTCATTCTAACCTTTTTCCTGGTGAAGGAGTGATCGGCTTCTTCACATCCTTTCACTAGAACCCTCTCTTCCCTATCATAAATTCAGTCTTTCAGTTGTAGAAAACGATTGGAACGAAATACTAAAACAAAAAAGTGAAAGAAATGGATGAAACGTATGGACTGAGGGATCTATCCCATTACATGAACGGAACGCCCATCTTCCCTTCCATATCTCTGCAGCCACAGACTCAGCCTCCACGTGACCTGCACTATGCCATGGTGATGTTGGGAGGTGGTCCTGGTGGTGGTGGAATGTCGTTTGGATCTGATTCAACGATGGGTATGGGGTCAACAGCTTCAGGTCTTAGCGCAGACAGCGGTGGTGGTGGTGGCAGCGGTGGCGGCTGCGGTGGTAATGGTTTAGAAATGGAAATTGATGGTTATGGTGGAAGATGGACAAGGGAAGAAACTCTAACACTTCTTGAGATCCGATCAGGACTTGATTCTATGTTTAAAGAAGCTAATCACAAAGGCCCTGTATGGGATGAAGTTTCCAGGTAATCTCTCTTATTCTCTCAACATCCCACACTAGACATTTTCCTTTTAGAACAAAGTTTTGGGGTTTCCTCTATATTAAACAAGTTGTTTTGCTTCCCTCAAAGTGGTTTTCTCTAAAGAATATAAATATATTATAGCATCCTAACTCCCAAGAACCTCAACAATTATCCAGAGCTTTCTTACAAAGCTTATCACTTTATTTTTCTTTATTCCTTCTTATTTGCTAATTTAATGTTTAAAGATCAAAGCTTTACCCTTTTATGATGTAAATAAAAGTTTCACTTCAAAACATTCACATTATACTTGAAGGGTTTGATTAATTCTCTTAGTACGTATAGCTTTCTTGAAAACTATTTTATGAAGTGTACAGAATTTTCCCTTCTTTCAGTTGAATCAAGTGATAGATCAGATTGAATAGAGACTAGAAAGACGCACCTTTCATGGCTAACATTAAATAGTCCTATAATTAAAGACTCCAATTTGGCTATTCGTATTCGTGCATGATTATCACTTAAAAGCTTTACTGGACCTTTGAATAACTAGGTTCAGTTTCCTCATTCCGAAAACTTTTACCCTTCATTGTTTTGTCGTTTACTTTTCAGGATAATGTCTGTGGAGCATGGTTATAGAAGAAGTGGGAAAAAATGCTGTGAGAAATTTGAAAACTTGTACAAGTATTATAAAAAGATCAAAGGAGGAAAAGCTGGAAGACAAGACAAGAAGCATTACCGATTCTTTAGCCAACTAGAAGCTCTATACGGGGAAACAAACGCTAGTACCAATCAGGATCAGGATCCTAACCTGCTTTCAGTCTCTAATAATTTACACCTTCCAAATAATCCATCTGTGTTTGACCCTTCCTCATGTGACTTCGTAAATCACTATGCACCATTGGCTCCATTCAAGGAAGAGAGTGATTGTGTGGAGAGGACGGATAACAAGAAGAGCCTTGGGAAAAAATATTGGAAAACCATGATAACAGACTTCATCGAAACAAAAACACAGACACTTATGGAGAAACAAGATGCATGGATGGAGAAGATGATGAGGACGATAGATGAAAAGGAAAAGGAGAGAATTTCAAAAGAGAAGCAATGGAGGAAAGAAAACGCTGCAAGATTAGAGATAGAAAAAAAGTTACGAGCAAAAGAACGAGCATGGATGGAGTCTCGAGATTCAGCTTTAATGGAAGCTTTGCACAAATTAACAGAAAACAAATCATGTACCATTAAGAGTTCGTCTCCCGAGCATAGTAATGATCAAAATCATAATATCGCAGGTTGGGGAGAAAATGAGATTACACATCTAATACAACTAAGAACTAGCATGGAAACAAGATTTGAGCAAGGAGGGTGTATGGAAGAGGTTCTCTGGGAGGAAATTGCCTTATCAATGGCTTGTTTGGGTTACAACAGAAATGCGTTGATATGCAAGACTAAGTGGGATCACATAAATTTTCAATTGAGAACCAAGAAACGAAAAGAGAATACCAGATGTTCAAATTTGTATTCTCACCACAATAACATCATTCATCAAGTAGGTGAAAGAAGTGATTCACAAAATGATCCACAGAATGATGGTGGCTATAGGGCCTTAATGAATGACCCTGCGCTGATCGGGAATTATTATGGGAATAAGATCACCAAAGGAGAGAAATATTAGGCACTATTGAGGGTGTGGTAAAATAATTAATGAAAGTATGTTGGCAAGGATTAAGTTTGGCTATATGTAAGGAAATATTCAAGAAAGATCTGATAGTGTTACTTGATTATGTAAAAGAAATGTCATACTATATATATGCATGCATGGAAACATCTGACTAAAACTGATGTCAGTGATAGTTAATAATTAAATATATCCACTGTTCAGTTTGATGTTACTTGATCTTTTCATTGATTACCTGATAATACTTTGAAGAATGGTTCAAATCTTCCTCCATGATTGATCACATTTATCTTTATTGGATTTCAGATTTAATTCTTCTGATTTTACTTTGTAGAGTATCCTTGTCTGCAGATAAGAAGAATCAATTCCATCAAGTAGCATTTAGTTACTCTATAAAAATAATCACTTATATGTTAGTTCTCATGTCTTCTCTTTGGGAGTTGATTTTTCCACAAAGCATTTTTAACCATCCACTAGTTTTTACCCTCATTTTGGAGATAACCAAGTTTCGAAACTCCAAATGACGCATGACTAACCAAGTTTCGAAACTCCAAATGACGCACGACTCCAAAAACAAACGACGAAACGAACCCTTCTTCCTTCTTTGGCGCTGCTTTGCATCCCGGTGTTTCTACAATCTAACGGGGTTTTGTTAAAGATTAGGGTATTCCTTAATTTCATAAATTGGTCGTTAGTTTGACCCTATGCAGCAGCACCAGCTGAAACTCCTACAAGTATCTTTGGTATGTACCTCGGTAAAGTCTTGATACTATTAATGCTTCAAATCATTGTGGTTTTCTCATCTATGGAACCACATTCTTCGCCTCAACCTGAAATAAGAAAGACATTATTGTGCAAAATTTAGAATGAGAAACATGAACTTCATGATTGGAAAGTTTACCATTTTGCCATCGATGTTGTAATTCTCTTTGGTGACTCTCCCTAGAAAAGAAGGATCTACAAAGATTACAAAGCCAAACCCATGAGCACGACAGTCCCTCGATCCTTCGATCCTTCATAATCATTGATTTCAAAACCTCATGGTACCTACTAAAATTTTGATGAAGGCGTCCTTCATTTGTATCTATTAGCCGATAATTTAAGAGATGATTTTAAGGATGTGTAATTGCTAGTTATCATGTATAGTTGTCATGTATATATGTATCCTATGTACTTGTATAAATACATTTATTAATAAAATTATATGCATTGTGGGAAATACATCTTATATGGTATCAGCCAGGGAAACATAACCCTAGCCGTACTCACCTTCAATCCTTCTCCTTTCTCACGTCTCTCATGGCTTTCTCCTCATCAGACCTCTTTCTCAATACAATTCTTCACCTTCTCACCATCAAATTAACCTCCTCCAATTTCCTTCACTAGAAGAATCAAATTTGTCACCTCTTATCCTATCAAAACCTCATTGGACATGTCGATGGTTCTCTTCAAACACCTCCAACAACCATCAAAATTGATGGAAAAACAACACTAAATCCAACCTATGAAACCTAGTATAATGTTGATCAGATGCCCTTCTCATCATCCAATCTTCCTTATCAAAAAAGGCTATGGCAGAACCGCTAAAGAGATTTGGAAGGCTCTAGAGAGTGCTCACTCTCATGATTTCAGAGGACTTCTACAAACCTTCAAGACTCTTTTTTCCAGATTCAAAAAGGAGCTTCCTTTTTCACCGAGTTTGGCAGAAAATTCATGGAAATTTGTGATCAATTATTTGCTACTGGTAATCCCTTTGATGACTCCGATAAAGCTCACTATTTTTTATGTGGTCTTGGGGATGCATATGAATCATTCTCCATTGCTCATAGGGTTGTTACACCTTACGCATCTTTTGGTGTACTTATGTCTCAAGCAAAAAATCCCGAACTATATTTTAGCTCCTTGCATGGTCATGTTTCCACTCCAATCGCCTTCAATGTCGAGTCTCATCGGGTTTCGTCTCAACCCTCACCTCAAGGGGGCACTTCACAATGAGGACGAGGTCCCTGGAACTACTCTGGGGGGACGAGGGTGTACCAAAAGACCACCCCATTTCTATCTTTTCTAAAAGAACGAACACTATGCTTCAACGTGTCCAAATCTCTGCACTTATCAACAAGGTACCACAATTGATGCAAATCTAGCTCATGCTTTTCACATGCAATGCAACACTACTCAGTCCAAACCCAATTGGTATGTTGATTCTGGTGCATCAACCCACAAGACAAACTCACCATCACACCTTGACTCATCATCACCCTACTCTAGAAAGGATCAAGTTGTTTTCAGGAATGGTAATTATTTAAATATTTCTTATATTGGTCATTCTCTTATATTGAACAACCTTCCTCTATTGGAAGTTATCATGGTACCCCGTCTCAAAAAGAACTTACTCTCTATTAGTAAGCTAACCCATGACTCACCAGTTGATGTTCTTTTCTCTAATAACTATTTTCCATCCATAATCGCATGACTAAGGAAATAATCACAAAGGGTAGGTGTGAAGATGGACTTTATGTGCTTGAGCAAGGAAATAAGGCTTTTTTAGCCAACTTAAAGAATACAAGGACTAGTGCCTCCGTTGAAATATGGCATAGTAGATTAGGTCATGTATCATTTGACATTATTTCTTTATTGCAAAAATTAGGTTGTTTATCTCTTACTTCAGTTCTACCTAAACATGATGTTTTTTCTCCATGTCAAATGTCAAAAACCAAGCGTCTACCATTTCAAGATAATGATAAACGATCCTCTCACATACTTGACGTAATCCACTTTGATCTTTGGGGACTGGCACCATTACAGTCACGTGATGGTTTCCTATACTATGTCATTTTTTATGACCATTCACAGTTCACATGGTTTTAACCAGTAACACGAAAATCTGATTTTGAAGCAACTCCCACTAATTTTTATAAACTTTGCTTAAACTCAGTTTTCTTGCAAGGTTAAAATTCTTCAAATAGATGGTGGCACCGAGTTTCTCAATCATCAAGTAAATCAAACGCTGCTTCACAATGGCACTCACATCCAAATCTCATGTCCATATAATCCTAAAATAATTGGTAGGGTTAAACGCAAGCATTGTCACATCACTGAAATAGGATTACCCACACGCTTTAATGAACACGTTCATTCATCCTATTGGATTGATAAGTTTACCTCGGCTGTGTACAACATCAATTGTTTTCAATCTAAACTTCTTCTTAACAAAAGTCCCTTTGAAGTATTATTTGCTACTATTCCAGATTATGACATGTTTCGGGTGCTTGGATGTCAGGTGTTTCCGTATTTGCGAGATTACTCAACTCATAAACTTGCACCACATAGTGCTCCGTGCATATTTCTTGGATATAACTCTAGCTACAAAGGCTACTTGTGTTTAGATCCCACTACAAATCATATCTACACAACACAACACAACATGCTCAATGTGGCGAGCACAATTTTCCTTTTTTTGGGGAAACATCATCGTCGGATATCTCATTACTCACATATACTTCTTTTGTCATGTGCTCGGATTCCTTTACTCCACCAGATTCCACTTTAGTCCCTGCCCCTCTACCACGAACAGCCACTATTGTTCCATCGCCTCCACCAGTCGTTCTATGTTCATCAATATCCATTTGTGATATGCGCCCTTCTAATTTTGTCCACATGTTGCTCCTATGGTGACTATTCTGCATGTCACACCACAAGTTACACCACCAATCACACCTCTAACTACACCATCAGTCTCCCCTCCAACTACACCACCGGTCTCATCACCAAGTTCCCCACCCCATCTCCTACTCCAGTACCATCAACTCATCACTTGGTAACCCATGGAAAACATACATTTTTAAACCCAAGTATTGGATTGACCTTGAAACTCTTGGCACTACAAATTAATTTCATGCGCTTTTCACCTCTACAGTCCGAAAATGTTTCAAGTCCGATGCAAAACATTCACACACGGTTAATGGCGATGGAGGAAGAAATGTCTGCCTTATAGAAAAATGACACATGGGAGTTAGTTCCTCATGCTTTACACTCTAATGTTGCTGGTTCAAAATGAATTTTGCGCACTAAGTTCCAATTTGATGGATCTATTGACATATACAAGGCTCGGTTAGTAGCTCAAGGTTTTGACCAGGTGCCTAGTCTTGACTACTTTCACACGTTCAGTCCTGTTGTTAAAGTGTCTACTGTTCATATTGTTCTCTACTTATGCAAACTCAAAAACTCAAAGAATTTCAATTTTCAAAATCAACCATTAATCAACATTGTTTACAAAAAGAGTCCTCATTATTTCAAATCAAAGTTTTCCCAAGACCCAGTGACATAAAACAAGAAGTTGTGTACAATCACACCTTTGCTTTTCCAAGATCCTCAGAAGTGCCTAAATCGATAAACTAAAAGCTATAAGCCAAAGCTTAGTAAGTTCCCCCAAAGTACCAACACACACGCACACACACACACACACATATATATATATATATATATATATATATATATAATAGCATATATTGGGTCCATAGCTAAAAAGACTAGATTATCACTGAGCCCACAGTAGGAGTCTGGCATTCCAATCGGTCCCTCAGCTCATATCTAGATTGCTCCTGAACCCATAGTATGAGTCTGGCATGCCAATCGGGCCTTCAGATCGTATCTGGATTGCTCCCGGGTTTGTTGGCTACCTCACAAAGCAGTACAACCTCAACCTCAACCCAATGCAATATGTCGACATATGTAACAGATAAACATAAACACATAACCATCAAATACAGATAATCATATAGATCTACTAATCAGCAAGAATCCAACATAATTCTATCCTAACCAAGATAAATAATCTAGTGGGCTGAAATTGGTGCCTTTGACCCACGGTACAGTGAGGAAAACTCACCTCTCGGTCCGAATACAAGCTGAATAAATCGTTGATCCGAAAAATCGACTCCACTATCACCTAACCAAAACTGAGGATCTAATCTCAATTACATGAACCCACGACCATGGTACAAAAGTACATTAAGAACCAACTGCCTCATCGCCACCACTAGCACTTGCATCAACATCACCAGCCACAACATCGCTGCCACCACCCCTATCATTGCATCATCACCACCATCATTGCTTGCGCCACCTCCTCCTACCACACCAATCAGGATGTCATAAGAAACCTCACCCACATCCTCCAAAGCATAAAGTTGTCACATCTCCACCATATCCAAATTCCCCAGGCCCAAAAGAGAAGCATGGTCCATTGTGGTAAAAGAAAGTAGTGCGTCATTGAGGCTGGTAGTGTGGTTAGACCGGGAATCACTAGTATCGGGATCATGAACACCGAAGTCTATTTCTGCCTTCAATCCAGCGCGGTCAGACTCTTCACCGGCAACGAATGCAGCATGTCGGATCCGGCTAATCCCACTGGTAAACTCCGGGTGCTCAATTAGTGTTTCCATGATTCGCACAAGCCCACTTGCAAGAGCCAGTCCCGGTCATGGCGTAAAGCCTCTGCTTCTACTCAAGATTCCCCAATGAGTTTATCATGATCGCTAACATCCCACTCCAAGCTTTCATTCTAAATCATTTACCCATCATTAGCTTGAGTCAGGGAGTCCACTTTCATTTCTAGCGCAGATCGAACCTCCTAAATAACACCTTTTTCCGATGACAGCAAGGCATATCTCTGGTCAGAGTCACATGCATCTTTCTCTAGCTCAAGAACTCGACGTTTAAGTTTAGCTTTCCGAGTGGTACAACTAGCATGGGCGTCCTCCATCTCATTCAATAACGATACAGCATGAACTGGTGACCAAATAAAACATCGACTGAACAACAGCATACGACATGTTATGGGCTAGTGCAGGACTGCACATGGCATCTATATTAGTAACAACGGCGGGTGGAAAGGCATGACATGCAAACTCCATGGTGTTGGTACGAACAGACAGGGGGGAATCATTCGCAAATTCTAGGTGGAAACAAAGATATCACAATCAGGGTCATTTCTAACTGGAGTCCCCCTACTCGGAGGAGTCTGGTGAAGCAGGACCCCACCGGGGCCCCCAGGGAAGGAAATATCAGGATTGGGCTGTGGAACAATTTGGACTGGAACAACGGGCTGCTTAGTTGCCCTATGATCCCCATCAGAATGTTGAACGTCATCATCAGGTATCACAACAATGGCCTCTAACGTGGAGGATATTGAGCTCAGCAGATGAGTAAAGTTGCACCTCGATTTAACATGCCTCCTGATGTTGAAAACATTAGAGGATGTCTCCCCCATAGCCAATGATGGCTTTCCTCTTAGCTATGGCTTGCCGGACGTCAGAGATAATGTTGTATTTGCTATCCTCGACCATCTCCACATGACCAGGATCGATGACCGGAGGTGGGGCAACTGTCGTAATAGGTTGTGCAGTCAAAGACTGTTCCCCAATGGTTGCAAAAGAACCCTCCAAAGCCAACTTCACCGGAGGAGAAATCGTGGTGAGTCGATCAGCCCAACATGGCGGAGGAAGAGTTTTGAGAAGATCAGTCTCTTAATGCTCCAACTTCCCCCGATACCGCTTTTGCAGGAAGTTGTCCATAGAAAGAGGGGACTCGACACCTGCAAAAACAAAAACAAGACAAGAACTAGCAAGACGTTATCCATATCATCCTGTCGGGTCTGGCGCCCTTGTCTCGTACGGACTAGCAGAAGGCCTCAGTATAAAAGGCCTCCTCAGGTACCTTGTAAAGTAAGTCGCTATCTCCCAGTTCACTCTAAATAAATCTAACTCTATCCAATGACTTGACCGTCAGAGCATTTTCCCGGGAGCCTTCTCCCGGAGAACGACTGACGACTTCATCCAGTTGTGACCTTGTACGTTCATCGGAACAATCAGAGGCACCAGGCATAATCATCCGGTGACTAGGTTGTTGGATTAGTGTCTAAGTCCATAACTATTTTGGTATGTACTTGACCCGATGGTGCATGGTCCTTTTGGGTTGCCTTCACCAAAGCAACTTGATTGGAGAAATGAATAAAGAGAGAGAGGATAATATGATTTATTAATATGTTATTAGAATAATATATTAAAGGAGAAATCATATTTGTTTAATTAATATTGGTCAATAATTAATTGAGAATTAATTTTGTGATCAAATGTAATTAATTAAACTAGAGGGGCTTATTTGTAATTATGTGATAGTTACAAAATAAGGTAAGAATTATCTTATAAGTGTGGTGAACGAATTTAAGGTTGGAAAGCCTTAGAATTTGAGTATGATAAGGATTCAAGGATTATCTTATTGGTTGCTTAATGGATAATCAACTAGATAAGGATAATGACTGAAACCCTATCTCTACACCTATATAAACAACCCCAAGGCCATGAATTCGTGTATCCCTTCCCAAGAAGTCCCAAATACGAATTCTAACCTCCCTCCTCTCTCTATATACCTTCTCCACTTGCTTATGGTGTTTGTAAGCCATTAGAGGAGTGACACTTGTGACTCTCTGCTTTCCAAGGTCAATTCAAGGAGGAATTGGATTGTTATTGCTATATAACAATCAAGGTATGTTCTCAAACCTAATTATATGTTGATATTGATTTCCATATGCTAGAATTAGGGTTCATAGTCTTAGATTTAAAGTATGTACAATAGAGAAACCTAGATCCAAGCTTTAGGGTTTGTATGAGCACATAGGATGTCTTATGACCAAAACCCATCAGTGGTATCAGAGCCATGATTGGTTTCTATTGTATTGATGCTTGATGTAACTGAAAATCGTGTTTTGGCCTCACTGTTCGACCTGACTCGGCGAGTCACTCTTGGACTCGGCGAGTCAGCCCTACTCGGCGAGTTCCAGAGGGTGACTCGGCGAGTCGGTGCGTCAGACAGTGCTTATCTCGGGATTTCTTGCTGTTTTTGCATTGGGATAATTACCTTATCATCTTAGATTAATATTAATCCGATTATATGATATATTTGACTATAATTTTAATCTAATTGAAGATATTTATCAATTAATAAGATAATTGTTTCCTTATAAGATAATTGATTAATTATTTTGAGTAAATTGATAAATTGTTTTGCAAGAAATCATTAAATAAATCAAATATGGATAATTATGTGATTAAATGTTAATTTGAATTATTTGTTATTTGATCCTTGTTGTTGTGAAAAGTTTCATAATTGGCCCTTTAGGTTTTATAGTTTAAATTTGAACCCCAAAAGTTTTGTTGTTTTGAAATTTAAATAGTTAAAAACCCTAATGTTTTGAAAAAGGTTTCAAAACTTGCCCTCAAGTTTTGGAATTTAAATTTTAATTAAATAGTTTAATTTTGATGCATATTTAAATTCTAAACCCTAATATGTTGAAATGTTTCAAAAACTTGCCCTCAAGTTTTGGAATTTAAAAGTTGATTAAAAGTTTAATTAGGAATGTTAAATTCTAAAACTCTAGTATAGTTTTGAAAAAGTTCAAATCACACCCTTATGGTTTTATTAATTAAGGTGTATAATTAAAAGAGGTTTAATAAATCCATAAAAGTTTTGGTTTAAAATTTAATTAAAAGTATAATTGTTAAATTTAACCACCTAATATTTTAAAAGTATAAAATACACCCTATACTATATAAAAGTCTAACATTATATATATGTATGAGTAAAAGTCAGTCTTACCGTTAGTAGGCCTCATTCACGAAGCTAGTCTGTAAGGGGTGTTTAAGGAAATTGCCTATAAAATGGCGAGTGAATGGGTATCCACTCTTACCCACCGCACTCTTGACTAGTGGAGGGTCGTTAGCCGAACGGGTAGGATAGGACGAACCTTCCATTATAAGTATAATGAATTACTAAAGTAACTAAATGTTTTTCGAAATTCCCAATCTTAGTTACTTAGGCAAAAGTGAATTGATGCAATTCCATGAAATTACACTTTGTGCCCTTGCGAAGACGTTAGTGGAGCGTGTGTGGTTAACTGGCACACTAAATGGGTCTAAGCAAAGGTAGCAAAGGGTGACTCAATGTTTGTCATAGTTCGGTGGAGCGTGTGTGGTTTACCGGCACATCGAATAGGTGACTGTAACATGTGAGGGCACCATGTATTTTGCATGGTTATTCACACCCGCTTTGTGATCCTCGACATCCCAGTCACAAACAAGAGGGGCATATCGAGATTTAAACATGCCATTGAAAGTTCAATGAATATCAAAGGATCTAGGAGTTTTCATAGGTTTAAAACTTAAATTTTTTTTTTTTCGTTTTTCGTGGTGGAAATTAGTGAATCGTCATTCACTTACCTTCAAATATTCTGCAATTAGGGTTACGGCATCCCTCTCCCGAATTGTAGAATATTGTGTTGGGTCCTAGCCTTAGTATTTCATTTGGGTGATTTACTAAGGACTCAATCAATCAACTAACTTGAATTTGTTTTCTCCCGTTTTGTCGACAACTATGGTCTTCTCAAATCCCGTGGAACAAGCATTCCACATGAAGATGATATTCCATGATTCGATCGAGGAACAAGAGATCATGCTTCACTTCCTCCTCCTCCTCCAATTATTCTCCCTAACCCACAAGTTCAAAGGCTTGAAAAGTTCAAGATCACTCAAGCCCTTTTGGCAAGTAAACATAAAGAAGGAAAGTCCGTGTGTGCACACGTCCTAGGGATGAAGTCACACATTGATAAGTTGGGATCCGTTGTCTGTGAGGAAATGGCTGTTGATTGGGTTCTTCAGTCACTTCCCAACTCATATAGTGAGTTCGTAAGAGAGTACTATATGATGAACTACGACGTGACCCTTATAGATCTCACCTATATGCTTATTGCTGCTGAATCAGCAATGGTTTGGCGCAATAGAAAAGCAATGTTGATTGGTGAATCTGCCTTCGAGACCTCTATAGATATAGACAATGGCAACGAAAGACATGCAATGATCGAAAAGGTTGATCATAAGAGAAAGGCGATGTCTAAAGTAGCTCCATGTGTTGTTCCGAAAGAGTCAATTTGCTTTTATTGCCAAGAGAAGGGGCATTGGAGATAAAGTTGCCATAATTAACTAAGAGATCTAAGAGATGGGAGAGTCAAAAGTATGACTGCGCTTTAGGTAAATATCCACTATCTAACTCAATTAAGTTCCTATTCATTGATTCTTAATACATGATGTAATAAGATTGCATTTGAATGTTTTGTAGGGTCGGTGAAAAGAAGGGAAGCTTGATAAGAGAAAGCAAGATGAATCTAATCACAAGAGATGGATCTCGATCGCATGGACTTGAAGATTAGATTTTGAGCTTAGATAGTTATGATAGAGTTGTTAGAAATTTTCCTTTTGAAATACATAGTTTTCAATGGATTTTGCAAGGACAAATTTTTTTTCCGCTGCTTTTATAAATAAAATAAATTTTGTTTGACTTATTTATTTATTTGTTTATTTCCTTGCAATGAAATCGTTATGAAAATTGATGTTTGAATATGTCTACAACGAATGGATACGATTCTTGTTTATGTTATTTATGGAAATGTCAAGAATTTACCAAATAGGGAGAGTTTCTCATCACCCAAAGTTTCAATCGGACAGAAATTTGGAATCATGCAACTTGGTTGCATGATGAATGAGAAATTCATATTTGGAAAATAGACCAATTCATTGACAAAGTGTCAAGTAAAGGACTAGGAGATCAAGTACACAAAGTAGTGTGTTGATCAAGTTCACCATAAGAATAACAAAGATATTCGTCATGATTTACTAAAGGCTTAGTAAATATGATTATACTTACAAGATTAAGTGTAATTCTAAATTGATTAAAGGGTTTAGATCGATAGCAGAACGAATAACAAGAATCAAGTAGGCAGAGAGATAAAAGTTTCTCCATTCTAAGAAGAAGGGAGAGTACCTTTTATGCTTTATGATAGGTCTTAATGATTAAGAACCATATCTCAATTGATCCTCTAAGTGAGTCTTAGTACAATTGTATGTCTAAGGAGAGGAATCAAGAATTGAAGAAATGGTTAAATCAACAAGTCAATCATACTTCGTTCCAATAACAAGTCTTAAAGTTAAGATTGTGACAATGAGTGAAAAGTATTAAAGGTTTATAACATTCATCAAATGTAGGAAGTTGTGATGTCTTGAATAAGACAAAGGCCAACTAGTACCAATTTATGAAGTGTTTTGATAAAAGCTACACTAACTCTTGAATATTTGTTTGTCAAGAAATGGTTATTGACAAAAGAATCGTATATGTCAAGGAGTCAGTGGGAGTCTTAATGGTCTTGAATAGTTTCAAGAACAAATCAAATAAACCTTACCAATCATCACTAGCACACGAGTTCTCATCTTGAATGCATAAAAGGCAAAGCACCTTAATCAATGAAAGGTACATTGATAAGAAAAGGTGAGCTGCTTAACTACTTGGAAGACATGGTGGGCAGCTGTGCTACCATAAGGCAAGAAATCAAGATTAAGAAAGTTCGGTCCATATGAGTTTGAATTTGTCGTAAACTTTAGTTTTAACAAATTCACATGGATAAGAACACATACACCGCTCAAATCTAAGTGTCATAAGATTTCCTCCTTCATGAAAATGATTGTGAGGAAATGCTTTCACTAAGAAAGATTTTAAGAAGATAGTGATTGTAAAATTGCATTCTCAAATTCAATCATGGTTACGGCATCCCTTTCCATAATTTGAATTGTGAGGTTTGGCAATTAGTCTTAATTGTTTAGACACACATATGAACTATCGAAGGCAAAGGTGTATAAGTTCAAGAAGCATTGATAAAGGATTATCAAAGCACTAAGTATTAGAAACATGAACTTAAGAAATTCAATAAGTATTGTTTTTCTGAAAGTTAAGATGTTTATGAATACATGTCGAAGCTAGTGGGAGCATAAGTGTTATGTTTTATAATAATCATCATGATAGTGGGAGCATAAATGTTATGATTGTATGATGATTAAGGCAAGTATTGCAAGGTTAGCAATATTAATTATAGAAAACAAGAGTCATACTTTGCAATGTTGTAAGAGTTGAAAGGTTGTTTTGCTATAATTAAGGGAGAGAATATTATGCTTCATTTCAAATCTAAAGGATTAGGTTGAGAAATGTTAATAAATTTAGTCAAAGGTACATAGTGTGTTCTTAAAATTTCGATTATGATTACGACATCCCTCTTCACAATTCGAAGTTTGAGAACATAGCAAATAAAACATTATGCGTCGTGTCGCATACGCTTCGGGTATAGGATCGATTGCAAATGCTTTAATGTTTGACCATTCTAAAATTTTCCAAATGTCGAGCGCATTTAGAGGGAAAGGGGACTAGAATTGGTTTTGACTAAAACAATTAAACAACTATCAAAGGACAACCCAAAGTTCGACGAGGATTGGTCGCTTGTGAGTAGTTGGAAGTATAGTATTGGAAAATATGGAAATGTTTCCATATTGGATGGACCGTATCGACATCATTACGAATAGATAAGATTCTATTAAGAATGAGTTGTCATATGGAAAATATGGAAGCGTGTCCATATTGGGAATTGAATATTGAGAAATCTATGATTAGATTAGAAACTTCTATGCAAAAGGATGTTCAAAGAATGTACTTTGAGTGAGAGACATCACATCTATGGAATTGTCTTGTAACAATCTCCGATAGAAGACTTTGTAATATCATTGGCAATAGTCTTTGTGACTTTGGTGCAGTGACATTACGAAAGGATAGTTGCATAGAATGTTAGAATCTAGCATATTCTATAAGTAGCAAGAATTTGATATTCTTTAACTTATGGAAAAAGGATTTGGAGTTGAGAAATGAGAATGATTGGAAATGTGTTCAATATGATCTATTTCACAAAGTAAGAACCATATGTAAACATTGTGTGCATGCTAGGAGCATGGGACAAGTGTTGGAATTCAAGTAAGAAGTTGATTAACCGAAACGACAAATAGTGAGTAATCAATATGGTGATAAATAAAAGGCGTTTTATTTATACTCAAAGGTTTGAGGCCATATGGGATTAGTATTATTCTTGTGTTTCACTTTGCATGTTTTGACTTCCAGAATAATTGAGTTTATTAAGAATAATCGAATTATTCGAACGGGCCACAGTCATTCATATGTTGGAAGTAGATATGAATGAAGACTGTCGTGAATTAGTGTGTGGATTGTCTAAAGAGCATTAGACATAAGCAAATGTTTGCTGCAACGTTCATGAGTGCTTATGAATATGATTTGAGCATTGGATTAAACCCACGCTCACTTGGATCACTCAATGAATTGTATCACGAGTGATTAGTGAGACGATAACATCTTATATTCTTGAAACCGAGATGTGTGAGTTGTATCTTGCGAATTGGTTGCACATTGATAATATGTAAACGCACCAGTAACTTGGTGTTATAAAACATATTGTTGTGTGTGATTCGGTGCGTGAGTACAAGCAAGCATTGTATCAAAGTTTATCCGTTCCTTTTATTCAAAGTAGAATAAAAGCGATATCTTTGGGCCCCTCGATGGTTTAGTGATGACAAACGTAAATGCTCGGCCGGGCTAGGGCTAATTTGATTTGTTCAGTTAGTCAGTCGTCATAAATCGGGAATCAAGATATAGTACAAAGAGAATGATTTGAAATCATATCTCATATGATATCTAGAATGGAGGAATATATGATCCCTTATCTAAGGACACGCGTATTTGATATGATCATAGTTGACAGCGGCTTTGGAAAGCTACGATTGCAGATCGGGATCCGAAGTCATACGCAGAATAGTTATTAGACTTATCCAAGTGGGAGACTGTTGGATTAGTGTCTAAGTCCATAACTATTTTGGTATGTACTTGACCCGATGGTGCATGGTCCTTTTGGGTTGCCTTCACCAAAGCAACTTGATTGGAGAAATGAATAAAGAGAGAGAGGATAATATGATTTATTAATATGTTATTAGAATAATATATTAAAGGAGAAATCATATTTGTTTAATTAATATTGGTCAATAATTAATTGAGAATTAATTTTGTGATCAAATGTAATTAATTAAACTAGAGGGGCTTATTTGTAATTATGTGATAGTTACAAAATAAGGTAAGAATTATCTTATAAGTGTGGTGAACGAATTTAAGGTTGGAAAGCCTTAGAATTTGAGTATGATAAGGATTCAAGGATTATCTTATTGGTTGCTTAACGGATAATCAACTAGATAAGGATAATGACTGAAACCCTATCTCTACACCTATATAAACAACCCCAAGGCCATGAATTCGTGTATCCCTTCCCAAGAAGTCCCAAATACGAATTCTAACCTCCCTCCTCTCTCTATATACCTTCTCCACTTGCTTATGGTGTTTGTAAGCCATTAGAGGAGTGACACTTGTGACTCTCTGCTTTCCAAGGTCAATTCAAGGAGGAATTGGATTGTTATTGCTATATAACAATCAAGGTATGTTCTCAAACCTAATTATATGTTGATATTGATTTCCATATGCTAGAATTAGGGTTCATAGTCTTAGATTCAAAGTATGTACAATAGAGGAACCTAGATACAAGCTTTAGGGTTTGTATGAGCACATAGGATGTCTTATGACCAAAACCCATCATAGGTCACATCAAAGGTCAATGACTCAACTTGGTCAACTTAAATGAGTACGCGGGGAGTACTCAAGCTTTGACTAGAATCGGACGGTTGACCCGTACGCACGACATATTTTAGGTTACGTACGACGTATGCACCGAAACCCTTTTTCCTCAATAAGAGCTTAATGCATTAAGCTCTTATGTCCCGATTGCAGATCCAAGGCCAAAATACCACTGAGACTCATAAAGTTTCCAACTTTATGACTTTGCATGCCCATTAAGTGCTTAATACCAACAAACTTAACTTCTTAACACCTAAAGACCTTCTACATCATGCGTGGGGAAGAACTAAGCATCAAGGTCTCATTTTTATGATGCAAGATCACTCATTGGGTCTGAAAGGACGAATTAATTGGTTAAGAGCATGTTATGCTCAGGAATCACCATAGCTGGGACCAAAAATGCCCTAAATGAAGAAATGACTAGATCTATAAGATAAGATGATCAAGCTAGGAACTTTTTACCTCGAGGTTGCTAGTAAGTTGAGAATCCCATATCTAAGATTCTTCCAAGCTCCAAGGTCCTTCTACCACATTCTTCTTCTTCAAGAACACCACAAAAACACTCGAATGAGCTCAAAATTCACTCTTTTCACTTAGGGTTAGCTAGAGGGATGATTTCCAGGTGGAGGCTGATGAGGGTGAAGGTCCTAGGGAAATACAGAGGATTTTACAGTGTATGCGTTGTGTACCTTAGGAGTATGTCGGGCGTATGCATGCAAGGCCTGCTTCCTTCATGCATGAGTACGCCATGTGTACACCCCGAGTACGCACGACGTACGGACCAAAAATGCCAACCTTTTTAAAATTTAGGGTTAAATATGTACCTTCTCGGAATGGGCCTTACAATTCTCCCCCACTTGAACTAGACTTCTTCCTCAAAGTTAGATGCTACGAATAACTCAGGATAATGCTCCCGCATGTCTGCCTCTGGCTCCTAGGTCCTCCCAGAGCCTCTCGGATGTGGCCACTTAACCTTTACCAAAAGTATCTCCTTATTGCATAAGACCTTCACCTTTCTCTCCACCACCGCTATCGGCCTCTCAATATAATTCAAGTGCTCATAGGTCTGAATATCTTCCAACATAACCACTACATCTTCATCTAACATGCACTTCCGCAAGTGCAAAACATGGAAAGTGTTATGGATATGACTGATCTCACTCGGCAAATCCAACTGGTAGGCCACCCTGCCTACCTTGGCAATCACACAGAATGGACCAATATACCGGGGACCCAACTTCCCCCTCTTCCTGAAGCGTATCACACTCTTCAAGTGTGAGACCTTCAGTAGCACCATATCACCAACCTAGAACTCCAACTCTAATCGACGCCGGTCGACATAGCTCTTCTGCTGACTCTGAGTTGTCTGCAATCTCTGCCTAATCTACTGGATGAGCTCTGTGGTGTGGAGGACTACCTTAGTTTTCCCCATGACTCTATGACTGACCTCCCCCAACAAACTGGGATATGACATCCCTGACCATACAGAAGCTCGTAAGGTGGTGCACCAATGCTGGAGTGGTAGCTCTTGTTATAGGAAAACTCTACGAGAGGTAGGTAGAAATCCCAACTCCCACCAAAATCTATGACACAAGCCTGAAACATATCCTCAAGTGTTTGGATAGTCGGCTCACTCTGGCTATCAGTCTGCGGATGATAAGTCATGCTGAAATGCAGCCTCGTACCCAGTTCCTCGTGGAACTTTTTTCAGACTCGTGAAGTGAATCGAACATCTCGATCTGAGATAATGGAAACTGGAACCCCATGATGAGCAACAATCTCGCGAACATACACATCGACCAATTTATCATCTGATGAGCTCTCCCGGATGGCTAAAAAGTGGGCACTTTTGGTCAATGGATCCACGATGACCTAGATAGCATCAAAACCCTTGGTTGTCCTCGGTAGTGTGGTGATAAAGTCCATGGTGATATGTTCCCACTTCCCCATGGGAACTTCCAAAGGCTGCAGCTTTTCATGCGCCCTCTAGTGCTTCGCTTTGACCATCCTACGGGTCAATCACCTCTCAACGTACCAAGTTATATCCTTTTTCATACACGGCCACCAGTAACTTAGTCTCAAATCCTGATACATCTTGATAGCTCTAGGGTTTATCGAAAAGCGAGACTTATATGCCTCCTCCAAAACTATCTGTCTGACCCTGCCAGAAACCGTAATCCAAAACGACCACACAGGGTCAACAATCCCCGACTATCGGTGACAAAACTGTCTATCTCACCTCTGATCCTCTCCTTTTTTACAAATGGCCTTTTGTATGAGTGACTTAATGCATTAAGTCACTTATTTTGAAATAATAATGTCACACGAAAAAAGTTTGCAGGTTCGCGGGAATCTTTGGGTTCGTAAGAACTAGATATTTGGTAGGATTGGTAAGAAGTGTGTGTGTGTGTGTGTGTGTGTCTATATATATATATATATATATATATATATATATATATATATATATATATATATATATATATATATATATATATATATATATAATCCATATCAAATAAGATCTAAATATTTTGTAGGAATGGTAAGAAGTGCATCATTTTCATATTTATGGGTAAACCAATTAAATGAATCATTAGATAATACAAAAATAACATGATTAATATAAATATTCTCGAAAAAAATTGATGATTCAATTTTTATTGAATCAAGTTTTGATTCACTTTTCATTCAACTTTAGTGAATTATTGTAAAAATCAAGCATTGATGCTTTTTTTTTAAATCATATTATTTTTGTATTACCTAAATATTCATTTTGTTGATTCGTCAAAAATCATACAATTAATGCACTTCTTATCCTTTCTATTGAAAAAAAATTACTGGATCTCTCTCTCTCTCTCTCTCTCTCTATATATATATATATATATATATATATATATATATATATATATATATATATATATATATATATATATATATATATATAAGAGAGTGAAAGGGGGGGAGGGAGGAAGGAGCAGGATAGAGAATTAGATTCATATGTGGATGGACATCTATTTTGCGTACGTGTGGGCAGTGATATTATATGAGAATGACTAAGAGAATTTGTTGTTTGGTAATGTGAATACATTCAACTGCAAATAACTATTATTATTATCATGCATTTTCACTGATTAAATCGTCTATAAATATATTATGGATTTTTTTTATTCTCATTATGTCATAATGTGTTCTTGATTATCTTATTCTATAAGAATGAGAATGAGTGAAAAACGATGCGTGATTATAAAAATTAATAATAATTTGTGAGAATGTATGATAATGACAATATTTAAGTGATGTCGAACGTATTCGTATTACCAAACATTATATATTCTCTTAGTCATTCTCATAGAATAATATTATCCACACAAATCCGTACAATAGATGCCATATACATTTTAACACTAGTCTTTTATATATATATATATATATATATATATATATATATATATATATATATATATATATATATATATATATATATATATATATATCGTACATACTTATAAAGCTAGCATTTTTCCTTGAACCTCATGCATTTGAAACCCCCATAAAAGTTTAAAAACACCTCATGCATTTGAAACCTCCGATTTTAATGAATACCACTCAAAAGTCTCTTAATAATGATTCACAATTCAAAGGTTTTATAACTTATATAATATATTTAATAAACAATTAATGGATATTCTGCTATAAAAAGGTCAATCTTTTTGAGTAGACACACAAATACAAATCACATACAAAATTCACAAAGAAAACAAGTTTAAAGTTTTTTGTGTTGGTTTGAGGGCTTTGAATAATTTTTCGAGCCATGTTATTATGTTGAAGTTTTTTCATTTGTAAGTTTGTTATATACTAATTCTTTTTTGTATTTTATTGATTTAAGTATTCTTTAAAGAATATTATTGTATGTTGTGGTTGAAATTTTAATGTAAATTAGATTAGATTCATGTTATCCATCATATGTTATGGAAGGTGATATATATAATATTTAATTAACTATTGTATACATGTTTGTATGTTCATGTTGCTTCAAAACAATAATTAATTAAAAATCATGGATATCTCATATTCTCCATATAATCCATGTAAGCCCTTTTTAAAATGCAAATTGTCTGTCTTATCACTTTATATTTTAGTATATGTTTAACATTTTAATTATAATAATAAGTGCTTTTTAGAAGTTTCTTTCACTTATTAATAATAACAAGTGGTTTTAAAATTAATAAACAATAATTATAAATAATAAAATCAAATTACATGGATATGTCATATTATCCACGCAAGTCTCTTTTGAAATGCAAATTGTCTATCTTATCACTTTATTATTTAGTGTATGTTTCACATTTTAATAATAATATTAAGTGTTTTTTAAAAGTCTTCTTTAACTTATTATTAATAATAAGTGGTTTAAAATTAATGAATAACAATTTTAAATGATAATAACATCAAATTATAAATTACATTTAGCTATAAATAAATTGTATTTTAAATGAATATCATTATTGAAATTAAAAAAAATGATCGCATAAGTAAAAATTTAATTAATCAATAATAATAATTGTTAAAAATAATACTAAATAGATAATTATATTTAATTCTATTTGTTAGGTCCAGTTAGTGTTGCGTCTTGGGCTCGTTAGCTAGTCCAGTTTTGTCTCTGGTATGGGCCTGTCCATCCGTGAGTTCTTTGTAGGGTTTATTATTTATAGATGCTTGCATGCATCCTTGAACGTAAGATTTGATAGAGATTTTGATAGCGTTCTTTGTTCTAATCCTTAGTAACCCTAGAATCCTCTACAGCGGAAGTTCTTCATCGAGCTCTGCTGAGGATTAAGTTAATTGAATCATTCGACTCATTCAGATCCATTCTTGTGTTTTTTATCTTACTGTTTTTACTTTCTTGATTTGCCTGTTATAAAGATCTATTCGATCAAAGAGTTTTATAAACTCATCAATTGGTATCAGAGCAGGAGGCTGTGTAATTCATACACATCTCTTCTGTGAAAGAAGTGATTAGGGTTTATTCCGCATTAACTGATATTTATTGAGCCGTCACTCCATAATTGACGTATCTCATTATTTATTCGTTTTGCCCTAATATTACATATTACAAATCTGATCTTGCAACAGGTTAAACGATCAAGCATGGATGATTATCAATCTAATCCTATCAACATCTCAAACAGTATTGGATCAACAACAAAGATTCCAATTCTCTACACTCAAGATTACGAGGTATGGGCACATCATTTTGAAGACTATGTCATCGGATCTGAAGATAATTGGTATCTTATATGGGAAGCTGTTGTGTCTGGACCATTTGCTCATTCAGGAACATCCAGAATCATTAAAACTCAGAAAGAGTATAATGATCTGTTAAAAGATGTGAAAGACGTTGCTCAAAATGAAAAGGAGAAGTTTCAGTGCAACATCAAAGCATTGAGACTGATCCGATTCGCTCTTCAATCTGACACGTTTAGGTTGGTGAGTTCCTGCATTATCGATAAAGAAATCTGGGATCGACTGCAAGAGCTGTATTCCACAGATGAAGATTTGGAGCACTCTATTCAGACCTTGCTTTTGTCTGAGTTTGGAGAATTTAAGCAAAATTCCGATGAGTCCGTTACTCATACGTTTGATCGCTTCAATCATCTTCTTAGCAAGATGATCAAACATGATATCGAAAGGAAGCTGATTGAACAGAAGGTCACCTTTTTGAATGGCTTAAGATCCGAATGGAGAGCTGTTGTGTCTACAGTTAAAGCTCACGAGCAGTTCAAGTCATATTCACTGGCAAAACTGGTGGGAATTCTGAAATCCCAAGAAAAGATAGTAATGCAAGAGAAGAGTGTGGTCTCAAATTTGGGGTCCTTCTCCCTCCTATGTAAAAGCAAGAATGTAGTAGAAGATGAAGATCTGAACCTGGAGGACTACGATCTAACTTCAGAAGATTATGCTATGATGGTGTCCAATCCAAAAAGGTTCATCAAGAAGAGGTTTCCTACCAATAAGAACCGAAATTGGCAGGGAAGCTACAGTTCAGAAAAAGTAAGGGAGGAGCCGAAGACTGAGGAACCAAAGAAAGAGGCGAAGGTTGAAGGAGATTCTGGTGTCAGCTGCTATTACTGTGGAGGAAAGAATCATTATGCCAAAGATTGTGTTCTGAAGAAAATGGCAGAGAAAGATGAGGAGAAAGATGAAGAGGCAATCCTGATGAAAAAGCTAGAAGAGATTAAAAGGAAGAAAGCTGCTACTAATCCTTCTATGAATGCTCTTATTGTACAGGGTTCGGCAGAGGATGACGAGTTTGGTGGCGTACAGGTGTGGTCGACCGACTCAGAAGATGATGAGGTGAGAAAGCCTTCGCATGGAAAGGCGTATGTCGCAAGAGGTGGTGAAAGCAGTGGGAAGTGTCTGATGGTGACTGATGTATCTCACATAAGGGGATACAATACTGATGGTGGAAATGAGGACTCCAAGGAGCGAGAGAACTTATGCTTCACAACAAAATCTCTCAGTGTGCAGATCAATGAACTTGATGAATTGATCAAGAAGGTGTTGGATTAGTGTCTAAGTCCATAACTATTTTGGTATGTACTTGACCCGATGGTGCATGGTCCTTTTGGGTTGCCTTCACCAAAGCAACTTGATTGGAGAAATGAATAAAGAGAGAGAGAATAATATGATTTATTAATATGTTATAAGAATAATATATTAAAGGAGAAATCATATTTGTTTAATTAATATTGGTCGATAATTAATTAAGAATTAGTTTTGTGATCAAATGTAATTAATTAAACTAGAGGGGCTGATTTGTAATTATGTGATAGTTACAAAATAAGGTAAGGATTATCTTATGAGTGTGGTGGACGAATTTAAGGTTGGAAAGCCTTAGAATTCGAGTATGATAAGGATTCAAGGATTATCTTATTGGTTGCTTAATGGATAATCAACTAGATAAGGATAATGACTGAAACCCTATCTCTACACCTATATAAACACCCCTAGGGTTGTGAATTCGTGGATCCCTTCCCAAGAGGTCCTAAATACGAATTCTAACCTCCCTCCTCTCTCTTTATACCTTCTCCACTTGCTTATGGTGTTTGTAAGCCATTAGAGGAGTGACACTTGTGACTCTCAGCTTTCCAAGGTCAATTCAAGGAGGAATTAGATTGTTATTGCTATATAACAATCAAGGTATGTTCTTAAACCTATTTACATGTGAATTCTGATTTCCATATGCTAGAATTAGGGTTCAAGTCTTGGATTCAAAGTATGTACAATAGAGGAACCTAGATCCGAGCTTTAGGGTTTGTATGAGCACATAGGATGTCTTATGACCAAAACCCATCAGTGGTATCAGAGCCATGATTGGTTTCTATTGTATTGATGCTTGATGTAACTGAAAATCGTGTTTTGGCCTCACTGTTCGACCTGACTCGGCGAGTCACTCTTGGACTCGGCGAGTCAGCCCTACTCGGCGAGTTCCAGAGGGTGACTCGGCGAGTCGGTGCGTCAGATAGTGCTTATCTCGGGATTTCTTGCTGTTTTTGCATTGGGATAATTACCTTATCATGTTAGATTAATATTAATCCGATTATATGATATATTTGACTATATTTTTAATCTAATTGAAGATATTTATCAATTAATAAGATAATTGTTTCCTTATAAGATAATTGATTAATTATTTTAAGTAAATTGATAAATTGTTTTGCAAGAAATCATCAAATATGGATAATTATGTGATTAAATGTTAATTTGAATTATTTGTTATTTGATCCTTGTTGTTGTGAAAAGTTTCATATTTGACCCTTTAGGTTTTATAGTTTAAATTTGAACCCCAAAAGTTTTGTTGTTTTGAAATTTAAATAGTTGAAACCCTAATGTTTTGAAAAAGGTTTCAAAACTTGCCCTCAAGTTTTGGAATTTAAATTTTGATTAATTGTTTAATTTTGATGTATATTTAAATTCTAAAACTCTAGTATTGTTTTGAAAAAAGTTCAAATCACATCCTTATGGTTTATTAATTAATTAAGGTGTATAATTAATAGAGGTTTAATAAATCCATAAAAGTTTAGGTTTACAATTTAATTGAATTAAAAGTATAATTGTTAAATTGAACCACCTAGTATTTTAAAAGTATAAAATACGCCCTATACTATATATAACATTAAAGGTCTAACATTATATATATGTATGAGTAAAAGTCAGTCTTACCATTAGTAGGCCTCATTCACGAAGCTAGTCTATAAGGGGTGTTTAAGGAAATTGCCTATAAAATGGCGATTGAATGGGTATCCACTCTTACCCACCGCACTCTTGACTAGTGGAGGGTCGTTAGCCGAACGGGTAGGATAGGACGAAACCTTCCATTATAAGTATAATGAATTACTAAAGTAACTAAATGTTTTCATAAAATTCCCAATCTTAGTTACTTAGGCAAAAGTGAATTGATGCAATTCCATGAAATTACACTTTGTGCCCTTGCGAAGACGTTAGTGGAGCGTGTGTGGTTAACCGGCACACTAAATGGGTCTAAGCAAAGGTAGCAAAGGGTGACTCAATGTTTGTCATAGTTCGGTGGAGCGTGTGTGGTTTACCGGCACATCGAATAGGTGACTGTAACATGAGAGGGCACCATGTAGTTTGCATGGTTATTCACACCCGCTTTGTGATCCTCGGCATCCCAGTCACAAACAAGAGGGGCATATCGAGATTTAAACATGCCATTGAAAGTTCAATGAATCTCAAAGGATCTAGGAGTTTTCATAGATTTAAAACTTAAATTTCTTTTTCGTTTTTCATGGTGGAAATTAGTGAATCGTCATTCACTTACCTTCAAATATTCTGCAACTAGATTACGGCATCCCTTTTCTAGGTTGTAGCGTATTGTGTTGGGTCCTAGCCTTGGAATTTCATTTGGGTGATCTACCAAGGACTCAATCAATCAACTAACTTGAATTCGTTTTCTCCCGTTTTGTAGATGTCAAAGTTCGACAACTATAGTATTCCCAAATCCCGTGGAACAAGCATTCCACATGAAGATGATATTCCACGATTCGATCGAGGATCAAGAAATCATGCTTCACTTCCTCCTCCTCCTCCAATTATTCTCCCTAACCCACAAGATTGTAAAATTGAAAGGTTCAATATCACTCAAGCCCTTTTGGCAAGTAAACATAAAGAAGGAAAGTCGGTGTGTGCACACGTCCTAGGGATGAAGTCGCGCATTGATAGACTAAGAATGATGGGATCCGTTGTTAGTGAAGAGATGGCTGTTGATTGGGTTCTTCAGTCACTTCCCAACTCATATTGTGAGTTCGTAAGAGAGTACTATATGACGAACCTCAACGTGACCCTTATAGATCTCACCTATATGCTTATTGCTGCCGAATTAGCAATGGTTTGGCGCAATAGAAAAGCAAAGTTGATTGGTGAATCTGCCTTCAAGACCTCTATGGATATAGACAATGGCAATGAAAGACATGCAATGATCGAAAAGTTTGATCATAAGAGAAAGGCGATGTCTGAAGTAGTTCCATGTGTTGTTCCAAAAGAGTCAATTTGCTTTTATTTGCTAAGAGAAGGGGCATTGGAGACGAAGTTGCCCTAATTACCTAAGAGATCTAAGAGATGGGAGAGTCAAAAGTATGACTGTGCTTTAGGTAAATATCCACTATCTAACTCAATTAAGTTCCTATTCATTGATTCTTAATACATGATGTAATAAGATTGCATTTGAATGTTTTGTAGGGTCGGTGAAAAGAAAGGAAGCTTGATAAGAGAAAGCAAGATGAATCTAATCACAAGAGATGGATCTCGATCGCATGGACTTGAAGATTAGACTTTGAGCTTAGAAAGTTATGATAGAGTTGTTAGAAATTTTCTTTTGTACATAGTTTTCAATGGATTTTTGCATTGTAAGGACAAATTTTTCCGCTGTTTTTATAAATAAAATAAATTTTGTTTGACTTACTTATTTATTTGTTTATTTCCTTGCAATGAAATCGTTATGAAAAAATTAGTGTTTGCATATTTCTACAACAAATGGATATGATTCTTATTTATGTTATTTATGGAAATGTCAAGAATTTACCAAATAGGGAGAGTTTCTCATCGCCCAAAGTTTCAATCGGACAGAAATTTGGAATCATGCAACTTGGTTGCATGATGAATGAGAAATTCATATTTGGAAATTAGACCAATTCGTTGACAAAGTGTCAAGTGAAGGACTAGGAGATCAAGTACACAAAGTAGTGTGTTGATCAAGTTCACCATAAGAATAACAAAGATATTCGTCATGATTTACTAAAGGCTTAGTAAATATGATTATACTTACAAGATTAAGTGTAATTCTAAATTGATTAAAGGGTTTAGATCAATAGTAGAACGAATAAGAAGAATCAAGTAGGCAGAAAGATAAAAGTTTTTCCATTCTAAGAAGAAGGGAGAGTAGCTTTTATGCTTTATGATAGGTCTTAATGATTAAGAACCATATCTCAATTGATCTTCTAAGTGAGTCTTAGTACAATTGTATGTCTAAGAAGAGGAATCAAGAATTGAAGAAATGGTTAAATCAATAAGTCAATCATACTTCGTTCCAATAACAAGTCTTAAGGTTAAGATTGTGACATTGAGTGAAAGGTATTAAGAAGGTTTATAACCTTCATTAAATGTGGTAAGTTGTGATAAGACAAAGACCAACTAGGACCAATTTGTGAAGAGTTTTGATAAAAGCTACACTAACTCTTGAATATTTTTTTTGTCAAGAAATGTTTTGACAAGAGAATCTTATATGTCAAGGAGTCAGTGGGAGTCTTAATGGTCTTGAAAGGTTTCAAGAACAAATCAAATAAACCTTATCGATCATCACTAGCACACGAGTTGAGGTTTACAACCTGTCGTGTTGACATTATCTTGATTATGTGCCAATCCAATCAAGTTAATTATGCATGAGAGTTCTATGAGTTCTCATTTTTGAACGCATAAAAGGCAAAGCACCTTAATCAATGAAAGGTACATTGATAGGAAAGGGTGAGCTGCTTAACTACTTGGAAGACATGGTGGGCAGCTGTGCTACCATAAAGGCAAGAAATCGAGACCAAGAAAGTTCGATCCATAAGAGTTTGAATTTGTCGTAAACCTTGGTTTTGACAAATTCACATGGATAGGAACACATACACCGCTCAAATCTAAGTGTCATAAGATTTCCTCCTTCATGAAAATGATTGTGAGGAAATGCTTTCACTAAGAAAGATTTAAGAAGATAGTGATTGTAAAATTGCATTCTCAAATTCAATCATGGTTACGGCATCCCTTTCCATAATTTGAATTGTGAGGTTTGGCAATTAGTCTTAATTGTTTAGACACACATGTGAACTATCGAAGGCAAAGATGTATAAGTTCAAGAAGCATTGATAAAGGATTATCAAAGCACTAAGTATTAGAAACATGAACTTAAGAAATTCAATAAGTATTGTTTTCTGAAAGTTAAGATGTTTATGAATACATGTCGAAGCTAGTGGGAGCATAAGTGTTATGTTTTATAATAATCATCATGATAGTGGGAGCATAAATGTTATGATTGTATGATTATTAAGGAAAGTATTGCAAGGTTAGCAATATTAATTATAGAAAACAAGAGTCATACTTTGCAAAGTTGTAAGAGTTGAAAGGTTGTTTTACTATAATTAAGGGAGAGAATATTATGCTTCATTTCAAATCTAAAGGATTAGGTTGAGAAATGTTAATAAATTTAGTCAAAGATATATAGTGTGTTCTTAAAATTTCGATTATGATTACGGCATCCCTTTTCACAATTCGAATTTTGAGAACATAGCAAATAACATTATGCGTCGTGTCCCATACGCTTCGGCTATAGGATCGATTGCAAATGCTTAATGTTTGACCATTCTAAAATTTTCCAAATGTCGAGCACATTTAGAGGGAAAAAGGACAAGAATCGGTTTAGACTAAAATAATTAAACAACTATCAAAGGACAATCCAAGTTCGACGAGGATTGGTCGCTTGTGAGTAGTTGGAAGTATAGTATTGGAAAATATGGAAATGTTTCCATATTGGATGGACCATATCGACATCATAGATAAGATTCTATTAAGAATGAGTTGTCATATGGAACATATGGAAGTGTATCCATATTGGGAATTGAATATTGAGAAATCTATGATTAGATTAGAGACTTCTATGCAAAAGGATGTTCAAAGAATGTACTTTGAGAGAGAGACATCACGTCTATGGAATTGTCTTGTAACAATCTCCGATAGAAGACTTTGTAATATCATTGGCAATAGTCTTTGTGACTTTGGTGCAGTGACATTACGAAAGGATAGTTGCAAAGAATGTTAGAATCTAGCATATTCTATAAGTAGCAAGAATTTGATATTCTTTGACTTATGAAAAACGGATTTGGAGTTGTGATTTGGAGGATTGGAAATGTGTTCAATGTGATCTATTTCACAAAGTAAGAACCATAGGTAAACATTGTGTGCATGCTAGGAGCATGAGACAAGTGTTGGAATTCAAGTAAGAAGTTGATTACCCGAAACGACAAATAATGAGTAATCAATATGGTGATAAATAAAAGGTGTTTTATTTATACTCAAAGGTTTGAGGCCATATGGGATTAGTATTATTCTTGTGTTTCACTTTGCATGTTTTGACTTCCAGAATAATTGAATTTATTAAGAATAATCGAATTATTCAAACGGGCCACAGTCGTTCATATGTTGGAAGTAGGTATGAATGAAGACTGTCGTGAATTGGTGTGTGGATTGTCTAAAAGAGTATTAGACATAAGCAAATGTTTGCTGCAACGTTCATGAGTGCTTATGAATGTGATTTGAGCATTGGATTAAACCCACGCTCACTTGGATCACTCCATGAATTGTATCACGAGTGATTGGTGAGACGATAACATCTTATATTCTTGAAACCGAGATGTGTGAGTTGTATCTTGCGAATCGGTTGCACATTGATAATATGTAAACGCACCAGTAACTTGGTGTTATAAAACATATTGTTGTGTGTAATTTGGTGCGTGAGTGCAAGCGAGCATTGTATCAAAGTTTATCCGTTCCTTTTATTCAAAGTAGGATAAAAGCGATATCTTTGGGCCCCTCGATGGTTTAGTGATGACAAACGTAAATGCTCGGCCGGGCTAGGGCTAGTTTGATTTGTTCAATTAGTCAGTCGTCATAAATCAGAAATCGAGAAGTAGTACAAAGAGAATGATTAGAAATCATATCTCATATGATATCTAGAATGGAGGAATATTTGATCCCTTATCTAAGGACACGCGTATTTGATATGATCAGAGTTGACAGCGGCTTTGGAAAGCTACGATTGCAGATCGGGATCCGAAGTCATACGCAGAATAGTTATTAGACTTATCCAAGTGGGAGACTGTTGGATTAGTGTCTAAGTCCATAACTATTTTGGTATGTACTTGACCCGATGGTGCATGGTCCTTTTGGGTTGCCTTCACCAAAGCAACTTGATTGGAGAAATGAATAAAGAGAGAGAGAATAATATGATTTATTAATATGTTATAAGAATAATATATTAAAGGAGAAATCATATTTGTTTAATTAATATTGGTCGATAATTAATTAAGAATTAGTTTTGTGATCAAATGTAATTAATTAAACTAGAGGGGCTGATTTGTAATTATGTGATAGTTACAAAATAAGGTAAGGATTATCTTATGAGTGTGGTGGACGAATTTAAGGTTGGAAAGCCTTAGAATTCGAGTATGATAAGGATTCAAGGATTATCTTATTGGTTGCTTAATGGATAATCAACTAGATAAGGATAATGACTGAAACCCTATCTCTACACCTATATAAACACCCCTAGGGTTGTGAATTCGTGGATCCCTTCCCAAGAGGTCCTAAATACGAATTCTAACCTCCCTCCTCTCTCTTTATACCTTCTCCACTTGCTTATGGTGTTTGTAAGCCATTAGAGGAGTGACACTTGTGACTCTCAGCTTTCCAAGGTCAATTCAAGGAGGAATTAGATTGTTATTGCTATATAACAATCAAGGTATGTTCTTAAACCTATTTACATGTGAATTCTGATTTCCATATGCTAGAATTAGGGTTCAAGTCTTGGATTCAAAGTATGTACAATAGAGGAACCTAGATCCGAGCTTTAGGGTTTGTATGAGCACATAGGATGTCTTATGACCAAAACCCATCAGAAGGTACAATCTCTTTTTATTTCATTCAAAATTCCACATAAATCATATGAAAAGGAATTAAATAACTTAAATTCAAGAATCTCAAATTTGGATAGTTGTTTAACTCAAACACGGGTCACCAATTATAACCTAACTGACCAAATAAGCAGGGTGTCATCCAAGAGTGGGAAGCGAAGGATGTGGATTGAGCAAAAGGAGTCGGAGCTGATTAAGTCTAAGGATGAAAACATTTATTTGCAAAGAGACAATTTGAAACTTTTAAAACAAAGGAATGTTTTTTGTTTGATTGCTAAAAGACTTTATGCTAACATTACTCAACTCCATCTGAATTGTGAAATAGGACAGAAGATACATCGCATGATTTTACCCTTCCTTGAGTTTAAGGAAGATGAAATCGATGCTGAAGCGTACAACTGTGAAAGTGTTGTATCTTCCGATGATGTGAATCCTACTTATATGTATGGTCTGGACAAAATTGAATCTTTTATAAAGTCCAAAGACCATAAGGACATGCTCAAAAATCTTTTGGATGAAAATGATAAGTTGAAACTCAGGACCGAAATCATACAAAAATTCGACTCATTGAGTGCCAATTTAAGTTCAGAAAATAAAATTGATGTTGAAAACGCATCTGAACTTAATGAGGACAATGATATGAGTGAAATTTCTGTAGAGGATGAAGTCGATTGTTCTGAGTTTGTCAAGAGCGAACCCGAAAACCACAAAAATCTAATTTCTGAAAATTCTGTGGAATTCGCTCGTTTGTCCCAAAATAAGTCCCCGATTCTTGAAGAAAAGGCGGTTGTGTACCAAAAGGTGAGAACAACACCAAATCAAGTGTATAAGGTCATAGGAGTAACCGAGCATCAAACAGCCGAACTCACTGCCATAGTGAACGAAGATAACACAGATGGTTGTGATGAGTTTTTCTGGTCTGCTACTATAGATAATGCTGACGAAACAGTTGGTCTGTCAGAGCGAACGTCCTGGAAAACTAAAGGAAGATATGTACCAGAGCCGTTGAATAAGCCTGACAACTTTGACGTGCCAAGCACTAGTGGCACAAAAGAAATACATGTAGAAGAAGTCACTTCCACAAGCGAAACCTCATCTGTGAAAAGCGAACCGGCTGACAAGAAGCTGAAACAGAAGGCTAACATCCACAGACAGCCGAAACAAGTGAAAAATCAAAAGCAGCAGAGGAATCTGAGATACAAAAAGAATCTCTCAGAGCGAAAGCAGTTTTGGCAATCTCAAAACGCCCATTTCTCCTATCATGATAAAAATTCAAAGCCAAAGAAAAAGGTTTTCATGCCGCATGAGGAACAGAACCGAAAGGATAGGTTCGGTCCTGAAAGCTACAGCAACCGAAAGGACAGGTTCGGTTCAGAGAGCAACAGCAACCGAAAGGATAGGTTCGGTCCTGAAAGCAACAGCTACCGAAGATCCAGGTTCGGTCCCTCTGATGACCATAAACAAAAGGGTCACTTAGAACCTCAAGTCAGGAAAAACTCCCAGTCTAAATTCTCTCATTCTGATTCCTCTCATTCTCAATCCTTTTCTAAACCCTATTTTGTTCCTGCACGAAATTCAAAATCATCAACGAATTTGAAAGGAAAATCGAAGATTTCCTCTGTCAAGGATGACCGAAAGCAGTCTAATGCCCAAACACCAAAACCTGAAACCAAAACGACTGTAGCTAATCCTAACAAAATCAAAGTATTCACTATTAAGAGGAAAGATGAAACAACATTAATAAAAAGAACATATCTTGTTGATGTTTCTCTTACAGTTCCTATTCCTGTGAAAGGCTCACGTGGACCCAAGAAACTTTGGGTTCCTAAATCTGCTTAATTTTTGCAGGTTATTAGTGACGAGCAGTTCGACGAAAAATGGTACATTGATAGTGGCTGCTCACGTCACATGACAGGAAGGAAGGAAGAGCTAAGGGAGTTTCGATCTCTTCAGAATGGTGGGAATGTCAAGTTCGGTAACAACTCTTATGGAACGATAAAGGGTTATGGGATGATAACCAATGGAGACTTCACAATAAGAAAGGTGGCGTACGTTGAAGGGCTACAGCATAATCTCATCAGTGTGTCTCAACTGGTAGGAGGTACCGGTCTCAAAGTCTCATTTGACGATGAAGGTTTAGAGATTATTGAGAAGAAATCCAACAAAGTCATTCTTAAATCAGACCGAAAAGGCAAAATGTTTCCTCTCAATCTCAAACCAATCAAAGGAAACCCAGCTATATGTCTTTTGTCCAAAGATCATTCTGACGAAAGCTGGTTGTGGCACCGAAGGCTCTCACATCTCAACTTCAAAGACATCAACAAGCTTGTTACAGGAGGTCATGTTCGGGGTCTCCCATTGCTCAAGTTTGATCGAGAACATTTGTGCGCTGCATGTAAAATGGGGAAACAAAGTCGTCAAAGTCACCCATCCATTATAAACACAAAAGTTGTTGAACCACTTGAGTTGCTTCACATTGACTTGTGTGGTCCATCATCAATCGAAAGCATTGGCGGTAGCAAGTATATTCTTGTTATTGTTGATGATTTCTCACGTTTTACATGGGTGTTATTTCTGAAGCACAAATCTGAGGCTACTCTTAAGCTAAAGATGTTTATTAAGCAGGTTGAAGTGCAACTGAGAAAAGTCGTTCGCAACATCAGGAGCGACAATGGACTGGAGTTCAAGAACAAAGAATTTGAAGACTTTTTGGCAGAAAAAGGAACCAGTCACAACTTCTCAACCCCCTACACGCCTCAACAGAACGGAATTGTCGAAAGACGAAACCGATCCTTGTGTGAGGCGGCCCGAATTATGCTAAGTTTCGTTTCTCTTCCTTTATATTTCTGGGCTGATGCTATTGCTGCAGCATGTTTTACGCAGAACAGGTCTTATCTCAACAAACGCTTCTCTCTTACTCCTTATGAGATCATCAATAACAAGAAGCCGAATGTAAAATTCTTCCATGTGTTCGGTTCACGATGTTTCATCTTCAACTCCAAAGAACATCGTAACAAGTTTGACGTTAAAGCTGATGAAGGAATTTTTCTGGGATATTCTCTTACTTCAAAAGCTTATCGAGTCTTAAATAAGCGTTCTAGGAAGATCGAAGAAAATATTATGTGACTTTCGATGATAACTGCGTCAAGAAGCTAAAGGCTACTGAAGAAACAATTGGAGAGATTTTCTCTCAAACAGGTCAAGTCACAGCCACGATTGCTAATTTGTTCGATCAGTTTGTGGAATTATTCGATGAACCTGAAAAAGCTACTCTCTCGGAAGCTAAGGCAGCAGACAACAAAGTCGATCATCAGAAGCAAATTGTCAAAGATGCAGCCAAACGAATGGGTGAAGGAGAACAAGTTCCAAACGAATCTCCTCAGCAAGGCACTTCAGTTAAGGGGAAGAATCTACCTTCTACAAATCAACCGACCTCACAATTTCAGGGGGAGAATTCTATTCCCGTAGCACTTGAAAGCTCTGCTACACCCGAAAGTCCTATAGCACCCGAAAGCTCTGCTACACCCGAAAGACCTGTAGCACCCGAAAGCTCAACTACACCCGAAAGTCCTGTAGCACCAGAAAGTCCAGCTACACCTGAAAGCTCATCAGTCGAGGGGGAGAATTCCGATATGTTCTATGATGACGATAGTCAATCTGAATTGGAAGAAATGGCCAACGCCGAATTGGATCCATCTTATGATCCAAATTACCCTCCTCTTGTTAAATGGACCAGAGATCATCATGTATCTCAAATAGTGGGTAATGTCTCTGAAAAGGTCCTGACCCGATCTCAACTGAAGGCAAAGCAAACATCTCTATTCTCCAAAGTAGAGTTTTGCATGTATAATTCTTTCGTATCAAAAGTTGAACCGAAGACAGTAAATACTGCTCTTGATCATTCTGACTGGGTTCAAGCTATGCAAGATGAACTCAACGAGCTCGAAAGAAACAAGGTATGGCGCCTTATTCCAACTCCTAAAGATGCCTCAGTTGTTGGATGTAAAATGCGCCTTTCTGAATGGAGAACTTGAAGAAATGGTTTACGTGGAGCAACCTCCGGGTTTTGTGAATGAAAAGCATCCTGATCACTGTTATATTCTAGACAAGGCATTTTACGGTCTGAAACAAGCGCCTAGGGCATGGTATGAAACGCTAACTAAGTTCTTAAAGATGTCAAAATTCAAACAAGGTTCGGTTGACCCAACCTTCTTTCGTAAGAAGGAAGGTAACCACCTTATGATTGTTCAAATCTATGTCGATGATATCATCTTTGGCTCAACGAATCCTAGCTTAACAGCTGAATTCAGAAAGCTGATGGAGACTAAATTTGAAATGAGCTCAATGGGTCCGATTAACTTTTTCCTTGGTTTAAATATTAGACAGGGACCCGAAGTCATCTTTATCAACCAGGAAGCATACACCAAGACTCTTCTTGCTAAATTCGGCATGATGGGAGACTCAAAGGTCAAAGTCCCAATGGCATTCGGCACCAAGCTCACACCGTCCTTGGAAAAACCGGCAGTCGATATTACGTTATATCGCCAGATGATTGGTTCTTTAATGTACCTCACTGCTAGCAGGCCTGATATAATGTTTTCTGTGTGTTATTGTGCTAGGTTTCAGGTGAATCCTCGTGAACCACATATGCTTGCAGTGAAAAACATACTCCGGTATCTAAAAAGAACCACCTCCCTCGGTCTATGGTATCCATCAAACTTAAGCTTCTTCGTTCAAGCCTACTCAGATGCAGACCTTGGAGGTTGTGGTTTAGACAGGAAAAGCACCACTGGAGGCTGCCAATTCCTAGACGGGAAGTTGGTTAGTTGGCAATCAAAGAAACAGACATGTGTTTCTCTGTCTACAGCCGAAGCAGAGTACATCGCAGCTGCCTCCTGTACATCTCAAGTGATTTGGATCCAAAGCCAGCTCCGTGATTATGGACTCAATATGAAAAAGATCCTACTATATTGTGATTCAGAAAGTGCAATTAGGATCTGTCATAACCCAGTGCAACATTCCAAGACAAAGCATATAGCACTGAGGTACCACTTTATAAAGGATCATGTGGAAGATGGGAACGTCGAAATTCACTTTGTTCGTACCACTGATCAACTGGCTGACATTTTCACCAAAGCTCTTCCTGAAGCAACTTTCAATAAAATTCTACAAGGGCTAGGAATGATGGAATCAGAGTCAGTACCAAAAACTACTTCTCAAAATTAAAAGTCGGAAGCGAAATGAACCGAACGTTCGGGTTCGGTTCACATGTGTGCCGAAATGAACCGAACGCTCGGGTTCGGTCCTATTCTCTTATCTTCGCTTATCACTCAAAGGTAGTCTCTGTGGTTGCAAACTTTTCAAATTTCATCTCTCTCATTTTCAAAGTTTTTTTATTTTTTTTCAAAGTTTTTTTCTCAAAGTTCTTTTTTTTCAAATTTTTTTTGCAACCGAAATAGACCGAACGCTCGGGTTCGGTTCCAAATTTTTTTGTGTCTCAATTTTTTTTTTGTGTGTCTTTTTTATTTTATTTTCTCATTCTTTAAATCAAAAATTCCAAAAACAATTTTTATTTTTTTTGTGTTTGTTTATCTTTTTGTGGATATTTGTGGGCAAATTCTTTCATTAGTTAAGTGTCCCTAGAAGCATGCTGCTGTATGTGTCCAAAGCCTCATCCGATTCTGAATAATAGCCTTACTGACTTGGTATATATAAATCTTGTCTTCCCAATTAGGCTTTTATATTTATTCTAATCATGAGCTACCTTACTCTCTTCTCACACGAGATAAGAGTTTTCTGCTCGGTCCTTATTTAAATAGCAGAGGTACTTTGGTTTCTTTATACTATCTACACTACTTTTCTCCATCTCATTCGCTTCATAAACGTAACCATTGAGACTCTCAGAAATTACCACTGAGGTTTATGGTTACACCATTTATGTGTTCATGATCTTAGCTTCGTGCCACTACGTGCTAAGTGAAACACAAAATTCACTACCTTTTATGCTTTGACGGTGAACAATTAACTTTGATCTAGCTTTCACTAAAGAATTGATGAATTCAGCCTTAAGACTGTACCTTGAAATCTCTAAATTTTATTTTTGTGTGATTCCTATGAAATTGTTAAATCCCATAACATTTCTTCCCATGAAATCCAGTTTTAATTTTTTTTTTGAGATTTCACCTATAAATATTTTCACGATGCTATTTAAATCCTTTTCAAACCTACTTGTTCAATAGACTACATTGGTCTCACAAGTACTTCGTTCGATTTCTGTCTTATGTCAAGATCAGGAATTCTGAACTTAAGCAAAAGCCACCAAAATTAGCCTGATTAAAAGAAGCCTTTCAATACTTCTCAATAAGTGTCTGATCGTTATTCAACGGGAAACCACACAAACACTTTAAGGTCTCTCTTGACTTTGAAGGAAGTGATGCGTGCCCGGGATCCATTGTTTCGTGTCTTTACTGACATCACAAATTCCCTCATATGTGTTGCTTTATTTCTTTTTCTTTTACACACTAAGCACGAAAATCTTTTTGATTTTCCAAAATTCTGGTTTCATTAGTTACAAGCATTTTTTTTTTATGGAATTTGAAGTTATAAAAGAGTTGTGGCTCATATTGTTACACGTGGTCAGTTTGCTTTAAGATGACGTTCACTCTAAAGGGATAAGATGCTGCCTCAGGCGGGAGTCCAATCGCTTTGATTTTCAAACGGCGCTTGAAGGACAGGCGTGCGAAGTGGAACCGTTTCGTTTACAAACGGCGCCTGATGGGAAGGCATGTGAATCGGGACAGTTTTTTCTCTCTCTTGCGTAATCATCGGGGCTACCAACTGTCACGCATCAATCACCTCCGAAAAACCCTTCGTATTTCCCTCGAAGATTTGGGAACAGATTCTTCTCTCTCCTCTCGCCACAGTATAAAAGGTAACTTCGACAATTATTTACCTTTTTACTGCACCCAAACTTCAGAGAGCAAGAAAAGCTTTAAGTATTCTACTGTTCATCATCTCTCCGAACTTCTTCACTTCAATGGCGGATTCATCATCTGTTCATGCCACTTCCCACATCGTGCCGATTCGTCCCCAACAGATTCTGATCATCGATCTTACTCCCCATGTTTACGATGCCTTCATGTTCCCGATCATCGAATGCCTCAAATACTCGCCGCTTGCTCCCGCTCTCACCAAAGCTGAAGCTGTTCCTATGGAGTGTTTATCCTAAATATTCTCCACTGCTCATTACGATAAGTCTGTTAATAGGATCTTCTTCAACATTCTTGATCACAAGGCATCAATCTCCAACCAGCGATTCTACTCACTTTTAGGGTTTAAACCCCATTCATCTAGGGTTAACCCTGAATCCATTCCAGTGGGTCACTTGTTTTCTATGTTCTATAATATGGGATACACTGAGGTGCTGACGACGGTCACCAAGTTCAAGGAATCATGCCTGCCTCCTCAGTGGAATGGGTTATTTACTGTGCTATTCAAGGGGTTATCCGAACGCAGTGTCGGTTCAGACGAAGTGAGTCGTCTGTTCATCACGATTCTTTATGGGGTATACAACGGTATCAACCTGGACTATGGGTCGATCTTATGGCAGCAACTGATTCAGAGTCTGGCCTCTACATCTCGACATTCTGAGATCTCCTATGCTCGCTTCTGGACTCTAATCACAAAATGGGTGATGGACAAGTATCACGTCCCCATTGTTGCTGATTCTCCACTCTCTTCGATTGGTACTTTCCATACCACAAAGATAATAGTCTCCGATGCATCCAAATTTCAGTTCATTGGCTCCATCCCTGAGTCGATGTTTGGAGAAGTTCCTGCCGACAGCCGTATCATCCAAACTTACAAGGAGTTTCGTCGCTCTGGTCCTAGAGAGCTCACTCCCAAGAAATGTAAAACTACCAAGGCAGCTCAATCTCCTCCACTGAAGAACAGAAAAAACCCAACCCATGCGAAAGTTGATACTAGCTTCCTCCTCAAGCGAATCTGAGGAAGAAAATTCAGACTCTGACGAGTCCCCTCGTGGTAACACTCCACCACGATCGCCTACCCCAGAAGTACATTTTTCCAATTCACCTGTCTCTTCTCCACCAATCACCATTCCCCCCATAACCTCCACCACTCAAATACCACCTACCTCTATCCCAGTACCTCCTCTAATTTTCACTGAAGCTACCACAACAACCGCTGAAGTAAGAACCAACGTATCTGATACGGGGGCTCCTACTAAATCACCCGAACCCACTTTCACTACCGAACCTACATCACAACCCGAACCTACTTCCACAACCGAGCCTCCACCCTCATCTCCTGCTCAGTCCGCAAAGAATGAAGACCCTTTTCTTGGTGGGAGGACATGACATTTGATTCGGTCTACTACAGTCCGTATCAGGTGCAAAGTGACGATGATGATGATGCTCCCGTCACCAAGAAGCATCTCAAGGAGCTTCACGAGAAGATTGATTCGCTCATTGCTTCCTCCTCTTCTTCATCACAGTCTACCATTTCTGAAGCTGCTATTCAGAAGATTGTTGGTGCTTTCACTAAAGCTCATGAAGTCTCCCTCAGCTCAGCTACTGCCGCTATTGATGCCTCCACCAAATCTTGTGCTGCTGCGACCGAAAAAGCCGAAAAACTATTTACTGATGCTTCCTCTCTTTTGCAGTCTTTACAGGAAACTGTCGAAGCCACCCAAACGAAGCTTGACCCCATTGTCAACAAGCTGGCTACCTCAGTTGCCTCAGAACTGAAGTCCTTCGCCACTCTTCGTCAAACTCTCACTGACGACAACTCTGTGTTTAAGGCGACCATTGAGGAGCGCCTCACCAAGCTTCAAGAAGATCTAGCTGCCGAGAACTCTCTCATGGACGCTCTTGCTAGAAAGACCACTGCTCTTAAGGTCAAGAATCTTCAACTCTCCAATTCTCAAAAGGAGATTGAATCTCTTCGATCTGAACGAGAGATTGTGTCTTCATGTGTTTCGGATGTCCACGCCGCTCTTTCAAACATCCTCGAAGCACACGATCCTATACTGAATTACTTAGTCAGGCGTGATCTCGCCGAAAAGCTTGCTCCTGCCCTTTCTCTCTTGAGCAAAATTAAAGGGCTCCTTGAGTTCGTGTCCATTCCGAAACAAGGGGGAGAGAATGTATCTCAACCACCTCCCACTTCTACAGAAACAAAAACAACCGAACCTCCTTCAACAGGCAAAGCCTCAGGTTCGAGTGTCAAAGACAAGGGGAAGAAAATTGTTGAAGAGAGTGATGACGAGAAAGAGACCATTGCAGATCTTTTAAAGAAGCAAGGTTGAGATAAGGATGCCGATATGAGCGTTCGGGTTGCTAGAGAGGCTGAGGAAGCTGAAAGAAAGATGAAAGAGGCTCACGACCTTCTTGAGAGTAGGAAAACCCTTTTCCCTCCGTGAACTCTTGAGAAGTTGCTGAAAGAAGCGATTGAAACCCCAAGCATCTTGTGGCTCGAACCGGTGATCTCACTGGATCGTATCAATTCTGTCGATTCTCAGTTCGACATGCCACTGACCGGAAAGGCCTTCATCTTCCATGCCTTTGACAACATTGCTGAGTTCCCTCATCCTCATCCAAAGGTTGACAGGGATTTGGTCGAGTTCTATCTGAGGGCTGCCCAACCACAGTATCAAACTTGGAGCGCTCAGAAGATAATCAATGTTCGGGTCCTCAAGTCGTATCGGGAAGGGAACTTCACTAACGTTCGGTTTAAGGTGCTGAGAGGTTCTGCCAAGACTGAACATGCCATTTCGCTTGCTGATCTTCCCAACTTGAATCCACACGATTGGATAATTTTGCACAACATCCTTCTCACAAATGAAGCGGAGTATGGTCCGATAATTGACCACTTCAAGAGGATGCTTGTCTGCTACATAATGGAAGTTGCCAAGATGGATCAGGAGATCGCTAGTGTCTTCAAGAAAAAGCCTACTATCTCACCTGTTGGCTCTGCTAGTGACCTAAACATGATGCAGATGGGGAAGATAGACCCAAAGAGAAATTCTATTATGTTTACCAAAAACGAAGGCCAAAAATGTCTGTTCGCTTTGGCAGACAAACATCTCTACACCACTGCATGCCTGGAACATGTTTTGGGTATCATTCATCGTTGCAAGCAAAACTCAGTAGACGACAAGAAGTACTTCGATGATATGATTCAGTGGTACATTCGCTTCAGACAGACAATCCTCGCTCTCATCCCTCGTCTGTTTGATACCACTAAGAAGGTTCCGGCAGCTAAACCCAGCAAGAAGAAGTGATAGTCTCGCTCCAAATGACGCAAAGGGGGAGATTGTTAGGTCCAGTTAGTGTTGCGTCTTGGGCTCGTTAGCTAGTCCAGTTTTGTCTCCGGTATGGGCATGTCCATCCGTGAGTTCTTTGTAGGGTTTATTATTTATAGATGCTTGCATGCATCCTTAAACGTAAGATTTGATAGAGATTTTGATAGCGTTCTTTGTTCTAATCCTTAGTAACCCTAGAATTAATCCTCTACAGCGGAAGTTCTTCATCGAGCTCTGATGAGGATTAAGTTAATTGAATCATTCAACTCATTCAGATCCATTCTTGTGTTTTTTATCTTACTATTTTTACTTTCTTGATTTGCATGTTATAAAGATCTAATCGATCAAAGAGTTTTATAAACTCATCACTATTAATTAGGAATGTGGATTGATGTCAATCAATATTATTGTTCAAAATAATTAAGATTATATATATATATATATATATATATATATATATATATATATATATATATATATATATATATATATATATATATATATATATAAATTAGTGTAAAAATATTATCTCAAAGTTAATGTCAATAACATAACCATTTTAAACATATATTTTTCAATATTTTAACAATATATTTTTAATCTTCTTTGCGCAACGCGCGAGAACTCGTCTAGTATATATATATATATATATATATATATATATATATATATATATATATATGTGTGTGTGTGTGTGTGTGTGTGTGTCTATATATATATATATATATATATATATATATATATATATATATATATATATATATATATATATATATATATATATACTATTCAATTTATTGATTCTCCTTTTCAAATTTTAAATTTTAAATTTCCCTCTAATTACATTATATTAATAACATTAGAATAAAAATTAAAATAAAATTAATATAAATTATAAAGTGATATAATTTTATATATTTATTTAAATCAATGATTATAGTTTTATATAACTAAGAAAATCTTTTAGTTAAAAATTTACTTAAAATAAGTGATAGATTTATGCTCGCTTTAATGATTTAATTTTTTTTAGATTTATTTTCAATTTTTTTAAGATGTCCTCACTAGTCCTCACTTAAAATGAGTCTTCACAGGAACCGATATATATATATATATATATATATATATATATATATATATATATATATATACACACACACACACACACCTTAATAAGCATTTAACTTCAAATGCTGAATTTTAAGAGGTACAACACTTATAGCACCATACACAACAACTTTATGCATTCCAAAAAAAATGATATCTTATCCCGTTATAAAAAATTCAAATGCATCGATAAAATCTAAATACTAGACTCATTCTTAATCGATTGCCAGACCCTGAACAAATTGAACGAGTATTACTGATGTCAACAGAATCGGTCAACACCATATACAATTTATAAAAGACCCAAAAATGTCAAAAAATGAAAAATCAACAAAAAATATCTAGGAATAAAATGTAAAAATACATACCTAATTGAATTCCCAGGGCAGTAGAAAGTCACAAGCCTCTTTAACATAACTCATCTCAAATTTCTTCCATATGTATTTTCATGGGGTTTCACTGAATCGGAAGAAAAAGATACTCAAACGGATTTCAACCTTAAAATCAAAATAACAAAGTTGTATAAAGCTATGTGACATTTAATATTCTGAAGTAATGAACTTAGATCAAAACCACTTGTATAGGGGTGTTCGCATACCTTCAAAAGTGCATTTAAATCAGAAAAAATTGAAATCGAACATTTCATTCTTACAGATAGAAAACCTATAATCGAACCTTAAAACTAAGGTTAAATGCCATGGTTATCGATTATTGGTATGTGTATAAAACCTGCGACACATACGACCTCATATATTATTCATACTTAGGAAATGTTTCAACTTTAATATTTTATCGTTCATATTATTCATACTACTTTTTTTTCAACCTTGATGTGGAAAGTTAATTGCATTTATTGAGTTGTTTTCGTTTTAAAATCGTAGTAATATGTTTCCTTTGGAAAGAGTACTAAAAGGATTTCAAGTATTATTTATTTTTTACTAAATTTCATAATTCAAGAATGAAAGCTAAAAGTATTTTTTAAATGTGTGAAAATATTAGTTTTTATAATTTATTAAAAAACAAGTCATGTGTTGAAACTAAAAAAACGGTAGGGTTGTTTAAGAGTTACTTTCCAGGTATTTTTTTGTAATTAGCACATACTAAAATTTAGCAACATTGCTTAATTTTAATATAAAAATGATCTTGGATAGATATTATTTTTTTTATAATAATCTACTCTAATAAATGAAGGTCTTTTTTGCTACATGTCACACTCTCATTCAATTTGCCAAATGTCATATTATGGTTATTTTGAATTATTTTTTTTTCACATGTTATTTTATGAGTTTTTCTATTTTAATAAATTTCACATAACACTTTAATGTAATAATTACAATAAATATAGTAATAAATGAATATCAATGTTATTAATGGATTTACCTTCTTATTTTAAAATTCCAGAATTGAAACTTATTAATTTATTTTGTTTATTTATTTAAATTTAAAAGATAAAAAAATCAATTTTAATAATTCATTATTTTTCTTATTTTCTTATAAATCCAAAGTTCTTAAATATTGAAACCTTTATATTTAATTTCTTTTAATTAACTCATGTAACACATGGGTCTTACACCTAGTTGACAATGAATGAAATTTGAATTCTTTGGTTAATTTAAAAGAATGATTGAATCACTCTATTGATGAAAAATATTGCGGGTAAATATAGTTTATTTTCTATTTTAAGTTTTCAACTATCCAAATGTTTATTAATATATACTAAATAAAATTTTCAATATTATAAAAACAAGTATAGTTTGGGATTTGTTCGATTTTTTTAAATAATTTAACACTAAAACTTTGCTTTTTTGTACCGAAATCATTTAACCAAACAAATAATCTTTCAATTGTCTTTTGTAAATCATTACTAAACCTAATATTATTTGAAGAATAAATAAACAAATTAAATTAACTTTTTTATCAATTAAACAAAACTAAATTAAAATTGTTTTTATAAAAGATGGTCAATTCAGTTCTCTTTTTTTGCCAACTAAATATACTATTAGAGTGTTTCATTAAATAACTAAAGGTGTGAGACTAATGTATTGCATGAGTTTATTTAAGAAAAATAATATAAAATTCTAAAAAGTTTGAATTTATTAAAAAAACGAGAAAAGCATTCAATTATTAAAATTAAAGTGTTTTTTTCTCTTTTAAATTTAAATAAATAATTCAGATAAATAAACAAAGAAAGCTAATGAGACTTTAATTTAATAATTTTGAAATTAGAAGGAAAATTCATTAATGAAATTGATATTCATTTCTTATTATATTTAAATACTATGTAGAATTTAATAAAAAAATTAAAAAAATAATAAGAAAAAATCATATGGCATAATGCATTAGAAGATGACAAGTGACAAATTTATTTTTATTTAGTACAGAAGATTTTTCGGATTTTGTAGGATTAACTAGATATTAAATATTGTATTTAATATAAAATAACCAACTTTATAATTAACAAGAAACAAATATATATTTCTACTTTTAACCGAAACAACTTTCATATGTTGCATCATCTACCATTCCATAATACACTATACCCTAATACGACATTAAAATATTAAAAAATAGTGATATTTGACATAATTTTATGTTTGTTATGTTACAAAGGTAAACTTATATTGGATTGGATAACACTTTATTATTTAATGCTAAATCCTAAACTCTATGTCCAAAATCCTAATCAACAAACAAGAAACACGAAATTTATACTTGAAAAGGAACTATATCTTAATTCACTACATGTTCTTTGTAATTAAAAGGTTTCTGAAACATAACCATTCACCGAAAGAGAATTACTCGCTTAAATAAAACTATCTAACATCCACCAAAGAGAAACTAATTGACAAAATGAATTATTATCCAAATAAAAGTATTCACATCTTTAACTACAAACCCCGAACCCCGGACGCTAAAAGAGAAACCCTAAACCCTAAATAATAAACTATGAATGAAACTATTTTAAAAATGTCATACGATTATTTACATACACTAACAATATATTTAAATGGTGAATGATATTTATAATGCATTTTGTGTTATTTAGAATCATATATGTTATAATGAAATAGAAATGATCTATTTTCGACACAATGAATCTAACATATGAAAACACATATCCAACCTACACAAAAGTGACTAATACATTCTTCGTCGAAAAAAATGAATCGTTGAATGAAAACTAATGCTTAGTGATATTTGTCAATACATTTTTTTTATTTTTAATATGACATGGTTCCTAAAACAAATTAATCATTGATGAGAATACAAATGAGTATATACATAAAAAAATATAAATCACAATGTTAAACGAAATCCGTTGATATATTTCCCAACTCTAAAAAAACCTAATCGCCTTTAGAAACTAATTTATGAAAGAAGTTATTCGCATCCATCGCTTAGCACGGGTAAACGGCTAGTGTGTGTGTGTGTGTGTGTGTGTATATATATATATATATATATATATATATATATATATATATATATATATATATATATATATAAGTATGTTCAATCGAGAACAATTCTTATTGCGAGAACATTTGAGAACAAATTTTGACTACTAATTTTTAAATGTTGAAATTTTAATGATATGTTAAAAAATATTTTAATTTTATTAAAACATAATTAGAACTTTATTTTTATTTTTACAGACATTCTCTCTTTTCTTTCTCTCTCTACGTATCTCTCTCTACTTTCTCTCTCTATGTATCTTTCTCCTATTTCTCTTTCTACATATCTCTCTTCTATTTCTCTCTTTACATATCTTTCTCTCTCTACATAGCTCTCCCATTTCTTTCTTTACATATCTTTCTCTCTCTATACATCTTTTTGGGTAATTTGAACCAACATCACCATTGACGGAGCTCATCGTTAACTATCTCTCCTGCAAGTCTCAGTCGACATTGATGTTGATCTCTACAAAGACGGTCTATGAAAGCTTCTATGTAGTAATTTTTTTGTCTATACACCTGCGTTTTTTCAACCTAAATTGACTCGATTTCTTACAAAATTCATGAAATTAAGCTTATAATAAATGACTAATCGATGTCTAATACTTGATTTCACATCATAGAAAATGTTCAACTTGAAAAATTCCCTTATATTTTCCTGTTGTTGATGAATTACGAACTTGCTTGTTCATTTGCTTGCTTTTGTGAGGAATTATATGTATAGTTGGATTGTTTTTATTGAAAATTGTAAGCTCTAGGGGTTGGATTGGAGTCTATTAGAGAGTTGATGGTCACTGTAGGATTTCATGCACACCTGGTGTTTGTCATATTGTCTGAAAGAACCTAATAAGTGTGAAAGTGGCATTTTATGTGAAAATCCTTAACTTTGAACCCTAATTAAGCCAAGCATTAAGGCCCTTAGTTTAATTTGAATTTCACATCTCTATATCCTAACAAGTAGGCAAAAACCATGTTAAAAGTGATAAACTTAAAGTTTGACCATTATTTACTAATAGAACACCAAAAGTGATTTAGAAGCTATTATGATCAATTGTCCCAAATATGTCCCCCAACTCCGAAAAACCGTGCAGGTCAATAAGAACATCTAAAAATCATGAGACTTAGTTTTATGTAAATCTTAGTGCGTCTAGTTTCTTCATACTTTGAATTACATTTCGAAATTCCAACTTCTCGAGAGGTAAAATTAGCAATCTTCTCAGGCTGGTTCATGCTGTCAGAGATTTCATGCATTGTCTTCAATAAATCATAATAAATTCATCAGAACTTCAAATGCTAAAATTCCAAATCCTATAGTTAGATATGGATGTATAGTTTCCCACATATAAAGGAAATGATGTAATTCTTAGTATATTGGTACAGTTTATTCCAAAAGTGTTGAGTGGTCCAGAAAGTGACAACTTAAAGTTACTAACGTGTAAATTTAATATAAAATCAACCAAAAATTGTTAGAACGAGATAGTTATATTTATGAATAGATAAAAGGGTGTACTTTACCAATATTATTTTATTGAAATTTAAGAATGGGTTTTTCATGCACACCAAGTGTTTGTCATATTGCCTGAAAGAACCTAATAAGTGTGAAAATGACATTTTATGTGAAAATCCTTAACTTTTAACCCTCATTAAGCCAAGCATTAAGGCCCGTAGTTTAAATTAAATTTCTCATCTCTATATCCTAATAATAACCAAAAATCATGTTAAAAGTGATAAACTTACGACTTAACCATTAATTACTTAATAGAACACCAAGAGTGATTTAGAAGCTATTATGATCAATTTTCCTAAATCTGTGCCCCAACTCCTAAAATCCGTGCAGGTCAATAAGAACATCTAAAAATCATGAGACTTAGTTTTCTGGAAATCTTAGTGTGTCTAGTTTCTTCAAACTTTGAATCATATTTCGAAATTCCAAATCCTTGAGGGGTAAAATTGACAATCTTCTCAGGCTGGTCCATGATGTCATAGATTTCATGCATTGTCTTCAAAAAATCATAATAAATTCATCAGAACTTTAAATGCTAAAATTCCAAAGCCTATAGTTATATATGGATGTATAGTTTCCCACATATAAAGGAAATGATGTAATTCTTAGTATATTGGTACAGTTTATTCCAAAAGTGTTGAGTGGTCCAGAAAATGACAACTTAAAGTTACTAACGTGTAAATTTAATATAAAATCAACCAAAAATCGTTAGAACGAGATATTTATATTTATGAATAGATAAAAGGGTGTACTTTACCAATATTATTTTATTGAAATTTAATAATGGGTTTTTCATGCACACCAAGTGTTTGTCATATTGCCTGAAGAACCTAATAAGTGTGAAAATGACATTTTATGTGAAAATCCTTAACTTTTAACCCTCATTAAGCCAAGCATTAAGGCCCTTAGTTTAAATTAAATTTCTCATCTCTATATCCTAACAATAACCAAAAATCATGTTAAAAGTGATAAACTTACGACTTAACCATTAATTACTTAATAGAACACCAAGAGTGATTTAGAAGCTATTATGATCAATTTTCCTAAATATGTGCCCCAACTCCTAAAATCCGTGCAGGTCAATAAGAACATCTAAAAATCATGAGACTTAGTTTTCTGGAAATCTTAGTGTGTCTAGTTTCTTCAAACTTTGAATCATATTTCGAAATTCCAACTCCTTGAGGGGTAAAATTGACAATCTTCTCAAGCTGGTCCATGATGTCATAGATTTCATGCATTGTCTTCAAAAAAATCATAATAAATTCATCAGAACTTCAAATGCTAAAATTCCAAAGCCTATAGTTATATATGGATGTATAGTTTCCCACATATAAAGGAACTGATGTAATTCTTAGTATATTGGTACAGTTTATTCCAAGAGTGTTGAGTGGTCCAGAAAGTGACAGCTTAAAGTTACTAACTTGTAAATTTAATATAAAATCAATAAAAAATCGTTAGAATGAGATATTTATATTTATGAATAGATAAAATGGTGTAATATACCTATATTATTTTATTGAAATTTAATAATGGGTTGAAAGGTACGAAAACAAATCCCAAACAGAGCACTACAATCAAAGAGAAAGTAAGGAAATATGTACATAAGTTTTATAAGAGTAATACAACAAAGCACAAGCTAAATAATGTTATAATTGTTGTGTAGGTTCTCGGAAAGGAAATGATCCATATAGCTGAAGCTAGCTAATTTTTAAGTTCAAGGAGGTGAGTTACACTAATTTTCCTATTATGTGGGCATTACTTTTTTATGTTATTGTTCACAAATACCCTAATCTGGTAAAGTGAACTAGGAAAGGCAGAATGTAGGTTGTTCTCTAGTGAGACAAGTAGACAAGATTCATTTCCGCGTTCGCGATTTGTTAATTGTTCTCGTGTATTAAATCATATGTGATTATATGATATAATCACATATAACTTATATGTAAAAAATTCATTTTTATGTTTTCGATTCAATAGTTGTTCTTTGTCCATATTAATCGTATGTGATTATATACATAAAATGGCATATGATTAAATACATAATAACAACTATATTAAATACATGATAAAAATTTTTGAATTAAGAACGCGAATTTAAATCTTATTCACATAAATCATGTGTGTTTAGATATGTATAATCACATGTGATTAAATACACGAGAACAATTATTGAATCAAGAACACGAAAATCAATATTGTCTACAAAAATCATAGGTGATTAGATATATATAATCACATATGGTTATATGTATCTATTCACATATGATTTATGTAGCTAAGATTCATTTTTACGTATCTAATCATATGTAATTAGATACATATAAGCACATGTGATTATATACACGATAACAAACATTGAATGAAGAACGCAAAAACAAATCTTTATCCACATTCAACATATGTGATTAAATACATCAAATCACATGTGATTATCTGGATCTAATCACATATGATTTATGAGGACACAATTCATTTTCGCTTTGTCGGTTCAATAGTTGTTCTCGTATACTTTATCACATGTGATTATATGTATAATCGCATGTGATTAAGTACAGGAGCACAACTATTGAATCGAGATGGCAAAAATAAATCTTGTCCACCTCAAATCATATGTGATTATGTATAAATATAATTAAATGTGATTAAATACACAAAACAAATTATTTAATCTAAACCGTAAAAAATAAATATTGTCTATATAAATCATATATGATTAAATACATATAATATATATAATCACATGTGATTATATGTATTTAATCACATATGATTTTTATGGATAAGATTCATTATCATATTCTCGATTTAGTAATTGTTCTTTGTCAACTTTAATCATATGTGATTAAATACATCTAATCACATGTGATTATATGTATCTAATCACATCAGATTTATATGGACAAAAAAGAATGATGTCAATATAAATCATATATGATTAGATACATATAATCACATATGATTATATATACAAGAACAACTATTCAATCGAGAACACAAAGATAAATATTGTCCACATATATCATATGTGATTAAATACATCTAATCACATAGAATTTATATGGAAAATATTCATTTTTGCGTTCTCGATTCAGTTGTTACTCTTGTGTAGTTAATTACATGATATGATTTATATGGACAATATTCGTTTTCAAAATATCGTTAAATAGTTGTTCTTTTACATTTAGTTATATATGATTTATGTACACAAGATTCTTTTTCGTGTTTTCGATTCAATATTTTTCCTTTTTCCACATTAATCATATATGATTAAATAAATTTAATCAAGTGTTATTATATGAATCTAATCAAGTATGATTTATGTGCACACAATTCATTTTCGCTTTGTCGATTCAATAGTTGTTCTCATGTATTTTATCACATGTGATTATATGTATAATTGTATGTGATTAAGTACATGAGCACAACTATTGAATCGAGAAGGCAAAAATGAATCTTGTCCACCTCAAATAATCTATGATTATATATATATATATATATATATATATATATATATATATATATATATATATATATATATATATATATATATATATATAATCACATGTGATTTAATACACAAAATCAATTATTCAATCGAAACCTCAAAAATAAATATTGTCTGCATAAATCATATCTAATTAAATACATATAATCACATGTGATTATATGTATCCAATCATATATGATTTATGTGGATAAGATTCATTGTCACATTCTCGATTCGGTAATTGTTCTTTGTCAACTGTAATCATATGTGATTAAATACATATAATCACTTGTGATTAAATACATATAATCACTTGTGATTATATGTATCTAATCGCATATGATTTATATGGACAATATTCATTTTCGCATTCTTGTTTAATAGTTGTTCTTGTACATTTAGTCACATATGATTTATGTACACAAGATTCATTTTCGCGTTTATGATTCAATAGTTTTTCTTTTTCCACATTAATCATATGTGATTAAATACATATAATCACATATGATTAAATACATAAGAAAAAAATATTGAATCAAAAATGCAAAAACAGATATTATCAATATAAATCATATGTGATTTGACACATATAACTACATGTGATTAAGTATATGAGTACAATTATTGATTTGAGAAAGAAATAATGAATCTTGTCCACATAAATCATATGTAATTAGGTACATATAATCACATGTGATTATATGTATTTAATCACATATGATATTTGTAGACAATATTCAATTTTGTGTTTTTAATTCAATAGTTGGTCTCGTGTATTTAATCACATACGATTTATGTGAAAAAGATATTTTTTTCATGTTCTTGATTCAATAAATCATATGTGTTGAAATGTATATAATCACATGTAATTATATACACGAGAACAAATATTGAATCAAGAACATTAAAAGAAATTTATGTCCACATTAATCATAAGTGATTAAATACTTATAATCATATGTGATTAAATATATGAGAAAAATTATTAAAACGAAAAATCAAAAATGAATATTGTTCATGTAAATCATATGTGATTGGATACATATAATCACATGTGATTATACGTATCTAATCACATATGATTAAAGTTGACAAAAAATAATTATTGAAACGAGAACGCAATAATGACATATGTGATTAAATATATCTAATCACATTTGATTAAATATATATAATCACATGTGGTTATATGTATCTAATGACATGATTTATATGGACAAAAAGAATATTATCCATATAAATCATATGTGATTAAATACAAATAATCGCATGTGATTATATACACATAATCACAGGTGGTGGTGATGGGTAGTGGTGATGTGTAGTTATGTTTGGTGGTGGTAGGTGGTAAGTGGTGGTGGTGGTGAAGGGTGGTGGGGGTCACATATAGGATGGTGATTATAGTGGGTGGCAGGTGGCGGTGGTGAGTGGTGGTGATGGGTAGTGGAGACGGGTGATAGGTGGTGGTGGTGGTTGGGTGGGTTGGCTGTTGGTGGTGAGGCTGGTGATGGTGAATGTTGTTTTCGGTGGGTGATGAGTGGGGTGGTGATAGGTGATGGAGGTGGGTAGTGGTGATAGGTGGTGGGTGGTGGGTGGTGGTTGGTGGTAATTGTAAGTGGTGGTCATAATGGTGGGTAGTGGGTGGGTGGTAGCAAGGTTCTAAATGGCGTGAGGCGCGGCGTGGCGGCAAGGTCAAGCCTCAAGCTTAACGAGCCATGGCGAGCCATGGCGTTTTTCAAGGCGTGATGTAAGACGGCGATTTTGTATTAATTTAAAATTATATTACCACATAAATATAAATTTATATTAAATATAACTACTTTTTAGAAGTGTTAGATCAATAACTAGTAACCAAAATTTAACAAAAACCACAATACTTGTATCTCCGATTAGAAAAGACATAACAAAGAGCAAAAAACCGTGTCTCAAACGAAAAAACACACGCCATAACACGTCATAACGCGCCATGGCGCGCCATATCACACCTTGCCACGCGCCACGCCTTACAGCAACGTTATGAGGCTTTTCGTAACGGCGGAGCCACGCCTCACGCCATGGCGCGCCTTTTAGAACACTGGGTGGTAGTGATGGCTGGGTGGTAAGTGGGGGTGATGGGGGCAGGTGGTGGTGGTCGGTGGTGATGGATGGTGGTGGTGGGTGGTGATGGTGGGTGGTGTTGGTTTTGGTGGGTGGTGGGTGGAGGTGGTGGTGATAGGTGGTGATGGTGGTAGGTGGTAGGTGATGGTGGATGGTGGTGGTTTTTGGTGATGGGCTATTGAGGTGGATGGGGAAGGTGGTGATGGGTGGTGGAGGTAGGTGGTAGTGGTGGTACCGGATGGTGGTTTTTATGGGTGATGGGTGGGGTGGTGGTAGCAGGTGGCGGTGGAGGTGGGTCGTGGTGATGAGTGGTGGTGCTCGGTAGTGATGAGTGGTGGTGCATGGTGGTGGGTGTGGTGGTTGGTGGTGGTGGTGGTGGCGGGTGGTGGTGATGGGTGGTTGAGGTGGTGGTGGGTGGTGATGGTAGTGGCGGGTTGTGGTTTTGGTGGATGGTGGGTGGAGGTAGTGGTGACGGATGGCGGTGATGGGTGGTGGAGGGTGGTGGTTGGTGGTGGTGGCGGGTGGTGGTGATGGGTGATTGAGGTGGGTAGGGTTGGTGCTGATAGGTGGTGGAGGTAGGTGGTGATGGTGGTGGCGGGTGGTGGTTTTGGTGGGTGATGGGTAGGGGTGGTGTTAGCGGGTGGTGATGGTGGTGGCGGGTGCTAGTCATGTTGGGTGGTGGTTTTGGTGGGTGGTGATAGGTGGTGGTGGTGTGTGGTGATAGGTGGTGGTTGTGTGTGGTGATTAGTTGTGGTGGGTGGTGGTGATAGGTGATTGAGGTGGGTAAGGGTGGTGGTGATGGGTGGTGGAGGTAGGTGGTGATGGTTGTGGCGGATGGTGGTTTTGGTGGTTGATGGGTGGGGTTGGTGGTAGCGGGCGGTGGTAGAGGTGGGTGGTGGTGGTCGGTAGTGATGAGTGGTGGTGCATGGTGGTGGGTGTGGTGGTTGGTGGTGGTGGCGTGTGGTGGTGGAGGTGGTGGTGGGTGGTAGGTAGTGGTGATTGGTGGTGTTGGTTGGGTGGTAACTGGTTTTGGTTAGTGGGTTTTTTAATTGTTTGTAACATGTGATTGATTTTTATGAATATTGTTTTATAGTTTTAATTAAACAAATTATGTTGTTCAAATTTGTTCTTAAATGTTCTCGCAAATATATATATATATATATATATATATATATATATATATATATATATATATATATATATATATATATATATATATATATATATATATATATATATATATATATATATATATATATATATATATAAGTCTAAGGGAGACGGACATAGATAGGCGTTGCAAGGATTGCATGCAAATTGATGCAAGTTATGGTGATGCATGTATACATGACAGACAACCCACTGTCACCTTCCCACCTTCTTACTCAATCTGGCTTCTCTTGGTAGAATAACCAACCCCGAGCCAAACATAACAAGGAATAGAACTATTACCAGTGTCAATCTTGCCCATATATATTACAATAAATTGCTTCTTCCATCATGTGCCAAGTCATAAAGGAGTTCTGTGAGGTTATAATGTTCAAGTTATTTATAGTTTAAAAAGGTAAAGGGTTTTAAGTCCCATTGTGTTTAATGTTTTTTTTTTAATTTAGATCATTTGAGCTTGGAAATAATCCTCGAATTTAATTTGCTACAAATCGAATCGTTTCTGTCGTTAATACTTCTCTCTTTTCTAATGGTGTTTTCCATCACCATTAATTGTACTCTTTCCACTGTGCTTAAATTATTTATCCTAGTTAGATCTATGTAGTATAATACTCTTTTCATTAGAACATTAGGTGTGGCCAATTAAATGTAATACTATTTTGGTGCCACATCACATGTCACATCATCAATGATGTTACAACACAAAGTGGGGAAATGGTCACCATATTGTATCTTTTTATGACACCAACTTTTTTTTTTTCCATTTTATAATTTATTTTTTATTTTTTCCGATTTGTTTTAAAATATAGACAAATAATTTTTAAATATAATATAATAAATAAAACATAATGTTTAAAAATTATAAATAACATATAAAATTTTTTAAAGATTAAAATTAACATAGAGACTAAATTACACATAATATCCAAAAAAAAAATACAACGTTACTCGTTATCGTTATTGTTACCATAGAAGATATAATCCGCCAAGTCTTCTCGAAGTTGTCTGTGTTTATTTGCGTCCTGAATGTCAACAACGCGATGCAAATAATCTGCTGTTCCTGGTTAAAACTGAACATGTCTGGGCTCCGTTGGGATATAGTGTGCAATATTTCGCCTTTTATCTTCTACTACCATGTTATGCATTATGATACACGCATACATGATATATCGTAGAGTTTCTAAATCCAATAATCGTGCTGCATGTTCGACTATATGTCACTTCGCCTTCAGCATTCCAAAAGCACGTTCCACATCCTTGCGTGCTCCTTCTTGTCTTCTATTAAAAAATTTGTCTAGTTCTTCAACCGGATGGTGAAATGCCTTCACGAATGTGGAATACTGACAATATATTCCATCTGTAAGGTAATACTCATATTTGTATTCGTTTCTATTCACCGTGAAAGGAGCATCCGGGGCTTTTCCATTCAAAAGATCGTCGAATATTAACGACTGATCAAGAACGTTGACATCGTTGTTGGAACCCGTAACCCCAAAAAATGCATGCCAAATCCATAAATCTTGAGAAGCGACAGCCTCTAAAACCAACGAAGGTGATCCGTGATGACCACTTGCGTATTGCCCTTTCCATGCTACCGGACAATTTTTCCATTTCCAGTGTGTGCAATCAATGCTTCCGATCATTCCGGGAAACCCTTGGCATTCTTCATGCGCCGCATACAATTTTTGCAAATCATGCAACGAAGGTTTCCGCAAATACACATCTCCAAAGGTTTCAACAACACCCCTTGACAATGTATACAAACTCTCTCTTGCGGTTCTTTTGGACATTCTCATATAGTCATTTATGGTGTCGGGTGACTCCCCCATAGCCATCAAACGAATGGCCGCAGCACATTTCTGCAACGTTGTAAACCCTCGTCTACCTCTAGCATCATATCTTAATTGAAAAAATTTGTACCTAAACATAAATTAACTACAGTTTAAAAATATATTGCATATGTTGTAAAATTAAAGAAACATGTAGTACATTTTTATTTATTTTGTATAAAAGTATAAGGTAAATGATTTTTTTAAATAGTTATTTTTTTTAAACCGTTGCAATTAAAACGTTTGCAAACGGTTCCATTTTCTGCGTTTCATCCGGTCGTGACGCCAACGATATCCAATCTCGACGAGCTGCAACGAGCAGGGGGCGGTGTTCCTCCCGTCAAGACGCCGTTGTCAACGGCCACATCACCCGCGCCGTTTCTCGTTCACTGACTTCAAATATGATGATGTCATCATTTCTTTCGAATACCGATGATAAAGACAAACACCACATGGTCTTCGGAAAAAACTAAATTGTTACGCTAGTTTGTATATGTTTTTAAAAAGTTGTCATTTGATTTACTAATTGAAAGTCGTTTTATTTGAAATTATATTTTATTTTTAAGTCGTTGTTTGCATGCCCTTTCTGATTTGACATTAATATAAATTTCTCCTGATTTGAAATTATTAAACTCATTTTAATTTGTTGTTTTTATCCTTTTTTTTATTTTTTTATTTTATTTTGTTTTTTATTATCAAGGCCGATGTTAGGGAGAGTAACAAGGGCTTTTGCACAGGGATTTGTTTTTGAAGGTGCCGCAAAAAAAAAGAAAAAAAAATTGGTATATTCAATTGCAGGCAACCCATATCTAAATCTTGATAGTTCATTTCCTTAGTCCACACGCACAGGCTTCAGCAAACAAAAAAACATTACTCAATAGCGTTGTAGCGCATCGCAGATTACCAATTCACAAAAGTCCAATAGAAGAGAAGCATTGATCGTTCATCAATCAACAACCATTCAAGTAATCGATTATTCATAAGGTAGAAATCGCAATTGCATTTAGCATCTTTGATTGTAATCGTGAACTCCTAATGCGATTAAAAGAACTTCTCTAACTCAATAACTCATGATGGGTTGAAGGAATTCAAAGCAAACTGGTTCCCAATGTGGATCAACATCAATTTTGCCAAATCATAAGTTACCTAAAGGCAAAAGATGATCACCTGCTTCTTCTTCAACTCCACAAAGTGGACATGTAACCAAGTCCAAAGCCACACTAGAAAAACCTGATTGATTTGATGACACAACAATGGATTTAATTGATATCTAAAGTGCAACTAACAATAAAAGTACATACAATAGCACCTCAAATAAACGATGCCAACAGTAGCACCTTAGAATAAGTCTTCCCCAATTACATAAAGGTAATCTCATTGGTTAAATAGAGACCATCAAACCCCACCTTTGATCAATCCATTTTTCTTTTAATAATCATTAATTCATCTTGTGTCAAAGTCGGTCTGCAATCAATAAAACACCAATTTTCCATTTTAAGTAATGACATTTCCTCATTATACTAATACTACATTATTAACTTTAGTGATAGATTATAAAACATTTATACTATATCATATTTATTTCCTAAATTGAAAGGAATGAACTTGTAGTGATGAAGTCTAAACAACCATCCGGTAGTCAAAAACGTAAAAAGAGAAAACTAGATGAAGAAAAAAGAGACGCCGACATCGGTGCTCTAGATAATTTTATCCATAGACTACCTGTTAAAGAGCCTGTTGAAGAGCATGTTGAAGAGAATGTTGAAGATCATGTTGAAGAGCATGTTGTGTAACGCCTTGTTTCGAATCTTTTCCCATATTGGGAGATGGTGTTCAGGGTTTGGGTATTAGCAGTCTTTGGACCCTTAGGGAATTGAGATTCAGACTCAGTTGGGGTTGGATAATGTAATTCGGATGTTTCAGGTGTAACATCCCGACCCCCAGGTATTACATTTTATATATATTTATTTTGGGATTTAATGAGTGACTCGACGAGTTGTGTGCCCAACTCGTCGAGTAGGGTCGGATTGGTCACGTGGTTTTAGTGACCAACTCGACGAGTCAGAGAGCCGACTCTCCGAGTTGGCGCTGGGTGAGGAAACCCTAAATCCCCGGGTTTGTGACCTATTTAAGGGGCCTTAAGCCCTCATTTCTGCCTCACCAACCACCTTACATCCTTGAGAGAAACCCTAATCGTCCACTTGAGCTAAAGAGTGAGAGAGGAGCTAATCTTGTTATTATTAATGCACTTTTGAAGGAAAAGTGAAGAGCATCAAAGCTTGGATCAAGAGGAGGCTTTGGATCTAGAGGTTCATCAGGGTTTTGCTTCAGTTGGAGGTAAAAAGATGCTAACTTGATCATTTCCTTATGAGATATTGGTTTAGGGAGTTTCTAGGGTTTTCTCCCATCCTTTTTTGTCATTGAGCCCTTTGAGCATGATTTGAGGTTGAAACCTCAGATCTGGATTGTAGGAGGTCTTGTCAGTCCAAAGACCCGAACTTTATTGAGCTAGAGACAAGATCTTGTGTATCTAACCCTTGTTGGAGCTTGTGTTGGCAATATGGAGCAAATATGTCATGCATGAACATAAAGATAGAAGCTTTACGTGACATTCGAGCCTTAGGAGACTAGATCTATAGTTTGGAGTGGTGGATCTTCCTTAAAACGTCTGAATGAGAATACAGACTGAATGGACTCACCGAGTCGATGAGTTGACTTGACGAGTCGTTTAGGGTTGTCCCGATGGGCGTGATCATGCAGTAACTCGGTGAGTTAATGGGTCAACTCGACGAGTTGAGTTGGATTTTTTGAGATTCTGAGAATATCGAGAGGACTCGGCAAGTCGCATATACGCACTCAACGAGTTGGGTCAACATGGACTGTTGAATCGAGTTTGACTTTTGTTGACTTCAGGGTTTCCTTAATCATGACTTATGGAGACCATGTGTGACAACCGTCAAATTCTGGTCAATCCAAAGTCAAATAAAGTCAACAAGTCAAACCGGTCAACTCAAGTAACCCCTGTGTACTAGGGTTTACGTTGTGTAATTACTAAACAACTCTCTGTTCTAATGAGAGATCATAAATCGAACAGTGCGTACATCTAGATCTCTTTAACCCAAATCTATAGTAAGTGACGAGCCAAACCGATAAAACAATGTTGCATACTCATCGGGAGTGTGTAAGATCCTTAAACAAGGCTTAACGGGGTTTACGGACCCTGCTTTGCGAAGCCAGACACTCAAAAAGGTCACAAATGAAACCTCTCTCAATCGTTTTCACTCCATCTCTTCTTATCGGAAATCTCTCCCAAATCCCTCTAAGTATGTGAAATCTCTCCTAAATCCCTCTAAGTATGTGAAATCTCTCCCAGATCTCTCTTTGTATGAGAAATCTCTCCAAGAATGTCAAATCTCTCCCAAATCTCTCTAAGAATGTGAAATCTCTCCCAAATATCTCTTTGTATGTGAAATCTCTCCAAGAATGTCAAATCTCTCCCAAATCTCTCTAAGTATGTGAAATCTCTCCCAAATCTCTCTTTGTATGAGAAACCTCTCCAAGAATGTCAAATCTCTCCCAAATCTCTCTAAGCATGTGAAATCTCTCCCAAATCTCTCTTTGTATGAGAAATCTCTCCAAGAATGTCAAATCTCTCCCAAATCTCTCTAAGAATGTGAAATCTCTCCCAAATATCTCTTTGCATGTGAAATCTCTCCAAGTATGTCAAATCTCTCCCAAATCTCTCTAAGTATGTGGAATCTCTCTCAAATCTCTCTCAAAATCTCTCTCAACTTTCTATAATCACTTGGGGCATCCCGACCCTCGAATTTGACGAAAACAGCCCAAAAACGGAAGTCTACGTGAAAAACGGACTTAAGGAGCCGAAACCCCTCTTAGGACCCGAAAGTCCTCTTAGGACCCGAAAGCCCTCTTAGGAACCGAACCCTTCTGAGCCGAAGGCTGCTGAACCGAACCCGAGAGGTCCTTTCGGGCCCGAACCTCGCATGCCTCACCCGAACCCGAACCTTCGGTCCATTTCGGGTCAAGTTTCCCTCGGCTAGTTCGCTTCTGACTTGCTTCGGACCAAGCCTTCGGACTAACCCCTCGCCCTTCGCTTCTCGCCTCTGGTTCGCACCTTCCGCTTCCAACTCGGCACCAGCAAGGACCGAACCTCGACCTAGGACCGAGAGGCCTCGCTGGGAATGCCTTTTTGTAACAACCCGTTATCCCGGGCATTATAAACCGAGTCTTGTAACCCCTTTTGAATGTAATGGGAATATCATCGATAAATGAATTGTTCAAAAGCTCTGATTTGGAGTACGCTATGTAGTAGATATCGTCTTAAAGGTTCCAAATAAATAAAGAAACACTAAAATCTGAGTTATGGCTAAGAAGCTATGACCATTCTAAGATTTCTGTCAAAACCAACAACACCGATCAAACGAAAAACGCAAAGTTTCAATACGATAACATTTAGCCTTAGGTATCTAAATGAAAGTCATAGATAACATTAAACCGTGAGCGTACGCAAAAAGAACGTCCAAATCTGACTTCGCATGAGGAAGTTATGATTTTTCAAAGAAATTCCTTAAAAACGATTAGTTATAAAATAAATAATAAAAATAATTTTGGAATTTGCCAACGGAGTCTAAACGAAAGTTGTAGATCGTAGTCTCACCTACGCGTGGATATAAAGACCATCGAAAACGGAGTTCATATGAAGAAGATATGGATTTTTGAAGTTTATTAAATAAATTAATTAATTATTTAATTCAAAATTCGGATATTATCCGAAGAGGAGTCAGCGTCCTTCTCCGAAGTACGCGCTGCGTACTCCTGTACGCCCCGCGTAACCGAGAGGATTGGCCTCGGATCGTCCACGTCGCCATATCCGAGGAAGCCGACCCGTCCGACCCGTCCGACCCGTCCGACCCGACGTCCCATCCGACCCACCTCCCCAGCAACCCGTCCCATCCGACCCGATAACCCAAGAACCCGTCCCATCCGAACCGAAGCAGTCGAGGCTTCGGTCATGCATGACGTACGCGTACGCAGCGCGTACGAGCGTACGCCCCGCGTACCGAGGCAGACTTGCCTTCCTATAAATAGAATGCGAGGGTTTCCAAAGAAAGGGTTCATTTCTCTTCTCTCTCTCTCAGCATTTCCTCGTTTTCCGTGTCCGTTCAAACCCGAAGCTCTGGTCTTTTTGGCTCAAGTCCCGAAGGCCGATTCTACTCCCGAGATTCCCGAGAATCCCAAGAAAAATCAGTTTCCCGAGACGAAACTCTGCTCGGTTTTCCACCTCACAATCTTCACACTATCAAGTGAGTTCATATCCCCTTTGAACACTCTTTAAATGCATTTTAAATGTTTTATACTCTTTTTAGGGAGGAATACAAGTTAACACATGACTAAATTCGTGTGAAACATTAACCTTTTGATATACTTTTCATACTGTTGTTTTAACTATCTTGTGAAGTTATTATGATACAAAACCCCTCACAACACAGCTTTACCCTCTTTGGGATATAATATGTTTATAAATAGAAATATGTTTTATTTATACGTTTACATACAAACACATCATATCAAGGGTAACATTCTTTACTAAGTCATCTCATGCATTCAAAGAACTTATGATTATGCTTTGTCAAACATTGTGAAAGAGGTCAAACTTTGCATACAAACTACTACCTTATTACGGACTTAGTTGAGAATCCATGAGTCGTGTATATCTTCAAACGTTACTTTCTTTATTAGAAAATAATGCAACAAGTCCTGTCTATAACCAGAGTCTCCCGTTCGGAGAACGTGTCAAATGTGTATAGATCTATACGGGAAGTCATGATCCCGCGCCCTGACTGTTAGCTACAGTCCGTCTTTTGGGGTGACAGTTGTCATAACGCTACGACGCCTGAAGAACGTCGCTACAGGCATATTATGTTTAGTATGGTTATAAAACTCATCGGATATACAATTATTATGGTATTATGCTTTTATGAACGAGTAGTCATTAAAACTATTCTTCATCTAATAAGTGCGATCTTCGTATAGCTTTACTATGTAAAACTATGACACAACTTACAAGCACGTCGCTTGCTTGCGATTTTCGGTCTTAGAGACTGCCAGTTATGTCAGGGAAATAAGGGTTTTTCCTGTATACAAACCAAACAACTAATAGGAAAATAAGGGATTTTCTCGGTACAATTAGTTGCAATTTACATCACGAACATTCATATGCATTGCATACTTTTATAAGAAAATAAGGGTTTTTCTGGAAAACATGCAACCACTTTCGAATGGCATACATCTTCTCAAAACACAACTTATGAACTCACCAACTTAAATGTTGACACTTTTTCTTTGAAATAACTTGTATTCACAGGAAACCGCTAGCCAGGTAGCAACTACTTCTGAAGACTAACGCATTGGCGTTAGTAACATATTTTGGATCACCATTTTATATTTGATTTCTTTTGCAAACATGTAACACCTACAAATCATGTAAACTTTTCAAACATATTTATATTATGGTGGTGTGTACTTTCCTTTCTATGAACTGTTATGATACTGAATATGATGTCCTCCGCCCCCGAACGATTCCGCCGTTCAGGTTTGGGGGTGTGACAGATTGGTATCAGAGCTTCGTTTATAGTGAATTAAGTATATCAAAACCATTTTTTTTATATACAACTATAAACTCAACTGGGCAAAAACACTCTGAGAAGAGTCATGCTTTTGAAATTAAATCTATTTAGTTTTTGTAAGTAAGCATGCATTCATTTAGTAACAGTTCCACATCGTACCATATTAGAAGTATTATTAATGAGTTGTGCAGTACGGGTACGCCATGGGACATGTAATCGGAACTGGGAAGGATATAGCCTGATCAACTATATTTGTCCGAGAGCCGACTAACGTGTGCCGAGGGGTGTCTGCAGTGGACAACAAATTTTAAAAACTTACCAAACCGTTATTAGAATCAAACACAATAATTTAAATGCTATAGGAGTAATTGCTATTTAAACTAACCTACATGTTTTGCATGTTCCGACTTTATTCAATTCTTATGACCCTATTTCTCGTACAGTCAAATGGCTGGATTTCACCACCCCAATGACCCCTACTTTCCCAACCAAGGCAACGGAGGATGGATCGAAGATGATCCAGAAGAGGATGAGGAACCCATAGAATTGGGCGATGACTCCGGTACTGACTCAGAACCTGAAGTGATCGATCCACCACCCATTCAACCTCCTGTCCATGTGAGGAACTTCCAAGGACCCACTCCCGTCTGGGGAAGTCACCTACATCATTGGAGCCAACAACAAGGCATACGCCCTCCCTACGGCATGTGTCGGGACTTCTACGATGTCCGCGGTGGCAGTTCGGCTGATCAAGCACTCCCGGTAATGGTTGGTAAGTTAGCCAATCAGTCCTATCAGTCCGGAGTACAAGCAAGCCGACTCCGGGATATCAACGTGGAAGTGCAGGTACACACTTCCGATATCCGTAGACTGGACAAGATACAAGATAATGTCCAACTCCAGTCTGAGGCATTTCAGGCACAGATAATTGCAGCCCTAGCCGAGTTAAGGGAGCAACAAGCCGCTTTGGATCGATGCCTAATGGGATCGAAGCAATCAGATGCGGAGTCAAGCTCCAAGCGCAACCTACGTCGCAAGTAGTGCCTGCCAGGATTTCAAATTTTGTTATAAATTAGGACTTCGGATAAGAATTTCCTCTTCGTTAAAACTTTCTGTAATCGGAGACCTTTAGAAAGGTCAAAAAGTTTTGTCTAAACTCGGATGTAACACGACTATATGTTTTATATATATGGGGCATACCCCCCTTCTCTGATTTTAAATATGTGTATTCCGTTCAACTCATAAGTGCATCCATTCAAACGTTATCAATAAATCAAACTCAAAACCTATTGTTGATCAAACCAAATTCTTAATCTATTTAAGGCAGTTAACTCAATATCATTCAACTTTGAACTGCCAAAACTTATAATTTTCTTCCATATTTTTCTTTTGGCAGCAAGATGCCTCCTCGTCCAAACTTAAGGCCCAGGCCAGGCACGGCACCACCACCACCTCCACCACCAGCTTATGATCCGGCAATGGTTCAGGCTGCTATCACAGCAGCGGTAACCGCAGCCCTCTCGCAAATAAACTCCCAAGGGAATGGAGGGGCGGGAAGCAGCACGAATCATCCAAATCATGGCACTGGTCATGGCCAAGGAAGAGAATGTACCTACAAGGAGTTCTCTAACGCTAAACCAAAAACTTTTAATGGAACAGGAGGAGTCATTGCACTAATGCAATGGTTCGAAAAGACCGAAACGGTCTTCGAGATCTGCTCGTGCCAAGAAACAAGCAAGGTTAAGTTCGCTGCTTGCACCTTCATAGATCGAGCCCTCACTTGGTGGAAAAGCCATGTGAACTCAGTGACGCTCACTGTCGCTAACGCCATGAGTTGGGAAGAACTGAAGGTACTACTACTGGAAGAATACTGCCCAAGGGGTGAAGTGCAAAAGCTTGAGCAGGAACTCTGGAATTTGAAAATGGTCGGGTCTGACCTAGTCGCTTACACAGCTAGGTTCAACGATCTCGCTGCTTTGTGCCCTACCATGGTCAACCCAGAAACAAAGAAGGTCGAAAGGTACATTTGGGGGTTGTCACCCCAGATTCAAGGGCATGTCCTAGCCTCCAACCCTATCACCTACAACAGCGCTAAACGCCTGGCACAACGACTCATCGATCACGGAGCGAAACAGAGTACCATCACAACAGCCACAAATCCACCTAGGGAGGCTCAGGGACAGAGTAGGCCTTGGAACAAGAGGAGGGGACAAATCCTCCAGGAGAACCCTAAGAAACAACAAGTGATAGCGACCCACGCCATTACTGTACCCACCAACTCTGCCCCCACAAGTTCATACAATGGAAAGCTACCGAAATGTAATCGGTGCAACTTCCACCATCACGGTCTCTGTCATGGCCTTCAATGCACCAGGTGCAATAAGAAGGGTCATACAGCCCGCTATTGCAAGGAGCCAACCCAACAATCCGCCCACACTGCTAATACCGGAGTAAGCCGCGCTTGCTTTGAGTGCGGGAGCACAGGACACTACCGCAAGGACTGCCCGAAGGCAAACAACAGGAATACCGGCGGAAGAGGCCGAGTTTTCGCAATGGGACAAGATGAAGCCATTGCGGACCCTACTGTTGTTACGGGTACGTTTCTTCTCGATAACTCGTATGCATGCATTTTGTTTGATAGTGGAGCGGAAAGGAGTTTTGTGAGTCACGGCTTTAAAAGCATGCTAAAACCATTACCACAATCATTAGGTGAACCGTTCATAGTAGAAATGGCCAACGGGAAAACTGAAAGCACTAAAGAGATATACTTAAACTGCATCCTAACTCTAAACGATGATCCCTTTCAAATCAGCCTCATGCCAGTCTCGATTAAGAGTTTCGATGTCATCATTGGCATGGATTGGCTGAGTTCACATCGTGCGGACATTCTATGTTACGATAAGGCCGTTCGCCTTAATCTGCCAACCGGCGAAACCTTCCTCGTCTTGGGCGACAAACCTAGTACCACTCTTAGAATCATCTCAAGTATCCAAGCTCAGAAGCACTTACGAAAGGAGTGTCACGCATTTCTTGCACATGTTGTAGACGTGGAACGCGAAGTCCGGGACATCAAGGATGTGCCCGACGTATGCGATTTTCCCGATGTGTTTCCCGAGGACCTTCCAGGGATACCACCCGTAAGACAAGTCGAATTCAGAATCGATCTGATTCCCGGAGCTACCCCAGTAGCCAAGGCACCCTATCGATTAGCCCCGGCAGAGATGCAGGAACTATCCAGTCAACTGGATGAACTACTGGAAAAAGGATTCATCAGACCGAGCTTCTCACCATGGGGAGCACCCGTATTGTTTGTGAAGAAGAAGGATGGATCATTCAGAATGTGCATCGACTACAGAGAACTCAACAAACTGACGGTCAAGAATCGTTATCCTCTACCGCGCATAGATGATCTATTCGACCAACTGCAAGGGGCGAGCTATTTTTCTAAGATTGATCTGAGGTCCGGGTATCACCAGTTACGAGTGCTAGAGGAGGATGTGCCGAAGACCGCCTTCCGAACTCGTTACGGACATTACGAGTTCGTGGTGATGCCTTTCGGATTGACCAATGCGCCCGCAGTCTTCATGGATCTGATGAATAGAGTATGCCGACCTTACTTGGATCAGTTCGTCATCGTTTTCATTGACGACATCCTGATCTACTCCCGAAGTAAGAAAGAACATGGCGATCATCTGCGACAAGTTCTAGGGACATTAAGAAGAGAGAAACTTTATGCGAAGTTCTCGAAATGTGAATTTTGGATCCGAAGAGTCGAATTCTTAGGACACGTGGTAAGCGAAGAGGGAATCCACGTGGACCCATCCAAAATTAAGGCCATTGAGAACTGGTCAGCACCGAAGACTCCTACAGAAATTCGCCAATTTCTAGGTCTCGCTGGTTACTACCGCAGGTTCATTCAGAACTTCTCACGAATAGCGAAGCCTCTTACAACCCTAACCCAGAAAGGTGTGGCCTTTGACTGGGAAGAGAAACAAGAAAGAGCGTTCCAAACGCTCAAACGAGCCTTGTGCACCGCACCAATACTATCCCTTCCTGAAGGAATAGAAGACTTCGTAGTTTATTGCGATGCATCAAACCAAGGACTCGGATGTGTTCTGATGCAGCGAGGTAAGGTTATCGCCTACGCCTCGAGACAGTTGAAAACACATGAGGTTAACTACACGACCCACGATCTTGAGCTAGGAGCAGTAGTGTTTGCCCTGAAGATCTGGAGACATTACTTGTATGGAACGAAGAGCACTATCTTTACCGACCACAAGAGCTTACAACACATTTTCGATCAGAAGGAGCTCAACATGAGGCAACGGCGATGGGTCGAGCTACTCAGTGATTACGAATGCGATATTCGCTATCATCCGGGAAAGGCAAACGTAGTAGCCGATGCCCTTAGTCGAAAGGAGTACTCAGGCCGGAGAGTGAAGTCATTAGCTGTGTCGATCCATTCGCACCTATCCACGCAAGTCAAGGAAGCTCAATTAGAGGCCTTGAAACCCGAAAACGTGGCAAGTGAGGCCCTTAGGGGAATGGACAAGAACTTAGAAATCAAGAGTGACGGAGCACGCTACCTCATGAACCGGATCTGGACACCAAAGTTTGGGGGATTCAGAGAGGTAGTTATGAGCGAGGCACACAGGACCCCATACTCCGTGCACCCAGGGTCAGACAAAATGTATCTAGATCTCAAGCAACTCTACTGGTGGCCAAACATGAAAGCGGAGATCGCTACGTATGTGAGCAAGTGTCTAACTTGCGCCAAAATAAAAATAGAACACCAAAAACCCTCAGGCCTACTCCAACAACCTGATATACCTGAGTGGAAATGGGAGCAGATTTCCATGGACTTCATAACCAAACTGCCCAAAACTCAGAGTGGCCAAGATACTATTTGGGTAATCGTCGACAGATTAACCAAATCAGCCCATTTCTTACCTATCAAGGAAACCGATAGGATGGAAAAACTATCAAGAACCTACATCCGGGAGATCGTACGACTTCATGGGGTACCAATGTCAATCATCTCAGATAGAGACAGCAGGTTCACTTCCAGATTTTGGCAATCACTGCAAAAATCCATGGGAACGAGGTTGGACATGAGTACAGCATACCACCCTCAAACTGACGGACAGAGTGAGAGGACGATCCAAACCTTGGAAGACATGTTGCGAGCATGTGTAATCGACTTTGGCAAGGCATGGGATATTCACCTGCCTTTGGTCAAGTTCTCTTATAACAATAGTTATCATACTAGTATCAAGACCGCTCCGTTCGAAGCCCTTTACGGCCGTAAGTGCAGATCACCCCTGTGCTGGACAGAAGTGGGCGACACCCAATTGGCAAAAGGTCTAGTCACTAAGAGCACCCTTACTGGCCCAGAGATCATCAGAGAGACTACCGAAAAGATCGTGCAAATACGAGAACGACTGAAGTCCTCAAGGGATAGGCAAAAGAGTTATGCCGACAGGAGACGTAAACCCTTGGAATTCCAGATTGGCGACCGTGTGCTACTGAAGGTCTCACCATGGAAAGGCATGATACGCTTTGGGAAGCGTGGAAAGCTAAACCCCAGGTACATTGGACCCTTCGAAATCATTTCGAGAGTTGGTCCAGTGGCCTACAAACTCCAACTTCCAATCGAGCTTAACAAAGTGCATCCAGTATTCCACGTGTCGAACCTGAAAAAGTGTTTGTCCGACGAAACACTTGTAATTCCACTCGATGAAATCGCATTAAACGAAAATCTCAACTTTGTGGAAGAACCCGTCGAGATCATGGATAGGGAAGTTAAAAGGACCAAACAGAGTCGCATTCCAATAGTAAAAGTTCGATGGAATGCTAAGAGAGGACCCGAATTCACATGGGAACGGGAAGACCAAATGCTACAGAAGTATCCGCATCTCTTCCTCAGCCCCTAAAACTCTTACCTTGTATTAAATTTCGGGACGAAATTCCGTTTAACGGGGGGATGATGTAACAACCCGTTATCCCGGGCATTATAAACCGAGTCTTGTAACCCCTTTTGAATGTAATGGGAATATCATCGATAAATGAATTGTTCAAAAGCTCTGATTTGGAGTACGCTATGTAGTAGATATCGTCTTAAAGGTTCCAAATAAATAAAGAAACACTAAAATCTGAGTTATGGCTAAGAAGCTATGACCATTCTAAGATTTCTGTCAAAACCAACAACACCGATCAAACGAAAAACGCAAAGTTTCAATACGATAACATTTAGCCTTAGGTATCTAAATGAAAGTCATAGATAACATTAAACCGTGAGCGTACGCAAAAAGAACGTCCAAATCTGACTTCGCATGAGGAAGTTATGATTTTTCAAAGAAATTCCTTAAAAACGATTAGTTATAAAATAAATAATAAAAATAATTTTGGAATTTGCCAACGGAGTCTAAACGAAAGTTGTAGATCGTAGTCTCACCTACGCGTGGATATAAAGACCATCGAAAACGGAGTTCATATGAAGAAGATATGGATTTTTGAAGTTTATTAAATAAATTAATTAATTATTTAATTCAAAATTCGGATATTATCCGAAGAGGAGTCAGCGTCCTTCTCCGAAGTACGCGCTGCGTACTCCTGTACGCCCCGCGTAACCGAGAGGATTGGCCTCGGATCGTCCACGTCGCCATATCCGAGGAAGCCGACCCGTCCGACCCGTCCGACCCGACGTCCCATCCGACCCACCTCCCCAGCAACCCGTCCCATCCGACCCGATAACCCAAGAACCCGTCCCATCCGAACCGAAGCAGTCGAGGCTTCGGTCATGCATGACGTACGCGTACGCAGCGCGTACGAGCGTACGCCCCGCGTACCGAGGCAGACTTGCCTTCCTATAAATAGAATGCGAGGGTTTCCAAAGAAAGGGTTCATTTCTCTTCTCTCTCTCTCAGCATTTCCTCGTTTTCCGTGTCCGTTCAAACCCGAAGCTCTGGTCTTTTTGGCTCAAGTCCCGAAGGCCGATTCTACTCCCGAGATTCCCGAGAATCCCAAGAAAAATCAGTTTCCCGAGACGAAACTCTGCTCGGTTTTCCACCTCACAATCTTCACACTATCAAGTGAGTTCATATCCCCTTTGAACACTCTTTAAATGCATTTTAAATGTTTTATACTCTTTTTGGGGAGGAATACAAGTTAACACATGACTAAATTCGTGTGAAACATTAACCTTTTGATATACTTTTCATACTGTTGTTTTAACTATCTTGTGAAGTTATTATGATACAAAACCCCTCACAACACAGCTTTACCCTCTTTGGGATATAATATGTTTATAAATAGAAATATGTTTTATTTATACGTTTACATACAAACACATCATATCAAGGGTAACATTCTTTACTAAGTCATCTCATGCATTCAAAGAACTTATGATTATGCTTTGTCAAACATTGTGAAAGAGGTCAAACTTTGCATACAAACTACTACCTTATTACGGACTTAGTTGAGAATCCATGAGTCGTGTATATCTTCAAACGTTACTTTCTTTATTAGAAAATAATGCAACAAGTCCTGTCTATAACCAGAGTCTCCCGTTCGGAGAACGTGTCAAATGTGTATAGATCTATACGGGAAGTCATGATCCCGCGCCCTGACTGTTAGCTACAGTCCGTCTTTTGGGGTGACAGTTGTCATAACGCTACGACGCCTGAAGAACGTCGCTACAGGCATATTATGTTTAGTATGGTTATAAAACTCATCGGATATACAATTATTATGGTATTATGCTTTTATGAACGAGTAGTCATTAAAACTATTCTTCATCTAATAAGTGCGATCTTCGTATAGCTTTACTATGTAAAACTATGACACAACTTACAAGCACGTCGCTTGCTTGCGATTTTCGGTCTTAGAGACTGCCAGTTATGTCAGGGAAATAAGGGTTTTTCCTGTATACAAACCAAACAACTAATAGGAAAATAAGGGATTTTCTCGGTACAATTAGTTGCAATTTACATCACGAACATTCATATGCATTGCATACTTTTATAAGAAAATAAGGGTTTTTCTGGAAAACATGCAACCACTTTCGAATGGCATACATCTTCTCAAAACACAACTTATGAACTCACCAACTTAAATGTTGACACTTTTTCTTTGAAATAACTTGTATTCACAGGAAACCGCTAGCCAGGTAGCAACTACTTCTGAAGACTAACGCATTGGCGTTAGTAACATATTTTGGATCACCATTTTATATTTGATTTCTTTTGCAAACATGTAACACCTACAAATCATGTAAACTTTTCAAACATATTTATATTATGGTGGTGTGTACTTTCCTTTCTATGAACTGTTATGATACTGAATATGATGTCCTCCGCCCCCGAACGATTCCGCCGTTCAGGTTTGGGGGTGTGACACTTTTCTCCCGGTTTTCGACTAAATTTGCATTTTAAGCCCGTTTTTAATTGTTTTAACACGGGATTTTCACCCAAAACTTTATTTTAACATATAAGGACCTTTAATTATTAATTAATCATGTTTTAAAGATAAAACCTTATCCAAAGGAGTGGGTGAAGTACAAAGGAGGAGTGTTGACTTTCCTTTATTCTATGACACAAGCAACCACTCCCATACCCACTCCATGTCACTATTCACCACCAGCCCATCCCTAGTCACTTTATAGGTCCTTTCTCATCATTTTCAACCATTCCCACATTCTTAGGGCTGGAACATCCACCCTCTCTCCTCACACTTCATTCATTCTCTCATTTTTCCCACACTCCAAACTCTCTCATCTTTCTCTCTCAAATTCAAGAACTTCAAGGCATACTCCAAGACTTTTCTCCTTCATTTAGTAAGTATCATCATCTTTCTTATGATTATTACACATCCTCCTACTCAAGATCATAGATTGCTTACACAAACATCATCACCTTCTTGTTAGATCTTCGAATCTTCAAGTGATTCTTCAAGTGTTCTTGAGTTGAACACTTCTCTTCTTCAACACTTATCTTCTAAAATCACTCAAGGTGAGTTCATACCCCTACATTTTCATGTTTTCTCAAGTTTTTAGGGGGGGGGATACAAGTTAAAACACCAAGAACATAACTACACTTTTCTAACAGCCTTCATCAGAAAAGTTCAACTCCATTCACGGACTGTTTTGGACAACTTAAACATTTTAGTTTTCAAAACTGTTTTAGGTGCAAGTAGTTCCACTTCTTAGCTTTAAAATGACTACTTGCACATCTCCACACGATTTGTCTACAATTCATGGTGATTTTTACAAAACAGCTTGTCTTTTCAAACACAAATCCGGACCAGTCTATGAATATGAGTATTTTAATATAAGTTAAAGGCTTCCAAAAATCATGATAAAAATTATGAGTAAACTAGACTCATTTTAGGAACTCTCAGAATTTATGGATCAAGTTTTTGACTCCGTATGATTTTTCTATGAATTTTCTAAAACATAATAGAAATGGCAATACTAGAAAAATGTCTTCTATTTCATATACACCTTGTAACTTGTTGAGCAAGGTGTGCACCTGCATGTGATGATGTGTTATTACCATATATGTCATCTTGTCTTATTATATAGACATTCATCAGAAAATAAATGGATTCTACCTCCATAAGTATGGTAAATATATCAATGATATTACAAGGCTATATCCATTAAAATACAAACATTGGTAAACAATGAAAAGTAAGGCTTATGCTCACTACCCACACAAATACTTAATAAACTATAATAGGTATAGTTTAGGGTTATTTTACAAAACAAACACATTATTAAAGGTTTCACACATACAAAAGAGTATTACCACTATGAATAATTATGATAAACTATAATAAGTATAGTTAAGCCATTATACCCCCACAAACGAACATGCAAGTTATAATCGACAAACAAAGTGATAAACTATAACAGGTATAGTTTATGTTTCATCTACACTACGAACTTAATTACAAGAAAGGAATTCACCATCACCACCACTTTTGATAAGCTATAATATGCATAGTTCATGTTCACTACCACTATCACTATTTGATGGACTATGATATGTATAGGTTATATTCACTATCTCAACCACTTTTAGTAAACTATAATATGCATAGTACATGTTCACTAGTCACTATCACTATCGGATGAACTATGATATGTATAGTTTATGTTCACGGTCACTAATACTATTTCGTACACTACACTAGGATTGGTTCCGGTTTTTGGGTTAAGTCCACATTCACTTTCGCATTGTTAGTTTTCGGCTATAACTTCTAAGTGTATATGCTAGAATTATATAGAATCTAGTCGTGATTGGCTTAAAATTGGTGGTTCCGCCTTATTTCATGTTCCTCGTTTGGTTGTGGGCCTAGGGCAGACCCATTACATTCGACGTTTTATCTAACTTTAATTTTATATAACTTATATACACAAGGAAATCATAGAAGGAATCTATAGGGAATTCTAGGATGCACTATTTCATAACATAGAAACTTACATTTCACATTTTGAGGAAAAGTATCGGGTTTTCATATGAATGGGTACATTCCAAATTACCGGGTTCACATAGAATAGTTATTTCGGTATTAAAACTATATTTCATCTAGAATTGTTAAACTTCAACCATGATCGATGAGCGTATATGCTTGAGTCATATAAGAATTTAGTCTTGATTGGCTTAGAATTGGTGGGGCCCGCCTCATCTCCTGTTCCTCGTTGGGTTGTAGACCTAGGGCAGACCCACTATATTCAACGTTTTATCTAACTTAAATCTTACATAACTTATATACGTTGGACGATTATAGGGGAAACCTATTGGTCATTCTTGTGTTCATTAACGCATCATATAGAAATATTTTGTTCATACTTAACTAAGAAAATATTGGATTTTCTGGAAATCAAACCCTATCGATTTTACAAGGAAAACGGTTTCTACTTCAAACAAAACTCTTATGAACTCACCAACTTAATTGTTGACACTTTTTTTTTTCAAAACTACTTGTATTCTCAGGAAATCAGTGAAACAGGAAAACTTCAGCGCTTTGAGGATGGGACGTTAAACCGTCAACAATTTATTTTTGTCATCATAATGTAATTGATTTTGAAACATGTAAACATATACTTTGGTGTAACTTTTTCAATTATATTTATGATGGTTGTATTTACTTTGAGCACTATTATACACGTTGTTGTGATACTGTACATGAAGTCCTCCACCCCCGGACGTTTCCGCCATCCTTGGTTTGGGGGTGTGACACCATGGAGGGGTGAAATGGTCTTTTTCCTACTTCAGGAGTTAGAGAGAGAGGAAATAACTTAGTTTATTTAGAATTGTTATTAAGGTGTTAATTAGAGATAATTATCATATGTGATTTGGAGGAGGCTAGATTCGGTGATTCGTGTTCGAGGAGTAATCATATACTTAGCTTATTTACGAGGTGAGTCTTCTCACTATACTTACCATGAGTGGTATCTTTGTGAAACCGGATGGTCCTATGTGCTTACTTGAGTTATATGATATTATTCATTTTTCTGTGTGATATATATATATATATATATATATATATATATATATATATATATGTATGTATGTATATATATGTATATATGTTATATTCTGTGCTTACTGAGATAAGACCGGAGGGTCCAAACCGAGTTGTGGGACCGGAGGGTCTTCACTGAGATACTGGACTGGAGGGTCCAAACCGAGCTGTGAGACCGGAGGGTCCTCACTGAGACACATGACAGGAGGGTCCACACTGAGACGCATGAGACCGAAGGGTCCATGCCGAGTTATAGCCATGAGAGGCTTATTATTTATGTATGTGGTATTTTGGGGAAACTCATTAAGTTTCATGTTTACCGTGTGGTGTGATATGTGTTTCAGGTACTTCTTAGGACCGCACGAAGGCGTCGGCATGATTGTACACACCTGTTCGAGACTATGTTGAGGATTCTGGGATTTGACTTTATTTGTGGATTTATGTTGACATTTGAGACACTTATGGTTTTATGAAATATAACATATGAGTTTTATGTGTTTTTAAAATGAAAATTTTGGTTTGAAAATTTACAGTGTTACATCAGGTATTCGGTTTCTGTTTTGGAATCAAAGGGCATTTCGATAATTTGTTAGCTCAGTCTTTTATAGAAAGTGGATGTTTGTTCAGGATATCTTATGACACGTATGAGTTGATAATAGTGTAGAGCGTCTCGATACCTTTTCATGGATATAAGGATGGTCGAAATCGGAGTTGTATCGAGAAAGTTATGGCCTTCAGAATGAATTAGGGTTTGGAGAAAACCCTAGTACGCAGGGTGTACTGATGTGAGGGAGCTTACGTGAGGCATAGCTGGAGGTATGTATAGCGTAGTGTGAAGATGTGTCGGAGTGCGAGACCTCGTATGATGGGCGTACGAGGAGGTACGTTGGGCGTAGGTTAAAAACCCTAATTTTTAGGGTTGTACCCTATATAAGCATAATGTTAGCCTCTTTCCTTCATCTCTAAGTCAACCTCCACACTCTAAAAACCCTAAATTGACCTTAGAGCTTCTTGGATGTGTTCTTGAGCTTTTAGGAGGCTTTGATGCTCATTTTTTCCCTTGGGAAGGAAAGAAGAGAAGTTAGAAGTTGTTTTGCTTGTTGGGAAAGCTTTGGATCCAAAATCAAGACCTTGTGGGAAATATTTTTGAGGTAACAAGTTTTCATCTTAGCTTATGTATGATTAGATTTGTTCATGGATAGTTTATTATGATTTTGGTCTTCTTTTTTAGATTATGGATGAGTTAGGTTGTTTAAGGATTCATCCTTTCATATCTAAGCTTGTTTTGGTATCCTTGAGCATAAAGGTGCAATCTTTATGTGTATTATGGAGTGATGCATGTATTATGCCAACCAATAAGTCCCTTTTAAGCTTAATAGCTTCTTTTAGTCATGTATGAACGTAAAGTTGGCAACTTTACGTGGTATTTCAGCTCGAGGGGTCAGATCTGTTGTTTGGAAAGCTTTGTCTTAATGGAATGGGAGAATATCAGATTTTGGGCTGAATAAGGTGAGTATGTTGGGCGTACAAGCAGGTACGTGCAGTGTACACGCCTCCAAGCAAGCACGTTGCGCGTACATGCATGTACGCCCCGCGTACTAAGTCAGAATGGGCTTTGTGCATTTAGGCTTTTATTTGGGCTATCATTTGGGCTTGGATTGCTTGGGTTTGGTTGGGCTAATCAAAAGAAAGTGTTTGGAGTGAGGAAATGTAATTGGGCTTTAGTTTAAGTCCCATGTAAGGGTTTGCGCCCAATTTGGAAAATTGGGCCATAAGTGGGCTTTGGATGATTTTTGGTTTGCGGGTCTTTATGATTGAGAGTTTGGGCTTTAGTCCTTGACCAAACTAGGTGAGGGGTAAAATGGTCTTTTTACCTCATATATGGATTATTGGATTCGGTTTGGAACCCAATTGTTAACTGGGTGTTAATTTTTTGATAGCACGGGGATTTTAGAGGATCAATGTCAGAGAGTTATTCATGGGTTCAGTTGTCGAGGTGAGTCTTCTCACAATATCCATGGGTCGAAGGCACCAATGCCGGCCCATTACGTGTTATGTGGTATGCTAGTTGTCTCGGTGATACTTGCATGGAAGACCCTGGGGGTATCCTATGGCACTTGGATGTTAGACCATGGGGGGATCCCATGGTATTCCAGATAAAGACCATGGAGGAGCCCAATGGCATTCCAGATAAAGACCATAGGGGGAGCCCATGGCGACTATATGTATATACATTGCCTGATAACCTGTGGTTGTATGTTGCATGGTATTTTGGGGAACTCACTAAGCTTTGTGCTTACGGTTTTCACTTTATGTTGCAAGTACTCCGGTTTTCAAATGGAAGGGCTCGGGATGATTATAGAGCACACACCACATGTTTCCGCTTTCTGTGAATTACTATGAGTTGTCGATGTTTTGCTAAAACTTAGTTACTCTGGTTTATGGGAAAGATATGAATTAACGATTTATTAATATAAAATCAAAAAAATTTATGTCATGATTTTGGGGATACTACAAGTTGGTATCAGAGCCTTGGTTTGAGGGATTCAGACATACTCCCGAGTGTGTCTGAACTCAAACTGAGGATTTGGTAAAGGTTTCAACAGAAAAGATTTTTCTAAGATAAGAGAAGGGTGTGGTGCATGCAATCAACCGAGCTCAAGTAAGTTTTCCTAGGATTTACCATGTTATCTGTTATGATTTGATTTATGAATCTGTGAATTGCATGCTAGTTAGGGCTAAGGATATGCCCAGTTCTTGCATGATAGAATTATAGGAAAAATGCCTTTGTATGTATATTGTATGAGCTGGTAGACTTACATGCTAGTGTTGAGTAGTTAGTGGTATATTGGTCTGATATGTGATGCTTTGCGGCTTTGGGTGTACTGGATGCTATGTTGAGAAGGGAATATCTATTGGAATCAGTAATTGCTAAGTGTATGCTTTAAAAATTATATATGGTTAGGATCTTATAGCCCTAGAATAATTGATTTGGCCTTATTTCCTGTTCCTTTTCTAGTTGTGGTTTCTAGGGTAGAGTCTGTTATTTGACAGTCTATTTGATCCGATTCTATGTATAATTTGCATGCATAAGGCAACTGGCAGTAAAGGTGGAAATTTCTAGCATGATTTGTGGTGTGTAGGCTAAGTGTCCTATGATTGTTCTAAGAATTGGAGTGTTATTGCACAAATGTTGCTTTCCTTGTGCTTTGTGGAACTCTTACATGATAAGAGTCAACCACTAAGTGAATATGATGGTATTCATAACGTGGGCGACTGACATTATGGGGAGTTCTTCAGCAGTTGATGACAGGGTGAGGTTGGGAACCTAGGAGAGCCTAGGAAGTGCTTTAGTGGGTTTTGCGGCGCTGTTTAGTGAATTTTTTGTGCATTAGTTTGAGTAGGTGACGTAGAGGATTCAGGATGATTCTTGAGGAAAGTATGGATAGGTGTGGAAGGTAGTATTAGGCCCATAGTACTGAAAGCACAAGATCTATACTCGAATCGGGAGAGTCTTGGAGAATCTAAGAAGCGTGTGGGAGGAGGATTTTTGGGTGTGTTATGATCATTGGCATGTGTATTTCAGTTTGGTGATGAGCAATCAGGTAGGAGATTCAGGTTCTGATTCCAGCTCAGGTGCAGGTATTGAGCCGATTAGTGAGCAGATGCGGGAATTCATCGCGTCGGAGATTAGTTGCAGTATTCTGGAGCAGACTCATGTGATCTTTAGTTCATTCATGGAGGGGATTCTAGAGATCTGGGATGAGCACTTGGGCACAATTTGTGTTGAGGTTATGGCTATCGTTGTAGCCCGCACTCTTTCATGCTGTGAGCAAGAGACCGACATGGAGCACCTGGGAAAGAGGGGGTCAGATCAAGTGCGGGAAAGGGAGGGTCCCAGACAGAGACCCATGACTTCTGATCAGTGTTTGAGAGGCCAGCAGGGCCGGATTTATTGCAGCACGTACAAAAAATTGCACGATGGATCTTGTCGTTCCAGGGGTATGGGTTGCTACTAGTGTAGCAAGAATGATCATGTATGCAGGAATTTTCCTCGTGGGGCAAGCTCATTATGTTTTCTCTACGACCAAGCGGACCATAAGAGGGTCGTATGTCGGATGAGGAGGGGAGGAGCAGTGAGTGCACCTGCTCTGGCTATTTTGCAATCTATGATGGTCATAAGGGTATGGCAGGAGCCTCGGCAAAGAGTAGCAGATTATTTCAGTGTCAGACAAAGGAGACCAATGCTCCAGCAGGTGATATTGTGGGTATGTTGTCTTTTGTTTTTTTCTTCGGTGGTCATCAGTATTTATTTTGCATGGAATGTTATATTGGTTTGGGTAAGCGCTATCGTTGGTTTAATTCTCTGTTAATGTTGGGTTATATCTTCAAGAATTGTTTTATGTCTTTTACATGCCATGAATCATTAGTGGGTTATTGAGGGGTGTATCTCGTGTAGCGGGTTCTAATGTGTTCGGTTGTTATTCTATTTTTGGTCGAGATTGGTTTAGGAGTATTGTGTGGAAGGTCTATGGTCAGGATTCAATGGGTAGTTCTCCAATGATCGTCAGGGTTCAGTGATTTAGCATTTGCCAGGTAGGAGTGGCAGTTACCTATGGAAAAGTTGTCGAGTTCAAACATTGTCGTAGCTAGGAAAGGAGCGGTAGCAGGAAGATGGTGGTCAGTTGCTTGAGTTGTTGGGTCATTAGAGTGTCTAGGGAGTTTTATATTCGCAGGGGTTGTAGTCAGTTAGAATCCAATGATTCTTTGAGAATGGAAGTTAGGATAAAGATTCGTCAGTTCAGGGAGAGGGTTATGGTTTTTAATCGGCAACATAATAAATTGGAGAATTGGTATGGTATTGTGGGAGGTAATTTGGATTATCAGATTGGCTAAGATTTCAGAAGCATTCTTCAGGGTTTCAAGAGTTGGGTGATCATGGATATGGCTAGCAATGTAACGCTAGTATTGATTAACGAAGGTCATAGGTGTTTCATGCTATTTCTGGTAGACAGGTTGGAGATCCATCAGAATTAAGAGGTGAGAGAGAGATTCGTCGAATCCAAGTGGGGGGGTCGATCAGGATTCCCGGAAGTTAGGAAGGGCGTGGAACTAGGGCAAGTTTCATATCCTAGTCAGGGGGAGAGAGGCGACTCAAGTGGCTGTCCAGATTGAGGTGGTGTCGGTTGAAGTTCAGGAAACTTCCAATTGTGGATTAGCGTCTCCTTTATTATGCATAGTGGTCTTGTGGTTGAGTCCAGGCTGAGGACTTCAGGATTCGAAGTATGTCCCGAACATCTGTTGGGATACAATTGGATGCAGGTTGCAGCTCAGGATGCGTGGAGTGGTGATGATTAGGGTCTGGCAAGGCCATGGTTGGTTATAAGTATTGTAAGATTGCGATAGGATTGTAACATTCACCAGTTCGAGGTAGACTATCATTGGAGGTGGTTACGAGTGCAAAGGGGAAATTATTTTGTGCCTTCTGCACACCGGTCAGGAATTTCAAAGAGTATTTCTTTGTCCTAGATTGAGAACCATTGGGGTCTGAGGCAGAGTCGGACCCACGCAGCTCTTGTTGGGTGCATAAATTGCACATTTTCATAGGTTAATTTTATGTTTATCTATAGCATTGCATTGCATTTTTAGTGTAACTTTCATGCATTTTGCATTTAGGGACATTATCATGGATCTATCGATATTTCACCATTTTATCTGGATGTTTCAGGGTAATAAGAAGATTGGAGCATGCTTAGGATGGTCAAGGGAAGCTCTCGGTGAAATTTTGGAACTTTTGGAGCTAAATTGACGAAATTGAAAAAATCAGAAATTGACTATTTTACAGTGTAATGTATGACTTGTCATTACACGACCGTGTAATGATCCTGATGTGCTGAAATGCTTCCAAAGCGACGCCGCATAATGTATGCCTAGCCAAAGTGCGAGCCGTGTGTAACTTCTGATTTATCTTGGGATTTTGGCACATTTTGAAAAGACTTCAACTTGGAACTTCAAGGAGGGGATTTTGGGAGATCATATCATCATCTAGAATCTCGGAAACACTTTAATTTGCATTTTTTAAGTTAATTTGAAGATCAAAACTTGTTGAATTAGTAGTTTGATTTAGACATGTGTGGCTGATTTTTCTATCATTTCCGATTTTCAGATTTCTAAATGTTTATACTTGAAATTATGTTTATCATCTAGTAATCTTTGATTTGGTCTTAAATATATGTTTGATTGGTTCTCTTTTTCACTTGATCAATGAATTAGGGCTCTTATTAATCTAATTAATCAAATTGTGAAATTCATATATGTTTTATGATTTGATGTTAGTAACTTGCACTTGATTGGTTGTAAATAAATCAAAAATTGGTGTAATAAAAGATTAGATGTTCATATTCCCGAACTTATTAGGAATGTTGGATATTGTTGGTAATTGTTATAAGAACTTAATGTCATTTAATGATTTGATGCAAGAGCTTATTTGAATTGAATTAATTAAATGAAGTTTTATTTGAAGAACTTATTTTGAATGCAACACCTTCGTTAACTTGGATATTAGAGCTTATTAGTATCCAAATTACCAACCTAGATTGAACATGAATTACAGTCATATTACACCTTACAACACAACACATGTAACGGAATCAGAATCGGAAATGTATTTCTCTTATTGAATTTTAGTATTAATCTTCTTTCTTTATGAAGTTTAATTTGAATTCAAACACAATCCCCCATTTTTACATTGATTATATGATGTGTGAGTATATGGCTAAATAAGAAGTCCTGTATTCCTATGGACCGACCCTACTTACTCTATACTATCTTTAGTGTAAGTAGTAGCAATGATTTGCATTTTATTGTTATTATTTTATCCCATTATTTGTTGATTTGACCACCAATCAAATTGGCGTATTTGTCGAGATCTTTTCGCACAGGTACACCCTTACCAGTTCATTTGGAGATAGAGAAATATGCAAAAACAAATAAGGAAGCAAGCCAGACTTTTAAAGAAACAACAACAATCCGGAGCTTCTTCATCAAATCCATCAACCACGTCTTCACCAACATCCAAAAATTCTACCCCACCATCTTCACGTTTACCCGAGTCTGAAACTTTTATTCCTACGCCTACCATGGGAGACAACCATGGAGGAAACCAAGATCCCCCAAATCCACCACCTAAACAAGCTTTTAGACATTCGGCCACTCAAGATGTTACCCAACAACCATTATGCATCAATTATCCTGCAACAATAAACTATGAACTCAAATCCGGACTCATTCACTTGTTACTGTAACAACCCAAATTTTCCAATGAAAATTTTCATTTTTAAAACAATCAAAACACTTCCATAAACTTTAAAATCTCAATGACAAATGTTTTCAAATTCATAACATCAACATTTTATTTTAAATATCAGAGTGTCCCCATAAAAATGTGTGAGAGAGTGCGTGTCGCGCCATCAAGCCTTGCCCTTTCCCTTAGGCTCAGAAGTACCTAAAACAATTCAACAAACTGTAAGCTAATGCTTAGTGAGTTCCCCAAAGCATACCCCACACAGTCCGCATAATCACATATACCATATTAGCTATAGAAGCTACATAAACCACATAAGCCATGCATACAACATATAGGGATGCCCTGGAAACCCTCTATGGTCTTACTCTAGGTGCCATGGGAACCCTCACATGGTCTTAGACAACTACCATACAAATCTGACATACAAACATATAAGGATGCCCTAGAAACCCTCCAGGGTGTTACTCCAGGAGCCATGGGTACCCCCACATGGTCTTAGTCCAAGGATGCCATGGAAACCCTCCAAGGTCTTACGCCCAAGTGCCTCGGGAAGCCCCCGGGGTCTTTACTAAGGATGCCATGGACACCCTCCAACGTCTTACACCTAAGTGCATCGGGAACCACCCGAGGTCTTTCATGCAAGTACTACAATTACAACTAGCATACCACATATCACATAACCAACTAGCATGTCACATACCAAATAATGGGCCAGCCTTGGTGCCTTCGACCCATTGGTATGGTGACTGAGACTCACCTCTCAAGAATGTTGATCTAATAAGATAAGTCCCAACTTGTAGCTCCAACTCAACTGTCTACAACCATCATGTGATTAACTTTTCAAAATCCCAAAGTACCATAAATACCCTCAAAGTCAAACTTGGTAACCCTTGGTCAAAGTCAAGGTCAACAGTCCATGTTGGCCCCACTCGTTGAGTGCATCAAGCAACTCGTCGAGTTCCTTCAAGGTCCATAAAACTGAAATCTCGAGTCAACTCGCCGAGTTACCCGAAAAAATTGTCGAGTTCTTCAGTGTCCAAGGGTCGAAAACTCTAAACCGAAATCTCTAGGGTGAAATCCCTAATCAGCTCACTGAGATCACTCAGGATCCCCAAAATGGGTCAACCTTGCCTGACTCATCGAGTGGCTAAGAAACGCATCGAGTCCCTTCATCCCAATTCATGTTGAGTCCTTTCCATTGGAATCCAAGGCTCCAAACTACAGATCCATTTCCCTAGGATGTAGTTACCGCGTAAAGTTGCCAACTTTACGTGCATGCAAGGCCTTAAGAGGCTAAAACACTCAAAACTAAGGTTTATACAAAGTTTAGGGCATGGAGAAGGGATAAAAAAGATAAAGTGAGCAACTCTATGTCCATGTAGGTCTAGAGGTGTCCAAATCTGAAACCTTATCCTCATGACAAGTTCAAATCCAAGAATGACACCATTATGCACCAAAAGTGACCATTTACTTCCATAAGATGAGATCTAAGCAAATAATGGTCAAGGTAGCAACTTTATACCTCAATATGGTTGCCAATACAGAGTAAATGTCGGATCCACTGTTTCTCTCTTTACTCCACCTTCTTCAAGATTCAAAATCCTTCACAACTACACCAAAATAACTCTCCAAAGCTCTCTCACACTCAAGAAGGTATAAGTCTCGAACTAGGGTTTCTCTGGGCTGTAAGGATGATGAGAGAGACTAAAAATGAGCCATAAGCTCTTTAAATAGGGTACAAACCCCTGAAAATTAAGGTTTCCCTTTACAACGTCTACTCGTCGAGTTGGACCTTCCAACTCGTCGAGTTGGACCTTCCAACTCGTTGAGTAGATCATACGTCCTGCGTCCAAAAATGATTTCTACTCGATGAGTTGGAGCTCCCCAACTCGTCGAGTTCCAATCTAAAACCCAAAAATAACTTAGAAAATCAAATGATACCTGGAATAGGTGTTACAAATCTCCCCCACTTGAACTAGACTTCGTCCTCGAAGTCTGCTGACGCAAAAAAATCTGGGTAGTGATCTCGCATCTCCTCTTCCGGCTCCCATATCCATTTGGAGCCTCTTTGGTGTTGCCATTGTACCTTTACTAAATTCACCTCCTAGTTCTGAAGAACCTTGGTCTTCCTATCCAAAATCGCAACGGGCCTGTCAATGTAGTTCAGGCTCTCGTCCACCTGAATGTCATCCAGAGAAACAACTGCGGCCTCGTCTGTGACACACTTCTGAAGCTGGGACACATGGAAGGTGTTGTGTATCTGGCTAAGCTCGTCTGGCATATCCAAGCGATAGGCCACCTTGCCCACCCGAGCAGTAATCCTGAATGGTCCAATATATCGGGCCCTATCTTGCCTCTCTTCCGGAACCTAATGACATCCTTCCATGGTGACACTTTCAGCAGGACGAAATGCCCCACCTGAAACACCAAGATGCACCCTGTAGTTGATCGAACAAATCATCGATCCTCGGAAGCGGATAACGGTTCTTCACCGTTAGCTTGTTCAGATCTCGATAATCTATACACATCCTTTGTGACCCATCTTTCTTTTGATGGGTTTTGGTCATAAGACATCCTATGTGCTCATACAAACCCTAATGCTTGGATCTAGGTTTCTCTATTGTACATGCTTTGAATCCAAGACTATAAACCCTAATTCTAGCATATGGAAATCAATATTAACATATAATTAGGTTTAAGATATTACCTTGATTGTTATGTAGCAATAACAATCCAAATTCCTCCTTTGAATTGACTTTGGAAGGCTTAGAGTCACAAGTGTCACTCCTCTAATGGTTCACAAACACCATAAGCAAGAGGATGGAGGCTGCCCAAAACGTGTGAAAACCCTATAAGGTTGCTTGTCCACGTTTTTGAGGCATAAGGGGTCTTTATATAGTAAGGCTATTAGGGTTATCTAACAAGGAAACCCTAATTTGGTTGCTTAAGCCCTAAGCAACCCATGGAGCCCTTTTCTTAAAGCCTTGGACGACTTCATATGGGCTTCCCCATTAGAATTCGTCCACCTTATAATAAAAGGCAATCCATGGCCCAACTTGCAATTATCTTATAATTACAATTCCAGTCCCTTAAGTTTAATTAATATCTTTTAGTCACAAAACTAATTACCAATTAATTATTGACTAATATTAATTAAACAATATGATTTCTCCTTTAATATATTATTCCCATAATATATTAATAAATCATATTTAATACTTTCTCTCCATAATTCATCCTATCAATTTGCTTTGGTGAAGGCAACCCAAAAGGACCATGCACCATCGGGTCAAGTACACACCAAAATAGTTATGGACTTAGACACTAATCCTACAATCTCCCACTTGGATAAGTCTAATAACTATTCTGCGTATGACTTCAGATCCTGATCTGCAATCGTAGCTTTCCAAAGCCGCTGTCAACTCTGATCATATCAGATACGCGTGTCCTTAGATAAGGGATCATATATTCCTCCATTCTAGATATCATATGAGATATGATTTCAAATCATTCTCTTTGTACTATATCTCTATTTCCGATTTATGACGACTGACTAATTGAACAAATCAAATTAGCCCTAGCCCGGCCGAGCATTTACGTTTGTCATCACTAAACCATCGAGGGGCCCAAAGATATCGCTTTTATCCTACTTTGAATAAAAGGAATGGATAAAATTTGATACAATGCTCGCTTGCACTCACACACCAAATCACACACAACAATATGTTTTATAACACCAAGTTACTAGTGCGTTTACATATTATCAATGTGCAACCGATTCGCAAGATACAACTTACACATCTCGGTTTCAAGAATATAAGATGTTATCGTCTCACCAATCACTCGTGATACAATTTCATGGAGTGATCCAAGTGAGCGTGGGTTTAATCCAATGCTCAAATCATATTCATAAGCACTCATGAACGTTGCAGCAAACATTTGCTTATGTCTAATGCTCTTTAGACAATCCACACACCAATTCACGACAGTCCTCATTCATATCTACTTCCAACATATGAACGACTGCGGCCCGTTCGAATAATTCGATTATTCTTACTAAACTCAATTATTCTGGAAGTCAAAACATGCAAAGTGAAACACAAGAATAATACTAATCCCATGTGGCCTCAAACCTTTGAGTATAAATAAAACACCTTTTATTTATCACCATATCGATTACTCATTATTTGTCGTTTCGGTTAATCAACTCTTTACTTGAATTCCAACACTTGTCCCATGCTCCTAGCATGCACACAATGTTTACCTATGGTTCTTACTTTGTGAAATAGATCACATTGAACACATTTCCAATCCTTCTCATTTCACAACTCCAAATCCTTTTTATAAGTGAAAGAATATCAAGTTCTTGCTACTTATAGAATATGCTAGATTCTAACATTTTATGCAATGATCTCTTTTGTAATGTCACTGCATCAAAGTCACAAAGACTATTGCCAATGATATTACAAAGTCCTCTATCGGAGATTGTTACAAGACAATTCCATAGACGTGATGTCTCTCACTCAAACTACATTCTTTGAACATCCTTTTGCATAGAAGTTTCTAATCTAGTCATAGATTTCTCAATATTCAATTCCCAATATGGACACACTTCCATATGTTCCATATGACAACTCATTCTTAATAGAATCTTATCTATTCGTAATGATGTCGATACGGTCCATCCAATATGGAAACATTTCCATATTTTCCAATACTATACTTCCAACTACTCACAAGCGACCAATCCTCGTCGAACTTTGGGTTGTCCTTTGATAGTTGTTTGATTGTTTTAGTCAAAACCAATTCTAGTCCCTTTTCCCTCTAAATGCGCTTGACATTTGGAAAATTTTAGAATGATCAAACATTAAATCAATTGCAATCGATCCTATACCCGAAGCGTATGGGACACGACGCATAATGTTTTATTTGCTATGTTCTCAAAATTCGAATTGTGAAGAGGGATGCCGTAATCATAATCAAAATTTTAAAAACACACTATGTACCTTTGACTAAATTTATTAACATTTCTCAACCTAATCCTTTAGATTTGAAATGAAGCATAATATTCTCTCCCTTAATTATAGCAAAACAACCTTTCAACTCTTACAACTTTGCAAAGTATGACTCTTGTTTTCTATAATTAATATTGCTAACCTTGCAATACTTTCCTTAATAATCATACAATCATAACATTTATGCTCCCACTATCATGATGATTATTATAAAACATAACACTTATGCTCCCACTAGCTTCGACATGTATTCATAAACATCTTAACTTTCAGAAAACAATACTTATTGAATTTCTTAAGTTCATGTTCTAATACTTAGTGCTTTGATAATCCTTTATCAATGCTTCTTGAACTTATACACCTTTGCCTTCGATAGTTCATATGTGTGTCTAAACAATTAAGACTAATTGCCAAACCTCACAATTCAAATTATGGAAAGGGATGTCGTAACCATGATTGAATTTGAGAATGCAATTTTACACTCACTATCTTCTTAAAATCTCTCTTAGTGAAAGCATTTCTTCACAATCATTTTCATGAAGGAGGAAATCTTATGACACTTAGATTTAAATGGCGTATGTGTTCCTATCCATGTGAATTTGTTAAAACCAAGGTTTACGACAGATTCAAACTCATATGGACCGAACTTTCTTAATCTTGATTTCTTGCCTTATGGTAGCACGGCTGCCCACCACGTCTTCCAAGTAGTTAAGCAGCTCACCCTTTCCTATCAATGTACCTTTAATTGATTAAGGTGCTTTGCCTTTTATGCGTTCAAAATGAGAACTCATAGAACTCACATGCATAATTAACTTGATTGGATTGGCACATAAACCAAATAATGTCATCACGATAGATTGTAAACCTCAACTCGTGTGCTAGTGATGATCGATAAGGTTTATTTGATTTGTTCTTGAAATTTTTCAAGACTATAAAGACTCCCACTGACTCCTTGACATATAAGATTCTCTTGTCAAAACATTTCTTGAAAAACAAATATTCAAGAGTTAGTGTAGCTTTTATCAAAACTCTTCATAAATTGGTCCTAGTTGGTCTTTGTCTTATCTAAGACATCACAACTTACCACAATGAATGTTTTAAACCTTCTTTATACTTTTCACTCATTGTCACAATCTTAACTCTAAGACTTGTTTTGGAATGAAGTAAGATAGACTTCTTGATTTAACCATTTCTTCAATCCTTGATTCCTCTTCTTAGACATACAATTGTACTAAGACTCACTTAGAGGATCAATTGAGATATAGTTATTAATCATTAAGACCTATCATAAAGCATAAAATATACTCTCCCTTCTTCTTAGAATGGAGAAACTTTTATCTTTCTGCCTACTTGATTCTTGTTATTCGTTCTACTATTGATTTAAACTTTTTTTAATCAATTTAGAATTACACTTAATCTTATAAGTATAATCATATTTACTAAACCTTTAGTAAATCAGGACGAATATCTCGTTACTCTTGTGGTGGACTTTGATCAACACACAACTTTGTGTACTCGATCTCCTAGTCCTTCACTTGACACCTTTTCAATGAATTAGTCTAATTTCCAAATACGAAATTTCTCATTCATCGTGCATCCACGTTGCATGATTCCAAGTTTCTGTCCAATTGAAACTTTGGCGATGAGAAACTCTCCCTATTTGGTAAATTCTCGACTTTTACATAACATAATAAGAACCAAATCCATTATTACTAATAATAGAAACATTTTAACATCAATTTTTCATACACGCCATTGTAAGGATAAATAAATAAAATTTAAAATCAAAATTTATTTTATTGCGGAAAAATTTTGTCCTTACAATGCAACTCATTTGAAAACTTATGCTAATACATCTTTCTTAGCAATCTAATTCTAACTCTAAGTAGTAGCTCAAGAATCTAATCTTCGAGAAATGTGATCGAAATCCATTCCTTTACGGTTAGATTTTGCTCACTTCTTCCCTTAAGCTCCCTTTCTTTTCTTCGATCCTACAAAACATCAATTGCAATCTTATAACATTATGTATTAAGAATCTAGAATAGAAGCTTAAAAGAGTTAGTAAATGGATTTTACCTATATTAGAGCCATACGTTTCGACTCTCCCATCTCTTAGATCTCTTAGGTAAATGGGGCAGCTTCATCTCCAATGCCCCTTCTCTTGGCAATAAAAACAGATCGACTCTTTTGGAACAGCACATGGAACTACTTCAGACATTGCCTTTCTCTTATGATCAAACTTTTCGATCATAGCATGTCTTTCGTTGCCATTGTCTATATCCATAGAGGTCTCGAAGGCAGATTCACCAATCAACATTGCTTTTCTATTGCGCCAAATCATTTCTGATTCAGCAGCAATAAGTATATAGGTGAGATCTATAAGGGTCACGTCGTAGTTCATCATATAGTACTCTCTTACGAACTCACTATATGAGTTAGGAAGTGACTGAAGAACCCAATCAACAGCCATTTCCTCACAAACAACGGATCCCAACATTCTTAGCCTATCAATGTGTGACTTCATCCCTAGGACGTGTGCACACACCGGCTTTCCTTCTTTATGTTTATTTGCCAAAAGGGCTTGAGTGATCTTGAACTTTTCAAGCCTTTGAACTTGTGGGTTAGGGAGAATAATTGGAGGAGGTAGAGGAAGTGAAGCATGATTTCTTGTTCCTCGATCGAATCGTGGAATATCATCTTCATGTGGAATGCTTGTTCCACGGGATTTGAGAAGACCATAGTTGTCGAACTTTGACATCTACAATACGGGAGAAAACGAATTCAAGTTAGTTGATTGATTGAGTCCTTAGTAAATCACACAAATGAAATACTAAGGCTAGGACCCAACACAATATTCCACAACTCGGGAGAGGGATGCCGTAACCCAAATTGCAGAACATTTGAAGGTAAGTGAATGACGATTCACTAATTTCCACCATGAAAAACAAAAAAGAAATTTAAGTTTTAAATCTATGAAAACTCCTAGATCCTTTGAGATTCATTGAACTTTCAATGGCATGTTTAAATCTCGATATGCCCCTCTTGTTTGTGACTGGGATGGCGAGGATCACAAAGCGGGTGTGAATAACCATGCAAACTTACATGGTGCCCTCACATGTTACGGTTGCCTATTCGATGTGTCAGTAAACCACACACGCTCCACCGAACTATGACAAACATTGAGTCACCCTTTGCTACCTTTGCTTAGACCCATTTAGTGTGTCGGTTAACCACACACGCTCCACTAACGTCTTCGCAAGGGCACTAAGTGTAATTTCATGCAATTGCATCAATTCACTTTTGCCTAAGTAACTAAGATTGGGAATTTGTAAAACATTTAGTTACTTTTGTATATCATTATACTTATAATGGAAGGTTTCGTCCTATCCTACCGGTTCGGCTAACGACCCTCCACTAGTCAAGAGTGCGGTGGGTAAGAGTGGATACCCATTCAATCGCCATTTTATAAGCAATTTCCTTAAACACCCCTTATAGACTAGCTTCGTGAATGAGGCCTACTAACGGTAAGACTGACTTTTACTCATACATATATATAATGTTAGACTTTTAATGTTATATATATAGTATAGGGTGTATTTTATACTTTTAAAATATTAGGTGGTCTAATTTAACAATTATACTTTTAATTCAATTAAATTGTAAACCTAAACTTTTATGGATTTATTAAATCTCTTTTAATTATACACCTTAATTAATTAATAAAACCATAAGGGTGTGATTTGAACTTTTTCAAAACTATACTAGAGTTTTAGAATTTAACATTCCTAATTAAACTTTTAATCAACTTTTAAATTCCAAAACTTGAGGGCAAGTTTTGAAACATTTCAACACATTAGGATTTAGAATTTAAATATACATCAAAATTAAACCATTTAATCAAAATTTAAATTCCAAAACTTGAGGGCAAGTTTTGAAACCTTTTTCAAAACATTAGGGTTTTAACTATTTAAATTTCAAAACAGCAAAACTTTTGGGTTCAAATTTAAAATATAAAACCTAAAGGGATTAATTTGAAACTATTCCAAACTTTGTCAAGAATATTCTAGATCACATAATTCAAATAAGGCAATTAACTATAATTGGTGGTTATCTAATTAGATCTAGTTCAAATTCTTGCAAGATAATGATCAAATAATTTCCATAACTTAACATATATCAAATAAGGTAACAATTATCTAATTAGATGACCAAAATCTTTTATTTTGACAAGGATAATCATAAGGGATTAACAAAATTCGAATTTTATTAAGTTTAAACAATTATGGCAATTATCCTAAGTCATAATAGGTAAAAATCCCGAAACTCCGCATGTCTGACGAGTTGACTCGTCGAGTCAGCCTTGGACTCGTCGAGTCTGCATGGACTCGGCAAGTTCAGCCATGGACTCGGTGAGTCCAGCCTCCAGAATCCAAAAAATCAAATTTTCCAGATATCTAATGCATCAATACAATTGAAACCAAGCTAGGCTCTGATACCACTGATGGGTTTTGGTCATAAGACATCATATGTGCTCATACAAACCCTAATACTTGGATCTAGGTTTCTCTATTGTACATGCTTTGAATCCAAGACTATAAACCCTAATTCTAGCATATGGAAATCAATATTAACATATAATTAGGTTTAAGATATTACCTTGATTGTTATGTAGCAATAACAATCCAAATTCCTCCTTTGAATTGACTTTGGAAGGCTTAGAGTCACAAGTGTCACTCCTCTAATGGTTCACAAACACCATAAGCAAGAGGATGAAGAGGAGAGAGGATGGAGGCTGCCCAAAACGTGTGAAAACCCTATAAGGTTGCTTGTCCACGTTTTTGAGGCATAAGGGGTCTTTATATAGTAAGGCTATTAGGGTTATCTAACAAGGAAACCCTAATTTGGTTGCTTAAGCCCTAAGCAACCCATGGAGCCCTTTTCTTAAAGCCTTGGACGACTTCATATGGGCTTCCCCATTAGAATTCGTCCACCTTATAATAAAAGGCAATCTATGGCCCAAATTGCAATTATCTTATAATTACAATTCCAGTCCCTTAAGTTTAATTAATATCTTTTAGTCACAAAACTAATTACCAATTAATTATTGACTAATATTAATTAAACAATATGATTTCTCCTTTAATATATTATTCCCATAATATATTAATAAATCATATTTAATACTTTCTCTCCATAATTCATCCTATCAATTTGCTTTGGTGAAGGCAACCCAAAAGGACCATGCACCATCGGGTCAAGTACACACCAAAATAGTTATGGACTTAGACACTAATCCAACATCTTTTTCACGAACATGATCGGTGCTCCCCGCTTGGAAATGCTTGGACGGATAAACCCTCGGTATAGGAGATCCTGAAGCTGCGTTGATAGCTCATGCATCTCGGGCGGAGCTACCCGGTACGGTGCCTTGGCTATCGGAGCGACACCCGACAGCAAATCAATGCGAAAATCCATTTGCCTCTCCGGAGGCACTCCAGGTAACTCCTCGGGGAAGACATCCTGAAAATCTTGTACATCTGGCAAATTACCCAAATCTGTCGAGGTCTCAACCCTTGTATCCGAGATATATGCCAAAAATTCCGAACAACCCTGCTACAAAAGTCTCCTGGCCCTCGCAGCTGAACAGAGGATTGACCCCTGCGAGTCCCTCTCTTCATGAATAACCAGATCTCCCCCACTTGGGGTTCGAACCCTCACTAGTTGGCGCTCGCAGTTGATCATGGCCCCATTGTATATAACTGTATCTACAATGTTTATCTATGTAACCTTCGATACAAGGATGTTTATTGAAGGACAATAGGACACCATTTGTATGATTAGAGATGATATACATTTAGAAAATTCATGCTAAAGCAATCCTTGAATGATCAATGAAAATCAAACATGAATCAAATGGTTTTAACACAAGAACTTATATTTATGCCATAACCTTGAACACTCGATTTTTAAGGCCACCATCCCTGTGAATTCTATTGCTCAAAACCGAAATCACCAAGATAGGATACCTTAGGACCGAAATCTCCTACCTAGGATTTCTTAGAACCGAAAACACAAAGATCCAAGTCCATCATGGTGGAAAACTCCAAGGAAGGCCCACTAAGGCCGAAATCATATTAGCATGGAGTGTTAGGACGAAAATCACCAAGAGAATGGGGTGATTTCGGTTAAGCAAGAGTATTTTAAAGGGTTTACGGCTAAATAAAGGAGTTTCCAGTGGATTCTTTCATGGGTTTTCAGTAGGCATAAAGTTTGACCTCAAAAGATGATACTTCAGCTTTACACAATTTTACCCAGTACATACCATGCAACACACTCATTTACCTTTCAAATATACATGAACATACCCATTTACATCTTCCATAAAACCACGTCCAGAGAATACTTCTTCCATTCATTCACCACCTTCTTTCATTATCTTATTTCCTCCCATATTCATATTTCAAAACTCCTCTCAAGAACATTAGCCAAGATTTTCCAAGATCGTCATCATCAAAGTGGTCCTTAAAATTTTGGTAAGCAAATTCATGAACCCCTAGTGATCCTACACATTATTATGTAAATTTCATCCTCTTTACACACATTATTGTGTGTTGATATCCTTAGGGTAATATAAGCTTCAAGGGGTTCACGAAGCACATACTAGTGTTTTAGGCTCAAAATCTCTTCACAACACTTCAAGCTACACACAAGAATCACTCAAGGTGAGATTTATACCCCCATTTTAGAGTTTTACATGCTTTTAGAGGGAGGGGGAATACAAGTCAAAATATGTTTGTCTTATGAATATTTGCATGCTTCAACTTATTATTTGAATGTGGAGTAATATTTGCATAAGATGTGGTTCATACCATTTTGTTTACACAAAAATCGTGTTTTATGGGTTTGATGTACGAAGATAACCAAAAATATATATCATTTTGTGTTAACAAACATCAACAGGAAAAATATGAGTTATACAAACTACAAAATTTTGGTGATTTTTACTAAAAATAGTACTTCTAGTAAAAATGGTATATTTTAGCCACTACCGTTTTTGGTGGGTTAAAATCCAAGGATTTATGTTTTGGTAACATACATCAACATTAGACAAGATTACAACTTAATATTTGTATAAAGTTTATTGATGCGTGCAATTAGCTACACCTAATTTTAATATCTATAACCTAACTTCCTTACTAACTAAATTGCACCTAGGCAGTGTACCTAGACAAAATTATAGAATAGTTGGGTAAGTATGGTGTCGATCGCAGGGAACGGTGTTGTCTAATTAAATTATTTACTACTAAATTAACCTAATTATTAACAAGCTTAAAGGGGTTTTATCTGATTTTGCCAGATCAGACGAACTTAACTCAAATTCAAAAATTCAATCAGTAACTAAAAACACTCTCATTTAGTTCGAATCCACTTCTTATTTATGGTTAACTAACAATTATGGATTATAAAGTTGGTTATTATTGTATTAGTAATTTAAGTCTAAATTTACCAATATTAAACTAATTCATGTAAAACTATGTATGGTCACACACAATCAAACACAGAATGAGTTGTAGATTATGAATTTACTATGTAAGATTAAGCAAACACAATTATGGTCATAATTCATGTTCTCTAGCACAGCCAAATTTATTTACTTCAATTACTTTCTAAGAATTTGGTCGATCCTAGCTCTAGCAATTCAATGTTTACTAAATCACTAGGTTTCAAGATCATGTAATTCAATAATCACTCAGCTACACAGAACATGAATTCAAGCAACTAAAAAAACAAATATTAACATGCTAGGTAGTAATAATCATACACAAAGCGAATTACCAACTAAGAAAATCCATTATCAATAAGTTAAACCATAAGTTAGAAGCTTCATCTTGCTAAACAAGAGTAGATAGATTCAGCTACTCATAGCAACAAATAAACAAAAACTTATCATAATAGAAGTCATGATGAATGTACCAAAAAAATAAGCTTATTATGTACTCTTCTCTTCTTGGTTGATAAAAGCCTCTTCCAGAACTTCTTCTCTCCTCCAAATCATCTCTAGGTCTGCCTTATGTCCACCAAAAGTCTCTCAAGTCGTAATAAACAAGGGTATTTATAATTTCCAATTTTTCCCTTTTCACGTCGTGACGTGATGTTTCACGACGTGGTTTGAGAGGAATCCTTATCGGGCAAGGATTTTGCTTCGCGTGTAGTTATCTTTTGGAAGACTCGTGCCACGTCGTGGCCTTCTAGTTCACGTCGTGACTTTGGCAAGTTCCGTGGATTTCTTCAACTTTTGTACTCCGAGTCTCCAATGCTCAAAGTATTGTTAATTTTGGTCCCTTTCTTCGAAAATGCTTCACTTTGGTTGCAAATAACAATTTATCCTTATAAGTACCATTATTCTATGCAAATAACCAAAATATCAATAAAAATGTAAATAAATATTGCCTACAAATATGTATAAATATGGCAATATCATTTATATAAATAGTTTACACAAAACCATACTTTTATAACATTTCAATGGTATAATCTTTTCACTATACAAGGAAAAGGGAGTGGTAGTTCACGTAAATCTATTAATGCTCTAGTGAGACATTCTCTTCATCGTACCTACCTAGCATACACTTTAAGTCCTGCATTATAACCAGAGTCTCTTAGAGGGAGACCGAGATAGTTGTGTATAGATCTATATGGGATTGACAACCCCACACCTGAGCTATTCGCTACAGCTAGACAGACCAGTCTAGGGTGACAAATATCTACCAAATTATGACGCCTGAAGAACGTCGTACATGCATATCAGTCACATTAAACATAGTTATAATAACTCACATAGGGATTAACAATACTATCTTGGTTTATGGGAAGCTCACACTTCATTGTTTTTATAAAAATATATAACTACATACTACCTTTCAGTACACTATCGTTTACATTTCTGGTCTTAGGATTTAAGACCATAGTTTATACATAGCAATGTTGGATTAATGTCTAAGTTCATAACTATAACTGGTATGTACTTGACCCGACCCGGCATGGTCCATTTGGTTTGCACTTCACCCGAACAATTTATATGGATAATCTTGTGAGAATAGTATAAGTTATGATTTATTAATATATTATAAGTTCTAATATATTAATATGAAATCATATTATTTAATTAGTATTGATCTTAAATTAATTTAGTGATCATAAGTATGACTAATTAAATATGGGCTCAAGTATTTATGTAGTGTGGGCTAATGCTTATTTGGAATGGGCTAGGCTTGCATGGTAAGTCCATGGAGCTTAACCCATGGATCTCATGGAAATGAAAAGACATGGGTATTAGGGTTTACATGGATGTAACCCTAATCCACCACATTAAATAAAGGAGTACTTGGCACCTAAAATAAGGTTAGAGTATGTGTAATACAAGGTGTGGCCGATTTCTACTTATGTGTTACTATTCTCTAAAGTTTCCAAGGTTTGTAGTGATTTGTGATTCCACTTGAGGCTTCCACACTATTGGGGCTAAGCTCTTAAAGCACTAAGGAAACAACCACAATAAAAAGGTATGTCATCTAACTAGTACTTTGTAGTATAAGAGCTTAATAATATGTTAGTTAGGATTAAAGCCTTGGAAAGTTCTTATTTGCATGTATGATAGAAAAAACATAGATCCAAGGTTTATAGGGTTGCATGTACACCATAGGAGTGTTAGAATGCCCAAAACCCAACAGTGGTATCAGAGCATGGGTTGTTTTCTGTTATATTCATGCAAATGTTTGATTTTCAAAGTTGGAAAAAAAAAAAAAAAACATGAAGTGTGTCAAATTTTAAGATAATTACTTGTTTTTGTGAAGAACTAATTATTTGTAAAATTTGAATCATTTGCTATATGAGGTGAATTAGGTCAAATTTAGTGAAAGATAAAATGATATGATTATTTTATTAGTTTTAAAAGTTTGATCTAAATGTTTTAAGGAGTTACAAATTTTGTCATAAAATTTTGGAGTTCAAAAGTTTTTAAAGTTGTGATCTTAAGTGTTTTGAAACCTCTATAAGTTATGGACATGAAAAGGTTTTAAAAAAAATTGATTCAAAGTTTTTATGGAGTTACAAAATTTGGTGTTAATGTTTTAAAGAATTCCATAACTTATTCTTAAGTTATGGAACATGAAAAGTTTCATCATAAAACAAGCATTTAACTCCATAACTTATGGATTACCAAAAGTTTTATGTTTCCTTGATTTATGAGTTAGTTTAAATGGAAAAAAAATTGTGTTTTAGTTGTTTTCAATCCTAATTAATCTAGAGGTAGTTCATAAAATGTGTTTTTGTAACTTGTCTGCAAGTTACATAAAAGGTCGCATTTATGAATCTTAAAACTCATAGAAGTGTCATATGTTACATAAAAAAAATGAAGAGTCTTTTTCATTAAATAGTATTATGACTCCATAACTTGTCCTCAAGTTATGGATGTTTAAGAGTCATTTCTTTAAAAGTGTTATTAAAGAATAAGAGGTTACATAAAAAATGAAGAATCTTCATTTTAATGAACCATTAAACTCATAAGTTATGAAATGAAAAGTTTTGAATAGTTTCAAAAATTTGCCCTCAAGTTTTGGAATTTGTAAATTTTTCACTTATGTATACTTTAATTCCAAGTTAAGCCCTTAGAATTTTAAAAGTTAAAATCCAACCCTTATACTTTATAATATTATAAGTTAATAATAATAATAATAATAATAATATATATATATATATTATAAGTTAATAATATTTATATATATATAAGAGTAAAGTCGTCTTACCATTAGTAGGCCTCATTCACGAAGCCGGTCTATAAGGGGGTATAAGGTTACTGCCTATAAAATGGCAGTTTAATGGGTGTCCACTCTCACCTACCGCTTCCTTGACCGGTGGAGGGTCGTTAGCCGAACGGGTAGAACAAGGACTATAATTATCCCTTCATTAAAAGTATTCATGATAAATACTAAGTAACTAAACTCTTATTAATACCCATTCTTAGTTACTTAGGAAAATGTGAATTTAGTGCTAACCCATGAAATTACACTTTGCACTTTGCTTAAGTCAGTTAGTGGAGCGTGTGTGGTTAACCGGCACACTAGCTTGATTTAACAAGGTAGGCAAAGGGTAACTTAACGTTTATCATAGTATCAGTGGAGCGTGTGTGGTTAACCGGCACATTGATTGAGGGGTAAATATTAAGGGTACCAAGTATATTTGCATGGTTATTCACACCTTGTTTTGTGATCCTCGACATCCCAGTCACAAAACCTGAAGGGCACACTCAAGATTGAAACATGCCTTTGAAAAGTTCAATGAATCTCAAAATAATCTAGGAGTTTCAAAACCAATTAAAACCTAATAATACATTTCGTTTATCTTGGTGGAAATTGGTGAATCGTCATTCACCTACCTTCAAATATTTTATAGCTTGGATTACGGCATCCCTCTTCCAAGTTATAAAATAGTTTGCTGGGTCCTAGCCTTAATATTTCATATTAGGTGTTATATTAAGGACTTTAGATCAACTATCTTGAATATTGTCACACCCCCAAACCAGAATGGCGGAAACATTCGAGGGTGGATGACTTCACGTAATATCACAACAATTGAATATTGTAAAGAAAGTAACACAACCATCATATATATAATGAAAACGTATATTGTTGCATTATACATATTAGCAAAAGAATATTACAATATGATGATAAATGTTCATAAATGAAACGTCCTTAGCGTTCTTTCTTCAAAAGCCGGCAGTTACCTGTATTACTGATTCCCAAAGAAATACAAGTGGTTTTGAAAAAGTGTCAACAATTAAGTTGGTGAGTTCATGAGTGTTTCGAGTTGAAAAGTATATCCTTTTTGGTAGCAAATCGGTAAACGAGGTTTTCAGAAAATTCAATATTTTCTATAAATGATTCGAAAAGTTTCCAGAGTTGGAATGTGTTGGTATCTTTCGTACTTGAATGATAAAGACAAAATAAAGTAGAAAACTGCAATGCATATATGAATCTCGTAAATAAATCTTGTTTTATACTTTTTATGTGAGTTTTATAACCATGCTATTGACACTGACGGCCTGTAACAACATTCTTCAGGTGTTGTAGTGTTATGATATTTGTCACCCCAGACCTGCCGGTCTAACTATAGCTAGTAGTTTAGGTGCGAGGTTGTCAATCCCGTATAGATCTATACACAAGTATCACGCTCTCCCTCCAAGAGATTATGGTATATAATACAGGACTTGAAATGCATACATACGAGTACGTTGAAGTTTGAAATTCTCACATTACTTTGTATAAACGGATTTACGATAAAAATGTCTTTACTTCATTTGAAAAGTATTTTATTTGTCAAGATGTATATGTGAAATGTATGAATAACTTGTTAACTATACTCATTATAGTTCCTCAAAAGTATGTTTCCATTTAGTAAGAATAACTAATTGATATAATAGCCCTTTTTAAACATAAAGATATTTGTATCAATATCCTATAAAATAGATGTTATAATTTGTTTATAAAACGATACTTTGACTTGTAATGTACTTGTATTCCCCCCCCCCCCCCCCCCCTAAAACATGAAAAGAATTTAAATGTAGGGGTATGAACTCACTCGTTAGATTTGAAGAGAGAGGCTAGAGTTGAGCAGAATTTCGACCGCGGAAAGTTGCGTCTTCGGGCTCTTCGGAGATCTCTGCAGCGTAGATCTTTCGTCGGGGGCTCGAGTACGGAAACCGAGGTGATGGAATGGTCTCTGGAGCTTAGAAGTATGGGAGAATGACTGAGGAAATGAGAATGGTGTGCAAAAACTCGAAGCTCAACCTCTCTATTTATAGGCTGGAATCTCCCCGTACGCGGCGCGTACCTCCGAAGTACGCTGGGCGTACGCAGTACGCGGAGCATAACAATGCGTCATGGCTTACGACTCGGGTCTAGCTAAGCGTAGAGGGGGCAGCCGATGGGACTCGACTATGGGTCTAGTACGCGGGGCGTACTCCCATATTACGCGGGGCGTAATTCTGGCTTCCGTCTTCTAAATTCCGTAATTTTCGTGTACGAGCTCCGTTTTTCGTGTTCTTTATATCCACGCATAGGTGAGATTATGCTCAATAACTTTCATTTAGACTCCGTCGACTAGTTTTGACTTTATTTTTAATGATATAATTTTAATAGGCCGGGCCTCCTAAAGTCCGTTAAAATTTCATAGCTTCTTTATTCGACGTCGGTTTTCGTTTGTCTTTTTATCGTTTTATTACTATTGTGGAGATCTTCAACTTCCGTTTAGGTGGTGGTAGCTAAATAACACTAAATCTTCAATTTGAGTTTTTAGCCCCTTACTACTGTTACGAAACTTAGGAAATTCGTAACTTCTTCATACGAAGTCCAATTTGGGCGATCTTTTTATGCACGCTCACCTTTCAACGAGATCTACGACTTTTGTTTACATACTTAAGGATAAAATGCATTTTATTGAGATTTTACTTTTTACGTCAAATAATGTTTTAACGGCGTGTCGTAAATATACGAGTGGTTATAATTTCTTCAATATAACCCGGTTTTGAGCGTTCTTTATGTTTTTGGAAACCTTGGCATGATATCTAATATTTGATGCATCCCAACATAGATAATTTAACACCTTTATTTTTTAGGTTAATTTCGTTGTATTTGACTTTTGAGTGTTACACTGCTTCTAGAAAATATAGGGTTGTCACAGATATCTCGCAAAAAGATGTCTGGTTCAGACATCTATGATCCTCCTAAATCTCTTGGAACTTCACTTCCTCCACCTCCTCCAATTATTCTCCCTAACCCACAAGTTCAAGGTCACTCAATCCCTATTGGCAAGCAAGGTTTATGTGTGATCGCATCTTGGAGATGAAGTCACATACTGACAAGTCGGGAGAGTTGGGTGTCAAACTCTTGAGAAATTTGGTGGTTCAATCACTTTCTAAGTCACATAGTGAATTCCTTTGGGACTACTATGAAACAGACTATGACATGACCCTTAATGATCTTATCTATTTGCTTGGTGCTGCTGAATCAGCGATAATTTGGAACACTGGGAGAGAAAATTTGATTAGTAGATCAACTTCCCAAACTACCATGGACATTGAAAATGGTAACATTGGATATCTAGAAAAGCCTTCTCTTCCCAAGAAAAGGGATTGACCATAGTCAACAAGGTTGGCCAAATGATAAAGATAAAGGCTAAGTCTGCGATAATCCCATGTACCATTCCCAAATAGTCCCTATGTTTCTCTTGCCAAAGGAAAGGGCATTGATTGCGAAGCAGCCTATTTACCTGAAAGATCATAAGGTTGATCAAGTCAAGAGGATTGACTCTACTTCAGGTAAATTCCACTATCTAACTTTGTTAAGTTTCTATTCTGAGATTCTTGTTATATGATGTGACTGGGTCACATGTAGATGTTTTAAGAATCAAAGAAAAGTGAAGAAACTTAAAGGAAGTATATGTTGATTTTGATCGCGAAGATGGATCTCGATCGCATGGTTCTGTGATCAGAATTTTGAGTTGTTGCTTAGGAGTTATGATATATTGCTTAGGAATAGATAACAACAAAGTTTTTCATGTGCTTTTGCACTGTAAGGATAGTTTTTCTGCAAAGTTTTTAAAATAAAATGAAGAAAAAAAATTGATTTTATTTATTTTAAAATATCTTTATAATGGCATTTGTGAAAAGGAAAAAAATTGTTGCTTATATGATTCCATTAATAGCAAGAGTGGAAATATGAATTTGATTCTTTCATTTGTAGTAGTGTCTAAATTTTCCAAATAAGGAAACATTCTCATCACCCAAGTTTAAGTTGGATAGAAACTTGGAATCATGCAAGTTGTATAGTATGATGAATAAGAACTTTCAAGCATTGGAAAATTAAGACTAATTGCTTGTTCACATGGATGTGTGAGTCAAGTAAAGGACTAAGGGATCAAGTACACATTCTTGTGCACTGATCAAGCCCACCACAAATGTAACTTGAGTGACACATCTTAAAGAAGGTTTATTAAAACTAGTGAAATGTAAGAATAAAAGGTTTTCTACTCTTGTACATTTGAATTTGGTAACTTGTGATGTTTTGGATAAAACAGAGACCAACTTAGGCCAATTATGTTAACTGTTTTTCTTGATTAGAATCCACACTATCTCTTGAATATTTGGCTAGAAAGTCTTATAGGTCAAGGAGACAGTGGGAGTCTAAAAGATCCTAAAAGGGTTTCAACAAGTAATCAAGAATAAAACTTGTATTTGATCACTAGCACACAACTAGAGGTTTATAACCTATCGTGTTGACATTTATGTGCCCATTCTAGTTAAGTTGGCTATACATTTGAGTTCTACATGTTCTCGATTGTTTGCATAGCTACTTGGAAGCAATGACAGGCCCTTGAGCTGCCAGGTGGCAAGAAGTTAAGATTGCACCAGTTCAATCCATATGAGTTAGGATTTGTCACTAACCTAGTCTTGTGATTATGGTTTGACAAATTCACATGGATAAGAACACGTACACCATAAAATCTAAGTGTCATAAGGTTTCTCTCTGATTCATGAAAATGATGGTGAGGAAATTCTTTCACTAAGTAGATTTTAAGTAGATAGAAATTGTGATATTTGCAGTTCTCAAAGACGTCAGTGGAGCGTGCGTGGTTAACCGGCACACTAACATTGACTTATGAGAAATGGCAAAAGGTCTAAACAACTAAGACTATGATTATGGCATCCCTTTTCATAGTTATGAAATTATTTAGACACACCTGTGATCTATCTAAGATAAGGTGTATGATTTTGATAAAGTCTTATCAAAGCAATCTAGTATCAGAAATCTAAACTTTGGTAAGAATGTCAATAAAGTATTGACTTCTAGAGGTCCGGCTGTTTTCTGGATACATGTCAAAGCTAGTGGGAGCATAAGTGTTATGCTAATAATCATCATGTTAGTGGGAGCATGATAATTATGATATGTATTGCAAGTTAGCAATGTTAATTTTAGAAAACAAAAGTTTCAATTCGTGAGGTTGCAGGGGTTGAAAAAGTGTTTTACTATAATTAAGGGAGAGGAAATTATACTTCATTTCAATTCTAAAAAGCTTAGATTGAGTTTATGATCATTCTAAAGAGCTGATATTGAGATTTTAATCACCTTTAGTCAAGAATATATATATATATATATATATATATATATATATATATATATATATATATATATATATATATATTAATTTCATGTTGGATTGGTTCAACTTAAGAAAATTCTATATATTGTGTTCTCAAAATTCGATTATGATTACGGCATCCCTTTTCATAGTAAAATTTTGAGAATATGGCAAACAAAAAATTATTATGGCAAACGACTGGTCTAAAACCATGTCTTTATGTGAAACATCATGAATCGTGTCCCATTTACTTTGGGTACAAGATCGATTACATGTGCTATAATATTTATCTTTTCTGAATTTTCCAAATGCCTTGGCGCATTAAGGGGAACAATGTCTAGAATTGGATATGACTAAAGTGATTAAGCAATTTTCAAGGACAATCTAAGGTTTACCAAAGATTGGTTGCTCAAGGACAGTTGGAAGTATACTGTTGGTATTGGAAGGACCATATTGACATAGTCTAAAAAGAGGCAACTTCCTCTCTTTTCTCTAATCCTGCAAAACATGCAAATGTAATCTTATCACATTATGTATAAATAATAGGAATTTAATGGAGTTAGATAGTGGATTTTATACGTGAAGTAGAGCCATACTTCTTGACTCTCCCGTCTCTTAGACTCTTCAGGTCCTTTGGGCAGCTTCGTATCCATTGCCCCTTCTCTTGGCAACAGAAACAGGTGGGTTCTTCTAGAATGTCCACGGAAGCATGGTTGGTTGAATTACCATACAAATATGCTCCATTACTTCGCCAAATCATTTCCGATTCAGCAGTAATAAGCATGTAAGTTAAGTCAATGAGGGTCGCGTCAAGATCCATCATATAATACTCTCTTATGAACTTATCATATGATTTAGAGAGTGACTGAAGAACCCAGTCCACAGCCAACTTATTGGGGAAAGACGCACCCAACATAATCAACCTATCAATATGTGACTTCATCCCTAGGACGTGAGCACACACGAGTTTACCATCTTCATGTTCCATTGCCAATAGGGTTTCAGTGATCTTGAACCTTTCAAATCTTCGTTCTTGTGGGTCAGGGAGAACAACGGGAGGAGGAGGAGGAGGAAGTAAAATCAAGCTAGTCCACATTGATCCTTCACTTTGGAACAAGCTTTCACTTTCAATAGGAACACCTTTTCCTTGGGATTCAGGAAGACCACGGTTAGAATCAGACATCTACAAAACGGGAGAAATTTCAAGTTAGTACCTAATGAGAAATTAAGGCTAGGATCCAACAACATTATTTACATATTAGAAGAGGGATGTCAAAATTCAACATGCAAATAATTCGGAGGTAAGTGAATGACGATTCACTAATTCTTCACCATGAAAAACATAAAGGATTAAGTTTAAATGTATTAAGAATTCCTAGATTTCCTTTGAGATTCATTGAACTTTTCAATGGCATGTTTAAATCTCGATATGCCCCTCTCATTTGTGACTGGGATGCCGAGGATCACAAAGTGGGTGTGAATAACCATGCAAATCTACATGGTGCCCTCATTGTTACAGTCACCTATTCGATGTGCCGGTAAACCACACACGCTCCATCGAACTATGACAAACATTGAGTCACCCATTGCCACCTTTGCTTAGAACCCAATTAGTGTGTCGGTTAACCACACGCGCTCCATTAACGTCTTAACAAGGGTACCTTTAATGATGAGAGGGTTTGCCCTATCCTACCCGTTCGGCTAACGACCCTCCACCAATCAAGGAAGCGGTGGCTGAGAGTGGACACCCATTAAACGGCCATTTTATAGGCCATAACCTTATACCCCCCTTATAAGATCGGCTTCGTGAATGAGGCCTACTAACGGTAAGACTAGCATTTAAGTTATACATATATAATATTAGACTTTTAATGTTATACATAGTATAAGGGTGTATTTTACACTTTTAAAATACTAGGTGGTTTAAATTTTATAAATTACACTTAAAATATAAACCTTATCATTATGGATTTATTTACTCTCTTTTAATCATACACTTAATTAATTTAATAAAACCATAAGGGTGTAATTTGAACTTTTCAAATTTAAGGTTTTAGAATTTAACATTTTTCAAAATTAAACTTTTAATCAACCAAATCTAAATTCCAAAACTTGAGGGCAGGTTTGAAACTTTTCAAAACAATTAGGTTTTAATCTCACTTTAAAATTTTTCGAATTCAAGACTATTTAAATTAAAATTTTAAATATTAAAACTCTTGATTTAATAATTATCTTGAATTAAACTATTAATTTAAATTATTAAATCATAAGGGATTATCTAGATCATAAAGGATAATTACCAATTAAATAATTAATTTATCCTAATCCTTTTAATTCCTCTAAATTTCGAAAATCATGGGATAGGATATTTCAAAATCTTTAATTATCATATATTACCATTAAAGGATAATTACAAGATATAGGATAATCTAAATCCCTAAAATTTAGGATCTTATCTTGGGGAGGAGGCTAATTTCGAAAATCATGGGGTTTTTCAAACCCTAGATTTCGAAATCTTGAGGCTTAAGGAAAGGAAATGAAACCCTTTCAAATTTTCACAAATTAGGGTATAGAAACCCTAATCTCGAAATTTCTAGCCTCCTAGGGTTTATTGGCAATAAACCCTAATATGTCAAGTTCATACTATTGTATAATACTAATTGAAAACAAGTTAACCAAAGGCTCTGATACCATTGATGGCTTTTGTACAAATAATCATATATGTGCATGCAACCCTAGAATTGGATTTATGTTTTCACTATTAGATACACAACATTATGAACACATAAAGAAACCCTAATGTGCCCTATTATTTTCGAAATACACATAGAAGATTAGATCACATACCTCTTGTTGTTATATTGCAATAACAACTCAAATCTTCAAACCCTAAGTCTTGAAAGCAAGTACCACAAGTGTAGTACCTCTAATGGCTCACAAACACCAAGAGCAAATGGAGAGACAAGAGAGAGAGGGAGGAGGTATGAAATCGGCCCTAAGAACCCTTTTAGAAGGCATGGACGAATTCATGTGCTAAAGGGGTGTTTATATAGGAGTAGAGATTAGGGTTTCAGTCTTTATCCTTATCTAGTTGCTTGCCCACCAAGTAACAATAAGATAAGCCTTGAAAACCCCTTTATCCTTTATCCTTTGAACGATTTCAAGGATGTATTATCCCTTGAATCGTCTAACCTATATCTAGGATAACAATTACCATATTTTGTAACTATCACATAATTACAATTCAGCCCCTCTAGTTTAATTAATTACACTTGATCACTAAATTAATTCTTAATTAATTATTGACCAATATTAATTAAACAAATATGATTTCTCCTTTAATATATTATTCTTATAACATATTAATAAATCATAATAACCTCTTTCTCTATTATTTCTCCAGTCAAGTTGCTCTGGTGAAGGCAACCCAAAAGGACCATGCACAATCGGGTCAAGTACTTGACAAATATGGTTACGGGCTTAGACACTAATTCAACAATGTTATGTTGTAGGGATCTGTTAAATCTGTGTTCTGGTATTGAGTATGTTACTATGTTGTGGTGATCTATTAGATCTGTGTTGTAGTATCGAGTATGTTGTTATGTTGTGGTGATCTGTTAGATCTATCTTCTGGTATTGAGTATGTTGCTTTGTGGTAATAATCTGTAGAAATGTATGTTATTTTGTGCTTGTTGATTATCATCTATGGAGTGCCCTTAGCGACTGTATGTAGTCATGTAGGATACCCTAAGAACTCTTGGTCTAGGCTCTCTTGCATGTTCCTTGTTTGGATGTGGCTCTAGATTAGGATCATCTGTCCGAGTGGCTATCTCACCTCTGGTTACTTATGGTTACGCATTCTACGGGGGTTAGCTGGTAACAGGATTGTATGATGTTAGAGGACTAGTAGGAGGTAGTGAACTGTATGATTGTTGTTTGCTTATATTATGTGCCTAATCGATCCTGATTGTTTATATGTCAACATGTTGTGTTTGGTTTGGGTTGAGACGGTCCTGATTTGTGTTGTAGGCCAAGATACCCGATGCGGTTCGGTTGTAAGCCGTAGGCACAGAGGCTCGGGAAGAGCGGTAGGGTTGAGGCGGTAGGCCAGTAAACCCTGGGTATTCCAACCCGATGGCTTATTGGACCCGTTGTATATTGGTATTCCAACCTGGGGTATTCTATCCCGAGGATGACTGGACCTAGAGGTTGATTAGGCCTAAGGTATTCCAACCCGATGGTCGATTGGACCCGACATGTTTGACCGTATATGTTATCCGTTTGTGTGGTTGTATTTGAGGGGGGGGCTCACTAAGCTTTATGTTTATCCAATTGTTTATTGTTTTGGGTATCATTGGTGTCTATGGGAGGGCGAAGGCGGGACTGTACACACGCATCAGCAGCATTGAGGATTCCACGTTTTCTATAAAACTCTAATTTTAAATAAAAGTAATTTGGAATAAACGGTTTTCTTAATAGTTGATTTATAAATTGGAAAGTTTTATCTTAATAAAAATGAAAACTTTTGGGTTGTGAGAATGGGATGGTACAAGTTGGTATCAGATCCAGGGCACTGTTCGATGTCTTTGACGGGGATGTCGAAACCTGTAATGGGGGTGAAGGCGGGTAGCTTAGATACACATGATCCCACATCGGCTGGGAAGGAGAACTAAGCATTCCTAAAAAAAGGTGTGGATACCTTCTCTATCACAACGCATTTTAAAGTCGTAAGTGTAGCAGATCCCATAAAAACTCTGCAATTAAGTGTGCCCGAGTGCGGGCAATTCATGGATGGGTGACCCCTGGGAAGTTTTCATGTCGGGAGCCCAAAGAAGACAATATTGTGATGCGTGTCAGAGGGCGACGTTACACTATCCTCACCTCAAAAACCCTAAGTGTGTATGAGAGTTTCAAGCCTTGGTTCATCTTTTTGGTGTCATTTAGTGTTCTTGACAAGAGAAGTAAGATCTTTGGAGTTTTGTGGTTGCTCTCTAGCTTGTGGATTTGGACTCTTAACATCTTGGAGCATCATATTGAGGTATAAAGTTCAAACCTTGATGTCTCATTTGCTAGATCTTGATTTAGGGCTAGTTTATGTTCTTTTTGGTGCCAAAGAATTGATCTTTGTGAGTTTGGAATGCTCCAGAGGTTTGGATTGTCCTTTTAAGCATAATAGTGAGTCTAGAATCATAAAAATGCAATCTTCGGTCTTTATAATCATCCATGCAAGAGCTTTGGAGCCTTATAATTGATTTTGAGTTTGGATCTTGGTGTTGGGTTTATTGTAGCCATGCATGGCCATAAAGTTTGCAACTTTATGCAGACGTTCCATTATGATTGGATCTGATGTTTGGACATAAAATATTAATCCATTAATTTATTGGTTTGGAAGTTGGTGATTGGTGAGCAAACGCTAGTCATTTGCATGTGAAAGCTCGGCGTTCGGACGCCAAGCGTCGTAAGGAGGAATGTCAGGTGTTCTGTACAGAAACTCAATGGGTCGATTTTGGGCCTTGGGCCATTAGGTTTTTTGGGCTTTGGACTAGCATGTTGGGCTTCCTTGAATTTTAGGCCCATGATGGGTTCGGGCCCAATTTTAAAGATTTTGCCACATATATATTGGGCTTTAGGATTTAGGCCTTTGTATAGTTGAGTAGGGCCTTGGTTTCGGGCCAAGTTAGATAAAGGGTAAATTGGTCTTTTACCTTGGCTTAGACTCTTAGTTATGGGTAGGATTCTAATTATTAATTGGATGTGTTTATGATGACAACGCAGGGATTTGTTGAACCAACTCTCAGAGATTCATCTGAGTAATTCAGCAGTTTGAAGTGAGTTTCCTCACTGCATTTAGCGGGTCGAATGCACCAATGTCGGCCCATGGTTTATTATGTTAGGATGCTATATGTATGCATGACTCTTACATGTGATATGTGTTGGTATGCTTACCGGGAAAGGCCCGATGCCAGGCGGGACCCAACGACTGTATTGTATGTTATTGTGTTTGTGATTATCGCATGTGTTCGTATGATTATATGTTAATATGCTATATGTATATTGGGACGGGCTCGATGAAAGCGGGGTCTAATGACTGACAGATCTATATACCGAGCAGGGCCCGATTTCGGGCGGGACCCGATGAAGGACGGGGTCTAGTATGTGTTTATTATGTGTGGTATGTCATATTTTACGGAACTCACTAAGCTTTGTGTTTACAGTTTTTAGTTTATGTTTCAGGTACTTCTGGATCGAAAGGGAAGAGCTCGGGATGATTTCAAAGCACACACCATCTTATTCTGCATTTTATGATTTACTCTGAAATTTTGTGATATAGTGATACACTTTGGTCCATCTAGGTTTTATAATGATGTTTTGGATTACAGTTTTATTTATATAAAAATGAAAAATTTTGGTCTTATTTGTGGGATATTACAAATGTACTATCTACCTTACATGATTCTCTTTGCTTTGATATCAGTTTATCTCGACATAACACGATAAATGGCAAGGGTGTTAGCTAATTCAAATGAGCTTGACATTCTTGTAAGCGTTCCTCATAGGGAAACGAGGTTGTGAGACTTAATCTCTTCAACCCTTAGATGGCATATTTATGAAGCTCTATTAACGCACATTTGGACTCTTTCATACACGTAAGCAAAAGTTTATTGACTGACCTTGTACTAGGTTAAAACATCATGAGTTACCTCTTTTAAAAGGTAATATTCAACTTTAATACGGTAAGAATTACAAAAATAAAAAATAAAAAAATAATAATAAAAAAAACTTTAGGGAACAATCAATAAACCTTTAAATTATTTTAAAAAATCAAATATAAAACAAAAATAAAAACATTAAAACATTAAAAAAATCAGTTAATTATTTAAAATAAACGACAAACAATGAAATGAAAACTTTTCTATTTAAATTATTTATCCATAAATTATGAAAATAAAACAAAAGTAAATTATTACATAAATGGATGTTGAGTGATATATATATATATATATATATATATATATATATATATATATATATATATATATATATATATATATATATATATATATAGTCCGGTTCCAGTGAAATTTTTCCTTCAAAAAATTAAAAAAAAAATACAAATCATAAAATCGAGCATAGTACTATGTTGAAGAAAAAAAATTAATGATCCATGATTCAATTTTAATGATCCAAAAAAAAATTTCCAATTTTTTTTTCTCTCCAATATAATACTATGTTCGATTTTATGATTTGTATTTTTTTTCAATTTTTTTAAGGTGTCTCTCACATGATCATGTTTATATATATATATATATATATATATATATATATATATATATATATATATATATATATATATATATATATATATATATATATATATATATATAGGGCTAGGTTATTTTGTTTCTTACATTTATTGTGTGCTAAAATGCACCAATAGAAATTTAGTAATTTAACTAATTATTTAATTAAATAAATATAGATATTAAATGATTTCCATAATTATATGTATATTAAATGATATACATAATTATAATTCTCTTTTTATGAAAAATAATTAAATCTGTCATTAATGTCAGCAATAACATTCTTTCAGAATGAATTCGCATCTATGTTTTTATATATGAATTCGTATTTTGTTTCATAACTCACTCACTTAAAATACAATAAGTTGGATGGAATATGAAGAACGAGAATGTATTCTACTAAAATACACTCTCATTCTACAGGAATACACTCTCATTTTTCTAGACGAATTTAATTAGTTTTCGTAAAAATGAGTTATAAGTATGGATAACATTTAATTTACATATAATTAATACTAAATTGCTATTTGTGCATTATAGCATACAATACATGTGAAAAACATTTGAACCTATATATATATATATATATATATATATATATATATATATATATATATATATATATATATATATATATATATATATATATATATATATGATTGATTAGATTTAATTTAAATGTTTGATTTAATTAATATTCGAGGGTACAATATAAAATTAAGCAATTTTATTTATTATTTTAATATGTTCAATATATTTGCCATTATTAATTATTTAAAAATTTTGGAATTGTGTAGATGCAACTTTCATAAGAAATTGATGATTCAAATTGATTTGACAAGTGAATGAAGCCAAACAGTGAGAGGGTTCTGTTATTGCTACAAACTCACTCTTCTCTGAATCCTAAACTGGTTACCATCTTTGTTTCTTTCTTCAAACTGATACTTTGTTTTAATGGCAGCCTGATATCATCAGAATATCTGCTATTCATCACCATCTTCTAGTTTACTTTAGTTTCACTTTCAGTAAATACTCTTACAACATCAACCCTACGTTATAACTAATAAATCATCACCAAAATTAATTTCAATAATCCAAAACCTTTATTTTTATACAAATATACAAAATTTCACCAAAATACCAGTAGTAGCTTTTATGAATATATTAAATTAATTAAAAATATATATACCACACTATTTTTACAGTGGCCGATGTATAATTAATAAAATTGAATTGCTAGTAATTAACTAAAATTTCAAGTTGTTTGTACTTTGTTGAAGTGGTGGCTACAAAGTCAGATTCCATCAAAATAGTGGTCAAACAAATATGTATAATCCCCATAAGAATTTTTGGCATTTCTTAAAGTAAAATATATTTAAGAGGGTGGTCAGATTCAGAAAAAAGTAAAGTTAATTTAGTCGTTAAAATGGTATTATTTGGAAATTTCCTTACTCATGGGTCAGGTTCCGGGTCATCCTATAACAGACCCGCCCGGTGTTCTTTTGTACAAAGTCATCATCCCACTAATAGCATTTTTTCGATCCATTCATTTCTAAAACCGGTCTGTTTATAAACTGAACTGGCAATTTGTATAGGTTTAAAGATATTACTGTTAGATCCGGTTTAGGATCTTGTTTCGAAAACCGGTTAAGAAACTGATTTGAAAAATTAGTTTTTATTCTTACCCCGAACACTCATATTGAAGTTTTCTGCCTAAATTACCTTTTTGCCTTTCATTTTTGTTAGTATACATAGGCATTGCATGTGTTAATTTAATCATACCACTCAAAAGGCTCTCCAATATTTTGAAAGTAATGGCAGCTCAGTCAAACAACTTAACGGTTGTTGCAGTTAGAAGCACAAAATGAGAACCCACGATTGGGCAACATTACTAATCATTGGATTGATTATGTAAATGACGAAGCTTATGATTTTATTTGAATTATTTGGTTATCTGCATATGAAAGATAATTTATAGAAACTTTTAGATTACTAAGTTAAAACTTACAAATTAGAAACAATGTTTCTTATATTGTGTGTTAATGACTCAAATAATATATTCACAGTTGAACAACTAAAAATAAAATATAAATAGATTTACGAATATATTTTTTCCATAGTTAATGTCATGCACACATCGATACCTGATTGTGAAAAGCAAACTTAAATATATGAAGATATAAAATAAAAATATTACTTGATATTTATAGCTCTAGTAACGGTCGATATCATAAATATACGAACTTTTGTGTTGATGTGTCATCTGGTTAGGTTTATATTGGAACATACGTACTCAATGGAATTTGACTTGTAATATATTTGAATGTATTCTACGACAAAAAGATGTTACAAAATGTTCTATTACCACGTTGTCAAACATAATAGGGTTACGCAGTATCCGAACTCAAGTTAAATAGCGTTTAACAATTCACTGAAATGTTCTTAGTTTTTTAAACAAACAACTACTTGTTAATTAGGTTTTTATTATACTACAAGTTATTTAGTCCTTAACCAAGTCTTTTTTATGAGTTCAAAATTGAACGGATTTAAATGAGAAATGAAATGTTTTCTAAAATGATAAAATCGACGAAAACTACATTTATAAAATACTTTAAAGATATATCTCCGATTATTACTTGTGCCGCTACACGAACCAAACCATAAATGTTGATGGGATTGAACATAACAACAAATCTTCGGTTTAGGTTTATTCGACGTAGACTTAGATTTTCAACAAAAGAGATATCTATATTTAACAAAAAAAAAATCCAATTTATTCGAAATATCTTTAACAAAATATGGTTCCACAACTTTCCATGACTCAATGCGAAATGTTGGGCACCCGGATCCAATAGTCACGGTAATAAACAATATTACTATATACTATTGAAAATGATGCTAAACGGGCTCAGACAAACACCCCTAGTAGCAAGCTCAGAATGTATATTGGATCTGATTTTTTAATACATATAAGTATAGCATATTTTGAAATTTTAGATATTTTGGTCGGTGGAAAGAAAAATAAATCCTAATTTTCAATTCTAGTCGTTATGGGCTGTGATCTACTAATCATCTAAGCTTCTATGGTAGCTTCGGAATTTGTTTTTTCTGTAGCGGAATAATATCTCCAAAAAGAACAAAACTCGCATTCATATCGGTGGCAATGTGTCTTGCTTGAAAGACTACTTTGACAGCATTAAACATATAATAAAATACTAAACCCTTTAAAGGCGAAATAGAAAAGATAAAACAAGAAATACACTAGGAAGAAATAGCATTGGGAATGTAAGCCTCGCTTATCGCATAAGAACTTGCTTATGAAAAAGAACTACACAACAACCTTAACGATTACTATAAGTCCATAACTACAACCAACACGACGCCAAAAATACTATGAAAACAATGACAACGTCGATGTTTGTTTAAGATTAGAAATCCTTTGTTTTTTGTTTTTAAGCTTAAGCATGTATTATAATTTTTTTTCTTATTTTTTGTAATTTGTAAATTCATAAAAAGTTTAATAAACTTTTGATTTTTTTTTTTCAGCCGGTTCCAATAAATTTAGTTCATTCAATTCAGGTTTGGATCAGAATGGTTTAGGCCCAAAATCCAATTTTTACTTCACTGACACAGTTCTAACCGTTTTAAAACCTATTAAATTTCGGGGGGAAAAAGATAAACGATTTTGTGTGCCTCTAGTAGAGATTGTATAAAAATAGGCTCAACCGCTCAAATGGGGTTCAAGTCTTAACCGGTTATAACTTATTAGTATTAGAGTAGTCCTAGACTCCCTTTAAGTGAAATGTTTTGTGTGGAGGGCTGTAATGGATAGAATTCCTATTGCGCAGTCGCTTAGTCTTAGGGGTATATTAGTCCAAAATCCAAATTGCCAATTATGTGGGGTAAGTGAGGAATCTTCGAATCATCTTCTAGCTGATTGCGGATTCTCCAAGGAGGTATGGTATTGGATTTTAAAATGGTGCGGAATTGACAATAATCAATTCAACTCAGTACGTGGTTTTATTGATTTTGCTGCTTCATGGGGGAATTGTTCCAAGAAGAGAGAAATTCTCAACATGATTTTTTACGCCACTTTTTGGAACATATGGATAGCAAGAAATGGAAAAACTTTCACGAAAATTGGTGCTTCCCCTGCAATCATTGCGGATTCTATAATTCTTCAAACTTATGAATGGATCAAATTCAAGGGGAATTGGGTAGGTAGATGGGTGGAATGGAGTTGCTTCCCATTCTTAAAAAAAAAAAAAAAAAAAGAGAAATTTCTCTTCTTTGTTTCTTGTAACTATGCTTTTTTATTTTTTCTGCGATTCTCTGTTTGTTTGTATTTTTTACCCTCCGTTTGCTTCTTGCTTTTGGTTGGGTTTTTTGATATATTAATATATTTGCAGATTTCAAAAAAAAAAAAAAAAAAAAAAAAAAAAAAAAAAAAAAAAAAAGACTCCCTTTAAGTGGGCCTAGTTCCGAAATGATGAAATCCATTATGGCTAAGAGGGCTTAAACGAGCCTTTTTAGTTGTAAACTGTTGTATTGAAGATTTGTGGGGCCTCTTGATCTTCCCCTAATATTGGGTTGTAAATTTGTGACTGGTTTGTTACTTTTTGGTGTTTTTATGACATGATAAAGATAATTTTTATATAACATGAAATACAGCACATATAATGTTGTAATTTTTATATAACATGATTAATGTTGTGTTTTGTGATACTTAAACGAAAATGACCTAATTAAAATACCATAAAACGACCAACAACAAATAAAAATCATATAAAAAATTGTTTAAGTAACTAATTATTTTTTAGATCTATAAGATGTTTATTCTTGTTTTCTTTCATCAAAAGATAATAACTTTTTTTATTTAGATCATATTATTTTACAATCATCTTAACAATCTTCTGTTAAAAAATAAAATAAAATAAAAAACAAAATAAAAATATGAATCATATAAGTCTCATTTATTAAAATATAATATTATCTTATATTGACAGTCATACTTCAATATAGTTCATTATTGAATTTTTTTAATTTTTTATTTTATCAATTTTCTTTCATTGTATATCTTATAAACTCATGGTTTTTACGAGTCTCTAACCTAATTATAAAATATATAAAAGTTACCATACAAGAAAGAATAGTAATATGGATATGAGATTCGAGAAAAAGATATTTAATATCTGAGATTAACAAATATGAAAGTTGAGAACATAAAATTTGTCGAAAATATGATATTAGAGAATGTGATTTTATTTTTTTTTTCCAACCCAAACATATACAAATTTAAGAAATGTAAAGCGACCAAAAACGACCTATATATTGTTGTTTTTGTTAATTAATCTTCAAAAAAAAAAAAAAAAAAAAAAAACCGTTTATGGGGCTCTTTTAACCAAACCCAAGCTTGAACCTTCTTAACTGGTGATGTATTGGGTTTGAAGCATATTGTGTGATAATCTACTTGCATACATGTATAATATCCATTATTGGACATAAAAACATCATATTATAGTGCAACAAATCTTCATAAATCCGTCTCCATGCACAATGCACGTATTTAGTTGACAAATGAACAAAATAAATTTCATTAAAAAGAAATTTATAATATCATAATTTATTTATAAAAATAACAAAATAGCCATTTACTAAAAAACAAATGTTTGTCTTTAAAAGTCTTTTAACAAAATTAATTAACACATACCCTTTATCACGATTAGGTTATACGGACAAAATAAAAATAACTAAACATAATTATCTTAAACATGCTCTACATATTGAAGCTTTAATCAATATTAGCATCATATTTAATTCTTTGACATTTTCAGTTCCAAAAAGTTTATTGTTTAAATCGCCATTTTTACCTCCAATTTATTCGATATTTTCTATTCCATACAAAATTTCTTCTCCTCAGGCTATTAGCCACTTCACTTCCAACGCAAATTGCCCTTGGAATCGTCGACATTTAATAAATCATTACGAGCTATTTGTCTAATCAAATGAAGAGTGTTCTCCATTACGGGAAAAAACACGTACTCTTCTAAAAACCGTAAAATCCCTGTTGGTAGGGCTCCTAAAATTTTTGGTGTATGGAAGGATTTCTCAAGTCCTTTAAACAAAGGATTTGGCTAAAATTCAGGGTTTTGAGTTCCATCGTTTTTTTTTTAACCAAACATGTGATTGATTAGGATTTTAACTACAAATCCCAAACAAAACCTTCAAAGTTCAAACCAACCGCAAAGGACCTTTAGCATAATCAGATTGTGTTTGTGTGTGGGACTGTGGGGTATGGTTAATGTTATCCCCACCTTCAAAGTTCAAACCAACGGCAAAGGACCTTTCAAAGCTATAAGCTATACATTATCAAAAGGATTGCTATGAAAAAAAAAAAAAAAAAAAAAAAGGATAAATAGGAAGTTATATGTCATAATATTTATTACTTATTAGTATCATATTTAATATTCGATATTTTTTATAAGACGACTGTTTAATTTTGATTTTAAGTACTTCTAAAATAATTAGTATTTATATTATAACATTGCGATAATGTTCAGCCGAAAAAAAATTGCGATAATGCAATATTAGTTAATTATGATCATAAGTGAAATGATATTCGTTATTTTTTAAATATTAAATTAACTCTAATATTTGAAACTTCTAAAATTTGGTGATTTTTAATAAACTTTTAATAAATATATGTTACTATACAAAAACTACTAAATACAAAATACAGATTATAACCAAACTGTATACACCACCAGCACCACAATGTAATAACTAAACCGTACAAACGACCATCACCACAAAGTAGCATAACACAATTTAGTTGCATGGTGTGATTTGCATTTAATAATTTTGTTAAACCGCATTACACACAGTGCATTTTGCATTTTTTTTAACCGCATCACACCATATATTAAAACCAAGATACTACTTTCATCGCTCTTTCATAAAAGTTGGAATAAAAATATCTTAAAATAATATAACTGGTTAGTCGAAAATTAATAAACATTACTCATGAAAACCTAAACCGTAAAATATATTAACCAAAACCTGAATAGGCAGATGTTTCTCATGCTTATTATAACCACCACCACAAGTTCAAAACATAACACAAAATCCTCAAATCAAAACACAAATGAGACAAGAATTCCCGAGAATAGAAACAAGAAACAAGAAACAAACCTTAGTATTTAGTACTTGTAGTCCTTAACATGAAGACTCTCAGAAGCACCTTCACTCAACCCAGACCCACCCTTGTAAATCCCAAGAGTAGCTTCAGAGTTAGCCTTACACCTTGCCAAAAACGCAGCCTGAGCTTTCCCAACATTCTCCTCTTTCCCACTCCACGCCTTCAAAGTACTCTGCTGAAGAGCACGCCCAAAGGAAAAAGTCAAAGTCCACGGCTTCTTCCCCTTGAACTGATTCATCGCGTTCAGATTAACCGTCGCCTCCTCCTCACTCTGCCCACCAGACAAAAACACCACCGCCGGAACCGCTGGCGGCATCGTCCTCTGCAAAGCCCTAACTGTGTACTCCGCCACCACCTCCGGTGCCACCTTCTTCGCATCCGATCCAGGTGTCACCATGTTAGGTTTCAAAAGAGTTCCTTCAAGAAGCACCTTATGGTCATTCAAAGCCTTGTAGCATGCAGCCAATACGCGCTCAGTTATATCCGCGCATTTGTTGATGTCGTGGGACCCGTCCACAAGAATCTCGGGCTCCACAATTGGGACCAAACCGTTTTCTTGGCAGATGATCGCGTATCGCGCTAAACCGTTTGCGTTTTCGTTTATCGCAAGCTGTGAGGGCTCGTTTGGGCCGATTTTGAGAACCGCACGCCATTTGGCGAACCGGGCACCGGCGGTGTAGTACTGGGCGCACCGTTGGGCTAGACCGTCGAGTCCTTGGGTGGTGGTTTCACCGTCGGTTCCGGCTAGCTCAACTGTGCCCTTGTCGACTTTGATTCCTGGGAGGACTCCGGCTTCCTTCATCACATCCACAAATGGTTTGCCTGTAATGATTTTTTGACTGTTAGATTTTGATCACAATGAGAAGTGATGATTAATGTTTAGTGATTTGTTTTTACCTGCTGCGGTTTTTTGGTAAAGAGTTTCTTCATAGAGGATGACTCCACTGAGGTATTGAAGGGCGCCGGGAGTGCAGAAGAGGAGTTCACGAAGTGCTCTTCTGTTTGATTCGACGTTCTCAACATTGATGCTGGATAGACGCTTTCCGATTGTACCGGTTGATTCATCAGCAGCGAGGATACCTTTTCCAGGGGTTCCGATGTAGGCAGCATTGGCAATGAGTTCATCTGGATAAGAAAATGAAGGATTGATTAAAGTGATTAAGTATATCAGAAAGTTGAGTAAAGTAATAGAAAGCATCACATGTTTGATGTTTCAAGTTAAGTCTACATCAGAAAGTTGATTTTTAAGAGAGGTGGCAGAAAGTGGTTGTGAAAAGTAGAGTTAAGCAACGTCTAACTACTGATTCAGCTTTTTTGAGATATGCGAAGTAAAAAATCGAAATCGTTTAGCAAAAGATCGAGATCGGAGACTGAACAGGGTGTGAATGAAAACAAAACGTTTTAAAAAATATTTGATCACATATAAAGCTATCGGCGTATGGATCGAAGGTCTAAAGTGTATATTTGATGATTGAGGTGTGCAACCATAAAATCTGATTCGAAATTATTGGCTCCATAGATTACTTTATCGCGAAGAAGTCCAAAAAAACTACTGAAGAAAATTATGCAGCAGCTATCAAACAAATCGACAAAAACTATTATGAAATAATTAGATCGCCACCTTTTCAGAAGCCAAACCAGATCCACGGGAACAATTATTTAAAACCAAATCGACGCTTCTCCGGATGAAATAGCACATGGATAGATCATAGTTACAGGAATAATTCAGCTATGAACGGAAACAGATAACAAGTTTGTGGCAAAAAGGTTTAATAGCCTCTTTGCATCTACTAATCGTAAACACGTTGAAGATGTAAATCAGATCCATATTAGCATGAAAAAAAATGAACCTAAAAATACTCCAGAGTTGGAAGAAACCTAACCACTGAGTAGATCTAAACAAGACTACAACGGAAAACAAAATTTTCTAGAATTGATGGCAGATAAAACACAGAGAAAGAAAAAATAAACATACCAGCATACTTTCCTCTGTAGCAAGACATGGTTGCGAGATTTGAGATCTAAGAAACGAAGATTTTAGAGAAAATTGGGAAAAATGGGAGTTGAATAGAGTCAATGGAGACGGGTGAGGGTTTATATTTAAAGAAAAGAGAGAGGCATCGGTATCATCGCCCCGAATATGGCATCTCCTACAGGAGGTTTTGAGGCGGTTTTTCCTAATTTTTACGATTTTGCCCCTGTGTAGTGGGTGCTATTCTTGTGAAAAAAGAAACCAAATCACGAATTTTGGTTATTAAAAAAAATACTAAATTATTATTAGGTTTTAAGAGATTCCTAAATAATTATTTTTTTCCTAGATATGAATTTATGTTTTAAACGTTGTAATGTATAATTTTATAAAATATAAATTATTGTTTATAAAGAAAAATTGTTATATAAGAATGGCTTTTATTTTTCTAGGAAATTAAGTAAATTCATTATTACAAGTTAGTTTTTCAAAAATAAAATTATTATATTCAGCTTTTGAAAAATAAATAAATAAATAAATAAAAAGACTATTTTCTTCCTAGTGCCAGCATTCCAAATTGTTCTTCAAACGGAGAGTTTTTTTTTTTTTTTTTTTTTGCCTTTATTTCAAAAAATCTATCTATTTATTTCAGAAATATCTATTTAAAAATATTTAATATCATAGTTTTTTAATAAAATGTTTGATTATAAGTCATAATATCCTATATATTTTTTATTTACCGTGTTTGTTTAACTTTTTGCTAGATTATAATAAAAAATAATAAAATATTTTTTCATAAAATTCCGGATTTGTTAATCATATTTCGTAATCATTCTTTAAATTCCATTTTTTTCAAACTTCGAAATTTCAGTCTAGAATATCAGTTCGAAACTTTCACTAAAAAATTTAGAGATATTAAATATCTTCTTACAATTTCTTCCTACCATCCTTCTATCCATGTCAAATGATGATAAATGTGTTGGATATACATTAAAAGATTTAAACTATTCATTGCTAAACTTTCACTAAAAAATTTACAGAAATTAAATATCTTCTTACAATTTCTTCCTACCATCCTTCTATCCATGTCAAATGATGATAAATGTGTTGGGTAAAAAATATTGGTTTATAATTTATTTTTCTAGCAAAATATATTTTTCGGTCATGTAATAGGTGTTTGTGGTTGTGTTTACGGGTTCACGGCGGTGAACCCATTCACGGCCCATGTGTCATATATATATATATATATATATATATATATATATATATATATATATATATATATATATATATATATATATGTGTGTGTGTGTGTGTGTGTGTGTTAGATGGGTGAGGAGTGTACGGCTAGAGGAGTTGAAGTGTGTGGAGCTCAAGGTGAATGAGCATAAGGTTAGTGTAACACCCTGGATTCCCAGGTATTAATTATTCTTGTATTTTTGGTATTTGTGAGGAGACTCGGCGAGTTGGAGCCCAAACTCGCCGAGTAGGATCGCGGTTTTGGACGCGGGTTCACATATGGGCTCGGCAAGTCCACGCTGTTTAATGAAACTCTAATTCCCCGAGTTTGGAGCCTATTTAAGGACACTTATAGCCTCCCATTGCGGCTACCAGTCCCTTGAGAGAAACCTAAGTGAGCTAATTCGTTTTGGGAGAGAGGAAGTCACTTTTGGGCTTTTGTATTCCTTGTTTAGCAAGAAGAAGGTGGCAAGAGCAAGGAGGAGGTGAAATTCCAGTAGATCCAGAGTCCAGAGGCTTCATTTGAGGTAATAGTTCGAACCTCCTTCAGTTTTAGGGTTGATCTTTAGAGTTAGGGTTTTCTAACCCCTTTAGAGAGTGATTATGTGAAGCAAATGGTCCCTCTTCGAGTTTGTGCCTTGGATCTGGACTCAAAGAGGTCCAGAGACCTTAACCCTTGGGGCTTTTTGGGTTATTATGGAGTTATTGGACCTAGGTGGTCATTTTTGGGACCAAATCTCCTTTTGATGCCTTGTGGGGGTTATACAAGCATCAAGTTTCAAACTTTACGTGACATTCATGCTTGGGAAGGCCAGATCTATGGTTTGGGAAAGCAGATCTGACCTCAAAAGGTCAATAGAGTTTGTGCATGGAATGAACTCGCCGAGTTGTTCTTGAGACTCGGCGAGTAGGGTTGGGGTTTCATGTAAAGTGTTCAGCGAGTAGACTCGCCAGGTTGGGGGATGACCCACTGAGTTAGGGAGAGTCAATGGGGGCTGAGTCAAGCCGGAACTCGCCGAGTTGTTCTTGAGACCCGGCAAGTTGAATCGTGGTGGCCCCGCGATTCATGCCAGGTGGAACTCGTCGAGTTAGGAAAGTACTCGACGTGTCAAGAGAGGATCCGAGGGAGTCAGTGAACACATATAGACTCGTCGAGTCGCTTTAGTGCACTCGCCGAGTCCGGTCAAAGTTGACCGTTGACCGTTGATCAGTGTTGACTTGATAGGGTTAGTCAACCTTAGTTGTGAAAGTGTTAATTAGAGATATATTGTATTATAGGAGGATTATAGCTCGGGGGATCGAGCACGAGTGATTTCAGGGATTTGCGAGTTATCGAGATACGCGAGGTGAGTCTTCTCACTATACTTTACCTTGAGTAGGTAACTAGAGTTACGTGATATAGTGTTTGTATGCTATATATATGTGTTATGTGTTGCACTGCATTATTCTATGTGATTTATGTTGTGCATGTTTACAGAGTTAGAACCTGAGGGTTCATAGAGTTTGGGTGCACGGACCCACAGAATTATAGCCTCGAGTGGCTAATATGTGTTATATGTGGTATTTTAGGGAACTCACTAAGCTTTGTGCTTACAGTGTTTGGTGTTATTGTTTCAGGTACTAGTGATGATCGTGGGAAGGCGCCGGCTTGATCTGTACACACACACGGGATTTTTATATTACGAGATCTTGGGATTTTTATATGGCATGGATTGAGTTTCAAACAATGATGTTTTCATGAATATCAAATGAATTATGGTTTTATAAAATGTGAAAAATTGTTTTGAAATTTACGGTGTTACAAGTTGGTATCAGAGCCTTGGTTTGAGGGATTCAGGTACACCTTCGGGAGTATTTAAACTCAAACTGAGGATTTGGAAAGTATTTTTCAAAGAGAACCAAAATTTCTAAAAGAAGTAAAAGATTTTTAGAGAAACTCAGAGCAAAAACGTGTGTACGATCAGTCAACGCCCGAACGGTGATTTCCCAAAATACCCTTATATTATATGTTTATAAGATTGATATGATGTATTCTCTTGCTAGAGTGGGCTAGGTATTCCTATTAGGACTAGAGTGCCTTGATTTGTGATGCCTTAGCCTAGGGAGAGGTGAGCTGCTATGAGATGCTTGAGAGTGAATAGGTAGCAGCGAGGAGCTTATGAGAGATCTGTTAGAGAGTGATTTATGCATAATAGAGTACTTGGAACTTGGGATTCGAAGAGGAGGATTTGGGGTGTATACTGAAATGGTGCAGACAGTAGTATTGGGCCCGTACTACTGAAAGCATCGGGGCGGTGTACAGTTCAAGTAAGAACCTTCGGAATGTCAAGGATCAAGGAGGGATGAGTTGTCGAGTGTGAGTATGCTCGAATGGGTTCTAATTTATCGTATGTTGTATTTCAGAGGTAGATCATGGTGAGGACACGTCTTATGCCAGAGAGCAGTGGGACTAATGATGAGGAGATCCGCCAGATCATCCATGAGGAGGTGGCTGCGACCATCAGGGCAGAGATACCAGAGATGTTCTAGTCTATTAAGACCACGCTGATTGAGACTTTTGACGAGCGCTGTGCTGCTCTTTCTGAGGCTGCTGTTGCGGCGGCCACCATAGTTGTTGCTGCTGCGAGGCCGCAGGGTGGTGATGCGTTGCTGTTCCGAGAGTTCAGCAACACAAAATCGCCAGAGTTTGATGGGACCCAGGACCCGGTGGCGGCTATGAGATGGATTTCAGACATAGAGGGGTGTTTCTTCACTTGATCATCTCCTGAGCATTTGAGAGTTCGGTTCGCGCTGAACCAGCTTCGCTTGGGAGCGAAGGACTGGTGGAAGTTTGTGACAGCGCACTTTTCGTCTGCTAAGCTTGCGGCAGTGACCTGGGAGAGGTTCACTGCCATGTTCCGAGATGAGTACGTTCCCCAGGTGGAGAGGGAGCGTTTGGCCCAGGAGTTTCTGACCCTCAAGCAGGGTACTGAGTTTGTAACGGTGATTACCAGGATGTTCCACGAGACGGCGATGTTCTGCCCTGAGCACGTGTCCACTGAGCAGGCACGTATGAGCTGATATTTGAGTATCTTGAGGCGAGACATTCGGGAGTTCGTAGCGAACTCCTCGTATCGGACATTTACCGAGCTTCAAGCAAATGCTCGGAAGAAAGAGATTGAGCTAGAGACTCAGGCCAGGGAGGAGGCGGAGTCTTAGGGGAGGGATCGGCGACCGACACAGTCCCAGCCGACAACCAAGCGGTTCAAGCCCGTTGATCCCAAATCTGGGAACCAGAAGGGTCGTACTTGTGGAAAGTGCGGCAAGGGTCATGATGGAGTTTGTAGAGTTGGATCTTGCTACAAGTGTGGCAAGGAGGGGCATATGGCCAAGGACTGCCCCAAGGGGTTTGCAGTGTGTTTTCACTGCAACCAGACCGGGCACCGGAAGGCGGAGTGTCCGCAGTTGCGGGGATCAGCTCAGGGAGCACCTCAGGGATCTGCCCCTACCGCCATCAGAGCTACCGAGAGTCGGCCAGTGAAGACCGAGGCGCGGAGGGCTCGAGGGAGAGCTTTTCAGTTGACCGCGGAGGAGGTCCGCGTAGCGCTCGATGTCGTGGCTGGTATGTATTCTTCTGTGCATTTATTTTGATGTTGTGATATTATGCTTATATTATGTTATGCGTAGGTACTTTTCTTGTGAATTCTATACCTGCCTTGGTGTTATTTGACTCGGGTGCGAGTCGGTCTTTTGTATCTTTGGCTTTTAGTCAGCATATCAGTGTTAGTCGTGAGGCGTTGAGTCGGCCTCTGAGAGTTTCCATAGCTGACGAGAGGGTGATATATGCCATGGAGGTTCTCCGGGGGTGCATGTTCGAGATTTTTGGTGTTGAGTTCCCGATTGATTTGATTCCTATTGCGATGGGTGATGCCTGTGTCATTGTGGGCATGGACTGGTTGAGCAGATTCGGTGCGGTTATCGACTGCGAGCGACAGCTGGTGACCGTACGAGACCCTAGTGGGGGAGTTCTTACCGTGTACGACGAGGGTACATGTTCTGGGTCAGCGTTTTGTTCGGCCGCTAGAGCGAGACAGTGTCTACAGCAGGGCTATAAGGGTTTTGTGGCGTATGTGATGGATACGCGGGTGGATTCCGAGAGGCCGAGGTCAGTTGAGGAGGTTCCAATAGTGTGGGAGTTCCCGGATGTATTTCCAGAGGAGTTGTCGGGTGTGCCTCCTGTGAGGCAAGTGGAGTTTAGTATCGATTTGGTTTCGGGGGCCGCACCTATCGCTAAGGTGCCTTATCGCCTTGCACCTCCAGAGATGCAAGAGTATCCTCGTAGCTTCAGGAGCTGCTGGGAAAGGGGTTTATTCGGCCGAGCAGCTCGCCATGGGGAGCGCCTATCCTGTTTGTCAAGAAGAAGGATGGTTCACACCGGATGTGCATTGATTACCGGGAGTTGAACAAGCTAACGGTCAAGAACCGTTACCCGTTGCCGAAGATCGACGATTTGTTCGATCAGTTACAGGGAGCATCTTGGTTCTCCAAGATCGATTTGAGGTCTGGATATCATCAGGTGAGGGTGCGAGATGAGGACATCCAGAAGACAGCGTTCAGGACGTGTTATGGGCATTACGAGTTTGTGGTGATGCCTTTCGGGCTCACCAATGCCCTGGCAGTGTTCATGGATCTCATGAACCGAGTGTGCAAGCCGATGCTGGATCGGTCAGTGATTGTATTCATCGATGACATCTTGGTATATTCGAGATCTAGAGAGCAGCATGAGGAGCATTTGAGGGAGATCCTCGGAGTTCTGAGATCGGAGAGGCTTTATGCCAAATTCTCCAAGTGTGATTTCTGGTTGCGAGAGGTCCAGTTCCTAGGGCATCTCGTTAACCAGAAAGGGATATTGGTCGACCCAGCCAAAGTTGAGGCCGTGATGAGTTGGGAGGTGCCGAGGTCACCCTCCGAGATCAGGAGTTTCTTAGGGTTGGCAGGTTATTATCGGAGATTTATCAAGGATTTCTCTAAGATCACAGTGCCACTCACCAGGTTAACCCGGAAGGGTGTCGCTTTTTCATGGGGCCCCGAGCAGCAGGCCTCCTTTGAGACGCTTCGCCAAAGGTTATGCAAAGCCCCGGTGTTAGCCCTCCCAGAGGGGATGGAGGACTTTGTGGTATATTGTGATGCATCGATCTTGGGGTTGGGAGCGGTGCTGATGCAGAGAGGGCATGTGATAACATACGCATCGAGGCAGCTGAAACCTCATGAGACGAGGTATCCCACCCATGATCTAGAGTTGGGGGCAGTGGTGTTCGCCCTCAAGATTTGGCGTCACTATTTGTATGAGGTTCGGTGTACGATATACACGGACCAACCGGGCAAGGCTAATGTGGTAGCCTAAATATGCGACAGAGGAGGTGGCTGGATGTGGTCAAGGATTATGATTGTGAGATTCTGTACCATCCGGGCAAGGATAATGTGGTAGCCGACGCCCTGAGTCGCAGGGCGGAGAGCGCCCCATTACGAGGTGTATGTTTGCGATTGACCGTGATGGCTCCGGTGTTGGACACCATTCATGGAGCACAGGCTGAGGCCGTGAGATCAGAGAACCAGAAGAGGGAGCGAGTTGTTGGGTTGGTATCGGAGTTCGTTGCCGATGGTCGGGGGCTTATGACTTTTCAGGGGCATATTTGGGTACCGTTTGTGGGAGGGACGCGTACCATTTTGATGGAAGAGGCTCATCGGTCGAAATTCTCGATCCATCCTGGGGCCACTAAGATGTATTTGGACCTGAGGAGGGAGTATTTGTGGCCCTGTATGAAGAGGGATGTTGCGTGGTTTGTTGAGAGGTGCTTGACCTGCCGTAGGGTTAAGGCCGAGCACCAGAGACCGCATGGTAAGTTGCAGCCGTTGGAGGTTCCCGAATGGAAGTGGGAACAGATTACCATGGATTTTATCACCAAATTGCCAAGGACTGCTAGGGGAGTTGATGCAATTTGGGTGATTGTGGACAGATTGACAAAGAGTGCCCACTTCCTTGCTATCAGTGAGAGCTCATCCGCAGAGAAGTTAGAAGAGATGTACGTGAGGGAAGTAGTATCCCGGCATGGGGTGCCGATCTCGATTGTTTCAGATCGGGATGTACATTTCACTTCCAGATTCTGGAAGAAGTTTCATGAGGAGTTGGGTACTAGGCTGCATTTTAGTACCGCGTATCACCCCCAGACAGACGGACAGAGTGAGCGGACAATTCAGACGCTTGAGGACATGCTCCGGGCATGTGTGTTGGATTTCAGGGGGAGTTGGGATACGTATTTGCCCTTGGCAGAGTTTTCCTACAACAACAACCATCATTCGAGCATTGTTATGCCATCCTTTGAGTTGTTGTATGGGAGGAGGTGTCGGACCCCCATTTGCTAGGGAGAGGTTGGACAGCATGTTATGGGCAGTACTGAGATAGTGCTTCAGACGATAGAGCAGATCCAGCAGGTCAGACAGAGGTTGTTGACCGCTCATAGTCGTCAGAAGAGTTATGCGGACAAACGCCGGTCCGAGCTTGAGTTTCAGGTCGGCGACTTTGTGCTCCTGAAGGTCTCTCCTTGGAAAGGAGTGATTCAATTCAGGAAGAGGGGCAAGTTGGGGCCCCGATATATTGGTCCATTTCGGGTGGTCGCGAGGGTAGGCAGGGTAGCCTATCGTTTGGATTTGCCAGCAGAGTTGGGGCAGATTCACGACACTTTCCATGTGTCGCAATTGCGGAAGTGTATAGCCGATGAGTTGGCAGTGGTTCCATTAGAGGATATTCAGGTGGATGCGAGCCTGAATTATGCTGAGAGACCAGTGGCAATCAGAGATCGGAAAATCAAGGTTCTAAGGAACAAGGAGGTACCCTTGGTTTTGGTTCAGTGGCAACATCGGAAGGGGTCCGAGATGACTTGGGAGCCGGAGCGTGAGATGCGCGAGTAGCATCTGGAGTTATTTGCAGAGCGAGAATTCGAGGGCGAAGTCTAGTTCTAGTGGGGGAGAATTGTAACAGCCCGGATTCCCAGGTATTAATTATTCTTGTATTTTTGGTATTTGTGAGGAGACTCGGCGAGTTGGAGCCCAAACTCGCCGAGTAGGATCGCGGTTTTGGACGCAGGTTCGCATCTGGACTCGGCGAGTCCAAAGAGTGGACTCAGCGAGTCCACACTGTTTAATGAAACTCTAATTCCCCGGGTTTGGAGCCTATTTAAAGGCACTTATAGCCTCCCATTGCGGCTACCAGTCCCTTGAGAGAACCTTAAGTGAGCTAATTCGTTTTGGGAGAGAGGAAGTCACTTTTGGGCCTTTGTATTCCTTGTTTAGCAAGAAGAAGGTGGCAAGAGCAAGGAGGAGGTGCAATTCCAGTAGATCCAGAGTCCAAAGGCTTCATTTGAGGTAATAGTTCGAACCTCCTTCAGTTTTAGGGTTGATCTTTAGAGTTAGGGTTTTCTAACCCCTTTGGAGAGTGATTATGTGAAGCAAATGGTCCCTCTTCGAGTTTGTGCCTTGGATCTGGACTCAAAGAGGTCCAGAGACCTTAACCCTTGGGGATTTTTGGGTTATTATGGAGTTATTGGACCTAGGTGGTCATTTTTGGGACCAAATCTCCTTTTGATGCCTTGTGGGGGTTATACAAGCATCAAGTTTCAAACTTTACGTGACATTCATGCTTGGGAAGGCCAGATCTATGGTTTGGGAAAGCAGATCTGACCTCAAAAGGTCAATAGAGTTTGTGCATGGCATGAACTCGTTGAGTTGTTCTTGAGACTCGGCGAGTAGGGTTGGGGTTTCACGTAAAGTGTTCAGCGAGTAGACTCGCCGGGTTGGGGGATGACCCAATGAGTCAGGGAGAGTCAATGGGGGCTGAGTCAAGCTGGAACTCACCGAGTTGTTCTTGAGACTCGGCGAGTTGAGTCGTGGTGGCCCCACGATTCATGCCAGGTGGAACTTGTCGAGTTAGGAATGTACTCAACGTGTCAAGAGAGGATCCGAGGGAGTCAGTGAACACATATAGACTCGCCGAGTCGCTTTGGTGCACTTGCCGAGTCTGGTCAAAGTTGACCGTTGACCGTTGACCAGAGTTGACCAGTGTTGACTTGATAGGGTTAGTCAACCTTAGTTGTGAAAGTGTTAATTAGAGATATATTGTATTATAGGAGGATTATAGCTCGGGGGATCGAGCACGAGTGATTTCAGGGATTTGTGAGTTATCGAGATACGCGAGGTGAGTCTTCTCACTATATTTTACCTTGAGTAGGTAACTAGAGTTACAAGATACAATGTTTGTATGCTATATATATGTGTTATGTGTTGCACTGCATTATTCTATGTGATTTATGTTGTGCATGTTTATAGAGTTAGAACCTGAGGGTTCATAGAGTTTGGGTGCACGGACCCACAGAGTTATAGCCTCGAGTGGCTAATATGTGTTATATGTGGTATTTTGGGGAACTCACTAAGCTTTGTGCTTACAGTGTTTGGTGTTATTGTTTCAGGTACTAGTGATGACCGTGGGAAGGCGCCGACTTGATCTGTACACACACACGGAATTTTTATATTACGAGATCTTGGGATGGATTGAGTTTCAAACAATGATGTTTTCATGAATATTAAATGAATTATGTTTTTATAAAATGCGAAAAATTGTTTTGAAATTTACGGTGTTACAGTTAGGAGAGAGAGAAAGGAGCATAAGTGTGTGTAAGTGTGTGTGAATCTTGTGTAAGGAACTTCATTCATTCTAATCAATTCAAACAAGATTCTTATTATTCTTCTTCTCCTTCTTCCTCATTAGATTTAGCATTATCCGCTTGATTGGGATTCCGCACCATCAAGCGGATCTGATTGATACTCAAGCAGATTTTGGACTTACAAGTGGTATCAGACTTTGGATTGTATCAATCAATTTTTGCATATCTGGAGCGTATTTGATCTTATTTTTGAAGGATTTTTGCATTTTTGGATAACTCTTGGAAAAATAATGGGAGTTTGTTCTTTGCATTTTTTCTAAAAACGAGTTTTGGATCGAGTTTTTGGAGCAAAAATGGTGAAAAATGTCATTTTTTTCGTAATTGTTGAAGGGTTCTCGGCCACCGAAGAAGGGTTCACGGCCTCCGAAGAAGGTTCTCAGCCGGCCCGAAGAAGGGTTCACGGCCAGCCTCGCACGTGTTCGGTCAGGCGGGTTTGCGGTGGCGCGTCTCGTTCTCGCTCGCAAACGGTTCTCGGCTAGGAGCCTCGCACGCAGCGTCCTCACATCAGCGTGTTTATTCAAAAAAATTCGGGTGTGGAGGAGGATCGAACTCGGGTCCTTGTGTCATCAACCAACACCTCTTCCACTTGATCTAACAAGGAGCTCGTTAATCATCTTTCGTTTTTAAATCTTAAGGTTTCGTTGCTTCTTCTTAATTTTGCATTTTTAACATATTTTGCCCAAAATTCAAATTTTCAAATGTTCAAAATCCATTTTCAACCAAAAATTTTAGTTTTTAATTTTTTGACTTTCTAAATTGTCTTTTGACCTTAAATTTTGACTTTGACTTTTCAAGTTTGACCTTTGACTTTAAACTTTGACTTTCTCGTTTAACTTTCAAATTTTCAAATTTAGTTTTCCGATTTGACTTTTAAGTTTGTCTTTTTAAGTTTGACTTTTTAAATTTGACTTTTAAGGTTGACTTTTGAGTTGTTAAGTCAAAGAACAATTTTTTTAAAACAATGAGTTCTTCAAGCATCCCGGTAAATGAAGTTTCATGTACTCAATCTTGTGAAGCTATGATTAAATTTCTTCGCGAACAATTTGATTTGCTAAAAAGAGAAAAAAATAGGACCTAAAATATGAGGGGTACCAACTTACGAAATGTCAGAAACCCCTGAAGGAACAATTAGAGGCCAAAACAAAGGATTTCCGAAAACTTCAAGAAGAATATAGCAACAAATGTGTGAATTATAAATAGGTTAAGGACCAGCCTGCAAACCTGACTGCCGAACTTGATGCATTAAAAGCAAAATATAAAGATGTTGAATTTAACTTTAAGAAATTTGATTTGTCAAGTGAGGTAGTTGTGTCCATGATAGAAAAACAATTAACATTTAAAGATAATCAAACCAAGGGTCTAGGGTATCACAGTGTACCACCTCCATTAAATGACAATTATAACCCACCCCTTGAGACCAATGAGGAAAAAATTCTTGCTCAGTATGGCCCACTCCTTGAACTAGCTTCAGTTAAGACTGAACAATCTGGGCAACTGAGAATGTTGAGGTGAACGATTCTGATGCTTCTACTTCATATGCAGGTAAAGTAGTAGAGGATGAGAACAAGGAGAAAACTATTGAACAAACCAATAACTCCTTGAACTCTAAATCTGTTGCTTCTAACTTAGTTACTTCTAAACCAGCTGTTGGAAAATACAAGCCATCAAAACAAGTGAAACCGACAGCTTGTTGTATGTGTGCTTGTGGGAACAATAAAAGACAAGGCAAGAACACGCCACCAGGGGCAGGAAGAAACAACTTCCCAGTGAAGAAAAAGATATGTTTTCATTGTGGAACACCTAGACACATTGCCAGAAATTGTCCAAATCGCGCATACGTTCCCTACTACGCACAAGGCTGACAGAATGCGCAAAGTGGGAGAATCTTCAAAAGAAATCATTCGAGGTCACAATCGCGCAATGGTGACTGGAATGCGCAGAAGGCTAAGAATCAAACTCACAAGGACAAGAATCCAACTCCCAAGAACAAGAAGGGAATGTCGGCCAAGAAATCTAATCCAAGAGATGCTCCAGTGAAACCAAGATCAGTTAGCTCAAAGTCATCTCGAAGATCGGCTTCAAGTTTAAAATCAAGTGTCGAGGCACCCATCCGATCCAACAAGAAATGGGTTAAACCCAACTAAAGATGGGTACCAAAGGTTCACTCTCCCAAATCTTCTAATGATTCTAATATTTCTACATCTTCTGTTTGTGATAAGCATGACATGTCATGGGAGACAGTACCTTGCAAAGATGACAAAGGTCAACCCAGTTTCAAAATGGGCTCGGTTCCAAAGACCAACTAATCCCGCTCTATGTCGGAGCAGCTATGGAGGCATATCATCAGACTTCGGTTTGTTGATAGTGGTTGTTCTAGGCACATGATAGGAGGCATCTCTCAACTGTACAACACTCAGAACTTTGTTTGAGAGTATGTGTCCTTTGCGGGAAAGAAAGAATGGAAGGGATCACACATGGGGTTAGTGCTTAATGACATGAAGAATTTTTGGATCTGTTCTGAGATTATGCGTGCTGTTCTCAGACCTTCTTAATGCAAATTTAATCGGTGATTTACGGTTTGAGTTTTCTTCTTGATACTCCTGAGTTTATCTTACACTGATTCGTTTTTAAGACAATCTTTTATTTTCTTATAGTTTTTCGTTTGTAGGTATTACTTAGGAGGTGATATCAAGAGAGTGATAGCGGGCAGTCTAAACTAGTGTAAGGTACTGAATCTAAATTGTCTAGACTCTGTGTTCAATGTGTTGGTAAGCACGAAGGATTTGACAGTGTGGATTTAGATAGGATTGTTTGGACTGACCATACGATGCTCGGGTAGATTGAGCAGTGAGATAAACACGGGAACCTATGGGATACATGTAACGTCCATAGATCCGGGCTAGTCAATTTAGAGACGATAAGCATCAAAAATGACTTTTTGATAGAAGAGTGTTTAGAATAAATAATCTTAAACAAGTTGTAGTATATGTCACAAGGTTTCTGTACATATAAAGAACACTGAAATCCGAGTTATAACGAAGAAGTTATGACGGGTTAAAGTTTCGCGACATATTCGGCACGACGATGTAGGACGTAAATAATGAATTTACGATAGACCAATTTTTAGCCTCATCGATCCAAACGAAAGTTGTAGAATAAGTTAAACCGAGAGTGTGCATAAAAGGAACGTCCAAATCTGACTTCGTATGGGGAAGTTATGATTTTTCCAAGTTTCAGCTTAGTAGTATGCATCCCAAAGCTCGATATTAAGATCAAGTGGTTTATAGCCGGAACAATCTAAATGAAAATTGAAGGTCTCGTCGATAGTAGTTCAATGGTAAAAGGACAAACAAAAACGGACGTCAGATAAAGAAGTTATGAATTTCTAACGGAGTTTTCCTGTCCCGACCTACTAAAAATAATATAATAAAAATAAAATCAAAATTAGCCGATAGAGTCTAAACGAGAGTTGTAGAGCATAATCTCACCTACACGTGCATATAAAGAACATAAAAAACGGAGCTCGTATGCGAAAGATATGATTTTCTGAAGTTCGGGGCATGAACTCCGACACGGTGTCAGAGTTCACGACGTGAACATAGGGTTCATGACGTGAACTCAGAGATGACGTCTCCTGGAGCCTGACAGACCCAAGTTGCGATGACGCACTTGATGACGACTGAACTCACGACGTGAATATTTAAGATTCACGACGTGAATCCAGAAAATCAGCCCTATAACTAGAAATCGAAGGGCAACCGATTTTGGTTGCTAATTCCTTCACTCTCTCACTCCTTATACCCTCTCTAGTTGTCTTGAAGTACCCCGAAGCCCCGGTATCACCCTGACACCCAAAGCAAGTCCCGAAGCCCCGAAGATCCTGAGAAGAAAAGAGTTTTGAGCCGAAACTCTGCCTGCGAAAAGCCTGGTTTTTTGGAAGATATCTCGGTTACGTCAAAAGAATAGTACTTGAAGAGTCGTAGTGTTGTCCGAGCATCGTCTAATCAAGTGAGTGTGTTGTTACTTTCTTCTAACACATAGATATGAAGTATTTACTATGAAATACGTGTTATGTGTTTATATATTGTTTGTTTACTTGAGATGGATGTTGAATGAATGTTTTATACAGGTTTTTAAATGGTTTAAATTGTATATGTAATTTGTATCTATAAATATGTTGGGTAGAACATGGATAGACGAAATAGTTGGTGTGTGATGAAGGATGAGTTTGAGGATGTGACAAAAGATGATATAGATCATGAGATGAGGGTGACAGGTGAAAATGAGTGAAACCTTTACCCAAACAATGGCCCCGTCATTCAGCAAAGCAGGGATGACAACCACGGACTATTCTAGACAGTCCTGTGGAACAGTAGCAGGCTCGCAACTTGTAGGTGTTGTGAACTTGATGTTCACCGGTGTACTCTAAAAACCCTAGCAGCTATGGACTTAGTGCCTTATAGAAGTACGATGGTAGCTATGGATTTAGTGTTGTGTAGATGAACGATGGTAGCTATGGATTTAGTACTGTGTAGATGAACGATGGTAGCTATGTATTTAGTACTGTGTAGATGAACCTTGGTAGCTATGGATTTAGTACTGTGTAGATGAACCTCGGGCAACAATGGACTTTGTGCCAATTCCTTAGGTCAATCCTTAGGAATGAATGAATGAAGGATAGTTGATTCTTAGGGTAAAACCTAAAGAAATACAGAAGATAATGGGGATGGGTAATTGGGTTGATTGTTTGATGATTAAATATAATAATTATATTATTGTGGGTTGAATACCCTATATGCTCACCAGGCTCCCAAGCCTGACCCACTCAGTTTCTTTGTATTATAGGTAGTGGCGCGATAGCATAAGTTAGATGACTTATCAAGATATTTTGGATTATAGATCAATAGTTATAAATAATTGCTGTAAGGTCTATTTTGTACTGTTTATGCTTTTGTTCTGTATCGGACCATGACATCCCGAGATTTTTGTTATATAATGCAAAATACATTTCTTTAAAGAAATGCTTTAATAATTTCTTATCACATTTTGTTTTGGGAACAAATTACGCAACAATTTTCTTCAAACGATTACTCTGATTTTAAAACAAAACATAAACAAATCGGTCTTTTCGGGCCGTGAACTTGGGGATGTCACAGTTGGTATCAGAGCATTAGTTTAAGCGAACTAGGAATTTAGAGGATTTCTAGACTTAAACTTAGAATGCTAAGCGATGATTGTGAGATGAATGTTCACCATATTTTAGACATGAGCACTAGTTTATTTTAGTAAAGATGCCTAAAATGCCTTTATGTGCTAAATACTATATGTTTACCATATATGCTATTATTTGTTTGGGTCTTTGGTCTGCTGCCGACCAGATTTGGAAACCTTATGTGTTTAGGATTCTAAGCATACGAATACGGTATTAGAACTAGCATGTAATCGTTTCGGAGTGACAAGGATGATTTAAATATCTATCGTGGTTGAGGATGTAACTTCACCTTATTCGGTGTATAGATAAAAAATGGTAAGAACCATAAGTTGGCGTTGGAAACGCAAATGAAAACAGAAATCAACCACTAGTGATTGAGCAAGCACCTGTTTGTAGTAGCAGCACCTGAGCCAATGACAATGGTTGGGGTACAAGTGATGATCCAAATGATGTTGGATCGTTAAATGGAAGAAACTAGACGTCTGCTTCAGCAGAATCGTGAAGAACTTTAAATACCGATTGAACATCCCGAATTGAACAAAGGGCAGTCGGAAGGAGGAAACTTTAGTGGGATTATTGGTCAAGCCAACCCACCGAGTGTTAGGCAAAATAGCAAGGATAGAGGAAATGATGGATGTGGGTGTAAGTACAAGGATTTCATGGCATCCAATGATGATTGACAAGAAAAGTCAGCTACTTTTTAGGGGGGGGGGGCTTGTTAGGTCAATTAGAAAATAAAGCTATAAACCAAGGGGGAGATTGTTGGGTCAAAAATATTGGTTTATACTTTACTTTTCTAGCAAAATGTATTTTTCTGTAATAGCCCGAAATCTCAGGTATTATTAAATTATGTTTTAGGGTGATTTAAGAAGGGACTCGGCGAGTTGGAGCCTAGACTCGCCGAGTAGGATCGCAGACTTGGTCGCGGGATCGCGACTGGACTCGACGAGTCCAGATATGGACTCGGCGAGTCGACGCTGTTTAGTGAAAACCCTAACCGTTCAGGTTTGGGACGTATAAAGGAGACTTATTGGCCGTCATTATTCATTTTAGCCTTCTGAGAAGAACCCTAAATCGATTGGGTGCATCTGGAGCAAGAATCATAGGCCATTATTGATTATAGGAGAGTGATTGTGCAAGGAAGAGAAGAGATTGGCTAAAGGAGCAGCAAGGGGGTCACATTCTGAGGATTGGGGACACAGAGAATACATCATCCAGGTAAGAATTCGTGTATGCTCTGCTATATTGATGTATTTATGGATTTAGGGTTTATGGAACCCTTGTGTGATTAGATTGACTGTGACCCTAGTTCCCTAAACGAGTGTAAACCGGTATTGAGACCCTTGGAGGTCCAGAATGTCCCATGTCTATGTATTTCGGGAATTGATGAAGGTTTTGGATTGGAATCCTTATGCCTTAGGTCAAAATGTAAATTATGAATCACATGGTGTATCATGAGCACTGAAATGAGGACTTCACGTGGTAGATCATTCTAGGAAGGCCAGACCTAGGAATGGTCGAAGCAGTTCTGACCTTAGGATGCAGTTTGAGCGGTTGCATGGCATGGACTCGCCGAGTTCGATGAGCAGACTCGGCGAGTAGCTTGAAGATTTACTGGGACTCGTCGAGTCGTTCTTCAGACTCGGCGAGTTGAGTCGGGGTGGCCCCGCGATTCTTCCAGGAGTAACTCGTCGGGTCAAGGAGGATACTCGACGAGTAGATAGGGAATCCCGGAGAGTTGGAGGACGTCTAGACTCGCCGAGTCGCCATGGTACTCGCCGAGTCCGGTCGAGTGGACCGTTGACCGTTGACCATAGTTGACCTAAGTCTGACTTCTTAGGGATAGTCACACTTAGAAGATATATGTGTTAATGAGATATGTGATGTTAAAGGGAGGTTGTAGCTCGTCGGATTGTGCACGAGTGATTTCAGGATTTGCTAGCTTTCAACATTCAGGAGGTGAGTCTTCTCACTATACTGTACCCGGAAGGGTTTTGACTGTGTGACCGGAAGGTCAGATACGATATGTGATATGTATGCTATATGTGGTAAGATATTTGTTATATATGCTATGTATGTTATGTGGGCCGGAAGGCAATATGTTATGGGCCGGAAGGCGTGGTGTTGATGACCGGAAGGTCAGGGCCTGGAAAGGCGTATGTGCGTAAGTTGTATATTGGGGAACTCACTAAGCATTTATGCTTACAGTTGTTATGTATGTGTTTCAGGTACTAGCGAGGACCGTGGGAAGGCGCCGGCGTGATCGATACACACTGAAGAATGCTTTTATGGTCTTGGGATTTTGAATATTTGTATTTGACAGAATACTTAAATTATTTATGCCTTGTTTTGAATGGAAATAATTATATTTTAAAAATGAAAAATTTGTTTGAAAATTTGCGTTGTTACATTTTCAGTCATGTAATAGGTGTTTGCAGTTGTGTTTACGACCGTGAATCCATTCACGGCCCAAGTGTCATATATATATATATATATATATATATATATATATATATATGTGTGTGTGTGTGTGTGTGTGTGTTAGGTGGGTGAGGAGTGTACGACTAGAGGAACTTAAGTATGTGAAACTCAAGGTGAATGAGCATAAGAATAGGAGAAAGAGAAATGAGCATAAGTGTGTGTAGGTGTGTGTGAATCTTGTGCAAGGAACTTCATTCATTCTAATCAATTCAAACAAGATTCATATTATTCTTCTTCTCCTTCTTCCTCATTAGACTTGGCATCATCCGCTTGATTGGGATTCCACACCATCAGGCAGATCTGATTGATACTCAAGCAGATTTGGGACTTACAATATATCATATTTAATTTTTCTTAATAATATTTTAATCCACTTGTCACCATTTTACATATGCAGAAAGATAATTAGGAGGAAATTCTAGGAGGATATTTAATTTCTCAAAAAAGAAGTAAATGTACAATTACAAAATGAGAAATTAAATATACTCCGACAATTTCTTCCTACCATCCCCCTACCCATGTCAAATGATGACATATGTCATATTTAATTTTTTTTAATAATATTTTAATCCACTTGTCACCATTTAACATGGGTAGGAAGATAATTAGGAGGAAATTATAAGAGGATATTTAATTTCTCAACCCATCCTTCTACCCATGTCAAATGATGACATATGTCATATTTAATTCTTTTAATAATATTTTAATTCACTTGTCACTATTAAACATGGATAGAAAGATAAATAGGAGGAAATTGTAGGAGCATATTTAATTTCTCTTACAAAATGGGTATTTTTTTCTACACAACAATCTATTTTTACATCAGACACCAATTTATTTTGACCTATTAAAGATTTATTTCTCTGTTACTTTTTTTCTTTCTTTCTCTTTTATAATTAACCTTTCTATTACTTTTTCTTTCCTATTAAATTTAATTAAATGTTATGTTTTATGAAAAAAAATGACTAGACAAGAACACTTAAAACTAAATGCTAGCAAAGGCAGGAAGAGAACATTATATTATTATAAATATAACTTATAATAATTATTATTACTTTATCATTTCCACTTAATAATTTTAAATGTTTTGTTTTAAATTTTTGAGAAATTAAATATCATTTTACAATTTCCTCCTACTTATCTTTCTACCCATGTTAAATGGTGACAAGTGGATTAAAATATTATTAAGAAAAATTAAATATGACATATGTCATCATTTGACATGGTAGGAAGATAATAAAAAGAAATTGTAGGAGGGTATTTTCTTTAAACAAACATGAGCACAACTCATTACAACAATGTAAAATGAAAAGCAACACAAATATAAATACCTACGACATGGTTTAGTGTTTTTTTTAGAGAGAGATTATGAAAATGTTGGTTCGCATACCTTTTAAAAATAAAATCATCTAACTGGATTTAGTCGTGCAGGACAAATAACCTAAAAATTATATATATATATATATATATATATATATATATATATATATATATATATATATATATATATATATATATATATGGTTGAGATTGGTTGAGAACTCAAAGTTTTTCGAGAACCTGAGAGCTAAAAGTGGAGCGTTGAATCAAAAGTAATTTGTTAAGGACATTATCGTCATCTTACCAATCTCATTTAATGTTTAATTTTTTTTTGTAATTTATATATTAATATAAATGTCTAAAAATTAACAAAATAACTCAAAATTTCGGATTTATTTAAAATATAATAATTTTTTATTTTTTTAAAAAAAGGAGATTTTTTAGTTTCTTTCAAAAAACATGAATTTTTCAAAAAAAATGAAAAAAATATTTTTTAAAAAAACTGCATCTTTTTTTCAAAAAAAACCTGCATTTTTTCAAGAAAAAAAAAACTGTATTTTTTTTTTCAAAAAAAAAACTGTATTTTTTTTTCAAAAAAAAAACTACATCTTTTTAAAAAAAAAAACTGCATATTTTTTTTTAAAAAGAAACTGCATTTTTTTTAGAAAACTGCATTTAAAAAAAAAACTGCGATTTTTATAAAAAAAAAGTGCAATTTTTTTTCAAAACTGCATTTTTTTTAACAAAAAAATGAACGTTTTAGGTGCATATATGCATATTTTTTCAAATGCATATATGCATATTTTTTATACTATAATATTCGTAAGTAAATTATAAAAAATCTTATTTTTAGTTAAGTCAATTTATAAACATAATACAAGTATTTTATTCGATACAAAATAAAATATAAAAAACTACAAAGATTCACAGTGTTATCATGTCTTCATATAAGGATTTCCATATTTTCTTCAATTTATCATTGTTCACCTCTTCAATATTTTCCAAAAATTCTTCAAAATCTATAGGAAAATAAAATAAAAATTGATTAATGCAAGAACACGCACATGTATATATATATATATATATATATATATATATATATATATATATATATATATATATATATATATATATCATGTAAGATTCACATGTGATTATATAATATGATATTCACATGTGATTGTATCTTTTAAGTGTAACGCCCCATTTCTAGTATGTAATTTAAATAAATCATTTTCATTTCTTAAGGGGTACTCGACGAGTTTGTAGCCCGACTCGTCGAGTAGATACGAGATGATCACGCAATTTGAGTTGGCTACTCGATAAGTCCATATGCTCGGACTCGGCGAGTCCACCTGTCTAGATGAAGCCCTAATTTTAAGGGTTTGTACCCTATTTAAACACCTTATTGCGCCCCAACTTAGCCTCCATCACCCTCAGAACATTTCTTATCAAACCCTAGCCTCCTTGAAGAGTGTGTGAGTGATTGTTGCCTTGTGAAGGAACTTTTTGTACATTTTGGAGCAAGTAGAAGAAGGAGAAGGTTGAAGAGCTCAAGGAAGAAGAAGTAGATCCAGAACACACTCCTTTGTGGTCATCTTTTTTGGTAATAAATTCTCCATCTTGTTCATTGATCTAATAGATCTAGTTTGTCCCCAAATTGTTGGTATTAAGCTCAAAAACCCCAAATCCTTTGTGATAGAGCCTTATAATCGAGATATACTTTAGATCTAGCCTCTTTTGGGCTCCAGGAGCTCAAGGAGATCGCCTTTTTGGCAGCCATGGCTTTGTTTTGGTTTATTAACCCCATAATAGTAGAGTTTGAGTGAAAGAGCTTCATTTCTTCTTGGTTACACGTAAAGTTAGCAACCTTACGTGTTCAGATAGTCCCAGGAGCTTAGATCTACGAGTTAGATGCGCTGAAATGGATTAGAATCAACTGTATGGAATCTGCATGCTTAGGACTCGGCGAGTTGTTCTTCAGACTCTACGAGTCGAGTCGCGAGTCCCCCGTCTTTCCTCGATTTATGAGTTCAAGGTGAATCAGTGAATGGGGAAGGGACTCGGTGAGCTAAAGTCAGAGTTAGTAATGGAGGGACTCGGCGAGTCTACGCCCTGACTCGGCGTGTCCGGTCAACTGAAAGTTGACTTTGACCAGGGATAAAATAGTCATTTTACCCTAAGGGCATTTATCAGTACCTGATCTAGTGTTTTTAGGATTTGTGTTGTTACATTTGGTATCAGAGCCTTGGTTTGAGGGATTCGGGTGCACCTTCGGGGGTAACTGAACTCAAACCGAGGATTTGAGGAAACTTTTTAAATAAAGGCATAAACTTTTGTAAATGGTTTTGTGGTAAGCAAGAAAGAAGCAGTGTGTACGATCAGTCAGCGCCCGAACGGTAAAGATCCCCAAAATACCTTACAATATTATATGATATGAATTGTTATGCATGCTAGAAGACTAGGTATTCATGATAGGACTAGAGTGGCCTGATTTGTGATGCCTTAGTCTAGGGAAGTTTGCCTATATGAGATGCTTTGCTAGTATGCGGGTAGATAGTGCATATCAGAAGTAGAGTACTCACTATCCGGAGTTTGGGGAGGAAGACTTGGGATGAACGCTGATGCGGTGTGGTCGGTAGTATTGGGCCCGTACTACCGAGGACACCGGGTCAGTGGGAGGCCCAAGCAAGAATCCCTGGATATCGGAGACGGAGTAGGGTTGCGTTATCGAGTGCGATTACACTCGCTGGAGTCTCTGATAGTTTATGTTGTATTTCAGAGACATCATGGTTAGACCACGCCATGGAGCGAGTTCGAGCGGTGTGAGTGACGAGGAGATTCGTCAAATGATTCACGAGGAAGTAGCGGCGGCGATCCGGGCTGAGATCCCGGAGATGTTTGGGTCTATTAAGACCACCCTGATGGAGACGTTCGATGAGCGGTACGTCGCATTGACTGAGGCTGCAACCGCTGCAGCTACCGCAGCTGTGGCCGCTGCTAGGCCACAGGGGGGTGACTCGCTGCTGTTCCGAGAGTTCAGCAACACGAAGCCACCAGAGTTCGATGGGACGCAAGATCCGATTTCTGCGATGAGGTGGATCGCAGATATAGAGGGGTGCTTCTACACTTGTTCATGCCCGGAGCACCTGAGGGTACGGTTCGCTTTGAACCAGCTCCGTCTGGGAGCGCAGGACTGGTGGAAGTTCGTGACGGCGAACTTCACTTTGGCAGAAACTACGGCAGTGACATGGGAGGGGTTCACTACCATGTTCAGGGATGAGTACGTTCCCCCGGTGGAGCGGGAACGATTGGTTCAGGAGTTCTTAACCCTCAAGCAAGGTACTGACTCGGTGGCGGCGATCACGCGGAAGTTTCATGAGAGGGCGATGTTTTGCCCCGAGCTGGTGGCCACAGAGCAGGCTCGGATGAGCCGGTACTTGGGTGTTCTGAGGAGGGAGATTCGGGAGTTTGTGTCAAACTCCACTGACCATACTTTTACTGAGCTTCAGGCGAATGCCAGGAAGCGTGAGATCGAGTTAGAGACTCAGGCCAGGGAGGAGGCCGACTCTCAGCAAGCAGACCGGCGGCCGGCTCAGTCTCAGCCGGCAGCCAAGCGGATCAAGTCCGCCGATTCGAGGACGGGAGGTTCGAAGAGCCGCACTTGCGGAAAGTGCGGCAAGGGTCACGATGGGGCGTGTCGAGCCGGTGCTTGCTACAAGTGTGGCAAGGAGGGGCACATTGCTAGGGAGTGTCCCAAGGGATTTACGGTTTGCTTTCATTGCAACCAGACCGGCCATCGGAAGGCCGAGTGCCCTCAGCTTCGTCAGGGATCTGCACCTACTGCCAGGACTACTGAGACTCGACCGGTGAAGGTCGAGGCCCCGAGGGCTCGTGGGAGAGCCTTTCAGCTGACTGCGGAGGAGGTCCGCGCTGCGCCCGATGTTGTGGCAGGTATGTTGTAATTCATGTATTTATTTTTGATGTCGAGATGTTATGCTTATGTTATTATATGCGTAGGTACTTTCCTTGTGAACTCTGTGCCTGCCTTAGTGTTATTTGACTCGGGTGCGAGTAGGTCCTTTGTATCTTTAGCCTTTAGTCAGCACATCAGCGTTAATCGTGAGTCTTTGAGTCGACCTTTGAGAGTTTCTATAGCTGACGAGAAATCGATTTATGCCTCGGAGGTTCTTCGGGGATGTGTGCTAGAGATTTTCGGGGTTGGGTTTCCGATTGACCTGATTCCTATTGCAATGGGTGATGTCTGTGTCATCGTGGGCATGGACTGGTTGAGCCGATTCGGCGCTGTCATCGACTGTGAGCGTCAGTTGTTGACCATACGAGACCATAGTGGGGGAGTTCTTTCGGTGTACGGCGAGGGTACCCGTTCGGGATCAGCTTTTTGTTCGGCCGCTAGGGCGAGGCAGTGTCTACAGCAGGGCTGTAAGGGTTTTGTGGCGTATGTGATGGATACGCGGGAGGTTTCCGAGAGACCAAAATCAGTTGAGGAGGTTCCTGTGGTGCGCGAGTTTTCAGATGTTTTCCCCGAGGAATTGCCGGGAGTACCTCCTGTGAGGCAAGTAGAGTTTGGTATTGACCTAGTTCCGGGGGCAACGCCTATTGCTAAGGTGCCTTATCGTCTTGCACCTCCAGAGATGCAAGAGTTGTCCGCGCAGCTCCAGGAGTTGCTGGGGAAGGGATTCATTCGGCCGAGCAGCTCGCCGTGGGGAGCACCTATTCTGTTCGTCAAGAAGAAGGATGGTTCACACCGGATGTGTATTGATTACCGGGAGTTGAACAAGTTGACGGTCAAGAACCGTTACCCGTTACCGAGGATCGATGATTTATTCGATCAGTTGCAGGGAGCGTCTTGGTTTTCCAAGATCGATCTGAGGTCAGGGTACCATCAGGTGAGAGTACGGGATGGGGATGTCCAGAAGACAGCGTTTAGGACGCGATATGGGCATTATGAGTTTGTGGTGATGCCTTTCGGGCTCACCAATGCCCCGGCTGTGTTCATGGATCTCATGAATAGGGTATGCAGACCGATGTTGGATCGGTCAGTGATTGTATTTATCGACGACATTCTGGTGTATTCTAGATCTAGAGAGCAGCATGAGGAGCATTTGAGGGAGGTCCTCGAGGTGTTGAGGTCGGAGAAGCTGTATGAAAAGTTCTCCAAATGTGACTTCTGGCTGCGGGAGGTCCAATTTCTAGGACATGTTATCAATCCGAAAGGGATATTGGTCGATCCGGCCAAGGTTGAGGCGGTGATGAGTTGGGAGGTGCCGAAGTCACCTTCTGAGATCAGGAGCTTCCTTGGGTTGGCAGGGTATTATCGGAGATTCATCAAGGATTTCTCCAAGATCGCAGTGCCACTCACCAGATTGACCCGGAAGGGTGTTGCATTCTCATGGGGGCCCGAGCAGCAGACCTCCTTTGAGACACTTCGCCAAAGGTTGTGCGAAGCCCCGGTATTAGCTCTCCCGGAAGGGATGGAAGATTTTGTAGTATATTGTGACGCATCGATTTCGGGACTGGGTGCAGTGTTGATGCAGAGGGGTCATGTGATAGCGTATGCGTCGAGGCAGCTGAAGCCTCATGAGGCGAGATACCCCACGCATGATTTAGAGTTGGGAGCAGTAGTGTTCGCTCTTAAGATTTGGCGTCACTACCTGTATGGGGTTCGATGTACGATCTATACGGACCATAAGAGCTTGAAGTATTTGATGGATCAGCCCAACCTAAATATGCGTCAGGGGAGGTGGCTGGATGTGGTCAAGGATTACGATTGTGAGATCCTGTACCACCCAGGTAAGACTAATGTGGTAGCCGACGCGTTGAGCCGCAAGGCGGAGAGCACTCCATTGCGAGATGTATGCTTGAGACTGACTGTGATGACTCCTGTATTGGATGCTATTCGTGGGGCACAGACCGAAGCGGTGCGACCAGAAATGCAGAAGAAAGAGCGGGTTGTGGGGTTAATTTCAGAGTTCGTTCAGGATGGTCGAGGGCTTATGACGTTTCAGGGCCGGATTTGGGTACCGTTCGTGGGCGGTACACGTATTACTTTGATGGAAGAGGCTCATAGATCGAAATTCTCGATCCATCCCGGTGCTACGAAGATGTATTTGGACTTGAGGAAAGAGTATTGGTGGCCCTGTATGAAGAGGGACGTCGCATGGTTCGTTGAGAGGTGCTTGACCTGTCGTAGGGTTAAGGCCGAGCACCAGAGACCGCATGGCAAGTTACAGCCATTGGAGATCCCCGGGTGGAAGTGGGAACAGATCACTATGGATTTCATCACCAAATTGCCGAGGACTGCCAAGGGAGTTGATGCAATTTGGGTGATTGTGGATAGATTGACGAAGAGTGCACACTTCCTTGCCATCAGTGAGAGTTCTTCAGCGGAGAAGTTGGCGGAGATATATGTGAGAGAGGTGGTATCTCGGCATGGGGTACCGATTTCGATTGTTTCAGACCGTGATGTGCGTTTCACTTCCAGGTTCTGGAAGAAATTTCATGAGGAGCTGGGTACTAAATTGCATTTTAGTACCGCATACCATCCCCAGACAGACGGTCAGAGCGAGCGGATGATTCAGACGCTGGAGGACATGCTTCGAGCATGTGTATTAGACTTCGGGGGTAGCTGGGATGCGTATTTACCCTTAGCAGAGTTTTCCTACAACAACAGCCATCATTCGAGCATTGGTATGCCACCTTTTGAGCTGTTGTATGGTAGGAGGTGTCGGACCCCCATTTGCTGGGGAGAGGTGGGATAGAGAGTGATGGGTAGCACAGAGATCGTGCTTCAGACGACAGAGCAGATTCAACAAGTTAGACAGAGCTTATTGACCGCCCAGAGCCGACAGAAGAGTTACGCAGACAGGCGCCGATCCGAGCTTGAGTTTCAAGTCGGCGACTTCGTTCTCCTGAAGGTCTCTCCTTGGAAAGGAGTGATTCGATTCAGGAAGAGGGGCAAGTTGGGGCCCCGGTATATTGGGCCATTTCGTGTGATTGCAAGGATAGGTCGGGTAGCCTATCGGTTGGAGTTGACAGCGGAGTTGGGACAGATCCACGACACGTTTCATGTGTCGCAATTGAGGAAATGCATAGCCGATGAGTCGGCAGTGGTTCCATTGGAGGATATCCAGGTGGATGCGAGCCTGAATTATGCTGAGAGACCAGTGGCCATCAGGGATCGGAAGATCAAGGTTCTGAGGAACAAGGAGGTACCTCTGGTGTTGGTTCAGTGGCAACACCGTAAGGGATCGGAAATGACTTGGGAACCGGAACGTGAGATGCGGGAGCAGCATCCGGAACTATTTGCAGAGTGAGACTTCGAGGGCGAAGTCTAATCCTAGTGGGGGAGAGTTGTAACAGCCCGAAATCTCAGGTATTATTAAATTATGTTTTGGGGTGATTTAAGAAGGGACTCGGCGAGTTGGAGCCTAGACTCGCCGAGTAGGATCGCAGACTTGGTCGCGGGATCGCGACTGGACTCGACGAGTCCAGATATGGACTCGGCGAGTCGACGCTGTTTAGCGAAAACCCTAACCGTTCAGGTTTGGGACGTATAAAGGAGACTTATTGGCCGTCATTATTCATTTTAGCCTTCTGAGAAGAACCCTAAATCGATTGGGTGCATCTGGAGCAAGGATCATAGGCCATTATTGATTATAGGAGAGTGATTGTGCAAGGAAGAGAAGAGATTGGCTAAAGGAGCAGCAAGGGGGTCACATTCTGAGGATTGGGGACACAGAGAATACATCATCCAGGTAAGAATTCGTGTATGCTCTGCTATATTGATGTATTTATGGATTTAGGGTTTATGGAACCCTTGTGTGATTAGATTGACTGTGACCCTAGTTCCCTAAACGAGTGTAAACCGGTATTGAGACCCTTGGAGGTCCAGAATGTCCCATGTCTATGTATTTCGGGAATTGATGAAGGTTTTGGATTGGAATCCTTATGCCTTAGGTCAAAATGTAAATTATGAATCACATGGTGTATCATGAGCATTGAAATGAGGACTTCACGTGGTAGATCATTCTAGGAAGGCCAGACCTAGGAATGGTCGAAGCAGTTCTGACCTTAGGATGCAGTTTGAGCGGTTGCATGGCATGGACTCGCCGAGTTCGATGAGCAGACTCGGCGAGTAGCTTGAAGATTTACTGGGACTCGTCGAGTCGTTCTTCAGACTCGGCGAGTTGAGTCGGGGTGGCCCCGCGATTCTTCCAGGAGTAACTTGTCGGGTCAAGGAGGATACTCGACGAGTAGATAGGGAATCCCGGAGAGTTGGAGGACGTCTAGACTCGCCGAGTCGCCATGGTACTCGCCGAGTCCGGTCGAGTGGACCGTTGACCGTTGACCAGAGTTGACCTAAGTCTGACTTCTTAGGGATAGTCACACTTAGAAGATATATGTGTTAATGAGATATGTGATGTTATAGGGAGGTTGTAGCTCGTCGGATTGTGCACGAGTGATTTCAGGATTTGCTAGCTTTCAGCATTCACGAGGTGAGTTTTCTCACTATACTGTACCCGGAAGGGTTTTGACTGTGTGACCGGAAGGTCAGATACGATATGTGATATGTATGCTATATGTGGTAAGATATTTGTTATATATGCTATGTATGTTATGTGGGCCGGAAGGCAATATGTTATGGGCCGGAAGGCGTGGTGTTGATGACCGGAAGGTCAGGGCCTGGAAAGGCGTATGTGCGTAAGTTGTATATTGGGGAACTCACTAAGCATTTATGCTTACAGTTGTTATGTATGTGTTTCAGGTACTAGCGAGGACCGTGGGAAGGCGCCGGCGTGATCGATACACACTGAAGAATGCTTTTATGGTCTTGGGATTTTGAATATTTGTATTTGACAGAATACTTAAATTATTTATGCCTTGTTTTGAATGGAATTAATTATATTTTAAAAATGAAAAATTTGTTTGAAAATTTGCGTTGTTACATTTTCAGTCATGTAATAGGTGTTTGCGGTTGTGTTTACGACCGTGAATCCATTCACGGCCCAAGTGTCATATATATATATATATATATATATATATATATATATATATATATATATGTGTGTGTGTGTGTGTGTGTGTGTGTGTGTTAGGTGGGTGAGGAGTGTACGACTAGAGGAACTTAAGTATGTGAAACTCAAGGTGAATGAGCATAAGAATAGGAGAAAGAGAAATGAGCATAAGTGTGTGTAGGTGTGTGTGAATCTTGTGCAAGGAACTTCATTCATTCTAATCAATTCAAACAAGATTCATATTATTCTTCTTCTCCTTCTTCCTCATTAGACTTGGCATCATCCGCTTGATTGGGATTCCACACCATCAGGCAGATCTGATTGATACTCAAGCAGATTTGGGACTTACAATATATCATATTTAATTTTTCTTAATAATATTTTAATCCACTTGTCACCATTTTACATATGCAGAAAGATAATTAGGAGGAAATTCTAGGAGGATATTTAATTTCTCAAAAAAGAAGTAAATGTACAATTACAAAATGAGAAATTAAATATACTCCGACAATTTCTTCCTACCATCCCCCTACCCATGTCAAATGATGACATATGTCATATTTAATTTTTTTTAATAATATTTTAATCCACTTGTCACCATTTAACATGGGTAGGAAGATAATTAGGAGGAAATTATAAGAGGATATTTAATTTCTCAACCCATCCTTCTACCCATGTCAAATGATGACATATGTCATATTTAATTCTTTTAATAATATTTTAATTCACTTGTCACTATTAAACATGGATAGAAAGATAAATAGGAGGAAATTGTAGGAGCATATTTAATTTCTCTTACAAAATGGGTATTTTTTTCTACACAACAATCTATTTTTACATCAGACACCAATTTATTTTGACCTATTAAAGATTTATTTCTCTGTTACTTTTTTTCTTTCTTTCTCTTTTATAATTAACCTTTCTATTACTTTTTCTTTCCTATTAAATTTAATTAAATGTTATGTTTTATGAAAAAAAATGACTAGACAAGAACACTTAAAACTAAATGCTAGCAAAGGCAGGAAGAGAACATTATATTATTATAAATATAACTTATAATAATTATTATTACTTTATCATTTCCACTTAATAATTTTAAATGTTTTGTTTTAAATTTTTGAGAAATTAAATATCATTTTACAATTTCCTCCTACTTATCTTTCTACCCATGTTAAATGGTGACAAGTGGATTAAAATATTATTAAGAAAAATTAAATATGACATATGTCATCATTTGACATGGTAGGAAGATAATAAAAAGAAATTGTAGGAGGGTATTTTCTTTAAACAAACATGAGCACAACTCATTACAACAATGTAAAATGAAAAGCAACACAAATATAAATACCTACGACATGGTTTAGTGTTTTTTTTAGAGAGAGATTATGAAAATGTTGGTTCGCATACCTTTTAAAAATAAAATCATCTAACTGGATTTAGTCGTGCAGGACAAATAACCTAAAAATTATATATATATATATATATATATATATATATATATATATATATATATATATGGTTGAGATTGGTTGAGAACTCAAAGTTTTTCGAGAACCTGAGAGCTAAAAGTGGAGCGTTGAATCAAAAGTAATTTGTTAAGGACATTATCGTCATCTTACCAATCTCATTTAATGTTTAATTTTTTTTTTGTAATTTATATATTAATATAAATGTCTAAAAATTAACAAAATAACTCAAAATTTCGGATTTATTTAAAATATAATAATTTTTTATTTTTTTAAAAAAAGGAGATTTTTTAGTTTCTTTCAAAAAACATGAATTTTTCAAAAAAAATGAAAAAAATATTTTTTAAAAAAACTGCATCTTTTTTTCAAAAAAAACCTGCATTTTTTCAAGAAAAAAAAAACTGTATTTTTTTTTTCAAAAAAAAAACTGTATTTTTTTTTCAAAAAAAAAACTACATCTTTTTAAAAAAAAAAACTGCATATTTTTTTTTAAAAAGAAACTGCATTTTTTTTAGAAAACTGCATTTAAAAAAAAAACTGCGATTTTTATAAAAAAAAAGTGCAATTTTTTTTCAAAACTGCATTTTTTTTAACAAAAAAATGAACGTTTTAGGTGCATATATGCATATTTTTTCAAATGCATATATGCATATTTTTTATACTATAATATTCGTAAGTAAATTATAAAAAATCTTATTTTTAGTTAAGTCAATTTATAAACATAATACAAGTATTTTATTCGATACAAAATAAAATATAAAAAACTACAAAGATTCACAGTGTTATCATGTCTTCATATAAGGATTTCCATATTTTCTTCAATTTATCATTGTTCACCTCTTCAATATTTTCCAAAAATTCTTCAAAATCTATAGGAAAATAAAATAAAAATTGATTAATGCAAGAACACGCACATGTATATATATATATATATATATATATATATATATATATATATATATATATATATATATATATATATATATATCATGTAAGATTCACATGTGATTTTATATAATATGATATTCACATGTGATTGTATCTTTTAAGTGTAACGCCCCATTTCTAGTATGTAATTTAAATAAATCATTTTCATTTCTTAAGGGGTACTCGACGAGTTTGTAGCCCGACTCGTCGAGTAGATACGAGATGATCACGCAATTTGAGTTGGCTACTCGATAAGTCCATATGCTCGGACTCGGCGAGTCCACCTGTCTAGATGAAGCCCTAATTTTAAGGGTTTGTACCCTATTTAAACACCTTATTGCGCCCCAACTTAGCCTCCATCACCCTCAGAACATTTCTTATCAAACCCTAGCCTCCTTGAAGAGTGTGTGAGTGATTGTTGCCTTGTGAAGGAACTTTTTGTACATTTTGGAGCAAGTAGAAGAAGGAGAAGGTTGAAGAGATCAAGGAAGAAGAAGTAGATCCAGAACACACTCCTTTGTGGTCATCTTTTTTGGTAATAAATTCTCCATCTTGTTCATTGATCTAATAGATCTAGTTTGTCCCCAAATTGTTGGTATTAAGCTCAAAAACCCCAAATCCTTTGTGATAGAGCCTTATAATCGAGATATACTTTAGATCTAGCCTCTTTTGGGCTCCAGGAGCTCAAGGAGATCGCCTTTTTGGCAGCCATGGCTTTGTTTTGGTTTATTAACCCCATAATAGTAGAGTTTGAGTGAAAGAGCTTCATTTCTTCTTGGTTACACGTAAAGTTAGCAACCTTACGTGTTCAGATAGTCCCAGGAGCTTAGATCTACGAGTTAGATGCGCTGAAATGGATTAGAATCAACTGTATGGAATCTGCATGCTTAGGACTCGGCGAGTTGTTCTTCAGACTCTACGAGTCGAGTCGCGAGTCCCCCGTCTTTCCTCGATTTATGAGTTCAAGGTGAATCAGTGAATGGGGAAGGGACTCGGTGAGCTAAAGTCAGAGTTAGTAATGGAGGGACTCGGCGAGTCTACGCCCTGACTCGGCGTGTCCGGTCAACTGAAAGTTGACTTTGACCAGGGATAAAATAGTCATTTTACCCTAAGGGCATTTATCAGTACCTGATCTAGTGTTTTTGGGATTTGTAGCCGGACAGTTCCGGAGCAGCAGTCAGCCAGTTTTAGAGTTAGCATCTCAGCAGCTAGTGTTACGGGGTGAGTTTCCTTCCAGTAGGAACGGGTCTACGACCACAATGCCGGCCCGTTTAGTTAGCAGTAGTTCCAGACTTTGGTCCGATGTAGTAGTTAAGTGTGCTTGATGTCTTTTAGATTCAAGCTTGTTTTCTGTTATGTGTTCCGGAATTCGGTCCGATGCAATATGCAGTATATGTGTTTATGTTAGTTGATATGTTTATGCTATGCTATGTTATGCTCAGTCAGTTTCCGTACTTCGGTCTGATGCAGGGGACAAGGTCCCAGTCAGCTCCGGATTTCGGTCTAATGCGGTTAGTTCCGGACTTCGGTCCGATGCAGGGGACAAGGTCCCAATCAGTTCCGGACTTCGGTCCGATGCAGTTTCCGGACTTTGGTCCGATGCAGAGGGCAAGGCCCTAGTTAGTTTCGGACTTCAGTCCGATGCAGTTTCCGGACTTCAGTTCGATGCAGTTTCCGGACCCCGGTCCGACGCAGTGGGTAAGGCCCAATAGTTGTTTATGTGTTATTGTATGGTATGGGGTAGTTTGGGGGAGCTCACTAAGCTTCGTGCTTATAGTTTTCCCTTTTGGTTTCAGGTACTTCCGCTAGCAAAGGGAAGAGCTCGGGATGATGGCATCGCACACACCACAAATTCAGTTTTATCCTGGGAGTTTATTTTGGATATTGTTATGATTGATACAGTCTTGTTTTGACACAATTACTATGACATTTGAGTTACTCATTCCATGGTTTTTATTTTATATGATACTCGATGATTTGATTTTTAGTAATATTAAAACAAAAAATCTGGGTCGTATTTTGGGTCGTTTCATTAAGATTTAAATGTGAAATTCACAAGAAATTTTAAAAAATAATTAACGAATAACACTTACACAAAATGCATGTGTGCATATAGACGTAATTCATATGTGATTCACTTGTGATTTACATGTGAATCACATGTAATTCACTTGTGATTTACATGTGAATCACATGTAATTGATATGTGATTCACTTGTGATTTACATGTGAATTACATGTGATTAATATGTGAATCACATATAACTCATATGTGATTAACTTGTGAATCGCATGTAATTCATAGGTAATTCACTTGTAATTTACATGTGAATCACAATTAATCATATGTGAATCACATGTAATTCACTTGTGATTTACACATGAATCACATGTAATTCGTCTTTACATGTGAATCACAAGTGAATCATATGTGAATTACATGTGATTAAAATGTGAATCATATGTGAATTACATGTGCATCACATGTAATTCATATGTGATTCACTTGTGATTTACGTCACATATAAATTACATGTGAATCACATGTAATTTATATGTGATTTACATGTGAATCATATATAAATTACATGTGATTTAAATGTGAATCACATGTAATTCATATGTAAAGTTTGTAACCAAAATACTTCAATAAAATTATACTTTCATTTATATAATATAATAATGGATTAGTTTATTGGTCACCGAATCAGAAATCAATGATGGAACAGAAAATATCCGAAAGATTAATTAAAATATACCTTTTTCCTCAATGTAAAATGACCAAAATCCAAATGAAAATGACTGTTATACTTTGATGAGGCATTTAATCTTATAGGAATTCTAATTTTTAGAGCATCAAGGTCAATATCAAGACCAAATCTGCAAAATCAAGAAGAAATACAGGAAATTAGCAAACTTTTTTATTTTTTTATTTTTTTTGTAATAGTTTTATCAAAGAGCAAGATATTAGTTTCTCATATATATGGGCACTAAGCAAAATCTTTATACATTTGATGGACTGTAAGAATGATGAATATATAAAAAACAATTTAATTTCATTTTTTTTTCTTTTGATAGATGAAGGAGAATAGACACAGTTAAATGAAACAAAAGTTGAGCCTTAACCATGTTGGTTTTTTTAAGGCATTTTGAGAGCAAATTCATGGGTTGGATGACATGGATAAATACAAGCATCTAGGGCTTATAATAGCTAGAAACACCACACAAAATGGAGCATGCTTCAGAAAACAAGAGAATGTTTCACAAGAGTTTATTGAATACCCTTGAATTTGGTCATCTACTGCCCTTTTAATCCCAAAAATGACAATTCAGGCCATGAATTGCAGATATCGTTGGAAAAACTCCTTTCAAGAAAACATATGGAATATAGGATAATAAAAAGGATCTGTGGCTTTACTTAACATACCATCCAGGAAAGGTATGCAACAAAGCTTAATCGATCAAATAAGTTTGTGAAAAGGAGTGACTAAAACAAACAAACCTTTCATCATGTTGCTACTTAAGATACGAAAAGATACTTATGGAACAATGAACCTAACTACACAAAATAATCTTGTAATAAACTGAGTATTTCAATTCATCATAAAAAACTATAGGAACTATATAACTAATTGTGGAAGATGAAAGTACTGTTGTTATCACTCATGAACGAAATATTCATCGAGTTGAAGAAAAAAGAGAGAGAAAAGCTTACATCGAGTTGAGAACTAACAAAATCATATTGATTCGTCTGAGCTAGAACAACAGATTCGTCTGAGCTAGAACAACAGAGACTGTAGCTGACGTTTCTCCCAATCTAGCAAACAAATTGTGCATCGTTAACCACGAGTATCGATTGAATGACAATCCTTTCGCCTATAATCACACTCAATCACATCAAACAACCACACATTGACAACGATTTTGACATACATAACATTAACATACTAATATACCTTAGAAAAAGGACTGAGAGGCTGAACGCGAGTACAATGAGGACGAACATTTTCGTCGGCGATGCAAGCCTCGCAATGTAACCCTGAGTCACAGTTTTGATTATTTACGCTGGTGTTTCCTTCCTGATAGATTATCCAAAGTTAGATAGAACGGTACCTTCAATTTCAATTGAGTTCCGACTTTGAGGAATTTGTGGTTTCCGACTTTGAGGAATTTGTTGTTTGAACCGAATCATATCCACAATAATCGAGTTTTCGATTTCTTCCTAAACTGTTCGAGTATCATTGGTGGCGGCAGGGGTAACTGCGACATTCTTGTGAATGATTAGGTTATTATGGATGTAAGGTCGGAGACGAGGGTTTGGAACGACAATGGTGGCGATCAGAGGAGATGAGGCAGTTGCTATGACGGACGATAGAAGCTGATATAATTAGGGCCAATTTCATCGGGATAGAACATACATTTATGTTTCCCATAATACCCTTGTCCTTTTTAAGTTAAGATAGCCCCACCCCTATAAATTTCTTTTTATTTACAAAAATGCCACAAATAATCTTGATCATCCGTTTTTTTATCTAACGTTCCACATTTAGTTCTCGGGTTCTCGAGAAACTATGAGTTCTCAAATGATCCTTCCTCTCTCTCTCTCTCTATATATATATATATATATATATATATATATATATATATATATATATATATTAAACGTTTATTTTTAAATAATAAAAGGGTTAAATACTAAAAGAAATCTATAAAAAATATACATCGGCATATCTTAAATAATTAGAAAAAAAGTTTTAAAGCAAGGTTGATAAGTAGACAAAAACAAAAATACGTGGCGTTCTTTGAAAAAAGGTAAACATGGTTTTTCTCTTGTTTTAATAAAAAAAGGTTTAGGTCATTTTTGGTCACTTAAGTTTTGGTTTTGTGCTCATTTGGTCACTTAACTCTTTTTAGGTTTTAAAATATCATCAAATTTTTGGTTTTATGCTCATTTGGTCTCTTAACTTTTGTTTTGGTCACATTTAGTCACCTAACTTTTAAAATTATGCTCATTTAGTCACTAAACTTTAAAAAAATTTAAAATTTGAGTGACTAAATGAGCATAATTTTAAAAGTTAGGTGACTAAATAAGCACAAATCTAAAAGTTAGGTGACTAAATGTGACCAAACCAAAAGTTAATTGACTAAATGAACACAAAGTCAAAAGTTTGATGACCTTTTAAAACTTAAAAATAGTTAAGGGACCAAATGAGCACAAAAACAAAAGTTAAGAGACCAAAAATGACTTAAAACCTAATAAAAACTAATAGACCTATAAATTAATGAAATGATTAAAGTAATGATAAACGCTCTTTAAATAGTAAGGTCAATATAATAATTACTAGGTGTAAAATTCGTGTAATACATGGGTTGATTAAAAGATTAAATATCAAAATGTAAATAATAAATATTTTTTAAAATAAAATTTTGAAATAAGGAATGAAAAACATATTAATTGCAATTTATTATCACATTTATTACATTTAATACTTTACATATATACACATAAGTATTATGTGACTTTAATTTTAAAAATTAAAAAATCTAAAAAATGACATGTGGATTTTATTTTATTGTTAAAATATCACAAAATGACAAGTATCAAAACTCATTAGAGATTGACATGTAGCAAAATTACCTTCATTTATTATAGTAGATATTGTTGGGTTATGAGCAATACATCATAACTATGGTGTACATGCAAACCCTAATGCTTGGATCTAGTTTTTCTAGTTGTACACGCAATAATTATCCAACGCATGCAAACCCTAATCTAGCATACAAAAAAACTCGATTTCTATAACTAAAACCAAGTTAGAAACATACCTTTGATTGTAGCTTAAAGATCTTGAGCTTTTGATAACCTTAGTGCCTCTAATAGATCACAAACACCAAAGCAATTTGGAGAATCTTAGAGAGAGAGGGGAAGGTAATTTCGGCTCTTGGAACTCTTCTTAGGGTTGGTGTTGAAATCATGAAGCCTAGGACCCTTTATATAGGTGAGAAATTAGGGTTTCAGTCAAAGTCTTTATCCGGTTGCTTTGGCTCTAAGCAACCCACAAGAACTTTCCAGAACTTGGCCCCTTGGACGAAATCCATATGCACTCCCATATGATTTCGTCCAAGGGGCCAAGTTCTGGAAGGTTCTTGTGGGCTGCTTAGAGCCTAAGCAACCGGATAAAGGCTTTCCATAAGATTTCGTTAAACCCCTTTTCAAGGGTTCCTCAGCCCTGTAACATCCGGAATTTCAGGTATTATATTTATTCGTTGAGTTTCAAGTTTTGTGGAAGAACTCGGCGAGTTGATGCGTAGACTCGCCGAGTAGAGATGCGAATCATTATCCGGGTGGATGGCTGGACTCGGCGAGTCGCCCCAAGGACTCGGCGAGTCCACGCTGTTTAAGGAAACCCTAATTCCTCAGGTTTGGGGCCTATTTAAAGGGCCTTATGGCCGTCATTTGCGGCTACCAGACCCCAGAGAGAAACCCTAAGTGAGCTAGAGCGATTGTGAGAGGAAAGGAGTCATTTCTTGATAATTTGTTAGTGTTTTTGCAAATAGAAGAGGACCAAGACAAGAGGAGGCTGAAGAGGGTGTTAATCCAATGATTCCAGGGCTTAGAGACTTCATTTTGAGGTATTCATTCGACCCTTCTTCAGTTTATGGTGAAATTCTTAGAGTTAGGGCTTTTTAGCCCCTTTAAAGGATGGTTATATGGAGTAATTGGTCCCTTCTCGTGTTGGTGCTGTAGATTTGGACCCAAAGAGGTCCAGAGACCCTTTTCCCTTGAGCTTTATGAGTGTTAATGGGGGTTATGAGCTTAGGATGTCTTTTTAGAGGTCATATCTTCAAATAAGGCCTTTGAACCTTTGCATGAGCACCAAGATGTTAGCTTTACGTGGTTATAATGCTTTGGGAAGCTGGATCTACAGTTTAGAGGAGCGGATCTGACCTCATGAGGTCAGTTCAGCTTGAGCATGGCATGAACTCGCCGAGTCCAATAGCCGACTCGACGAGTAGGACGAGGGTTTTCCCGATAATCACACAGTTGGGTCGGGACATTTCATAGATTGTGATCAGTGATGATTTGCAGAGTTGAGGTTGACTCAGTGAGTCGAATGAGGACTAGGAGAGTGAAGAACACTTGTGGACTCGCCGAGTCACAGTTGTGCACTCGGCGAGTTTGGTCAAGGTTGATCGTTGACTTCGTTGACTTTTAGGGTTAGTCAATGTTTGGACCTTAGAGTTATCGGAAGGGTAGGATAGTCTTTTACCCTTCCTAGAGGATGTATAGAGAGAGAGAGATTAGCCTAGCCCTGAGAGTTGTATTAATTAGAGTATTTATTTCATGTGATTAGGCAGGGGCTAGACCAGGGTTTACCGAGTCAAAGATTTACTGAGATATCTAAGGTGAGTCTTCTCACTATACTTTACCTTGAGTAGGTAATCAGAGTTATGTGATACAATGTTTGAATGCTATATATATGTGTTATGTGTTACACTGCATTATTCTATGTGATTTATGTTGTGCATGTTTACAGAGTTAGAACCTGAAGGTTCACAGAGATAGAACCTGAGGGTTCACAGAGTTTAGGTGCATGGACCCACAGAGTTATAGCCTCGAGTGGCTAATATATGTTATATATGGTATTTTGGGGAACTCACTAAGCTTCGTGCTTACAGTGTTTTGTGTTATGTGTTTCAGGTACTAGTGAGGATCGCGGGAAGGCGCCGACTTGATCAGTACACACACGGGATTTTTATGTTATGAGATCTTGGGATAGATATATGTTATGAATTGAGTTTTAAACAATGATGTTTTTATGAATAATGAATGAATTATGTTTTTTTTTTAAATGCGAAAAATCGTTTTGAAATTTACGGTGTTACAAGCCCATTTTGCAATTATCTTATAATTGCAAGTTCAGTCCCTTTAATTCAATTAACCATAATAACCTCTTTCTTTATTATTCATCTAGTCAAGTTGGTTTGGTAAAGGCAACCCAAAAGGACCCTGCTATAATCGGGTCAAGTACATATCAAATATAGTTATTAGCTTAGACACCTAATCCAACAGATATGATAACAATTAAAAAGTAAACCTAATAGTATAGGTTGGTGTTGTAAATTGGTGTGTCCAAAGTAGGACTCTTATAAAATTTCATAATTCCCACAAGTTTATTGGACGTCGTTGAAATTGTCAGAAACTCAATTTACCTTTAATTACCCTTCATAATGGTGTTTTTTTAACACTTTAGTTAAGTTTATTGGAGATACGATTATAAAAAAAACATGGAAAAGTCACAACCCCAAACCTTGATATGTGCCAACGAGGGAGCTTTTCAAGCTTGTCGTGAAAATACATCGCTCACTATGAGGCTCGAGCTTGTCGTGAGTCTCTCGTCTTACGAAAGCCTCGCAACTCCAAATCTTGATATGTGCCAACGAGGGAGCTTTCCCTATCCACATCTCATGAGGTGTTTTAGCAACATTCTTAATCGGGACTAAATTAAGGATATGGGCGGCAGTCTGTAAGGCATACCCCCAAAATGAGATAGGTAACGAAGCCCGAATCATCATGGAACAAAACATATCTAAAAAGGTTTGATTATGCCGCTTAGCTACACCATTCAACTGTGATGTCCTAGGTGGCGTCAATTGTGAAACAATTCTTTATTCCTTGAGGTAGTCGTGGAATTCCATAGTAAGGTACTCACCTCCTCGATCGGATCGAAGCATCTTAATTTTCCTGCCCAGATGATTCTCCACTTCTTGTTTAAACTCTTTGAACTTTTCAAAGGTTTCTGACTTGTACTTGATCAAGTAGACATACCTATATATGCTATCATCATCGGTAAAAGTCACATAGAAGCGGTTAGCATCCCTTGTGGTGGATCTAAAGGGCCCACATACATTGATATGTATGAGATCCAATAAACCCTTACCCCTTTCACAAGTACCAGTGAAAGGTGGCTTGGTCATCTTTCTAAGTAAACAAGACTCGCACGTGTCATCGTCCCTAAGGTCGAATGACTTCAACACTCCATCCTTTTGGAGTTGGGTTATGCGCTTCTTGTTGACATGTCCAAGATGACAATGCCACAAGCATGCTTTATCCAAACCATTGGAAGAATCGATATGCAACACATCATTTCCTAAGTTGTCTACAATCATCATAGTTTCATATATTCCATTACAAGACAACACATCATTTCCCTATGATCAAGTTTATCTTCCCATGCTCCACATCCCTACTTCTTCTTAGACCCTGCAAATCAAAACAAATGTGAAAACCACATCTTGTATCGAGGACCCAATACATAGAATGTGATGAGTTATTAGATTGAATAGTATAAATACCTGCGAAGAAGGGCTTTGTCTTCCCGTCCTTGATGTCCTATAGGTACTTCGGATGGCTTTGTTTCCAATACGCTTTCTCATGGCAGTAGTAGCACTCTGCTTCCTTCGGGTTGGAAGAGGGAGCAGCAGTACCAGCTTTGGTTCCACTAAAAGAGGTACCATCGTGAGACTTTCCCTTGTGGCTCTTAGAAGGATCCTTCCTCTTCTTTTCATTTCCTTGCCCAATCGCCAAGACAGTGGCAACAATAGTAGGAGTAGATGCAATAGATTTGCCTTTCAGACAACTCTCAACAGTCCTTAGCAGGCCTTGAAGCTTGCTTAGAGTGACTTCCTCCTTATTCATGTGGTAGGTCATAAGAAAATGGCCGTAGCAAGGAGGTAAGGAGTGTAGAATAATATCTATGGCCAACTCCTCATCGAAGCTAACATTTAACTTCAGCAAGCGGTCCACATATCTCTGCATTTTCTACAAGTGGGCCATGATGGACTCTCCATCCTTCATTTTGGTAGTGATCATCACAACGATGATCTCATACCATTCCTACCTAGCACTTTGTTGGTACCTTTCCATTAAACCTTGGTGCATCTCGTAGGGATAGTAGTCCTCGTAGGACTTTTGGAGTTCCGCAGTCATCGTTACGAGCATGATGCAATGAACCTTCGTAGCATCTCGCTCATGAGTTTAATAAGCAACGATTTCTTCGGGAGTGGAAGTGTTGACATTGACCTCTTTCAGCTCCTTGTCGAGAACATACTCTTTGTCCTCGTAACGGGTGACCACGCGAATGTTGCGGATCCAATCATTGAAGTTGGACCCAGTGAATATCACCCTCCCACACAAGTTTATGAGTAAGAATGAGTCGGAAGGGGTCGAGGTAGAATCGTTGTTGTTGTTCGAAGTAGACATCTGAAATAGAAAAGGAACAAAGTTTAGATTGGATAAGAATCCCCAATTAAACACCCAAATGAGAAATTAGGGCTAGGACCCAGCACAATTATTTACAATTCAGAAGAGGGATGCCGTAATCTAATTGCAAATAATTTGAAGGTAGGTAAATGACGATTTACTAATTTCCACCATGAAAAACGAAAAAAAAATTAGTTTTAAATGTTTGAAATTCCTAGATCTTTTGAGATTCATTGAAATTTTCAATGACATGTTTAAACCTCGATATGCCCTTCAAGTTTGTGACTGGGATACCAAGGATCACAAACAATGTGTGAATAACCATGCAAATGTACTTGGTGCTCTCGATGTTATTTACCACCTAGTCAATGTGTCGGTTAACCACACACGCTCCATTGATCTATGATAAACATCGAGTCACCCTTTGCCACCATTACTAGTCCAAATTAGTGTGTCGGTTATCCACGCATGCTCCATTAACGACTTGGCAGGGTGCAAAGTGTAATTTCATAGACTAGCATCATTTCACATTTTTCCTAAATCAACTAAGATTTGGAATTTTATAAAAACATTTAGTTACTTTATTAATCATTATACTTTTAATGAGGAATTAGTTACCCTATCCTACCCGTTCGGCTAATGACCCTCCACCAATCAAGGAAGCGGTGGGTGAGAGTGGACACCCATTAAACTACCATTTTATAGGCAGCAACCTTATACCCCCCTTATAGACCGGCTTCGTGAATGAGGCCTACTAACTGTAAGACTAGCTTAATCTTATACATACATACATATATATATATATATATATATATATATATATATATATATATATATATATATATATACATACATATATATATATATATATAATTATTAATCTTATAATAGTATAATAGTATAAGGGTTGAATTTTAAACTTGTAAAATTCTAGGGTTTAGAATTTAAATATTTCAAAATTAAAAATTCAAATCCCAAAACTTGAGGGAAAGTTTTGAAACTTTTCAAAACCTCTTTTAGATCAAATTTGAAAAATAATTAATTAATCATATTATTAATATTTATCACATAATTTGACCTAAGCTATTTTCTTGACAAGATAATTCAAATCAAAATACAAATAATTAATAATTATCATATAAAACAAGTAATTATCTTATTTATGACAATTATCTTTGAATTTCGTTAGGATAATCCATACCATATTGTAAAAATCGGATTTTAACAGCCAAAAGCGTTTTTGGTAACTATCCTAATTCAATTTTAGCCAAAATCCTGAAAAACTAGCCATCAGACTGCTCGACTCGCCGAGTCAGAGAATGGACTCGTCGAGTTGCCCTGACTCGTCGAGTTCATCAGGTGACTCGACGAGTTCATCAGGCAGAGGCAAGATTTTTTGATTTTTCATCCTTTGAAGAATTAAACAATGCATCAAATACAAAAGAAAACGATCTAGGCTCTAATACCACTTTTGGATTATGAGCAATACATCAATCATATGGTGTACATGCAAACATTAATGCTTGGATCTGGTTTTTCTACTTGTACATGCAATAATTATACAAGGCTTGCAAACCCTAATCTAGCATACAACAAAACTCGATTTCTATAACTAAAACCAAGTTAGAGACATACCTTTGATTGTAGCTTAAAGATCTTGAGCTTTTGAGAACCTTAGCACCTCAAATGGTGTGCCTCTAATAGATCACAAACACCAAGGCAATTTGGAGAATCTTAGAGAGAGAGGGGAAGGTAATTTCGGCTCTTGGAAATCTTCTTAGGGTTGGTGTAGCCGAAATCATGAAGCCTAGGGACCCTTTATATAGGTGAGGAATTAGGGTTTCAGTCAAATTCCTCATTCGGTTACTTAGGTTCTAAGCAGCCTACAAGAACCTTCTAGAACTTGGCCCCTTGGACGAAATCCTTATGGGCTCTCATAAGATTTTGTCCACCCCCTTTTCAAGGGTTCCTCGGCCCATTTTGCAATTATCTTATAATTGCAAGTTCAGTCCCTTTAATTCAATTAATCTCTTTTGACCACAAAATTAATTCTAAATTAATTCTTGACCAATGTTAATTAAATAATATGATTTTTCCTTTAATATATTATTCATATAATATATTAATAAACCATAATAACCTCTTTATTTATTATTTATCCAGTCAAGTTGTTTTGGTGAATGCAACCCAAAAGGACCATGCTACAACCGGGTCAAGTACATACCAAATATAGTTATGGGCTTAGACACCTAATACAACAGATATGATAATAATTACCATCATTAACCTAAAAAATAAACCTAATAATATAGGTTGGTGTGTCCAAAGTAGGACTATTATAAAATTTCATAATTCCCACAAGTTTATTAGATGTCGTTGAAATTGTTAGAAACTCAGGTTTACCTTTAATTACCCTTCATAATGTTGTTTTTTTTAACACTTTAGTTAAGTTTATTGGAGAAACGAATATAAAAAAACATGGAATACGAGCAAAAGTCATAATTTACAACCTCATACGTTTTTTGTCTTTTATTTTTGTACCATTTTTAGTGAAAACTCTTTCGATAGAAAGTTTAAAATGGTACTATTACATCTTTTAAAACCCTCATTAATATATATATATATATATATATATATATAGAGAGAGAGAGAGAGAGAGAGAGAGAGATTATGAACAGTAATCTTTAAAATGTGACAATTTTGGCCCAGTACTTCCTAAGATTTGACATATATGGTTTTTTTTTTTTGGTTTTATTGCATTCAAATTTAGTTATTTGAAGGTTGGTTCTTGATGGTTAGGTCAGATCCTAGCCCATGTTATGCTTTTATGTAGTTTGAGGGATTGAGAAGATGTAAACAACAGAAGATCCACCGCCTCAATAAACAAAACTCGATGCTTCTAATCTTCTGATGATCCATTGCTTCCAATCCATCCAGATCTTCTTTGTATCTCTTTCCTCAAGTTTGAATCCCTTTGTCTCGGCCAATCGTTCCAAGCCAATCCGCCGCTTCCATGTTTTGTGTCATGTTTTTTCTATGAAAGCGCCTCTATTATGATATACCCTCGATCTATCTGCACTTGATTTGCTTCTATGTTGTGAATCTATATACAATTAATTTCCAGTGTGCTTATGAACAGTACCCAGAGCCAGACGGGTACTTTTCATCGGCTCACCTTCCACCGCTACACTGATTCCTCTTCTAATTGCGATGTCGACTGCTTCGCTTCATCTCTACAAAATACTTCCAATTGACCATTTGTTCATCGATGCATTCTTTCCAAACCGTGATGATGAATTGATTCCAAAATTTAGGATTTCTAGCCCACTGTGACATCCCCAAATTCACGGTCATTTTAAAATTTTTATTTATTCTTATTTAAAAATAAGAGTATCCATTTTGAAGTATAATGTTGCGGAATTTGATCCTAGAAAACATGATAAATATATTATCAAAGCATTTCCGAAGAAATTTATTTTGTTTATATTAAAACTTTGGGATGTCATTGTCAATACAGAAACATAAGCATAATTAGATCTTGCATTCATTTACACTAATGATTTACATCTCCTTTAATCTCTCAGTGTAATGTGTCTTCGTATCGATACATGTGATACAAATAAACTGAGTGGGTCAGGTTGGGAAACCTGGTGAGTACATAAGGATTTCAATCCCACAATGTTATATTAATATATATATATATATATATATATATATATATATATATATATATATATATATATATATATATATATATATGTTTTAGAACTCACAATATATACAATTTGTAATCCATGCTCACAACGACACAATCTATATTCTCAGATCTAAAATTAAGGATTTCACCCCGTCGTTCCTCACAATGACACGATCTATACTCTCATATCTAAAATTAACCTCTTTACCTAATCTATACTCCCGGATCAGGTATGTATAATCCATGCTCTCAGATCAATGAAAAATAACTATGACCATTTCATACTCTCAGATACTATGTCTAATCCATGCTCCCGGATTAATGACAAATAACTATGCCCATTCCATACTCTCGGAGACTATGTCTAATCCATGCTCCCAAATTAATGATAAATAACTATGTCCTCTCCATACTCTCGGACTAAGGACAAATGACTATGTCTAATGCATGCTCTTGGATCAATGAAAAATCTTAAAGTTCGACCCTCCGTGTATATCCTACCCACACTGATAAAGAGATACTACCTAATACCCATCTCAATTAATTTAGTTTTGTTCTATATCCTAAATCATCATATATTATCAGATATGCTCTTAACACGTATTTCAAGCAATAACAAATATTTTACACACAAACATATATTTAATACTTTAATACTTGTATAAAAATTATGTTCATGAAAGAGACTATGCATTCACTTGTTAAAGTGATGACTCCAAACTCGGGCGACACTTTGCTTCTAACAATTTTATTTTCCTTCGACAAGACCTAGTATTATTATCACTAGATTTTAGTCTAATATTTATTGCGACTAATTATTACTCTAAATTTACGAGCAATATTGTTTTATAAGTGTTAAACAATACTTTTCAACAACTATATACAGACAGGGGCCATACATGAAACACCAGAAGGCATGGCCATTTTGGCATTTGAGCTGTTCTGGAATCCAACAACCTTATGCGGCCCTTCAGACTAGATTCCCCGTACCTCGAGCAGTTAAAAGGTATTATAATAACACTTTTTATAATTTATACTCGACACATATATTTTTTATAGGTTCATAATAACGATAATGAACTTAAATATAAGTTATACTTAAAGAAGGGTAAACATAACTCACTTATAATGGAGTTTAGCGAAGAACCGGGCTCTGCTCGGGCAGAAATTCTGAGCTGAAAGCTCTTCTTCTAGGAGCCTTCTGGCACTCCGGGACTCGCCTCTAACACTTAGGAAGTGTTAGGGAATGGGAGGGATCAAGAAGGATGTTTGAGAGAGAAAGAATGGGAAAGGTATGAAGAGAAATGAAAAACCCCGCATCTATTTATAGGTTGGGAGCTTCGGGTATGTTGGGTGTAACCTCGGAGTACGTTACACGTACGAGGACCAGATGTCAGCTTCCCATGCGAGACCGTGTGGAGAAAGCGAGGGTCCGGATGGCGTCACGTGTCAGCCTCACATCCTTCCATATTTTAATAAACTTCTAAATTATGTAACTTTCGCATACGAGCTCCGTTTTCAACTTTCTTTATATCCATGCGTAGGTAGCGACGTGATCTACAATTTTCGTTTAGACTCTGTCGGCTAATTTTGACTTTATTTTTAAAGTTATATTTTAACATGGTTAGACATATAAAGTCCGTTAAAATTTCATAACTTTGTCATCCGACGTCCATTTTCATCTGTCTTTATAGCATTGAGCTCCTATGAACGAGATCTTTGATTCTCGTTTAGATTGTGTCGGCTAAAAATCGATTGATCTAAAATTTGAATTCTGGGTTATGCACTGCTACGCTAAATCTTAGAAAAATCATAACATCCTCATACGCAGTCAGATTTTGACGTTCTTTATATGCATGATTTCAGTTTAATGTCTACTTCGAATTTCATTTATATCGCTAAGGATAAAAAGTTGTTTATCAAAAATTCACTTTTTACGTTACGCGGCGTCGTGCCAGTTTAGCCGTAAACTTCGACGTGTCATAACTTCTTCGTTATAACTCGAATTTCAACGTTCTTTATATGTACGGAACCCTTGTGACATATACTATAACTTGGATAATCTTCGATAAAAGTCATTTTTGACGCTTATTGTCTCTAAATTGACTAGCTCGAATTTGTAGGCGATACACCCACGACTTCTAACTGCGGAGTTCTCGTCTTAATCCCTAGATTAAGGGTTCTCTAACTTCATTAGGCCTTACTTCAATGTTTGAGGATACTGAGAAAATGCTTGTTTGATGCTCGATTAGTAAAGATAGTACTAAGTTCTCTTTTATCTTTAGTTTCTCTTCATTTACTTACTTCCCAATTCTCGATTTCCTGTCGCCGAACTCCGGAGCACCTCTCCATCTAGACTATTGGTTGCTTTTTGTCTTCCTTTACTAGTGATGATATAGCAGAAAATATAAGTCCAAGAGGGAGTTGGAGAAGGATCTGCAGTTGTTCTGGGAGAGATACGCAGAGTGTTGTATTAAGAAATTAGGATTGTATTTGGACACGAGTCGACTTAGATTTACGAATGAATTTGTGTTGGAATGGATCCTAGGTTTATGAATTCATTTGAGGTGAGGGGGAGCTTGAAAAGGGGAGATTGCAAATTCAGATGAAGGGAGAATGGTGGGGCATTATTGGCTTAGAAACCCTAAATTTTCTTTTAATTCATTCTTCAGGTTGCAAATTAAGAATACATTATATGCTATTTGTGCATTTTTAGATGATATCGTTGGGGGTAATGTTAGTTTCACCACTCTCTCAGTCTCATGGGCTTGAAGTTCAATGCCTTTTGGTACTTCAACCTTTTTGGGGATTCTAAGTTTATGATCACTGATCATCTATGTCAGCATATTACCAATTGTCATCCCTTTGGCGCCTGACAATCATCCTGTCACGGTAAAACTAAGTTGAGTAATTTTAATGTCTTTCTGTTGGATTAGGTGTCTAAGCCCATAACTATAATTGGTATGTACTTGAATTGATAGCAGCACAGTCCTTTTGGGTTGCCCTCAAACCTAGCAACCGGACAAGGAAATTATGAAAGGAGAGATATTAATTTATTATAAGATTAATAAATTAATATAAATGAATTTATTAATATGTTAAAAGATTAATATATTAATAAGAAATCATTTTGTTTAATTAATTGTTAGCCATAAATTAATCAGAATTAATTTTGGGGTTAAAAGAATTAATTATAAAGTGCAGGGACTAGTTTGCAATTATCTAATAGTTGAGTGGAAGGCTCCAGAACCTCCTTGGAAGGAGGTGGACGAAATCTATAGGGGAAACCCTAAGGATTTCGTTCAAGGGGGCTTGGATAAGGCCTTTGGCTTTGCTTAGGCCCTAAGCAAGGAGCATTAGGGTTTTTCCTAAACCTTAGATCCCTCAACTATATAAGGAGCCTCCTGGTTCACATTTTGGTCACTCTTTCTTTGGAAGAAACCCTTAGGGCCGAAAATTGCATACTCCCTCTCTCTCCTTCTACTTTCCTTCTTGCTAGTTTGGGTGTGATTCCATTAGAGGCATTACACTTATGGTGCTAAGCTTCCAAGAAGATCAAGATCAAGATCAAGGGAATTATCAATTGTTTACTATAACAATTGAAAGGTATGTAATTACTAAACCCTAGTTTGTTAATTTTAATATTAGCCTCTCTCCTCTAGGGTTCTTGTTTTGCAATTCAAAGTTGTATGTTCAATAGATAAAACATAGATCCAAAGTAGGTTGCATGTGAACTTAGGAATTGTTTTTCTAGTTTATTTGTTTTACCTAAAACTCATCACTTTCATGTTTGAGTTGGTGGTAAATGATAGTATACCCATTAATTAATCATGTGATGTCATAATGTGTGAGATTTGTGATAGGTGTCTATTGAAAAGAAGAAGCTTTTGGTAGTAGATAAAGCTGCTTATATTGTATTAGCACATTTATTTCCTTCTAAGCTCACATCCAATGTTTTTGTCTACTCTGACTTTTGTTAGCTAACCCAATCCAGTCCAACCCATTTACTTGAATATGAAAGTGAGTAGATACTACTAAAGGGGAACTCATAAAATTTAGGGTATTTTCAGGATTCAAGTGTTGTTTGTGACTATGTTTTCCAAATCGCTTCTCAATGTATCACCATGATGGAAGTTGTTAATGGTGTTTAAGATCTTCATGTATCACTCACCATGCTTTCAATTGAGGTACTGTACATTTGCATATATATATATATATATATATATATATATATATATATATATACACACACACACACACACACACACTTTGGAATAGCATCTTTTACTGATTAAACATTTTTCTTATTGTAGATGGTTCATCTTTAACTGATGGTATGGATGGTAATTTGAAGGAAGCTACTACTTCCTTTAAATAAGGCATGATTGAAGTTACTAAAGATAATTATTATTTCATATCAGATGTTATATTGTTGCCTGGTGACATATATGATGCCGAAGTATGAAGGGGACGATTGCGAACGACTGCAATCTCCAGGCAAGTAATTTGGAACTCGCATGGGATTCACATCATAATCTTTTTGTCTTCTTTAAATATGAATATTGTGCATAAAGAAGCAGCAAAAACTTTTAACAACACAACTTTTGCGAGTTTTATTTTGGTCTGTCGCGAGAAAACTTCTTTTAGATGATGTTATGGAATGTTATGAAATGGTAATGTACTTTATTGCTATAATAGGATTTCGTGATGCATGTACCTTGGCAAATCATCCTCACGAAATGGTAATGTACTTTGCAGGCCTCCTGGCCCATGCAGAGCATGGGATTCGACACTAGTTTGCTATTAAATTAGTCATTAAAGATTTGACCACAAAAAACAAACTATAAATTCTTATTTTTTTCATGAAAAACTAAGATTTTTGTGTTTTACAAAGAAATTCACATATTAGAAATGTGAATTATTTGAGATTTTTTTGTCACTTTTACATATCAAAACTACAACTATAATCATTCTTTTGCTATTATAACGGTCTTTAAAATTCTTAAAAAATGCTTTTTTTACTAAACCTAAGATTTCGTATTTTGTATAGAATTCTGCATGTCAACCTGCTAAATTCTTAGAATTTTTGGTTTTTATTTGCCACACTTTACGTCTCAAAACTAAAATATTCATCTTTTTTATATGGAAATGACTAAAAAAACTCCATGGGTATTTGTGATTTTTTGCTATAACGCCTTGTTCCGAATCGTTTCATAATTCGGGATCGTGACCCAAAGACCAGTTATCATAAGGCTTAGGGACTTTGGGAAAGAGACTTCGTTCCCTTTGAGTGTGGGTAATCTAGTTTAGATGATTTGGGAGTTCGGTTTGTGGTTTGGAGACCAAGGGTATATCGATAAAGTGGCAGTTCGGGCCTTTTTTGAATTTTGAATTTTATTTCAGAAAGTTTTATGGCAAGGGGGGGTTATAGAAGTTTAGAGCTTCTCATTACCTTTCTACGGATATAAAGATCGTCGAAATCGGAGTTGAAACGAAAAAGTTATGGTTGTTCAAAGACGAAGGGATTTGGGGGGAAAACTGATCTCACGATATGAACAGTTGGAGCTCACGATGTGAGAAGCTATTAAATGGAAATGTTGATTTAAACTGTGCTCACGACGTGAGAATTAAGGGCTCATGGCATGAGAACTGCGCAGACCAAGCCCACGGGTGTTTAGGGTTTTCAACACATATAAAGATTGGTTCTATGTTTTGGGGGCATTTTATGAGCCTCCATCATATCTAGATCATATTGAGAGAAACCCTAGCCCCCCTTTCACCATTTTGAGCCTCCCATCTCCTTTTTTATCCATTTATGAAGAATTTGGTGCTTTGAAGAAGAAGCAGATGTTCTTGGTGCTTAGATCCAGCAAGCAAGTTCCCTCACCACCTTAAAGATCATACCTTGGACCATGGTAAGTCCTCAAATTCTAACCTTTATGTGTTATTCTTCTAAGATCTAGACTTTTATGCCTTTTTTTTCATTTAGGAGGTGGTTTAAGTGGTTGGATTCCATAAAGTTGGCAAATTTATGGATCCATGAGGTCCCTTTGAGGTTTGGTGTGCTAGATCCATGGTTTGGTTGAGTTGTGGTCCCATGAATGAGATTTAGATCTTATTTTCACCCTTTTGACGTAATCAAGGTCAATACATGCATTGGACATGCATGTCCATAAAGAAAATATTTTTATGTTGCTTTTGATGTATGAAATCCCTATGGGAAGTTGGAACGAATGACTTATTGGATTAAGGACTTAAGACATTAGGATTTAGCATCAGACGTGGCTCACGACGTGACATAGGGAGTGTCACAACCTGAGAGTGGTTTTTACATGATTATTTAGACGGACTGAGCTCACGACGTGACCAAGGAAGGTTCATGTCATAAGGTCTGTTGAGTGGGTCATCCGTGACTGAGTTGACTGAGTTGAAGCGAGCTGAGTTGGAATATGGTCGAGTGTGTTCTCACGAAGTGACTAAGGAATGATCACGACGTGAGTGTCAACTGATGGAAAAGTTTACTATTGACTTTGACTTTGATTGTTGACTTTTGATCAAATTGCTAGTTTTAGAAGGTGGACTAAGGGTTTACCTTGTATGGTTTGTTAGGAGGTGTATGACACTCGTTCGTTGGCTGTGTGAGCTGTTAGTTGTGGATTTTGTCGGTGAGGTGAGTTTTTCTCACTATATTCATGGGTCGAAGGCACCAATGCCAACCCATTACTTGTTATGTGGAATGCAAGTTTTCTCTGTGATGCTTGCATGAAAAACCATGATCTGACCCCTAGCAATTATATGAAAGGCCATGGGGGTATCCAATGACACTTGTATGTAAGACCAGGATTTGGCCATCAACATTGCAAGAAAAGGCCATGGGGGTAGCCCATGACATTTATATGTCTTAGTATGTGATATTTTGGGGAACTCACTAAGCATTGTACTTACAGTTTTATGGTTATGTTTTCAGGTACTTCCAGTTTGAAAGGGAAGGGTCCGGCTTGATTGCAGCGCATCCACCCATGTTTCCGCCTTATGATGATTTTGGGATTGTACTCTGATAATTGTTTGCTTATGAAATAGTTTTGAATAACTAGAAAAAAAAATAATGGATGTTTGGCTAAAAGATAACTAGTGTTTTGATCGAATTAAAAATGAAATTTTTACCGCATGATTTTTGGAATGTCACATTTGCATTTTCGCATTTCAAACATGTGGGAAAAATAATATTGTTTTTTTTTCAAAACAAAATTGTCTTTGTGATTTTCGTTGGTATTATGTCAATTTTGAATGTAAGACCTATGAAATTCTTGCCTAAATTTGAAAACTTAATTTTTTGCCTAAATCTTGGAAAACCTAATTTTGATTATCGTACCAAAAGACATTTGGTCTAACAATATAAGAGTCGACTAATAGGTGTTCGTATCAAAGTTAAAGATTCAAGTTTCGTTTTAGGCGAAAATTTGTAGATCTATGACTAAAGAACTAGTGTGTACAAGTTGTTCAAAAAATAATATTTAAAAATAAAAAGTATGATAAATTTGAGATTTAAAAATAAAAATGTCATTTCTTTTTCTATAATAGTTATTTTTGTTATTTTCTATAAATATTGCAACGAAAAGTGTTTGAATTATTTTTCACATGTTATGCATGGCTCTTTGTTATATATATATATATATATATATATATATATATATATATATATATATATATATATATATATATATATATATATATATTCAAAATATATCAATGATGTTGTTATTAGCTCTTATATAATGAATATTATAATAAGTTGGTATAAACATTATTTGTTTTGAATTATATGATAATGTAGACATCTTTAAAATTTTATAATCTCAACTGTTTCAATTGTCTTTATCTACAAGTTAATCATGCATAAAATTAAATATAATAAATGGTTTAATGATATTTGTAGTTGTTGTTATGATTAATTAATTTTAATAACTTGATTTGCTTAAGATTTTAATTTCTATCATTGTAATTAATTAAAAAATCAAACATTGTTTTTTGTTTTTAAATGTAACAATATACTCTTTGTATATAATGTTACTTTTAACTTTTTTGTTGTCAGTTATTTAAAATAACATATTTGGAAACTTTTAATTATTTTAATTTGGTTTCAGAAATTTAACTTTTTTAAAATTTATTTGATGAATATTGTTATTTTCTTTGATTGTAATTATTTAAAACAATGAACATTGTTTTTGTTTTTAAAGATAACATTATAATTTTTATATAATATTACTTTTAACATTCTTATTGTAAGTTATTTTTAGGCTACTTATTTGAAAATTCTTAATGATTATAAAAAATAGTGTCATGGTTTTTTTTTTGTTTTTTTTTTTGTTTTTTTTTTTTTTTGTTTTTTTTGTTTTTTTTTTTTTGTTTTTTTTTTGTTAATTTAGGATTACATTTAAGGTTTAACACTATAATTTACAACTTTTAACTATTTATAAAATAATCTCTCGATTTTTTTTTTCAAATTTAACTGAAATTTTGATTTAGGTTAACTGTTTAACATTATATTGAAATTAATAATTTAACTATTTTGCATAAAATCATAAATTATACAAAAGTTTTAACTTTAAAATATAATTGCTCACATATAACAATATATTTAAACTAATAAGTTAACAATAATATTTTAAAAAGTTAAAAGTCATAAGTTTATAAATAGAAGTAAAATATTATATTTTAATATTGCAGTTTTAGTTAATTTATGATTAGAATTTAGTTTTTACATTAACTTAACATTATTAACCAATTTATAATAGTTATTAAAAAATTGAAAAATCATGGAGGTTTCAAATGTGTGTTGTGCAACTAAAAATGTTTATGTACCTATTTTTCTAAATAGTCCAAAATTTTAAATTTTAAACCAATCAAAATGGAAAATTAACAAAAAAAATAATAATAATTAAAAACTACTTTTTATAATATATATTTTTTTTCAAAAGAGATACTTTTACAATTATAAAAAATATTAAAATTTTAAATATAATGTTAAATATAAAACATACATTGAAATTTCATATTTAGATGCAACTTATTGATATATTTCATTGAAATGATATAATCATAAAATATGTCTATCTAAACTGATTAGTCATTAATAATTTAAAAACAACTATAAATCAAAAAATATGTTTATTTTACATGCAAGTGAGATGTTGTAATTTTAATATTTATATAAGCTATCATTTATTTATAACAACTAAAATGTTTTATAACAAATTAGTGTAAAAATTATTAATTCATAGTTACTCACACGCATCGACTATTGAAATCATGGTTTTAATATGTACATATTTTTAATATATTGTCACACCCCAAAACCAAGAACGGCGGAAACGTTCTGGGGCGGAGGACGTCATGTAAAGTATCACAACACAGTAAATGTAAATAAGCAAACAACATCATCCATTGCATTAAATATATAATTTTAATACAAGCGTGTTCTGTACAGTTATAGACACCAAAATAATGTAAATCAAAATAATAAGATGAGTCTTGGATGCGCTCCATCTTCTCAAAATCTGGCCTCGGTACCTGTCTACTGATGACCTGAGAATACAAGTTATTTTGAAAGAGTTTATCAGCATTAAGCTGGTGAGTTCATAAGTATTTTAGTGTCGATGTTTGTTATCAAAAACGTTTGAACCTGTCTTAATTGTAAGTTTGTAAAATGTAAGTAAGTGTTTGTAAAAGTTTGAATCTCTCAGAAAACCTATATTTTCTATTAAAGTAGCCTTCTACCAAGGCTTAACTATTTTGTATGCTCGTTTGTTGTAAAAGTGTGTAATTTCCCAAGTGTAACTATCATTTGACAAAATATAGTTTGTACATTAATGTTTAAGTGAAATAATCACTAAATATATGTAATGGGTAAATCATTGTAGTACTGTAGTGTTGTATTATAGGAACTACTGCTGTACTAACTACCTTAAACCGGATTTATATTAAGGTATTATGTGATAAATTTCACCATACTATCGACTGGTAACAACGACATAGTGAATGGTCGTAATAACGGAATGACGTTTGGCACCCGCAGACCTGCAGGTCCGGCTGTAGCTAGCAACAAGGTGTAGGATAGTCAATCCAGTATAGATCTATACGCAAACTCACGCTCTCCCTTTCAGAGAATTCTAGCTACAACTCGGGCCATGACATTTAAGGCATGCTCCGACACAGTGGATCATAATTGTTAACGTATTCATGTATATGTAATGTACTGTTACTTGTTCTAGTATCGTTGTATATGTTCTCTTCCTAGTATAGTTGTATATGTTCTCTTTCTAGTATAGTTGTATATGTTCGCTTTCTAGTATAGTTATATATGTTCTCTTTCTAGTATAGTTGTATATGTTCTCTTTCTAGTATAGTTGTATATGATCCTGTGTTACCCCGATGGTAACTCACTAATGATGTACTGATAAGTACGAATATGGAAGTACTTTTATGTCTATATATGTATATTTGATATGTAACTAATATTGAAACGACCTTCGTACGGTTACCCAAAATCCCACCAGACCACATCCAAATCGAGAAAAAGGAAATAGGGCGGATGGCCTTCCTAAGCCCTTTAAACATTTCTTATATATCTATACATATATGGGCATGCAATTTATAAGGAATAAACTAAAGTTTAATAAAAGCATTTGATAAGTAAAAGAGTTTGTAAAACATTTTGAAGTAAAACAGTTTGATAAACAGTTGGAACAGTGAATAAATCATTGGTTTTCTAGTTATTAATCACATGTGATTAATGCAATCACATGTGATTGATGCAATAACTATAAGTATTTAACTTGTATTCCCCCCCATAAAGTATTTAAAATATTTAAAAGCATTTCAAAGGTTAATTTAAGGGGTATGAACTCACTTGTGGTGAGTGGATTGGATTGAAGTATCGGATACCGTGCTAGGTGGCAAACGGAGACTTGTTCACACGCACGAGCCTAGTTATCATATAATGAGCATATATATAACTAATTAGCCAAATAATAACTTAATAAAATAAGTTGGGACACTCAGGAACATGTAAACACTTTGTATAAGTGTTATAGGTCCTAAGGGTTGCATCTAAGTCGATATGGGACAAGGCAAAAGGGTTTTATGCACCAAAAGACCTTGAATAAGAGTTTACTACCCAATAAACTCCACACAAGGAGTTTACGGTCGTAAACCCTTGAGTTTACGGCTGTGAACTCTTGTCTTGTTGGTTTTGGGTGTTTTAAAGTGCTAAATGATTTCTAGAATAAGCCTAGCATTGGTGGTTTAATCCTTTAGGTAGTTTAGGGCCTTAGAATGCTCCTTTGAGGAGTTTACGGCCAAAAGACCATATCCCCTAGAGTTTACGGCCGTAAACTCCTATGGGGTGTTTGTTTTAATTCATTCAAGCCTCTTGCACACAAAGGATAACTTCTAGGTTTTTGGTTAAGGCTAAAGGGGACACTAGGCACACTTTGGTGCCTTTACTTGGAGTTTACGGCCCAAGAGATATTCCTTGGCCGTAAACTCCCTTTAAGGGGTGTTTTTGATGTTTTTAAGTCTCCAAAATAGCTAGAAGTATTAGAGGGTAAATGTCTTAAAGCCTTAGGGGTGATTAGGGCTCATTTAAGCCCTTGAAATTGGTGTTTACGGTCCAAGAAACTCTTGGGCCGTAAACTCCTAAAACTAGGTGTTCTTGATTGTGTTCTAGCCTCAAATGATCATACATAATGTCCCTAACTAGTTACTAAACTAGGAAATGGGACTAGGTAGCTTTTAGGCTTCGTTTTGGAGTTTACTCCCCAAGAACGTTCTTGGGCGGTAAACTCCCGGATCTTACATATTTGACATATAAACAATGTTACTAAGCATATACCAAGCATTAAAACACATCTAGGAAAGTAGACTCACGATTTGGTATGAAAACCCGAAGATCCGTGAGAGAGAAATTGGCTTTTCTCTAGTTGGAAATGTGAATAATGAATGAATTTAGTTCAGAAATCTATTTATAGTCCTGAAATATTTTGGCAGAAAATATTTTTATTCCGGAATTGGATTCTAACATTATGAAGTTTTGAAAGGCTCAAGTTTCACAAACCCATGAGCATCCACTCTCCTGATAACTCTTTAAATGTAAGCCCTAATGTACACAAACTTATTCGGAAAAGTCTGAAATTCACTGAAACTGGACTAGCTTCTATTGAATAGATAATGTTCATACAAAATGGAAATTTCGGGTTGTCACATATATTATATAAAATAATTAGAATGTGTTGTTAAAAATTTGGGAACAAAAACTCAAACAACAAATCACATTAATCAAACTTCGATGCCTAGAAAAAACTCAAACAAAAAAATTCACATTCCGAAATACATTATTTTCTACTTAAGTCAACTTAAATCTTTCACACCAAATCTCTTGTTTATTGTATGTTTGATTATAGTCTTCACGCTTTCTTTAAGTTCACCTGAGCAACTCATCATTTGTTTAGACTCAATGAGCGTGTCAAGAGGTAAAGAAAAAAATGGAAAAGGAAATCAATAAATTCTTTGGTGATTTTTGCAAATAAAACTTATTTACTATCTTGTTCACTAAAAACGTGAGTGTCATGCTTAGAAAAACCATTAATGGAGTACCACATTCAAACTTGAAATAAGATTTTATAGCAGTGAGAGATGTTAGGAATTATGGTTATCATAAGTTCAATAACTCTCTGATTGCTTTTTATTAAAAAAGATGTGGAGGTTTCATAAGTTAAAAAGCTATTTAATTACATGGTGTTAATTAGGTGAATGTGAAAAAATAAAGAGGTTTCAAATGTTTATAATGCAAGTAAAAATGTTTATTATATATATATATATATATATATATATATATATATATATGAGAGAGAGAGAGAGAGAGAGATAGAAACAAAAACAAAAACCAATTTTTTTTTAAATTAAGCATGAACTTTTTTTTTTAAAAAACATTTTTCAAATACAAATATATCATTAAGTCTTTGTTCGGAAACTATGAGAAACAATGAAAGAGATAAGCAAAAAATAATAGTTGTTCTTCGTATTCTTCATATAACGGATGTGTATATGCATGATGTTATATGCATATTCTTTCTACACAATATTTTTCAACAAAAAAAACACATTATTAGGTTGGGAAGAATGGTCTTGGTGGAGCTCGTCAATTGCCGATGTGTACTCAGTGAAAGTTAGGCCACCAACTCGACATGTCGAGTTAAGTAGCCAATCTCAGTGGGATTGTGCCGATAAGAGAGAAAGAAATGGGGGATATTTGAATTTGAAATGTTGTCGGTTTTTTTTTTCAAAATTTATACTGTTTTTTGTATAAAAAAAATCAATTTTACCCACTTTTTAACCTATATAAATATCACTCCCTATCATATTTCATAACACACTACAATCTTCCATTTTTCACTCAAAAATTCTTAATATTTGTGACTATTTGTGAATATTTGTGAAAAGGGGATTCCCCTTCCAACCCAAAAACTCTAAAAACATCTAAGAAAAGTACTCAAAACACAAACCAATCTCACCTTCATCACCTAACTTTTTCCAAAGTCAAAGTGACCTTTGTATTTATTTACCTCCTAATATAAATTATATTGGTGTATATTACACATATCCTATCCAAACCCAACCATAATTTCAATCTCAATCTCAACCCCAACCTCAATTTCAATTTCAATCTCAAGTGCAATCCCAAATCGAAAAAGAGTTCAACCTATTTGGTCACCTTCCCGAATCGCAATTCCAATTCCAATCCCAAATCCAAACCAAACCAAATCCAATTCGAAACTCAGTCACAACCTGAAATCCTACTCGAAATGTATTTTAAACCAGAAGAGATCTGACTCATCCAAAACCCAAGAAAAAAGGAACGACATCTTCCAAGCAACGGACACTGGAGGAAGAAATGACAGTGGGTCATATGTGGGTTGATGTTTCAGAAGACCCAAAGGTCGAGAAAATCCAAGATGCACCTACCTTTTTTTTGGAAATTTACGAGGCGTTTTCTCGCATAAATGAAGCTTGGAGATTACAGAAACAAAGATCAAGTTTACTCGAATTGTAGGAACGTCAACAAAGTTGTCATGGAGTTTAATACGATATTTCCTATGCGTGAAGCAACATTGGAAAAATGGTGCTAATGATGAAAGAGTCTTTCAAAAGGATTTAGCAATTTATCGAAGTGATAAGGGTAACACCCATAGAAACTAAGCCAATTTAAAACTTTTTCAAACATCCAAAAGCCATTAGTTATTACAAAATGTTTTCAAAATATTTTAATATCAGAGTATCCCAGAAATGATAAGTCCACAACACGAGGATGTGTACGGTTATGCCTTCGCCTTGCCAAGTCATCTGAAGCACCTGAAACAATAAACTGAAACCGTAAGCACAAATCTTAGTGAGTTACCCCCAAGATACTGATACACATACAATCCACATAACAATAACAACAATACATAGCATAACGAAACAAAACAACATGCAACGGTCTACAACTTTACAGACTGACTTACCCCTGGCCCACAGTGTGAGTCTGGATTGCCTTCCGGGCCCACAACTCACATCTGGATTGCCTCCGAGCCCCCAGTACGAGTCTGGTATGCCCTACCCGGCCCTCAGCTCGTATCTAGAATACTCCCGAGTCCTCAGTATGAGTCTGGCATGCCTTGCCCGACCCTCAGCCCAAAAATGGAATACTCTAGGGTTTGTTGGCCACTGCACGGAGCAGTACAACCTCAACCCAACCCACATAACATGTCGACATGTAACATAACTAATGCACATACAGGTAATCATACAGTATCATAGGTAGTCCTACAGATCTACTAGACTAGCATGTCAACTGGCATTCATCACTAACTCGTACACAACATATCAATAACTACTAGAATATTAAATCCAATGGGCCGACCTTGGTGCCTTAGACCCCTGAGTACAGTGAGGATAACTCCCCTGGCACTGCTGAAGTCCCGCCGATAACACTCCAGCTACTGGTTGACATATTCCCGAACTGTTAACATCAAACAATACCCAATTAGTAATTGGGTTCCAAGCCCAATGTCCAACTCACACTACAAAAGCCCAAATTCAAATAATGGGCCAAATCCTAACATATGGCCTAATTTTCCAAATTAGGCCCAGACCTCCACATGGTCTTTCCTTAAGGCCCATCCAATTATTCCAATCCAAATCCCATGGCCCAATATCACATAATCATAAAGGCCCAGTTATGGCCCACCTATGGCCTAATTTTCCAAATCGAGCCCAAGTCCTTCACATGGGCCTTACCCTAAAACTCATCTAATTATTTTGGTCCATTTACTTGTCCTTGAATAGCCCATCACTAGTCCAATCGCCAAAGCCCAATAGGAAGGCCCAAATCAAGGCCTAAGTGAAAGTAGGGTTTTCACATGAAATAACGATTAGGGTTAAGTGTTCCTACTTAACCCATTAAGAACTTAATCCATTAAATCCAATATTTCCCTAGGTTAATTTGCCAATGATTATAATTTTATATTTTAAGTTTACTAATTAATTTTGATGCGGGTCCCAATCAATCCCCAAAATTAGGGTTTCACTGCATTAGGGTTTTCCAAACCCTAATTAGGGTTTCCAACCCAATACTAGCCAATTAGACAATTGGTTGGGCTTTTAGGTCAATTTGGGCTTCATTGGGCCCATTAGAGTTTCTTTGGTCCCATCCTGTCTAAGTATCCCAAATGAGTCCAAAACGCAAACAAAGCATACCGCCACCCAACACGGCGGCTGGTAGCGGCAGCCACCACCTTACGGTGGTGGTTTAGACTTTTCTTTTTCATTATGATTACAATACAATTTACAATAATATCTAAATAACACACACACTCATAAAATAATACACACACACAACTACCCTTGTGGTGGCCGGTGGTGGTTCATGGTGGTAGCCACCACCTCACGGTGGTGTGGTGGCTTTATCCGGACAAATAAACGCCCAATACTGCTTCACTATAATGAACACACGCATACACACGAAAATAACACCATACAACGACATACACATCCTGCCATGGCTGTCTTTGAGGCGGCAGCCACTATGGCCGACATCTATGTTGGTTTTTCTTGGGTTTTTCCAGCAGCAGCAACCGAGACACCCACAAGCTTGCGAGACACAACTAAAGCACACACATTACCCAAACCGCACTTAACAACGGCGGTAAGTAGCGTCAAAGAATACAGGTCACCGTGGGACGGCCTTGTGGCGGCAACGACCACGTTAATCCAACAATAGCAGGTCCGATCGGTCCCTTCCATGGCCACATCACCGACTCAACACTCTTCCCATGGTCTTTGGTGTATAGCGATTCGTGAGCAACAACAACGACGGCTGAACGATGATGTCCCGAATGACGATGCCCTAACGGTGGTTCTCCAGCCTCAACAGTTAAGGGGAAGGTGGCTGAAAGTCTTTGACGATGGGGCACAGCAGCAACAGCAACATACACATGTCGGGGAGTCTTCGTCGTCAACAACAAGGCTTCAATGGTGGTTGGAGAACGGACAAGATGAGTGTGGCGGCCGCAACCAGGAGACGAAGAGGGAGGATAACGGCTGCAACCAACTTAGGGTTAGGGTTTAGTGGGTGACGGGTTCATGTACCCTGGTCCCATAAAACTTCATTCCATAATAACACTTCTGGTCCATCCTTATCCCTATTCTTTCAATTTAAGTCCCATAATTACCATTTGGCCCTTGACTCTGTAACACCCTGTTTATTTATTAGATAAATAAATAAATTAATGAACGAATAGTAGCCCTAAAATAAATAATTATATATAAAAGGACGATCTTGAAGTGCTAATTGTTAAATTTTAGAAGTCGGGGGTTAAAAGTGTTAGTTTCAGGTGATTTTGTAAATAATTGTGAAGGTAGGGACTATTTGGTAAATTATTGGACTTAAATTGAAAGGAATGTGAAATGCTAAAGGCTAAAGAGTAATTTTGGATCAAATATAAAAAGGATTTGTTGAGGAGGGGTTGTTTTGTTACATTTGGACTTAATTTGTAAAGGTTTTAGAGGGCAGGGTTTAAGTGGTAAAATTGGGGCTAATTTTTAAAGAAAAGATGAAAGGAGGGACCAAAATTGTAAAATGGGCAAAGGTTTGAGTTGAAGCGGGATTTAAACCCGACGCCTTCTTTCTTCCTGTTACATTACCTTACCCTAAACCTAATTAAACAAGAGCAACCGCCATTCCCTTCTTCTATTGTCTGCGTTGCACCATCGGTTTCACCCACCTCCACCATCTCCAGCGCTGCTAACCCATGTTACCGCCACCGTCGAATGTCGCAACTATTTCCTTCCAGCAAGAATAGGTCGATGACGGGACTGTCGGGTGCGACTGTTACCCCCCTCCGTTCTCCGTTCTCCTTTTCTTTCTCCCGTTGCCATCCTAGAGCTCTAGTTGCTGCCTTGCCCCGAAGCACCAACGTCAACCTAACTGCCGGTGATGTCGTGAATGAACGGAAGAATACCCACGGGCGATGCCAAGCTGTTGAAGACGACATCAAGCTGCGTGTCACCATCCCCGGACGCACCTGCTCCGACTGCTGTATGCTGCCACACGAGGGTTGTGTTGGTATGTTGTTGTTCTCATGGACATTTTGTTTGGCCTGAAAACCGAGAACAACCACCATGGTAGTCGACCATGGTGGCTGCCATAGGTATGCAACCGTTTTGCCATCACCCGCCGCCATGTGGTGGTGGCTGTGTGCGATATTTAGCGATTGTGTGTGTGCTCTAATAAGGAAGGGGTTGTTTGACGGGAATTTGTGAGAGCAGCCATCGCCACCACCGTGAGGTGGTAGCTGCCGCCAGGAACCACCGCGTGTGTGTGTCTGTTTTAGCATAGTGTGTGTGTTTATTTTGAGTCTTAGCTTTGTAAAGTGTAAATTACAAGTCGGATAATGAAAAATAAAAACCAAAAACCACCACCGTGAGGTGGTGGCTGCCGCCTCCTGCTGCCACCAATCGCCGTGTTGGATGGCGGCGTGCTTGTTGTGTTTGATTTGGTTTGGGATGTTTGGACAAGGGACTAAAATCCTAATGGGCCCAATGAAGCCCTAATGGGATTAGTGAAACCCTAATGGGCCTAATGAACCCTATTTGGTCAAAGGACCTAGCTATTGGGCCTATTGGGTTAATGTGGGTTGGAAACCCTAATTAGAGTTTGGAAAACCCTAATTCTATGAAACCCTAATTTGGGACTTATCGGGACTGCATCGTAATTATTTAATGAGCTTAAAATTTTAATTAATAATAATTCTAAATTAACCTAAGGCCATGTGAGACTTAATGGATTAAGTCCTTAATGGGTTATGTAGGAAAACTTAACCCTAATCATCATTTTATGTGAAACCCTAATTTCAGTTGGGCCTTTCTATTGGGCTTTGGTAATTGGTTTATTAATGGGCCATCCAAGAATAATCATATGGACTAGAATATGTTGATGGGCTTAGGGTAAGGCGCACATGAGGGTTTGGGCCCAATTTGGAAAATTGGGCCATATGTTGAGCTTTGATTCCTAGTTTGACTTTTAGGCCTATGGATTGGACCTTGGGCTGGAATAAAGCCAAGCTTGGGGTAATATAGTAATTATCCAAAGTATGTATTTATGGTGAAGTAGTGGAACCCAATTATTAATTGGGTGATGTTTTGATGTTGACAGTTCGGGAACCTGTCAACCAGCATTGGAGTTTTATCTGCGGGACTTCAGCAGTGCCAGGTGAGTCTCCTCACCATACCAATGGGTCGTAGCGCATCACAATATGTTTTCCGCAGAGGAGATCTTTGGGATTACACTCTGATATTATTTTATGATGACATGCTTGATTATTGACACACTGATTTTGACACGAGATATTATTATGACTATTTTATACTGATTGTTTTATGTTATAACTTAATTTAAACGAAATTTTTACCCTTGATTTTTGGGTCGTTACAACTCCATAAAATCCTTTCAATATAAGACCAACAGTTACAAAACAACCCCTCCTCTACAATTATTCTCAAATAAGATCCATAAATTACCATTTCTACCCTGGCTTTAAGAATCCTTCTCAGAATAAGTCTGATATTTAATCTTTAATCCTCGAAAATCAAAAGTATATCATTTGGCACCCCAAAACCAACACCCCACTAATTGTTATTTGATTTTGGGACAATAATAATATAAAATAATAGTAAAATTATTTCTCGGGGTTCCGGGTTTATTATTTTAATTATTCTATTTTAAATGGGATGTTACACCAAACATCGAAATCGTTCATGGGTGGTTCTTATAAAAGAATGAAAACATCTAAAACCACTCATAGCCAATATTCAAAATTGCATGTCGGGATTGACCTGGATGATGATGAGCCTATTGAGGTTCCAAGAGTTAGTTGTCCTATGGGAAGTGACCAAGCTAAGTTAAAGGGGATAGGGGCCGCAATTGGTACGAGTGACATTGAGCACATGACAATTAAGATGGACAACTTGAAGGCTACTTTTGAGCAATACTTGAGTTTCGCAAAAGATAATGAAAAATCTTGTGACATGGCGACCGTAATGAGAAATACTAGTAACCTTATCGGACGCGAAAGAGAATTGGCATTAAAGGCCAAAGAGGAGATTGAATATATATATATATATATATATATATATATATATATATATATATATATATATATATATATATATATATATATATATATATATAAATTGGTAACTTGCTATAAGGTGTGAACATATAGGATCATATGTCATTAGCAATATCATTCTATGATGACTTACGCATAAAGATCTTTCAAAAGAGTGTTAAAGGCTTTTATTTTTGGTTGCTCTTTTCCGCTTTTTCCTCTTGGCCGAAAGTATCTCCTTTCTCCTCTCTTTCTCTCTAAAGTAGACTATTGAAAGTATCTGGTGCTTGAAAGTTCTTATCCTTTAGTGCTTAATTTTGTTAAGCACTTAAAGGCTTAAGAAGTACTTCATACTGTTGGAATAGTGTCTAAGGCTACAACTATATTGGGCAAGTATTTGACCCGATTGTGCATGGTCCTTTTGGGTTGCCTTCACCATAGCAACTTGACAGGATGATTTATTATGAGAGAATAAATATTATTAATATATTATGAGAATATTATATGGAATAATAATATTGTTATTTGATTAATATAAGTCATAAAATTAATTAGAATTAATTTGGTGACTTAAAGAGATTAATTAAATAAGAGGGTATAAACTGTCAATTGTTTGATAGTTACACTTTGGGCTGTAAATCCTTCATGGATAGGGTTGGACGATTTCTAGGGCTTGGGATAAGCCACAAATCGTCCAAGGGCTTATCTTGGAAAGGATTTGGATTGCTTTGAGTAAAAGTTATCCAATTAGGGTTTAAGGGTGAAACCCTAGGAGCCTTACAAGTATAAATAGACCCTTGGGGCAAGGGAAATCGACACCTGTGCTAAAGCAAAGAAACCCTGGCCGATTTCTTTCCTATCCTCTCTCCTAAATCATCCTCTTGCTAGTTGGTGTTTGTAAGCCATTAGAGGAGTGACATTTGTGACTCTAAAGCTCCAAGAACAAGAAGATCAAACAAGTGTTTCAAGGTAAGCTTCTAACTCTGATTTTGTATTGTTCTTATACTCTATTAGCTATTAGAAGTCTTGGATTCAATGCATGTTTAATTAGAGAAACCTAGATCCAAGCATTAGGGTTTGTATGTGCACATAGGAATGTTCATATGGCCAAAACCCATAAGTGGTATCAGAGCCTAAATTAGTTTCTATTAAATTGATGCATGATTGTTTGTTTCTTGCTTGCAAAATTCGAATTTTGTGATTCTGAGTCATGGACTCGGCGAGTCCCATGGTGGACTCGGCGAGTTAGCCTGACTCGGCAAGTCCAGTTGGGCACTCGGCGAGTCCGAGCGTCAGGAAGAGCTAAAATCGGGATTTTTTGATATTTATCTTATGAAAACTTACCTTTGTCATATTAGATCAACCCTAATATGATTTTTTGATATATATGACTATAATCTTGATCTAATTAAAGATATTTATCATTTAATAAAATATTTAATTTCCTTATGTGATAATTAATTAATTATTTTGATTAAATTGGTAAATTATCTTGCAAGAAATCATTAAATAAATCAAATATGGATAATTATGGAACTAATTGTTAATTAAGATTATTTGTTATTTGATCCTCTATGTTTTAAATGTTTAAAACATGCCCTCAAGTTTTGAAATTTATGTTTTGTGATTAAAAGTTTAATTTAGACAATTTAAATTTCAAACCCTAGAATTTTACAAGTTTTAAATCCAACCCTATACTAATATAATATTACAAGATATATATATATATATATATATATATATATATATATATATATGTATAATTCAAATGCTAGTCTTACCGTTAGTAGGTCTTATTCACGGAGCCAGTCTATAAGGTGGGTATAAGGTTGCGGCCTATAAAATGACGCTTAATGGGTGTACACTCACACCTACCGCTTGCTTGACCGGTGGAGGGTCGTTAGCCGAACGGGTAGGATAGGGAAACCTCATCCTCTCATTAAAAGTATAATATGAAATACAAAGTAACTACATGTTTTTTTAAAAAATTTCTCAATCTTACTTACTTTAGGAAAAGTGAATTGATGCAATCCCATGAAATTACACTTTGCACCCTTGCTAAGAAGTTAGTGGAGCGTGTGTGGTTTACCGGCACTCTAATTGGTTCTAAGCAAAGGTGGCAAAGGGTGATTCATTCTTTATCATAGTTTGATGGAGCGTGTGTGGTTTACCGGCACATAGAATAGGTGATCGTTACAATGAAGGCACCGTGTGAATTTGCATGGTAATTCACACCCGCTTTGTGATCCTCGGTATCCCAGTCACAAACAAGAGGGGCATATCGAGATTTAAACATGCCATTGAAGAGTTTCAATGAATCTCATCCAAACCTAGGAATTCTCAATACATTTAGGACTTAAAGTTATGTTTTGTGGTGGAGAATTAGTGAATCGTCATTCACTTACCTTTAAATTGTTTGAATGTTAGATTACGACATCCCTTTTCTAATATGTAAATATTGTTGTTGGATCCTAGCCCTACTTTTCTTATTGGGTGATAATTAGGGATTCATATTCTAATCTATCTTTGTCCTTTCTATTTGTAGATGTCAAACGCAAACAACATTGCTGCTAGTTCATTCACATTGATGAGCCTTTGTCAAAAGGTTACTTTCGATGGGACGAACTTTAGCGAATGGATAAGATACATTCGCACTATTTCTCGCTATGAAGACAAGGAGTATGTCCTCGATGGGAAGCTCGAGAAAATCAACCCTGAAATCGCTACTTCGGCTGAAATGACTGCTTTTGAATCTCACGAGTGTGATGCAATGAAGGTACATTGCATCATGATAGCCACTATGAACTCCGAATTCCAAAAGTCCTATGAGGAGATGTACCCGTACGAGATGCACCAAGACTTGTTGGAGAGATACCACCAAAATGCGAGACAAGAGCGTTATGAGATTTTCACTAACATGATTTCCGCTAAGATGGGTCATGGAGAGTCTCTTACCGTGCACCTGCAAAAGATGCAAAGGTATGTCGACCGTCTTCGCAAGTTGAATGTTGACTTTGGGGAAGACTTGGCGATCGACATGGTGCTTCACTCTTTGCCTCCAAGTTACAATCAATTTAGGATGACCTACCACATGAACAAAGAAGAGGTCACCCTAAGCAAGCTCCAAGGTCTCTTGAGGGTCGCTGAAAGCAACTTCAAGGACAAGTCTGTTGCACCAACTCCCAATCCACCCGCTGCTCCTGAGTTGGCTATTGGACAAGGAAAGGGAAAGAAGAGGAAGGCTTCGTCTAAGAACCATCGCAAGGTTAAGCCCTGCCCTAGTCGGACCAAAGTTGATCCTGCTAAACCCTGCCCTAACCCAAAGGAGGCAGAGTGCCACCACTGCCACAAGATAGGACATTGGAAGAGAAGCTGCCCAGAGTACCTGCAAGCAATCAAGGAAGGAAAGATCAAGCCGTCTTTCGCAGGTATATACACAATTAAATCTAACGATTCATCTCATGATATTTTTTGGGTTATTGATACTGGTTGTGGTTACCACATTTGTTCTAATGTGCAGGGACTAAGAAGAAATAGAGACGTGGAGCATGGAAGAATAAATCTAATCATAGGGAAAAAAAGATCGTCGTCTGTTACCAAGATTGGAGTGTATTCTTTAGTGCTTAGGAATGGTTTATCTTTAGATTTGAACAATTGTTGCTATTCGCCAGAAATGGCTAGAAACATCATTTCATTTCATGGTTTGTTTAGACAAGGTTTTAGATTTTCTTTTAATAATGAGAATGGTTCTATTTTGGCTTATCTAAATGGTGTCTTTTATTTTGAAGCTATACCATGTAATGGAATTTATGAAACCGTTATGATTGTAGATAAGTTAGGAAATGATGTTTTATGCATGGATTCTTCCAATAGTATGGATAGAGCATCCTTGTAGCATTGTCGTTTTGGACATGTCAACAAGAAGCGCATAGCCTAACTCCAAATGGATGGAGTGTTGGAGTCATTCGACCTTAGGGAAGATGACACATGCGAATCTTGTTTAATTGGAAAGATGACTAAGTCACCCTTCACAAGTACGTGCGAAAGGGGTGAGGGTCTAATGGACCTAATACATACCGATGTATGTGGACCGTTTAGATCAGCCACGAAGGATGGGAACCGCTTCTATGTGACTTTTACCGATGACTATAGTAGATATGGGTATATCTACTTAATCAAGCAAAAGTCAGAAACTTTTGAAAAATTCAAAGAGTTCAAGAATGAAGTGGAGAATCAATTGGGTAGGAAAATCAAGATGCTTCGATCCGATCGAGGAGGAGAGTACCTAAGTCATGAATTCCACGATTATCTCAAGGGGTGTGGAATAGTTTCACAATTGACGCCACCTAGGACACCACAATTGAATGGTGTGGCAGAAAGGCGTAATCGAACCTTTTTGGACATGGTTCGCTCTATGATGAGTCGTTCTTCACTACCTATCTCTTTTTGGGGGTATGCCTTAGAGACTGCCGCCCGTATCCTTAATCGAGTACCTACGAAGAAGGTTGCCAAAACACCTCACGAGATGTGGACAGGGAAAGCTCCCTCGTTGGCACATATCAAGGGTTGGGGTTGTGAGGCTTTCGTAAGATGAGATACTCACGACAAGCTCGAACCTCGTAGTGAGCGATGTATTTTCATCGGCTACCTACAGAAATCCTTTGGATATCTCTTCTATAGACCGAAGGAAAATGTTGTCTTCGTTGTGAGGAGAGGAGTTTTCCGAGAGCGAGAACTCATAAGCCAAGGAGACAGTGGGAGGCAAATCGAGCTTGAAGAGATTCAAGAGTCGATAGATAAAGGAACCTCTACCACTGACACTCAACCCGAGGAGGAAACTCCGTTTGAACCGATTGACGAGTCCTTACCTCTTAGACGTTCCGAAAGAGTTAGAGTTCAACCCCAGTTTTATGGTTTTCATATTACGAACCTAATAGCTATAAGGAAGCCATGGCTGGCCCGGAGTCTGCGAAATGGAAAGAGGCAATGGATAGCGAGATCCAATCCATGTATGATAACCAAGTTTGGAATTTGGTTGATAATGTGCCCGGACGTAAGACCGTTGGGTGCAAATGGATCTTCAAGAAGAAGACCGACGTGGATGGAAAAGTACACACGTATAAGGCGCGATTTGTCGCGAGGGGCTTTACTCAAACTCCCAGGGTTGACTATGATGAGACCTTCTCACCAGTTGCGAAGATAAAATCTATTAGAGTGATGCTAGCGATTGCCACATTTCATGATTATGAGATTTGGCAAATGGATGTCAAGACCGCTTTCCTTAATGGGAAGTTGGGTGAGGATGTTTACATGGCTCAGCCAGAGGGGTTTGTGGATCCGAAGCATCCAAATAGAGTGTGTAAGCTTGAGAAGTCCATTTATGGACTGAAGCAAGCGTCTCGCAGATGGAATCTTTGCTTCGATGAGAAAGTCAAAGAGTTTGGATTTGTACGAAGCGAAGATGAATCGTGTGTATATGTCAAAGCCAATGGGAGCATAGTTAGCTTTCTCGTTTTGTATGTCGATGACATACTACTCATAGGAAACGACGTCCCGACTCTGCAGGAGGTTAAGTCCTGGCTCGGGAAGTGCTTCGCTATGAAGGACCTCGGAGAGGCTTCCTATATTTTGGGAATAAGGATAGTAAGAGAGAGAAGTAAGAGACTAATAGGACTTAGTCAGAACACTTACTTTGATAAGGTACTAAGACGTTTTAGTATGGAAAACTCGAAGAAGGTAGAATTACCGATACAAAGTAACGCCAAGTTGAGTAAGACTCAAAGTCCGAGTACTGAAGCTGAAATAGCAGAAATAAGCCGAGTACCATACGCTTCCGCAGTTGGCTTAATCATGTATGCTATGACTTGTACTCGCCCTGATGTAGCCTTTGCTTTGAGCATGGCTAGCAGATATCAAGGGAACCCTGGCAGAGCCCATTGGATTGCGGTTAAGAATATCCTTAAGTACCTTCGGAGGACGAAGGAATGGTTCTTAGTCCTCGGAGGGAGTGATGACTTGAAGGTGCAAGGGTATAGTGACGCCAACTTTCAGAACGACAGGGACATCTACCGTTCGCAGTCGGGCTGGGTCTTTACCCTGAATGGAGGATCAGTGACATGGAAAAGTTCCAAGCAGGAAACCGTAGCTGATTCAACATGCGAATCAGAATACATTGCAGCGAGCGAAGCGTCGAAGGAGGCAATATGGTTGAAGAACTTCATCGGTGATCTTGGAGTTGTACTTGCCATAAAGGAGCCCATGGAGATTTTCTGTGATAATGAAGGAGCGGTTGCCTTGACCAAGGAACCGAGAGATCATGGTAGATCACGACATATCGACAGAAAATATCACTTTATTAGACATCGTGTAGAAGAAGGACAACTCGGAGTGAAGAGGATATCATCGGAGGATAACCCAGCAGATCCACTTACGAAGGGACTGAGTAGGGTTAAGCACTTGCAGCATGCTAGGAGTATTGGGCTGAAGGATGATATTAGCATAGATTAGATAATAGTAGAAACGTGTAATAGATAAATGTGATTAACATTTGATGATTAAATAAAAGAGTATTATTTATGAGTAATGTTACTGTCTTATGTTAATCATTTAACTATTGTTTCACTTTGCATGTTTTGACTTCCAGAATAATTGAGTTTATTAGGAATAATCGAATTATTCAAATTGTCCATAATCGTTCATATGATGGAAGTAGATATGAATGAAGATTGTCATGAATGGGTGTGTAGATTGTCTAAATGGTATTAGACATAGCAAAGGGTTGCTGCAACGTTCATGAGTGCTTGTGAACTAGTTTTGAGCATTGGAACAAACCCGCGCTTGCTGGAATCACCTTATGGAATATGATATAAAAGGGTGATCGCAAGATGATAATATCATATAGTCTTAAAACCTAGATATATGGTTTGTTATTTGTTAATTGGTTGTACATTGATAATGCGAAAACACATCAGTAACTCGGTGTTATAAAACGCATTATTGTGTATAGTTGATTAATGAATAAGTAAATGCATATAAGTCGAAGTTTATCTGTTACTTTTATCCCAAGAGGGTAAAAGCGATATCTCGGCCGCTCGATGATTTGATTTGACTTATGTGCCGGGCCCGGTCAGAACTGAATTGATGTGTTCGATTAAGTTCTATGTCAAATGAATCGGAGATCGAGAAACCAAATGCTAGACAAATTATTCCATAGAATTGTCAGCATGATATCTAACAGAGGATTGTACGATCCCTTATCTAAAGGACAAGATTGATTAGATCAGAGTTTGACAGCGTCTTTGAGAGCTACGATTGCAAATCGAATTGTACTTGTGCATATAGTTACTTGACTTATCCAAGTGGGAGACTGTTGGAATTGGGCAAGTATTTGACCCGATTGTGCATGGTCCTTTTGGGTTGCCTTCACCATAGCAACTTGACAGGATGATTTATTATGAGAGAATAAATATTATTAATATATTATGAGAATAATATATGGAATAATAATATTGTTATTTGATTAATATAAGTCATAAAATTAATTAGAATTAATTTGGTGACTTAAAGAGATTAATTGAATAAGAGAGTATAAACTGTCAATTGTTTGATAGTTACACTTTGGGCTGTAAATCCTTCATGGATAGGGTTGGACGATTTCTAGGGCTTGGGATAAGCCACAAATCATCCAAGGGCTTATCTTGGAAAGGATTTGGATTGCTTTGAGTAAAAGTTATCCAATTAGGGTTTAAGGGTGAAACCCTAGGAGCCTTACAAGTATAAATAGACCCTTGGGGCAAGGGAAATCGACACCTGTGCTAAAGCAAAGAAACCCTGGCCAATTTCTTTCCTCTCCTCTCTCCTAAATCATCCTCTTGCTAGTTGGTGTTTGTAAGCCATTAGAGGAGTGACATTTGTGACTCTAAAGCTCCAAGAACAAGAAGATCAAACAAGTGTTTCAAGGTAAGCTTCTAACTCTAATTTTGTATTGTTCTTATACTCTATTAGCTATTAGAAGTCTTGGATTCAATGCATGTTTAATTAGAGAAACCTAGATACAAGCATTAGGGTTTGTATGTGCACATAGGAATGTTCATATGGCCAAAACCCATCACATATAAGATGAAGAACTAGCATTCTTGGTGGCTTACTCTTGTTGATGGATACATTATAGAGAAACTATACTCTTGTAACGTCCCAAAAATTCATAGAAAAATTTTCATTTTAATAACATTTAGAACCTTACAATGAGTTTTTTCCAAAACCAAACAAAGTGATATATTATTTTAACATCAGAGTAAAATCATAAATAGTAAATGTGGAAAACGCTGGGGGATCTTGTGCAATAATGTCGAGCCCTTCCTTTTTGAACTGGAAGTACCTGAAACCAGAAACATAAATCCTAAGCACAAAACTTAGTGAGTTCCTCAAAATACCATGTACCATACATACAATGGGCCTCGCTCGACATCCAGCGGGCCCCGCCCGGTATAGATCTGGTCGTAACATGCCATGAGCCCCGCCCAACACATTCATTAGGCCCCACCTGGCATCAGGCCCCAAACGGTATGCATACAAACATATACCATACATGCAAGAGTCACATGGATAGCTCGCATTTTGTGAACATAATCAATGGGCCAACATTGGTTCCTTCGACCCACCAAACATTGTGAGGAGACTCACCTCAGTCTGATGTCCACAACACACACACACACGAGCTGCTACTACCCCGACTTCTGACACTAAATATAACGAAGATCAATCTTAATCAATAATTAGGGTCATAACCTGAAATCCAAGGTCCCACTCTTATTCTATCATACTAAGGGTAAAATCTCATTTTACCCTTCCCATACCTGACCCAACAATACATGACGCAAAACCCAAATGACACAAAGTCCCAAAATGACCCATAAGTGTATCTCGCAAGTACGCCCCTTGTATTGTGTGTTGATTCCTAAAATACAACACGTCATTCCAAGGAAATTGGGGAATCAATGCACGACGATGAGTGTACGCATACATGATCCCAACGTATTCCATTGATGGCCAATTCCTACTTTTAACACTTAATGCTTAACACCAAATCATCCAAATCACATATCTAACCTCTAAGGGATGTCTTAAGTCATAAAGTTCCTGACTCTATGACTTTACATGGCTTAATGGGGGTCCAAACCAAATCCCTAAGTTCATAACTTCACCAAAAGGCCACTGACTCATGCATGGAAGATGTTTACTCATCAAGCTCTGATTTTTATAACTTAATGACCTCAAAATGACTAGCAACGGGGCTCAAACATTATGGAGTAACATCTACTCACAATATCCAAATCATGGGACCAAAACATGACATATCATAACCCATATATATATATATATATATATATATATATATATATATATATATATATAAAAGAACCATCAAGATTAGAGCTTTATACCTCTAGAAGCTTGCAAAGGTGAAGGAGGTTCTAGATCATCAAGCTCCAAGCTAATTAACAATCCTCCAATGAGTCCTTTCTCTTCATCTAAATGCACCAAAACCCACCAAAATAACTTAAAGGCTAAAAAATATTTCAAATGGGGCTAAGGTTTTGAGGGCACAACTTTGGAGGGTGGAGGTTGAAGGTAAAAAGGGTTTCCAATAAGTTAAGGCCTTTAAATATGATCCACAACCCATAAATAAGGATTTGCCTCTGACTTGCATACGCCCAACATACGCTGAAGAGTCTTCGTGATCATTTAAGTCTAGTACGCCCAACGTATACCCTGTACGCCCAACATACTGGACCAAACCCATATCCTTCCTATCTTCTAATGGTCATAACTCTTGCGTCCCAAATCTGTTTTCGACGATTTTTATATGCTCGAAAAGGTAATGATAATCCCTACAATCCTATCAATTCTCCTTTTACTTAAAACACTTTGAACTTAAACCCTTAATTTATGAAAGGTCTGAAACATCCCTTTTACCATCATACCCTTGGGCTCCAAAGCGCAAAACAAACTCTTGGATTGTATAACCTGTATTACCTGTATCTAAATGGGTCTAAACCCCTATTTCCTCAAAGCCCGAAGCCTTATGATCATTGATCTTCAGGTTACGACCTCGAATTAAGAAACGACTCGAAATAGGGTGTTACAACTCTTGAGTTTTTGTTATCTTCATCAACTCCCTAAAACCAAGTGGGATCAAAATATTTAAAGGTTGTAGGTCTTAACATCTTATGGTTCTCATAATATTTCTATTTCATGTATTTGGATCATTGTTAAACCGTTGTTGCGTACAATTTAAGCAAATAACAATTTCACTGCTTGAATGCACTAAAGACAGCACAAGGAAGCAGGGTCGAATCCACATGGACATAGCCTAACGGTCAATGCCTCTTTGTGTAAGGAACATACTAGTTATTTAACATAAAATAATAAAAAAGGGTTTTTTGATTTCATAAAGCTAAAAATTGTAGTGAAATTAACTAAATGAAATCAGTATTAAAAATGAATTCAGTAATGTTGCGACTTTCCTAATCATATAATCAACATAGACCTAATTATATGAGATGCGTTCTATATAAGTTGGTACTGAGAATAAATAATAGGGTCTAGTATATTCTCTTTTATCCTCATACACGACTTAAAGAAGCTCTTAAAGCTCAAGAGGACTTAACAAGTGACGTAATGCATGCATGTGACCAAAAAAACCCATAAAGCTTGCACCTTTATGCAACTCCTCAAACCAACCCAAAAAGGGACCAAAATCATAAAACAAAGAAATAAAGAGATCTACTCATGGAGAAGACATGGTTTGAAGTGGATACCTCAATAAGCTTACAACAAGGGTGAAGATTCTAGATCTATAAACTTCTCACCAAGCAAAGCACCTTCCAACTTATGGGTTTGAGCCAAAAGAACATCTTATGTGCTCATGCAAACCCTAATGCTTGGATCTAGCTTTCTCTATTGTACATGCAATTCATCCAAGACTTATAAACCCTAGATCTAGCATGCATATTTCGAAATTAACATATGAAAACAGATCTAGATGATTACCTCTTCTACAATGGCTTGAATCTTCTTGTCTTGAAGCTTAAAGTCACAAGTGTCACTCCTCTAATGTCTTAAAAACACCACAAGAAAGAGGATGTTAATTGAGAGAAAGGGGATGGCACAATTTCAGCTATAAAGACTCCTAGGGTTTCAAGTGGCCGAAAATTGGATGCCCTAGGGTCCTATTTATACTGGTGCTGCTAGGGTTTCATTCAAAACCCTAATAAAGACCCAACCATACTACATCAACACTTGCTACTAGATAAAATATAACCAGGACAGATAACAGGCTAATCTAACAGATCACTAAGCATAACATCATCCCATCTACTATGAAACGTATCTAACAGATCATAACAACATAACAACATCATATCTACCAGGATATCGATCTAACAGATCATAGAAGTACTCAATCATAAGATAAGACAGGATAACAATCCAAAAAGTGTCGGCCTTAGTGCCTTCGACTTTGTTAGTACAGTGAGGAAAACTCACCTCACAAGTAGTGCTTAACTGATAAAATCAAATCCCACCTCACAACTCCGAACTCAACTACTTGTAACCACCATATGACTAATTCCATTAAAATACTAAAGTACCAAAATACCCTCAGAAATCAAACTTGGTCAACCATGGTCAAAGTTAAAGTCAACAGTCAAGGTCAACAGTCCATGTTGACCCAACTCGTCGAATTTCTTCAGAACTCAAAAAACCGGGGAAAAACCCTAACTAACTCGTCGATTTATCTCATCAACTCATCGAGTTTATTCAAAATCCAAAAAACATGGAAAACCCGACTCAACTCGTCGAGTTGGCTAAGCAACTCGACGAGTTCCTTCAGCCTTTTTATAATCAGTCCTTTCCAGTCAAATCCAAATCCCCAAACTACAGATCTAGTCCCCTAGGGTTAAGATACCACGTAAAGTTCCTAACTTTACTTCCATGCATGGAATTAAGGGGTTAAAACACTCATATTAAGCTTAATAAGGGGTTTAGGGCATGGAGGATGGCCAAAGCTTGATACAACATGAACCTTTAGGCCTAAGGAGGCCTAGAGGTGTCCAGATATGAAGTCACAACTTGAAATCATGCTCAACTCCAAATTGGTCCCTAAATGGGCTAAAAAGGCACTAAACTTCCATAGGAGAAGATCTAAGAAAAAAGAGCTCAAGGAAAAGACTTTATACCTCCAAATGATTGCTACCACAGTTTAAATGTCGGATGTAGAGCCTGTTCCTTTAGCTATGCACTAATCACTTGTAGCTTCTTCAAGAAATGCACAAAATAACACTCTTTAAGCTCACAAACACTCAAAATGGGGAAAGAAGCACGATTAGGGTTTCTTCTGGACTGAGGGGACGATGAGGGAGGCCACAAATGAGTCATAAGGTCTTTAAATAGGGTGCAAAAGCCTGAAAATTAGGGTTTCATAAACAACCGTCAACTCGTCGAGTACGCATTAAAATACGTGGCCATGAAAACTCAACACGATGAGTTGGCGCCTCCCAACTCGCCGAGTTGCCCTGGCAAAGTACATATGAAGCTTAAAATTCATTCTTGAAAATTGGGATGTTACATCGAGAATAGTTCCATATTTTCTAAGTAGCTACTCAACTCCACTACCGACCAATCTAATTCCACATACCCGCTCTCCAGCGAATATTTACCGCTAAATAGCACACTCATCAGACTGAAAATACTCCCTAGGCTGTCCTACGATTCCCTTCACATATCTTTCCTCCATCAGCTGCAAAAGGAACTCCCTTTAATTCTTACTAACTACTCGAATACAATTACATGCTACATGCACTAGATAGTTCTTCGACTGCAAGATCCCACCCTACAATGGTTAGACTCAAACGAGAGCTATGCAATAAAGCTAAATCTAGAATTCTAAAATTATCTAATCCATGTAAAATGCAATCTAACGTATTCGATTAATAGTTAGTCGAAATTAATGGAAGTCTCTAAAAGCATAAAGCAAGCAACATTTGAGCATCAAGCAACCTCTACCAGCACATAACCTAAACAGGCTATCCAAACCAACACATGAAATCACACTAGCACATAACCCTAACTGCTCTAAACACAACACAAAATGCATCATCGAACTCAGGCAATCCTACCTCACAACTCCTGGAGATCACTAATCATAAGCATGCAACACTATCAGCTCACCTAACAAGCATAAAGGCATCTCTCATAAGCAAGCAAACAAGCATGCAATATTGAGCAGATCCCTAGCCCTAAACTAGCATTCAATTCTATCAGCTCATATTAGCAACTCATCGCAGCAAATAATCAAGTAAGGGTATTTTGGGAAATCACCGCTCGGGCTCTGGCTGATTGTACACACCGCTTCAGACCTGCTTTCAAAGCTCTTTAATTTTTTTTTGTTATTAACTTTCATTTACAAATCATAAAGGTTCAATACATATCGATTGAAGGAAAACGGGCAACAAGCTGCGCCGCTAGCCCTTTCTGGATGGCAAAACCAATTCTTTTGAAAACAACACTTGAGGATCTAAGAGATATGACATTAGAATGCATGACCCGTTGGACTCTATTGAGGAGCTTCACCGCCTTTGGTGCGAGAAAACTGAATGTATCGAATGCAAAAGGTACAAACACATGTTGATTTTCTATACATGCATTCTCGTGCATTACCACTTTGCACGCAACGGCTTTCAAAGTGGCATGCCTAGCTGTGAAACCCCCGCTCCCCAAACCAACAAGAGGAGAGACACCAGTAAGATCCATGCACGCATGCTTCCCTCCTATCCATCCAAAGACCAAAATTTCAGCCGATCTAAGTGTGGATCTTCCATCCTACGGATCCGTCAAAAAGTTCACTGACGCTTCTTTCTTCACAGAAATACAAGCACACCGACAAGCATCAAAGAGCACATCCCGAACCACATCATGGCTGTACTTGAAACCAGGGAGTTCTCTACAATGAACCACGTGCTCCCCAAAGGTATCCAAACATGCCTTGCGGCAAACTGGGCATATCTCGTCAATTGGGAATATGGGAATAGTGAGGCGGTAACGAAGGATAGTTCGGTACTCCACAAGCGACATATGCTGGCCAAGACCATCAATAGGGATAGTTTGTAGAAAATCCTGAGCATGAGGTGCCCGCATACACTAAAAGACTGCTTTCTGTCTGACAGTCATGTCGAAGTCGACTTCCATATCTTGGACGATTTTGCTAAAAAGAGCACACGCCAAAGCTTTTTGGGATTTAGGGGGCGGTGTCCTTATTAGTGAAACCGCTAAGGTCAAATCCCAAAATTGTATCGCGAAAACGAGTGATAGCACATAGGTAATCCGATTCTATACCACATATGCCATTGTTACGTAAGATGTGTTCTTCTAATGCCCAAGATTGGTCCCTCGAGGCTATAAATGCATAGGAGGAAACCTCGTAAGCCAAGTACAAACCCAAACCACTGAAACAAATAGGTAAGGAAGCCAGACGTCACTAAATATCTCCAAGGAAGGGGCCTTCACATACCACCATATCCTCGATAGGCCTGCGTAATCTTTTGTCAAAGAACAAAGCTGCCTCTTTTATGTGTACCTGCTGGCATGTCCTTAAACCAAAGCAAAGTTTTGCAATGCTCATACATGATAGAAGCGAAAGGAGCTCACTCTGCGGGTCACATAGTTGTGGAAGAAGGCCCATCAAATCAACAACATTGACCGCTCACTTTATGGCCAGCCCGCTAATAAACCCTGCGTCTCTGCTAACAGCACCCCAAGGAGCTTCACCCCCAAAGAAGGTCTCCTTATATCCGTTGGGAATAAATCGGCGCGAAGCTTCCTACCATCACACGAGGGCCAAAAAATCTACGTTTTATTGAAGTCCAACTCAAGACCCAAACCTAGAACATGCAACAGAATAATGTTCAACTCCTTAGTTTGAGTCTAGACATACCCGAGGGTGTGTCCGAATCCCTCAAACCAAGGCTTTGATACCAAATTATAACATCTCGAATTTCAAAACAAAATTTTCATTTTTAATTCACCAAACATTATTCATAAATCCACGTCATCACATAATTATAAATCATTATCAAAACAATATCAGAGTATCCCAAAATCCACAAGACATCATAACCCAATGAATGTGTACAATCATGCCTCTGCCTTCCCGAAATCTACAAAAGTACCTGAAACACATTTAAATCAACCTTGTAAGCACGAAGCTTAGCGAGTTCCCCAAAATACCACATACAGAAATAATTAGCCTCTCATGGCTATATCTCGATAAGGATCCTCCGGTCATGTGTCTCAGTGAAGACCCTCCGGTCTCACGTCTCGGCATGGACCCCCCGGTTATAACTCAATATATACTCAAAATAATATAACAACATAAGTCACAAAGACAGAATGCATACTAACACATATCTCAGTATAAGCAAATAAGACACTCCGGTCAATAATACGAAAAAAAACCCTTCGGTCAATTACACGAATAAGACCCTCCGGTGACACATAAAATTACCACACAGGTAAGTATAGTGAGAAGACTCACCTGAATCGAAGAACCCTAAAACACTATGACATGATCACTTATTTGCACTACTTGCATCCGCAAATCCACTAATACTAGAACCAGATAAAATCTTAATCGATATCCCAAAACCCTCAAGTTTGACCCAAGGTCAAACTTGGTGAAAAGTCAACGGTCAATGAAAGTCAAGGTCAACAAGTCAACTTCAGGCTGAGTACGCCCAACGTACTCAGCTCATACAACATCATTCTAAGTCATAGATTTTCCACCTTTATGACTTTCCAGGTCTAGTAAAGGTCCAAAAGCCAAAACCATAACTTATTAATCCATTAAGACATCATGACACTTTCATGGAAGGTATAGAAGGATCAATAACACATTTCTATGGATCCTAAAAGCTCCATAATGGACAAGGTTTCCAACTTTATCCATTATAATGGTCCAAACCACCAAGATCTAGCCTTTAAGCATTAAATGAGACCAAAAGTGCATCCTTTTCAACGTAATCCATTATGTCCAAGTCTCCAACCTTCAGTTCTGAATTACAATGATGTTTAGACGGATAAAGTTTCCAACTTTATCCATAACAAGGTCACCAACTTTCAAGATCTAAACTTTATGCACTAAAATGACCAAAAGCTTATAACACATAACACTAGCTAGATCTAACCAATGCATCATCAAGATTCACACTTTAATCCTCTAGAAGATAGATCAAAGTGAACAAAGTCTAGATCTACAAGCTCCAATGCAACTAATACTTCTCCAAGAAGTTCCTTCTTCTCCAAGGTGCACCATGCATACTCCAAAGCACTCAAAAACACCTTCTTTTAGCTCATAAGGCTCAACTAGGGTTAGGGTTTCATGGATGGGGTGTTGGAGGGGTGGAGGCTGAGAATGGGATGGTTTTGGGGGAGTTAAGGAGCTTAAATATGGCTCAAACCACGAAAGTATATACGGTATAGGCACTGATTACGTATGCCCAACATACTCTTGGTACGCCCAGCGTACTCAGGATTCCCTAAGTACACCCAACGTACACCTCCTTATATGCCCAACGTACTCAGCTTGGACCAAAACCACCCAAAATTCAAACGATCATAACTTCTTCGTTCTAACTCCAGTTTTGACGTTCTTTATATCCACATAAAGGTAACGAGAAGCCCTACATTTCTATCAACTTTATTTTTCCTAAAACCCAATCGAAATCAAATCCAAGATTCATGAAAGGCCCGAACCAACACCTTTACCGATACCTCTAGGCTCTAAAGCACAAACCAAACTCTTTTATCACACAACCGACCTTACCCACATCCAAAAGGGTCTAAACCTTTCTTCATAAAAGCCACCAAACCTTCTCATACCAGAATTACAGCCCATGAACCTTAAAACATAGAATGATCTAAAACAGGATGTTACAATTCTCCCCCACTAAAATTAGATTTTGTCTTCGAAATCATTCCTTTTGACTTCTTCTACCACACCAGTCGATCTTGACTGAAACCCAAAATAAATGGAGGGGTCATCTCGCATCGATGACCACCCACTGATATTGTTATCAAAACCCATATGAAGAATGAACCTTAATACTCTGCCCTTAGGCATCATAAGAATAACCTGCCGATTCGCCTACGAGTTGAAACTTTACACTATGTTTGAAGTCCCAATAGACATAACCATTCAAATACCAAACTTAGGATGATTCGGCTCCGAACCTTGAACTGAATGACCATGTTTGGCCGGAAATATCCACGGATATCCGCAAACATAAGACCCAACTACTTTCCAATGCTTAACACCAACTCCGAATACAAGATTGACTCCCGACCCAAAAGTTGAACCGATAAAGGCTACTGTAGCCCATCCGCCAAAACGAATCCAATAACCGTTCAATCCAACAGAGCTATCTCAACCAATCACATTGCACGTGCATTCACTAAGTTCGCTTCACTCCAAGCAAATACTACAAACCGATCTGTAGTCACACATCACCTACGGCCCCCACATCGGCCTACGATCTATCTAAAAACCAAGAACGTCGTTGCTCTCCCACAACCCAACACCCATTTTTACGATGCTCCAAATAATCCTATAGAATGCTACGATAGAAGTCGTAGACTTCACACACTCCCTCAACCACTTACCAACCTGGTGGATGCTATAGCTACCCTGCAGTCTTACAACACTTCCACACTGACTAGTGAATGCTACGACACCCCACAGTCTTACAACACTCCCACACTGACTAGTGAATGCTATGACATCCTGCAGTCTTACAACACTCCCTCACTGACTAGTGAATACTAAGGCACCCCACAGTCTTACAACGCCCTCTCACTTGCCATGGGCTCGCCCCATGGTCTTTCCACGACAGTCATGATGTTGCATGTAATCAGGGGTCAGATAGACGGTCGGACAGATGATCCACCCGAGAGCGAACAATCATACAAGAACTTCACAAACAGGCATTAGACCAAGATTTCTCATGTTATCCAACTTAGACTACGAGATATCCCAAAACATAATCCTCATGGACCTGATCAACCGGTTAAGGCCCCGCTGGCCTAACTGAACTTGCTCCACACTCACAACCGCACTTATCTTGGATTCTCTCCGACCGCAAGGAACTCTGGCGTTCCCTCCAAATATATTAATTCACATTCCACCATGGGTACGAACCCTAAAACGGATCACACTCAGAGCTATCCCCCGACTGTCCCAAGTGATTATCCCTACTTGGATTCATCCACTCTCTTACAACTTCGTAACCGCTAGATTACCGAACCATCCCACAATCTCATTACCAAACCACTACCATATTGAGTTTACTAAACTAATACCCCATGACCAACCATTAATATGTGCCCATACCCAAACCAGATTAAGCACTTTACCACTCTCGAAGAAGATTTTCGCATCCAAAGCACCTTCCCTCAATACAATTCCACACCCTTAAACAACCCCATCTGATGACAAAGAATTGATAGGCCCACAATTGGTATAGGTTGATAGTCGATTCGTTGCTCCACTTACTACCAAAACAAACCCGAGTCTTACAATAATTCTACAATCCAACAATTTAGGGCAACATACTCGGAAGCCAAGATACACCATCACAGAATTTAACGATAGCTTGTCACGACCACTGATATTTAACTTACATAGCTTGAAACCTTCGAAGTATTCCAACTTATTCATAAAGAATGGAAAATAATCAACGATTGAGAATGCGTTGACGACAATCCAAAACCCCAATATTTACTAAACAAAACCCATGCAAAACTACACACACCAACTTTGAAGTTGATTGACGGATCAATCGCCGCTCTTCCTAGAGTATAGATAGCAATCTATACGTCAAACTGGCAAATCCTTCAACAACAAAAACTTGATCCAAATGACCCAACCGCCTCATAACCCGAACATTGGCGAAACTGAAAGAAACATTGACCATAACGAGTTCCCAGACCAACGACTACCTGCCATGAAGACACTCATTCATTCCTGAGCACATACAACATACGTCATCTCATTCTGCACCTCGCCCTGACCACATCTAGACCTAAGTCTCATATACCCTGACCGCAGATCCCTATAACCCAATCTTCTAAAGCTGCAACTCAAACAGATTGATGATCCTTCCAACAGAATACCCAGTTCTCCCCCACTTAGGGTTCGAACTACCGGCAATTGGTATTCCAAACAGAGCGAACTACAAACTGGCTCACCATATATACCATACCTAAATTTTGGAGCGTACCACGCAACGTACGATGAACTTCTAGATAAAGACCAATCAAATCTAGGCATTCTGAATCTTAGATGGAGACCTCAGAAAATTCCCAACATGATTTCCTCCAATCACCAAGAATCTCATACAGCTGCACAAGTAGATATTTCGACAGTCCTAAAATAGCACCAACTCTTTATCTGGGAATAAATGGACTATCACACACTTTATCTCTAAATCCTCAACCAACACCCCATCGCAACAACCGATATAGAAATAAGAGACCTCACTCTCACATTCGATACGTAACATAGACAACGAGGGTTGTCGTTTTCGATACACTCATCTTGATCACCTGAAACAGTTGCTAGAATACGCCTTACTATAATCAAATAAGGCATATCCTGTTGGATAAGGTGTCCAAGTCCATAACTATATTTGGTATGTACTTGACCTGATAGTAGCATGGTCCATTTGGGTTGCATGGCACTGGAACAATCTGAAGGATGGACTTTTGAGAAGAGGTTATTTATGATTTATTAATATATTATAAGTTCTAATATATTAATATGAAATCATATTATTTAATCAGTATTGATCAAGAATTAGTTTGGAATTAATTTTGTGATCATAAGAGACTAATTAAATATATGGGGATTGATTTGGTAAATCATTGATTCTTATAAAGTAGGCCAATGTTCCATAGTTCTTCAAGTTGGGATAAACCAAGATCATAAACCATGGATGGTCCATTCAGGTTTAAACACATGGAGCATGAGGAATATGGAAGATCATGCACATTAGGGTTTGAATGGTGTAACCCTAGTTTTGCCGCACTATATAAGAAGTCCCTAGGCTACCAAAATCGGCACCTAAGGTTCTGGAGAGCTATAGCCGAATTTGGTGCAAGATAACCCTTCTCAAGTCCTTCCATTGTTGGTGGTGTAGTGTGAAGCATTTGAGGCATCATATTTGGGGTGCTAGGCTCTTAAAGGTCTAAGTTTTCAAGCTATAACAAATGGTATGTCATTCAACAAGATTTTGTATTGTATATACTCCATAATATGCTAGTTAGGATGATGCTTTGGAAAAATGAAAGTTTGCATGTATAATAGAGAAAACATAGATCCAAAGCATCTAGGGTTGCATGTACACCATAGGAGTGTTAGAATGCTCAAAATCCATCAGTGGTATCAGAGCATAGGCTTTTTTTTTTCCATTATACTTGATGCTACTTGTTTTCAAAGTTGAAAAAAATCGATTTCCTGCTTTCTGGACAGTGAACTCGCCGAGTCCACTGGGTGACTCGCTGATTTCACTCAAAAAAGTGCCAACTCGACGAGTCCAGTTCATGTACGCGCCGAGTTGGTGCTCCAGAGTGCAGATTTCGAGTTTTTGGTAGAAGTTGGATTAGGATCATTACCCCAAACTGTTTTTGAACCAAAAAATTTATTGTTTGATATGGTAATGATCATGTTTGTCCAATTAAAAGATAATTGTCATAATTTCAAGATATGTATTATTTTATATGGTTAGGCTAATTTCTTAAAGATTGATGATTTGAATTATCTTGTTCTTATGAGTTAGAATAGATCATGCATGAATTATTTGATTATCGTGTTAATTAAAATAGTGATCTAAATGCTTTTAAATGTGCTCCATAACTTGTCCTCAAGTTATGGAAAATGAAAAGTCACCTCTTTAAAATGCATTAAAACTCATAAGTTATGAATTTGAAGGGTTTTGACATGTTTCAAAACTTTCCCTCAAGTTTTGGAATCTGTAAAGTCTCACTTATGAAACTTTAATTCCGAACCTCAGAATTTTAAAGAATTAAAATTCAACCCTTATACCATTATAATATTATCGGTTTAATATATATATATATATATATATATATATATATATATATATATATATATATATATATATATATATAAAAGACAATTCAGCCTTACCGTTAGTAGGCCTCATTCACGAAGCCAATCTATAAGGGGGTATAAGGTTACTGCCTATAAAATAGCAGTTTAATGGGTGTCCACTCTCACCCGCCGCTTCCTTGACTGGTGGAGGGTTGTTATCCGAACGGGTAGGATAGGACATTAACTCTCATGAAGTATAATGATAATTATAAAGTAACCAAGCCTTGTATAAATTCCCAATCTTAGTTACTTTAGGAAAATGTGAAATTGATGCTAATCTATGAAATTGCACTTTGCACATTTTCAAGTCGTTAGTGGAGCGTGTGTGGTTAACCGACACACTAACATGGACTAGTAAGGGTGGAAAAGGGTGGCTTGATGTGTATCATAGATCGATGGAGCGTGTGTGGTTAAACGACACATCGATTAGGTGATAAATGACATCAAGAGTACCAAGCACATTTATATGGTTATTCACACCTTGTTTGTGATCCTCGGTATCCCAGTCACAAACTTGAAGGGCATAATCGAGATTTAAACATGCCATTGAATAGTTAAATGAATCTCAAAGGATCTAGGAATTTCAATCCAATTAAAACTTAATAATCTTTTTCGTTTTTCATGGATGAAATTGGTAAATCCTTATTTTCCTACCTTCAAATATTTTGCAAATTGGATTACGACATCCATCTTCCAATTTGTTAAATATTGTGTTGGTTTCTAGCCTTAATATTTCATTTGGGTGATATATTAAGGACTATTATCTAATCTAAACTTTATCCTTCTTTCTTTTTAGATGTCTTCCAACACTGCTTTTTGGCTCAAACCCTACTGGCTCCTTCTCTCTCATGAACCTTTGTTGGAGAGTCATCTTTGATGGGACTAACTTCAATGACTGGATTTGGAAAATTAGGATGGTCACTCTCTATAAGGACAAGGAATATGTCCTTGACAAGGAGCTAAAGGAAATTGATGATTCTTCTGCTACTCCTCATGAGACTGCTGAGTTTAGGGCACATGAGAAGGATGCCACCAAGGTAGCTTGTATCATGCTTGCCACTATGTCAGCTGAACTCCAAAAGTCCTATGAGGACTTCTAACCTTTTGAGATGCACCAGGACCTGATGGAAAGATACCATCAGGGTGCTCGACAAGAGAGGTATGAAATCATCTACTCCATGATTACAACAAAGATGAAGGATGGTGAACCCATCACGACCCACCTGCAGAAAATGCAACGGTTTGTTGACCGTTTGCTCAAGTTGAATGTGAACTTTGATGAGGATTTGGCTATAGATATCATTCTACACTTCTTACCTCAATGTTATGATAAGTTCCTCATGACTTATCATATGAACAAGGAGGAGGTCATTCTGAGAAAGCTTCAGGGCCTTTTGAGGACTGCTGAAAGTGGTCTCAAAGGTAAAAATGTTGTATCTACTCCTACTGCTAATGCCCCTGTTCTGGCAATTGGACAAGGGAAGGGGAAGAATAGGAAGGCTCCTTCTAAGAGTTGCAAGGGAAAGTCTCTTGATGGGTCCTCTTCAAGTGGAACCAAAGGTGGTTCTACTACTCCCTCTACCATTCCTAAGGAAGCAAAGTGTTTCTATTTCCATGAAAAAGGGCACTGGAAGCGAAGCTGCCCCAAATACTTATAGGATGTCAAGGATGGGAAGGTTAAACCCACCCATGCAGGTATTTATACTATTCTATCTAAAAAATCATCACATTATAACTCTTGGGTTCTTTATACAGGTTTTGGATTTCACGTTTGTTCTGATGTGCAGGGCCTAAAAAGAAGTAAGGACGTGGAGCATGAAAAGATAAACGTGATCATGGGAATAGGAAAGTTTCACGTGTCACCAAGATTGGAGTTTACTCTTTATTGCTTAGTAGTGGGTTAGAAATAGATTTGAATAATTGTTGCTACTCGTTTGACATGGTGAGAAATATTATTTCCTTTCATGGTTTGTACAAACAAGGCTATAGTTTCTCATTTGATAATGAAATTAGTGTTATTAATGCTTTTTACAATGATGTATTTTATTTTAAAGCGTTACCTTGTAATGGTGTATATGAAACTGTGAATGTTGTATACAACTTAGGAAATAATGTGTTGCATATCGGTTCTTCCTATGAATTCGATAAGGCATCCTTGTGGCATTATCGTCTTGGACATGTCAACAAGAAGCGCATAGGCCAACTCCAAAAGGCTGGAGTTTTGTAGTCATTCGACTTAAGGTCGGATGACACTTGCGAATCTTGTTTTCTTGGAAAGATGACTAAATCACCCTTCACTAGTACTTGTGAGAGGGGTGAAGGTTTGTTGGATCTCATACACACTGATATGTGTGGGCCCTTCAGAACCGCCACAAGGGATGCTAACTGCTTCTATGTGACTTTTACTAATGATTACAATAGATATGGCTATGTCTACTTAATCAAGCATAAGTCAAAAACCTTTGAAAGATTCAAAGAGTTTAAATAAGAAGTGGAGAATCAACTAGGTAGGAAGATAATGATACTCTGATCCGATCAGGGTGGTGAGTATCTTAGTATCGAGTTCCTAGACTATCTTAAGGAATGTGGAATTTTTTCACAACTGACACCACCTAGGACACCACAACTTAATGGTGTGGTTGAGAGGCACAACCGAACCTTGTTGTACATGGTTCATTCCATGATGAGTCGAGATTCGTTACCAATCTCATTCTGGGGATATGCCTTAGAGACTGCCGCCCATATCCTTAACCTAGTCCCAATTAAGAAGGTTGCCAAAACACCTCACGAGATGTGGATAGGGAAAGATCCCTCATTAGCACACATCAAGGTTTGGGGTTGCGAGGCTTTTGTGAGGCGTGAGACTCACGATAAGCTCGAACCTCATAGTGAGCATTGTATTTTCATCGGCTACCCACAGAAGTCCTTTGGATATCTCTTCTATAGACCGAGTGACAATGTTGTCTTCGTTGCGAGGAGAGGAGTCTTTCGTGAGAGAGAGCTCGTATTCCAAGCGGAATGTGGGAGGCAAATCGACCTTGAAGAGCTTCAAGAGTTGAGTGGTGAAGGAACCTCAAACACTAGCGATCAACCTAAGGAGGAAACTCCTATTGAGCCAATTGATGAGTTCGTACCTCTGAGGCGTTCTAGTAGATTTTGTGTTCCACCTGTGTTATTGATGGGTTTTATTCATAAGAACAATCCTATGTGCTCATAAAAACCCTAATGCTTGGATCTAGGTTTATCTATTGTACATGCTTTGAATCCAAGACTTACAACCCTAGATCTATCATATAAAATTCGAAATTAACATCATAAGAACAGATCTAAGTGTTTACCTCTTTCAAATAGCTTGAAATCCTTGTAGTCTTCTTGATCTTGAGCTTAGAGTCACAATTGTAACTCCTCTAATGGTTCACAAACCCCACAAGCAAGAAGGAAATATGAGAGAGGGTGAGAGATGCTAAAATCGGCCCTAGGGTTCTCTTAGAATCAAGTGTACCCGATTTTCATAGCCTAGGGGTCTTATTTATACTGCAGACTGCTAGGGTTTCAGTCTAAACCCTAATGGACAGCTTAATCACCAAGCAGCTCAAGGAACCTTCTAGATTAAGGTCTTGGATGAAAATATGATGGATCCCCATCATAATTTCGTTACTCCCTTAGTCCATTAGGTTTCCTAGCCCAAAACTCAACTATTATACATTTGACAGTTTTTTCCCCTTCATTCAATTAATCTCTTTTAGTCACCAAATTATTTCCTAATTAATTTATGACTAATACTAATTAAATAAATATGATTTCTCCTTTAATATGTTATTCTTATAATATATTAATAAACCATAATATTCTCTCTCTCTCTCTCTCTCTCCTTAAATTACCTTGTCAAGTTGCTTTGGTGAAGGCAACCCAAAAGGACCATGCACAACCGGGTCAAGTACATACCAAATATAGTTACGGGATTAGAAACTAATCCAACAGTCTCCCACTTGGATAAGTCTAGTAAATATATCTCACACATGACTTCAGAATCCGGTCAGCAATCGTAGCTCTTATAATTCAATGTCAACTCTGATCAACAAATTGTCCTTCAGATAAGGGATCGTATAATCCTCTGTTCTAGATATCATGCTGACAATGCTTACCATCCAACATTTGTTCCTCGATTCCTGATTTGTTTAACATAGAATTTAGTTGAACACATCAACTTCATTCTGACCGGGCCCGACACATAAGTCAAACCAAATCATCGAGTGGCCAAGACATCACTTTTATTCTCATAGAATAAAAGGAACAGATTAACTTCGACTCATATGCATCTATTATTTACTAATTGAATCATGCACAATAATGTGTTTTATAACATCAAGTTACTGATGTGTTTATACATCATCAATGCATAACCAACCAGCAAACAACAACCATATCTCTAAGTTTTAAGACTATATGATATTATCGCTTTTCGATTACTTATGGTAAAACACCACGAAGTGATACCAGCAAATGCGGGTTTATTCCAATGCTCAAATCATATTCATAAGCACTCATGAACTTTGTAGCAAACCTTTGCTATGCCCAAAACCTTTTAGACAATCTACAAACAATTCACGACAATCTTCATTCACATTTACTTCCAAAATATGAACGAATGTGGACTGTTCGAATAATCCTATCATTCAAGAAGTCAAAACATGCAAAATTGAAACAATAGATAAATAACCAACACAAGATAGTAGCTTTACTCATAAATAACACAACTTTATTTATTCATCAAACATCAAGTACAAATTATCTATTACATGTTTCCTATCTAATCCAAACTTATATCATCCTTCAGCCCAATGCTCCTAGCGTGCTGCAAGTGTTTGAACCTACTCAGTCTCTTCACAACGAGGAGTCCTTCTTCTACCCGATGTCTAATAAAATGGTATTGTCTATCGATATGTCGAGATCTACCATGATCTCTTGGTTCCTTGGTTAAGGCAACCGCTCCTTCATTATCATAGAAAATTTCCATCGGCTCCTTTATGGATGGCATAACTCCAAGGTCTCCAATGAAGTTCTTCAACCATATAGCCTACTTTGACGCTTCGCTCACCGTAATGTACTCTGATTCGCAAGTTGAATCAGCTACGGTCTCCTGCTTGGAACTTTTCCAAGTCACTGCTCCTCCGTTTATGGTAAAGACCCAGCCCGACTGCGATCGGTAATTATCTCGATCCGTCTAGAAACTAGCGTCACTATACCCTCGTACCCTTAAGTTATCACTCTCACCAAGGACTAGAAACCATTCCTTGGTCCTTCATAGGTACTTAAGAATATTCTTAATTGCAATCCAATGAGCTCTACCAGGGTTCCCTTGATATCTAATGACCATGCTCAAAGTGAAGGCCACATTAGGGCGAGTACAACTCATAGCGTACATGATAGAGCCTACTGCGGAAGCGTAAGGTACTTGGCTGTCACACCCCGGCCGTCGGCAGAAACACCAGGTAGTGTAACATCGTTTTTCGTAATACATTGAACAATACTTAAAGAAAATACATACCTTTACTGATGATTGAAAGTTACATTATTGTTTTCCTAGTATTTATTACATAATATCCGACTATGACATACTTCTTAATAAACAGAAAGATAATAGTAAAACTTCTCCTGTTCGAATACATACCAGCTTTACAAGTTCCTGAAAACACATGCATTTTAAAATATGTCAGCATAAAGTTGGTGAGTCCACAGGTTTTGACTCCATAAAATAATATATTTTTACACATTCAAAAGTATAGTTTTGAAAGTATCATTTTGACTCTCCAACATTAGGTATAATAGTATACTTATCAATTAAGTGTTATACCTAAACATTTCTTAATCTTAAGGTATAAGTAGGGGAAAACTTATACTTAACATTAATACTTGTATACGACAAGGTATAATGTTTCTAACAATTTGCTACCATGAGCCTGTAACCGTTGCTATGACATAATACCTCTGATAGAATACACTCATGATTTACCATGAGAAACAAACACACTCATGATTTACCATGAGAAACAACAGCGTACGCTTCATCGACGCCGGAATAATAACAAATAAAAGGATACTTCATCACTTGTTTTTAGTTGACTGTAGCTAACAGTCACAAGTGGGGTGGTCAGCCCGTATACTAATTATACACGACTTCCTTGCTCACACGAGATTAACGGTTACAGTTCAAAGGATTTCCGCTAAGATCCCCAATCTTAGTTGATGAATACAATTACTCATGTAGACTTTGACGGCTTCCTATAGCTCTAACAACAAAAGCATCTTCATGTCTAAAACCTTAAGTTACTAGACTATGCTTTTAAACATTACTCCTAACTTCATAATATTTAGGCAGTATAACAGCTATATTTTGAAGTAAAAACCAGGTTTTATCTTGACCTAAAACCAATAATAACAACATATAACGTTTCTAGTTTTATCTTGACATAAAACTATCAATAACAATACCAAGTTTTATCTTGACATAAAACTAACAATAACAACACATAACATATCCAGTTTTATCTTGACATAAAATTAACAATAACAACATATAACATATCCAGTTTTATCTTGACATAAAACTAATAATAACAACATATAACATATCCAGTTTTATCTTGACATAAAACTATTAATAGCAACATACTATATAACTTAACATTTAGAACTTTCGAATATTACTTCGATATTATATCGCACACAACATATATGTAGAATCCTAAGTATAACTCAAGATCTACATTAGTAAATTAACATACTGATAAGTTAATAATAGTTGTATGTATCTAAAAATGTTATATTTAGAACAATCATATCTCGATTATCATAACTATATACTATCATATAAAGATAATAAGAACATATATACAATAACTAGCATGTGTTTTCCCCCGAAATATTAGAAAGTGGGGCCATGAAACTCACCCTAGTAACGTGATTTTATGTTATCTAAGCAAAACGGCCAGCATGCGAGCTCATCGGGGCTCGGTATGCAAGATGGCTTCAGCAAGGGAGAGAGCAGATAAGGAAATGGTGTAAGGAATAGCTGAAGTCGAACCTGCTACTTATAGTAAGGATTTTGGACTCTCACATCGTGAGTTTCATAAGGCTCATGTCGTGAGTCTTGCATGATCACCCCGTAGACTTGCCATTTGCGTCCCTAGCTTCGGAAGGTGGCCATGTGACTCCTCACGTCGTGAAAAACTCCTTGTTCACGTCGTGAGTTTGGATCCTATCCCCTCGCAGCCTCGTCAAACCTTCTAGATTCCGAAATGTGGCAAAATGACTCCTCACGTCTTGAATAAACCCTTGTTCACGTCGTGAGTTTAGTTAGCTTAGGGTTTCTGAAAGCTGAATCTTCGGAAGGCCATAACGTTTGCATACGAACTCCGTTTTTGACGTTCTTTATATGCACACGTAGGTATTTACGAGTAATACAATTCTCTTTTAGACTTAAATAGCCAATTCTAAGTCTATTTTAAATTTCTCTTATTATAGAGATTTATAGTGTTCGGTTTATCATAACTTCTTCATGCGAAGTCAGATTCAAACGTTCTCTATATTTTTGGAATCGTACGGACGTATACTTTGAGTTGTATCATAAAGAAAGTTCATATTTGTATTAGAATTTATCAAGAACTACATAACACTCTTACCACATTACTAGGTTAACATAATCACATTACATGATTGGTATAATCACATGTGATTGTCTATTGACCTATTTTGACTAGTGTGACATCGGCTCATATCAGCTATCTCTACCTCTGTACTCGGGCTCTGAGTCTTACTTAGCTTGGTATTGCTTTGGATTGACAACTCCCCTTTCTTGGAATTTTCCATACTAAAACACTTTAGTACCTTATCCAAGTATGTATCCTGACTTAGTCCTATCAGTCTCTTTTCTCTGTTTCTTACTATCCTTATTCCCAAAATATAAGCAACCTCTTTGAGGTCCTTCATAAAGAAACATTTCCCAAGCCAGGACTTGACCTCCTGCAAGGTTGGGACGCCATTTCCTATGAGCAGTATGTCATCGACATATAATACGAGAAAGCTCACTATACTCCCACTGGCTTTGAAATATACACAAGATTCATCTTCGCTTCGCAGAAAGCCAAACTCTTTAACTTTTTTGTCAAAACAAAGATTCCATTCACGAGACGCTTGTTTCAATCCATAAATGGATTTCTCAAGCTTGCATACTCTATTTGGATGCTACGCATCGACAAAACCCTCTGTCTGATTCATATAAACATCCTCAACCAACTTTCCATTAAGGAAAGCGGTTTTCACATCCATCTGCCATATTTCATAATCATGAAACGCAGATATTGCGAGCATTACCCTAATAGACTTTATCTTCGCAACTGGTGGGAAGGTCTCATTATAGTCAACTCCGGGAGTTTGAGTAAAGCCCTTCGCAACCAATCGCGCTTTATAAGTATGCACTTTCCCATCCATGTCTGTCTTCTTCTTGAAGATCCACTTGCACCCGACTGTCTTACGACCCGATACATTGTCAACCAAATTCCAAACTTGGTTGTCGTACATGGACTGAATCTCGCTGTCCATCACCTAGATTGGTTTCTATTGAATTGATGCTGGATTGTTCATATGGCCAAAACCCATCAGTGGTATCAGAGCCTAGATTGGTTTCTATTGAATTGATGCTGGATTGTTTGTTTCTTACTTGCAAAATTCGAATTTTGTGTTTTTGTGTCATGAACTCGACGAGTCCCATGGTGGACTCGACGAGTTTGCCTGACTCGACGAGTCCAGTTGAGAACTCGGCGAGTCCGAGCGTCAAGAAGAGCTAAAATCGGGATTTTTTGATATTTATCTTTTGGAAACTTGCCTTTATCATATTAGATCAACCCTAATCCGATTTTTTGATATATATGACTATTATCTTGATCTAATTAAAGATATTTGTCAATTAATAAAATATTTAATTTCCTTATGTGATAATTAATTAATTATTTTGATTATATTGGTAAATTATCTTACAAGAAATCATTAAATAAATCAGATATGGATAATTATGGAATTAATTGTTAATTAAGATTATTTGTTATTTGATCCTCTATGTTTTAAATGTTTAAAACTTGCCCTCAAGTTTTGAAATTTATGTTTTGTGATTAAAAGTTTAATTTAGACAATTTAAATTTCAAACCCTAGAATTTTACAAGTTTAAAATACAACCCTATACTAATATAATATTACAAGATTAATATATATATATATATATATATATATATATATATATATATATAACTAAAATGCTAGTCTTACCGTTAGTAGGCTTCATTCACGAAGCCGGTCTATAAGGTGGGTATAAGGTTGCGGCCTATAAAATGGCGCTTAATGGGTGTACACTCACACTCACTGCTTGCTTGATCGGTGGAGGGTCGATAACCGAATGGGTAGGATAGGGCAACCTCATCCTCTCATTAAAAGTATAATATGAAATACAAAGTAACTACATTTTTTTAAAATTTCCCAATCTTAGTTACTTTAGGAAAAGTGAATTGATGCAATCCCATGAAATTACACTTTGAACCCTTGCTAAGAAGTTAGTGGAGCGTGTGTGGTTTACCGACACACTAATTGGTTCTAAGAAAAGATGGCGAAGGGTGATTCATTGTTTATCATAGTTCGATGGAGCGTGTGTGGTTTACCGGCACATTGAATAGGTGATTGTTACAATTAAGGCACCATGTGAATTTGCAAGGTAATTCACACCCGCTTTGTGATCCTCGGTATCCCAGTCACAAACAAGAGGGGCATATCGAGATTTAAACATGCCATTGAAAAGTTTCGATGAATCTCATCTAAACCTAGGAATTCTCAATACATTTAGAACTTAAAGTTATGGTTTTATAGTGGAGAATTAGTGAATCGTCGTTCACTTACCTTCATATTATTTGCATGTTGGATTACGGCATCCCTTTCTAATATGTAAATATTGTTGTTGGATCCTAGCCCTAATTTTCTTATTGGGTGATAATTAGGGATTTATATTCTAATCTATCTTTGTCCTTTTCTATTTGTAGATGTCGAACGCAAACAACGCTGCTGCTAGTTCATTCACATTGATGAGCCTTTGTCAAAAGGTCACTTTCGATGGGACGAACTTTAGGGAATGGATAAGATACATTCGCACTATTTCTCGCTATGAGGAAAAAGAGTATATCCTCGATGAGAAGCTCGAGAAAATCCACCCTGAAATCGCTACTCCGGCTGAAATGACCGCTTTTGAAACTCATGAGTGTGATGCAACGAAGGTACATTGCATCATGATAGCCACTATGAACTCCGAATTCTAAAATTCCTATGAGGACATGTACCCGTACGAGATACACCAAGACTTATTGGAGAGATACCACCAAAACGCGAGACAAGAGCGTTATGAGATTTTCACTAACATGATTTCCGCTAAGATGGGTCAGGGAGAGTCTCTTATCGTGCACCTGCAAAATATGCAAAGGTATGTCGACCGTCTTCGCAAGTTGAATGTTGACTTTGGGGAAGACTTGGCAATCGACATGGTGCTTCACTGTTTGCATCTTAGCTATAATCAATTTAGGGTGACCTACCACATGAACAAAGAAGAGGTCACCCTAAGCAAGCTCCAAGGTCTCTTGAGGGTCGCTAAGAGCAACTTCAAGGACAAGTCTATTGCACCAACTCCCAATCCACCCGCTGCTCCTGTCTTGGCTATTGGACAAGGAAGGGGAAAGAAGAGGAAGGCTTCATCTAAGAACCATCGAAAGGTTAAGTCCCGAGATGGTGCCTCTTCTAGTGGGACCAAAGTTGATCCTGCTAAACCCTGCCCTAACCCAAAGGAGGTAGAGTGCCATCACTGCCACAAGATAGGACATTGGAAGAGAAGCTGCCCAGAGTACTTGCAAGCCATCAATGAAGGAAAGATCAAGCCATCTTTCGCAGGTATATACACAATTAAATCTAACGATTCACCTCATGCTATTTCTTGGGTTCTTGATACCGGTTGTGGTTACCACATTTGTTCTAATGTGCAGGGACTAAGAAGAAATAGAGACGTGGAGCATGGAAGGATAAATCTAATCATGGGGAACAAAAGATCGTCGCATGTGACCAAGATTGGAGTGTATTCTTTAGTGCTTAGGAATGGTTTAACTTTAGATTTGAACACTTTTTGCTATTCGCCAGAAATGGCTAGAAACATCATTTCATTTCATGGTTTATTTAGACAAGGTTTTAGATTTTCTTTTAATAATGAGAATGGTTCTATTTTGGCTTATCTAAATGGTGTCTTTTATTTTGAAGCTATACCATGTAATGGAATTTATGAAACCGTTATGATTGTAGATAACTTAGGAAATGATGTTTTATGTATAGATTCCTCCAATAGTATGGATAGAGCATCCTTTCGGCATTGTCGTCTTGGACATGTCAACAAGAAACGCATAGCCCAACTCCAAAAGGATGGAGTTAATACATACCGATGTATGTGGACTGTTTAGATCCAGCACGAAGGATGGAAACCGCTTCTATGTGACTTTACCGATGACTATAGTAGATATGGGTATATCTACTTAATCAAGCAAAAGTCAGAAACTTTTGAAAAGTTCAAAGAGTTCAAGAATGAAGTGGAGAATCAATTGGGCAGGAAAATCAAGATGCTTCGATCTGATCGAGGAGGAGAGTACCTAAGTCTTGAATTCCACGATTATCTCAAGGAGTGTGGAATAGTTTCACAATTGATGCCACCTAGGACACCACAATTGAATGGTGTGGCAGAAAGGCGTAATCGAACCTTGTTGGACATGGTTCGCTCTATGATGAGTCGTGCTTCACTACTTATCTCTTTTTTGGGGTATGCCTTAGAGACTGCCGCCCGTATCCTTAGCCGAGTCCCTACTAAGAAGGTGGCCAAAACACCTCACGAGATGTGGACAGGGAAAGCTCCCTCGTTGGCACATATCAAGGTTTGGGGTTGTGAGGCTTTCGTAAGACGAGATACTCACAACAAGCTCGAACCTCGTAGTGAGCAATGTATTTTCATCGGCTACCCGCAGAAATCCTTTGGATATCTCTTCTATAGACCGAAGGACAATGTTGTCTTCGTTGTGAGGAGAGGAGTTTTCCGAGAGCGAGAACTCATAAGCCAAGGAGACAGTGGGAGGCAAATCGAGCTTGAAGAGATTCAAGAGTCGATAGATGAAGGAACCTCTGCCGCTGGCACTCAACCTGAGGAGGAAGCTCCGGTTGAACCGATTGACGATTCCTTACCTCTTAGATGTTCCGAAAGAGTTAGAGTTCAACCCCAGTTTTATGGTTTTCATATTACTACCGAAGGGGATACGTATATTAGTGATGGTACACTAATAAATCTTGACAAACCTAACAACTATAAGGAAGCCATGGCAGGCCCGGAGTCTGCGAAATGGAAAGAGGCAATGGATAGGGAGATCCAATCCATGTATGATAACCAAGTTTGGAATTTGGTTGATAATGTGCCCGGACGTAATACCGTTGGGTGCAAATGGATCTTCAAGAAGAAGACCGACGTGGATGGAAAAGTACACACGTATAAGGCGCGATTGGTCGCGAAGGGCTTTACTCAAACTCCCGGAGTTTACTATGATGAGACCTTCTCACCAGTTGCGAAGATTAAATCTATTAGAGTGATACTAGCGATTGCCGCATTTCATGATTATGAGATTTGGCAAATGGATGTCAAGACCGCTTTCCTTAATGGGAAATTGGCGGAGGATGTTTACATGGCTCAGCCAGAGGGGTTTGTGGATCCGAAGCATCCGAATAGAGTGTGTAAGCTTGAGAAGTCCATTTATGGACTTAAGCAAGCGTCTCGTAGATGGAATCTATACTTCGATGAGAAAGTCAAAGAATTTGGATTTGTACGAAGCTAAGATGAATCGTGTGTATATGTCAAAACCAGTGGGAGTATAGTAAGCTTTCTCGTTTTGTATGTCGATGACATACTACTCATAGGAAACGACGTCCCGACTCTGCAAGAGGTTAAGTCCTGGCTCGCGAAGTGCTTCGCTATGAAGGACCTCGGATAGGCTTCCTATATTTTGGGAATAAGGATACTAAGAGAGAGTAGTAAGAGACAAAGTCACACCCCCAAACCAGAATGGTGGAAACATTCGAGGGTGGATGACTTCACGTAGAATCACAACAATTGAATATTGTAAAGAAAGTAGCACAACCATCATATATATAATGAAAACATATATTGTTGCGTTATACATATTAGCAAAAGAATATTACAATATGATGATAAATGTTCAAAAATGAAACGTCCTTAGCATTCCTTCTTCAAAGCTGATAGTTACCTGTATTAATAATTCCCTGAGAAATACAAGTGGTTTTGAAAGAGTGTCAACAATTAAGTTGGTGAGTTCATGAGTGTTTTGAGTTGAAAAGTATATCAGTTTTGGTAGCAAATCGGTAAACGAGGTTTTCAGAAAATCCAACATTTTCTATAAATGACTCGAAAACTTTCCAGAGTTGGAATGTGTTAGTATTTTTCGTACTTGAGTGATAAAGATAACTTTGTATGAAAAATAATGTAGAAAACTGTAATGCATATATGAATCTCGTAAATCAAACTTGTTTTTATACTTTTTATGTGAGTTTTATAAACATGCTATTGACACTGACGGCCTGTAACAACATTCTTCAGGTGTTGTAGTGTTATGACATTTGTCACCCCAAACCTGCCGGTCTAACTATAGCTAGTAGTTTAGGTGCGGGGTTGTCAATCCCGTATAGATCTATACACAAGTATCACGCTCTCCCTCCAAGATATTATGGTATATAATACATGACTTGAAATGCATACATAAATGTACGTTGAAGTTTGAATATCTCACATCGCTTAGTATAAATAGATTTACAATAAGAATGACCTTACTTCTTTTGAAAGTGTTTCGTTTTTCAAGATGTATATGTAAAATGTACGATTGACTCGTTAACTATACCCATTATAGTTTTTCAGATAGTATGTTCCATTTGGTGAAAATAACTTGGTGATATAATAGCTCTTCATACATAAAGATGTTTATATCGATATTCAAAGATAGATATTACATTTATGTTTATAAAATGATACTTTGACTTGTAATGTACTTGTATTTCCCCCCTAAAACATGACAAGAATTGAAAAGTATGGGTATGAACTCACTCGTTTGGTTTGAAGAGAGAGAACCTAGAGTTTAGCAGAATTTCGACCGCGGAAAGTTGCGTCTTCGGCTCTTCGGGGATCTCTGCAGCGTAGATCCTTCGTCGGGGGCTCAGGTACGGAAACCGAGGTGTCGGGATGGTCTTTGGAGCTCTAGGTTGTGTAAAAGTGAGAGGGAATATGAGAATGGTGTGCAAAAAACCCGAAGCTCAACCTCTCTATTTATAGGCTGGAAACTCCTCGTACGCGGGGCGTAATACCAGAGTACGCTGGGCGTACTCAATACGCGGGGCGTACTTCGGTTACGCGGGGGGTAAAAATGCGTCACGGCTTACGACTCCGGTCTATCTAGCGTAGAGCACTCGAGCCGATGGGACTTGACACTGGGCCTAGTATGCGGGGCGTACTCTTGGATTACGCGGGGGTAATCCAGTCTTCCATCTTCTAAATTCCGTAACTTTTGCGTACGGGCTCCGTTTTTCGCGTTCTTTATACCCACGCGTAGGTGAGATTATGCTCTACAACTTTCCGTCGGCTAGTTTTGACTTTATTTTTAATGATATTTCGTTAATAGGACGGGACTACTAATGTCCGTTAAAAATTCATAGGTTCTTTATTCGACGTCGGTTTTCATTTGTCTTTTTATCGTCTTATTACTATTGTGGAGATCTTCAAATTTCGTTTAGGTGGCGATAGCTAAATAACACTCAATCTTCAATTTGAGTTTTTAGCCCTCTACTACTGTTACAAAACTTAGGAAATTCGTAACTTCTTCATACGAAGTCCAATTTGGGCGATCTTTTTATGCACGCTCACCTTTTAACGAGGTCTACGACTTTTGTTTAGATACTTAAGGCTAAAATGCATTTTATTGAGATTTCACTTTTTACGTTAAATAACATTTTAACGGCGTGTCGTAATTATACGAGTGGTTATAATTTCTTCAATATAACCCGGTTTTGAGCGTTCTTTACGTTTTTGGAAACCTTGGCATGATATCTAATATTTGATGCATCCCAACTTAGATAATTAAACGCTTTTATTTTTTAGGTTAATTTCGTTGTATTTGACTCTTGAGCGTTACACTACTTTTGGAAAATATAGGGTTGTCACATCATCCCCCTGTTAAGGGAATTTCATCCAGAAATTTAATCTAGGATAGAGTTTACAAGTTAGGAAAAAGATGCGGGTACTTTTGTTTCATCTGATCCTCGCGTTCCCAGGTGTATTCAGGTCCTCGCTTGGCGTTCCAGCGGACCTTTACAATAGGTATGCGGCTTTGTTTAGTCCTTTTTATTTCCCGATCCATGACCTCTACTGGTTCTTCTACGAACTGGAGATTTTCATTTATTGCAATTTCGTCTAGAGGGATGACAAGGGTCTCATCGGATAAGCACTTTTTTAGGTTTGATACGTGAAAGGTAGGGTGTACGTTGTGGAGCTCCTGAGGTAATCTAAGTTTGTAAGCCACGGGACCGATCCTGGCAAGGATCTCGAATGGTCCGATGTATCTTAGGTTCAGTTTCCCACGTTTTCCGAAGCGTATTAATCCTTTCCAGGGCGAGACTTTTAGTAGGACACGGTCTCCAACCTGGAATTCCAAGGGTTTTCGTCTCTTATCCGCGTAACTCTTTTGTCTGTCCCTTGATGCTTTTAGACGTTCTCGGATTTGAACAATCTTCTCCGTAGTTTCCCTTATGATTCCTGGTCCAGTGAGCGTGTTGTCTGTTGCTTGTCCTTTTGCTAGTTGTGTGTCCCCCACTTCGGCCCAACACAGAGGCGACCTGCATTTGCGGCCATAGAGGGCTTCGAACGGGGCAGCCTTGATACTGGTGTGGTAGCTATTGTTGTACGAGAACTCGACCAAGGGTAGATGTGTGTCCCATGCTTTGCCAAAATCGATTACACAAGCTCTCAGCATATTTTCTAGGGTTTGTATGGTTCTCTCGCTCTGGCCGTCGGTTTGTGGGTGATAAGCGGTGCTCATGTCTAGTCTTGTCCCCAAAGCTTTTTTTAGCGACTGCCAAAACCTTGAGGTGAATCTACTATCTCGGTCCGAGATAATGGATACGGGCACACCATGCAGTCGTACAATTTCTCTGAGGTATGTCCTTGTTAACTTTTCCAATTTATCCGTCTCTTTGATCGGTATGAAATGTGCTGATTTAGTTAACCTGTCGACAATTACCCAAATGGTGTCGAGTCCGCTTGCCGTTTTGGGTAATTTGGTTATGAAATCCATGGTTATCCACTCCCACTTCCATTCGGGTATTTCTGGTTGTTGTAATATACCCGAAGGTTTTTGGTATTCCACCTTGACTTTGGCACATGTCAGGCATTTGCTCACGTAGGTAGCAATTTCGGCTTTCATGTTCGGCCACCCGTACAACTTCTTGAGGTCGAGATACATCTTATCGGAGCCGGGATGTATGGAGTATCGTGTCTTATGGGCTTCGTCCATGATGATTTCTCTGAATCCACCAAACTTCGGTGTCCAGATTCGGTTCATGAAATAACGAACTTCGTCACTCTTGATCTCCAGGTTCTTATCCATTCCCCTTAGGGCTTCTCTTGTCACATTTTCGGATTTCAAGGCTTCTATTTGGGCTTCCTTGATTTGTGTGGACAGACGAGAATGGATCGTCATAGTTAGGGCCTTTACTCGGCGGCCCGAGTATTCCTTCCGACTGAGTGCATCAGCCACTACATTAGCCTTCCCGAGGTGATATCGAATTTTGCATTCGTAATCACTTAGTAGTTCTACCCATCGTCTCTGTCTCATGTTGAGTTCCTTCTGGTTGAGGATATGTTGGAGGCTTTTATGATCAGTGAAGATTGTACATTTTGTGCCGTAGAGGTAGTGCCTCCATATCTATAGAGCGAAGACGACTGCTCCTAGCTCAAGATCGTGCGTTGTGTAGTTCACTTCGTGCGTCTTTAGTTGCCTTAAAGCATAGGCGATGACCTTCCCCCGTTGCATCAGGACACATCCAAGTCCTTGGTTTGATGCATCGCAATAGACTACGAAGTCCTCCGTTCCTTCTGGCAAGGTTAGGATGGGTGCACTACATAAAGCTCGCTTTAGTGTCTGAAATGCGCTGTCTTGTTTTTCTCCCCAGTCGAAGGTCACATTCCTCTGAGTTAGGGTGGTAAGTGGTTTGGGAATCTTTGAAAAGTTCGGTATGAATCTTTGGTAATACCCGGCAAGTCCCAAAAATTACCAGATTTCTGTAGGGATCCTTGGAGTAGTCCAACTATCTATTGCCTTTATCTTGGAAGGGTCCATGTGTATTCCTTCTTTGCTTACAACATGTCCTAGGAAATCCAGTTCCCGAATCCAAAATTCGCACTTGGAAAATTTTGCGTAAAGCTTCTCTGCCCTCAATGTTTCCAAGACTTGGCGGAGGTGTTGGCTGTGTTCTTCCTGGCTTCTAGAATAGATGAGTATATCATCTATGAACACGATCACGAATTTATCCAGGAAGGGACGACATACTCGGTTCATCAAGTCCATGAACACTGCTGGTGCATTTGTCAATCCGAAGGGCATTACTACAAACTCGTAGTGACCATAACGTGTTCGGAAAGCCGTTTTGGGGATGTCTCCTTCCTGTACTCACAGTTGGTGATAACCAGATCTTAGATCGATCTTTGAGAAGTAGCTTACTCCCTGTAGTTGGTCGAATAGATCGTCTATGCGTGGTAAGGGATATTGGTTCTTGATCGTGAGTTTGTTTAGTTCCCGATAATCGATGCACATGCGAAAGGATCCGTCCATCTTTTTCACGAATAGGAATGGTTCTCCCCATGGTGAGAAGCTCGGTCTGATGAATCCCTTGCTCAACAGCTCGTTTAATTGACTGGATAGTTCCTACATCTCGGCTGGGGCTAAACGGTAAGGAGACTTTGCTACTGGAGTAGCTCCGGGGATTAATTCGATTCTGAACTCGACTTGACATTCCGGTGGGATTCCTGGAAGATCTTCTGGGAAGATGTCTGGGAAATTACAGACTTCCGGAATGTCTTTAATGTTTTTCGATTCTTGTTTCTTGTCTACTACGTGGGCTAGAAAGGCATGATATTCTTTGCGAAGATATTTTTGTGCTTTAATACAGGAAATGATTTGTAAATTTGAACTTGGTTTGTCGCCATAAATGACAAGAGTTTCGCCGTTTGGCAGATTTAGGCGAACGACCCTTTCGTGACAAAGTATATCGGCATGGTGCAGGCTCAACTAGTCCATACCGATGATGACATCGGAACTTCTTATGGAAATGGGCATAAGATCGACTCGAAACAAGTGCTCGTTTAAATTTAGTGTGCATCCTACGTACAAGTCACTTGCGTTTTCTGTTTTACCATTTGCCATTTCTACAGTGAATATTTTATTGAGTGGTTGGGGTTTTTGACTAAGTAGGTGTTTAAATTTATGACTCACAAAACTTCTCTCCACACCGTAGTCAAAGAGTATGCATGCATAAATGTTGTCGAGTAGAAACGTACCCGTAACCACCGTGGGGTCTGCTATCGCTTCATTATGTCCTATTTCCAGCATTCTCCCCACACCGCCAGCATTCCTTTCCTTGGGACAATTCCTCCTAAAGTGTCCTGTTTCTCCGCACCCATAACACGCCTGGCTTACTCCAGTACCAGGAACTTGAGTGATTGGTCGTGCCGGTGCTTTACAGAAACGGGCTGTGTGCCCTTTCCTGTCACAGTTCTTGCAGTGCATCTCGCGGCAAATACCGTGGTGATGGTAGTTGCACTTGCTGCACTTGGGCAGATTCCTAGCATATTGTTTTGTTGGCGCAGGGGTAGCAGGAGTTGTGGTGGGAGAAGTAGCAGCATGAACCGCAACTATTTGTTTCTTTGAAGGTTGTTGCGAAGTTTGCCCCTTTCTCTTGTTCCAAAATTTCTTCTTCTTGTTGTTGTTGGCATTGATCTCATTGTTGTTGTTTCCTTTGGTTGGTTCAACCATGATATCCGTGACTCCTTGACAGACACCATGATCAATGAGAGATTGCGCCAGTTCCTTGGCGCTGTCGAAGGTCATGGGTTTGGAAGCTAACACACTTCCTCGAAGTTGGGGTGATAGTCCCCAAATGTATCTCTCGACTCTTTGGCTTTCCAGGGTGAGTATTCCTGGGCAAAGTGTTATCAAATCACTGAACCTGTTGGTGTAACCTGCTATGTCTGAGCCTACCATCGAAAGACTCCACAGTTCCTGTTCAAGCTTCTGAATCTCGCCTCTTGGGCAGTACTCTCGAAGGAGCATTCGTTTCAAGTTTTCCCAACCCATGGAGTTCGCCACCACTAGGGTTAGTGTCTTGACGTGGCCGTTCCACCATGTCAGGGCGCGTTCAGAGAAGGTACAAGCAGCAAACTTTACTTTGCTCTCTTCAGGGCATGCGCAAATTTCGAATACAGCTTTCGTTTTCTCTATCCATTGAGATAGAGCCAATACTCCCCCAGTTCCATAAAAGGAAATAGGTTTTCCGTTGGTGAAGTCTTTGTAAGTGCATACCCCCGAACGGCCTTGACCTTAGCCATTTGTAAAGCTGTTTGTTCCTCCTCCCAATCCGTTGTTGCTCATTTGAGCCATTGCTGCGGTTACATCAGCGGTTACAGCAGTCTGGAACATAACGGCATCCATAATTGGAGGAGGTGGTGGAGGTGGTGTTGAAGTTGAGTTTTTGCGTGTTGATCTACGAGGAGGCATGTTCTGGTAGAGAAAATAAGAATGAATACTATAAGTTTCCAATGTTTTTGACAATCGTGTGTTAGTTGTAATTTGTAATTTGTTTTGACTTTAGTTTATGGTTCCAAGGTAAGTATAGTAATTTTAGTTAAACCCATAAGTTTCGAGAAGTATTATAAAGAAGTACTTCATATTAATATATATTGGTCACACCCGAGGTGTGTTACATTACGTTTCTTGTTTGGAAAATTTGACCTACCTAGAGGTCTCCGATTACAGATACAAAAGGAAATAAGGGAAAAACTTTTATCCGAAATCCTATTTTATAACAAAATTGTTGGGGCTTGAACAAGCTCTATTTGCGGCGTGTTGCACGTTTGGAGCTAGATTCGGCATCCAACTGTTTGACTCCCATCAGGCGTCTCTCGAGATCTGCTTGTTGTTCCTTCATCTCTCTTATTTCTGCTAGTGTCGTTATCATTTGGTTCTGAAGCGTCCCCGTGTAGATTTGGGTATTCTCATGTAGTCCTTCCAAACGGCGGATGTCTGCGGCGTTACCTTGAGTAGCAGCATTGACCTCGCAACTCTGGCTGCTTGCTGGTCCGCCTGGTAGTTCTGGGTAGCTATAGCGTTCACAATAACAGGAAGTGCTCAATCAGCTGAGCCTCCCCCACTGACATTGTAAAAATCCTGACACATGCCGAAGGGAGGGCGTACACCTTGCTGGCGGCTCCAGTAGTAAAGGTGGCTTCCCCACAAAGGAATGGGTCCCGGTTGATATGGTCTAATTTCGGGAGGATGAGGGATGGGAGGGTCGATTACTTCTGGTTCGGAGTCTGTTCCGCTAGAAACTTCCACGATCTCCTCGTCGACTTCGAATTCTTCTCCGACTTCGATTTCGAATTCTTCTTTGACTCCCTCCTCGAACTCTTCTTCGACCTCTTCTTCGATTTCCTCTGGGTCTTCCTCCGGGTCTTCTTCTATCCACCTGTCGTTGCCTTGGTTTGGGTAGTAGGGATCTCCGGGTAAATGGAATCCAGCCATTTGTCTGTACTAGGATAGAGGTATGAGAATTTTATAAGAACAGAAATTTCTATTTAATGACATCCTATGTTTAACTATATCCTTACGCAGCGCAAGTTTTTCATTGTACAATTATTTATGCAATACTCCTATAGTATTTCAATTTGGCGAATCTAAAATAATTTGTATTTGGTAAGTTCTTGGCTTGTTGTCCACTACGACCATTCTTCGACGTACGCTGGTCAAACCTAGGATAAATATAGTTGATCAGGCTATATTTATTCTTGATTTGATTACATACCTCAAGGCCAATCATAGTGTCGCAACTTGCCTTAATACTTTATTTAGAAAACTTGTCATGATACGAGACTGATGCATGCGAGTAAAATGTATGTATATTGTTTATGAAAACATTTTGTCAGAGGGTTTTTGGTCCCCTTTGCATTTATAGTTTGTATATCTTATGTGGTTTGATATACTTAGTTCACTATAAACAATGCTCTAATACCAATCTGTCACACCCCCAAACCAGAATGGCGGAAACATTCGAGGGTGGATGACTTCACGTAGTATCACAACAATTGAATATTGTAAAGAAAGTAGCACAACCATCATATATATAATGAAAACGTATCTTGTTGCGTTATACATATTAGCAAAAGAATATTACAATATGATGATAAATGTTCAAAAATGAAACGTCCTTAGCGTTCCTTCTTCAAAGCTGATAGTTACCTGTATTAATGATTCCCTGAGAAATACAAGTGGTTTTGAAAGAGTGTCAACAATTAAGTTGGTGAGTTCATGAGTGTTTTGAGTTGAAAAGTATATCAGTTTTGGTAGCAAATCGGTAAACGAGGTTTGCAGAAAATCCAATATTTTCTATAAATGACTCGAAAAGTTTCCAGAGTTGGATTGTGTTAGTATTTTTCGTACTTGAATGATAAAGATAACTTTGTATGAAAAATAATGTAGAAAACTGTAATGCATATATGAATCTCGTAAATCAAACTTGTTTTTATACTTTTTATGTGAGTTTTATAACCATGCTATTGACACTGACGACCTGTAACAACATTCTTCAGGTGTTGTAGTGTTATGACATTTGTCACCCCAGACCTGCTGGTCTAACTATAGCTAGTAGTTTAGGTGCAGTGAAATGCATACATAAATGTACGTTGAAGTTTGAATATCTCACATTGCTTAGTATAAATAGATTTACAATAAGAATGACCTTACTTCTTTTGAAAGTGTTTCGTTTTTCAAGATGTATATGTAAAATGTACGATTGACTCGTTAACTATACCCATTATAGTTTTTCGGATAGTATGCTCCATTTGGTGAAAATAACTTGGTGATATAATAGCTCTTTATACATAAAGATGTTTATATCGATATTCAAAGATAGATATTACATTTATGTTTATAAAATGATACTTTGACTTGTAATGTACTTGTATTTCCCCCCTAAAACATGAAAAGAATTGAAAAGTTGGGGTATGAACTCACTCGTTTGGTTTGAAGAGAGAGAGGCTAGAGTTTAGCAGAATTTCGACCGCGGAAAGTTGCGTCTTCGGCTCTTCGGGGATCTCTGCAGCGTAGATCCTTCGTCGGGGGCTCGGGTACGGAAACCGAAGTGTTGGGATGGTCTCTAGAGCTCTAGGGTGTGTAAAAGTGATAGGGAATATGAGAATGGTGTGCAAAAAACCCGAAGCTCAACCTCTCTATTTATAGGCTGGAAACTCCTCGTATGCGGGGCGTAATACCGGAGTACGCTGGGCGTACTCGGTACGCGGGGTGTACTTCGGTTACACGGGGCGTAAAAATGCGTCACGGCTTACGACTCCGGTCTAGCTAGCGTAGAGCACTCGAGCCGATGGGACTTGACACTGGGCCTAGTACGCGCGGCGTACTCTTGGATTACGCGGGGCGTAATCCAGTCTTCCATCTTCTAAATTCCGTAACTTTTGCGTACGGGATCCGTTTTTCGCATTCTTTATACCCACGCGTAGGTCAGATTATGCTCTACAACTTTCATTTAGAATCCGTCGGCTAGTTTTGACTTTATTTTTAATGATATTTCGTTAATAGGATGGGACAACTAAAGTCCGTTAAAAATTTATAGGTTCTTTATTCGACGTCGGTTTTCGTTTGTCTTTTTATCGTTTTATTACTATTGTGGAGATCTTCAACTTCCGTTTAGGTGGCGATAGCTAAATAACACTCAATCTTCAATTTGAGTTTTTAGCCCTCTACTACTGTTACGAAACTTAGGAAATTCGTAACTTCTTCATACGAAGTCCAATTTGGGCGATCTTTTTATGCACGCTCACCTTTTAACGAGATCTACGACTTTTGTTTAGATACTTAAGGCTAAAATGCATTTTATTGAGATTTCACTTTTTACGTTAAATAATGTTTTAACGCCGTGTCGTAATTATACGAGTGGTAATAATTTCTTCAATATAACCCGGTTTTGAGCGTTCTTTACGTTTTTGGAAACCTTGGCATGATATCTAATATTTGATGCATCCGAACTTAGAGAATTAAACGCTTTTATTTTTTAGGTTAATTTCGTTGTATTTGACTCTTGAGCGTTACACTGCTTTTGGAAAATATAGGGTTGTCACAGACTAATAGGACTTAGTCAGAACACTTACTTAGATAAGGTACTAAAACGTTTTAGTATGGAAAAGTCGAAGAAGGGAGAATTACCGATACAAAGTAATGCCAAGTTGAGTAAGACTCAAAGTCCGAGTACCGAAGCCGAAATAGCAGAAATGAGCCGAGTACCATACGCTTCCGCAGTTGGCTCAATGATGTATGTTATGACTTGTACTCGCCCTGATGTAGCCTTTGCTTTGAGCATGGTTAGTAGATATCAAGGGAACCTTGGAAGATCCCATTGGATTATGGTGAAGAATATCCTTAAGTACATTCGGAGGACGAAGGAATGGTTCTTAGTCCTCAGAGGGAGTGATGACTTGAAGGTGCGAGGGTATAGTGATGCCACCTTTCAGACTGACAGGGACAAATACCGTTCGCAGTCGGGCTAGGTCTTTACTCTAAATGGAGGAGCAGCGACATGGAAAAGTTCCAACCAGGAAACCGTAGCTGATTCAACGTGCGAATCAGAGTACATTGCAGCGAGCGAAGTGTCAAAGGAGGCAATATGGTTGAAGAACTTCATCGGTGATCTTGGAGTTGTACCCGCCATAAAGGAGCCCATGGAGATTTTCTGTGATAATGAAGGAGCGGTTGCCTTGACCAAGGAACCGAGAGATCATGCTAGATCACGACATATCGACAGAAAATGTCACTTTATTAGACATCGTGTAGAAGAAGGACAACTCGTAGTGAAGAGGATGTCATCAAAAGATAACCCAGCAGATCCGCTTACGAAGGGGCTGAGTAGGGTTAAGCACTTGCAGCATGCTAGGAGTATTGGGCTGAAGGATGATATTAGTATAGATTAGATAGTAGTAGAAACGTGTAGTAGATAAATGTAATTGACATTTGATGATTAAATAAAAGAGTATTATTTATGAGTAATGTTACTGTCTTATGTTAATTGTTTAACTATTGTTTCATTTTGCATGTTTTGACTTCCAGAATAATTGAGTTTATTAAGAATAATCGAATTATTTAAATTGTCCACAATCGTACATATGTTGGAAGTAGATATGAATGAAGATTTTCATGAATCAGTGTGTAGATTGTCTAAATAGTATTAGACATAGCAAAGGGTTGCTGCAATGTTCATGAGTGCTTATGAACTAGTTTTGAGCATTGGAACAAACCCGCACTTGCTGGAATCACCTTATGGAATATGATATAAAAGGGTGATCGCAAGACGATAATATCATATAGTCTTAAAACCTAGATATATGGTTTGTTATTTGTTAATTGGTTGTACATTGATAATGCGAAAACGCATCAGTAACTCGGTGTTATAAACGCATTATTGTGTATAGTTGACTAATGAATAAGTAAACGCATATAAGTCGAAGTTTATCTGTTAGTTTTATCCCAAGAGGGAAAAAGCGATATCTCGGCCGCTCGATGATTTGATTTGACTTATGTGCCAGGCCCGGTCAGAACTGAATTGATGTGTTTGATTAAGTTCTATGTCAAATAAATTGGAGATCGAGAAACCAAATGCTAGACAAGTTATTCCATAGAATTGTCAGCATGATATCTAACAGAGGACTGTACGATCCCTTATCTAAAGGACAAGATTGATTAGATCAGAGTTTGACAGCGTCTTTGAGAGCTACGATTGCAAATCGAATTGTACTTATGCATATAGTTACTAGACTTATCCAAGTGGGATACTGTTGGAATAGTGTCTAAGGCTACAACTATATTGGGCAAGTATTTGACCCGATTGTGCATGGTCCTTTTGGGTTGCCTTCACCATAGCAACTTGACAAGATGATTTATTATGAGAGAATAAATATTATTAATATATTAGAATAATATATGGAATAATAATATTGTTATTTGATTAATATAAGTCATAAAATTAATTAGAATTAATTTGGTGACTTAAAGAGATTAATTAAATAAGAGAGTATAAACTGTCAATTGTTTAATAGTTACACTTTGGGCTGTAAATCCTTCATAGATAGGGTTGGACGATTTCTAGGGCTTGGGATAAGCCACAAATCGTCCAAGGGCTTATCTTGGAAAGGATTTGGATTGCTTTGAGTAGAAGTTATCCAATTAGGGTTTAAGGGTGAAACCCTAGGAGCCTTACAAGTATAAATAGACCCTTGGGGCAAGGGAAACCGGCACCTCTGCTAAAGCAAAGAAACCCTGGCCGATTTCTATTCCCTCTTCTCTCTCTCAAATCATCCTCTTGCTAGTTGGTGTTTGTAAGCCATTAGAGGAGTGACATTTGTGACTCTAAAGCTCCAAGAACAAGAAGATCAAACAAGTGTTTCAAGGTAAGCTTCTAACTCTGATTTTGTATTGTTCTTATACTCTATTAGCCATTAGAAGTTTTGGATTCATTGCATGTTTAATTAGAGAAACCTAGATCCAAGCATTAGGGTTTGCATGTGCACATAGGAATGTTCATATGGCCAAAACCCATCAAGAGGTTCCTTCATCGCTTTGCTCTTGAATCTCTTCAAGATCAATTTGCCTCCCACTGTCCTCTTGGCTTATCAATTCCCTTTCTCGGAAAACTCATCTTCTAGAAACGAAGACAACATTGTCACTTGGTCTATAGAAAACATAGCCAAAAGACTTTTGTGGGTAGCCGATGAAATAACACTTCTCACTACGAGGTTCGAGCTTGACATGAGTCTCTCGTCTTACGAAAGCCACGCAACCCCAATCCTTAATATGTGCCAACGAGGGAGCTTTCCCTGTCGACATCTTGTGAGGAGTCTTGGCAACCTTCTTATTGGGAAATAAGTTAAGGATATGGGCGACAATCTCTAAGGCATACCCCTAGAAAGCTATCGGTAACGAAGTCCGACTCATCATAGAACGAACCATGTCCAACAAGGTATGATTACATCTCTCAGCCACACCATTCAATTGTGCGTTCTCGTAGGCGTCAATTGCGAGACAATTCCGCATTCTTTCAGATAGTCGTGAAACTCAAGACTTAGGTACTCTCCTCCTCGGTCAGACCGAAGCATCTTGATTTTCCTGCCCAGCTGCTTCTCCACTTCATTCTTAAACTCTTTGAACTTTTCAAAGGTTTCTGACTTTTGCTTGATTAAGTAGATATATCCATATTTGCTATAATCATCTGTAAAAGTCACGTAGAAGCGGCAAGCATCACTTGTGGTGGATCTAAAGGGCCCACACACATCGGTGTGTATGAGATCCAATAGACCCTCACCCCTTTCACAAGTGCCAGTAAAGGGTGACTTGGTCATCTTCCCAAGTAAACAAGATTCACACATGTCATCGTTCCTAACATCGAATGACTCCAACACTCCATCGTTTTGGAGTTGGGCTATGCATTTCTTGTTGGCATGGCCTAGGCGAAATTGCCACAAGCATGCTTTGTCTAGACTAGTAGACGAATCAATATTCAAAACATCATTTCCTAAATTATCAACAACCATCACAGATTCATAAATCCCATTACAAGGTAATGCATTGAAATAAAAGACACCATTCAAATAAACATTAATAGAACCATTGCTATTATCAAAAGAATATCTGAAACCTTGTCTGAACAATCCATGAAATGAAATAATGCTTCTTGCCATATCTGGCGAATAACAACAATTATTTAAATCTATCCCTAACCCATTACTCAACATTAAAGACTAAACTCCGACTTTGGTCACAGGCGACAATCTTCTGTTTCCCATAATCAGGTTCATCTTTCCATGTTCCACTTCCCTACTTCTTTTTAGGCCCTGCATATCAGAACAGATGTGGAATCCACACCCTGTATCAAGAACCCATGAAGTAGCAAATGATGAGTTGTTAGATTTAATAGAATACATACCTGCAAATGTGGGCTTAATCTTCCCATCCCTTATATCTTGCAGATACTTAGGGCAGCTTCATTTCCAGTGGCCATTTTCGTGGCAATAGAAGCACTCTACTTCCTTGGGATCGGAGGAGGGTTTAGCAGGGCCTGCTTTGGTCCCACTTGAGGATGAACCATCACGAGGCTTCCCCTTTTGGTGGATCTTACATGGATCCTTCCTCTTTTTACTCTTTCCTTGACCTATTGCCATCACAGGAGCGGCCACAGCAGGGGATGATGCAACGGATTTGTCTTTGAGGTTGCTCTCAGCAGTCCTCAAGAGTCCTTGGAGCTTGCTCAAGGAGACCTCCTCCTTGTTCATGTGGTAGGTCATTCTGAACTGGTTGTAGCAGGATGGCAGGGAGTGGAGGATTATGTCGATAGCCAAATCCTCATCAAACTTAACATTAAGTTTGAGAAGACGATCAACATACCTCTGCATTTTCTGCAAATGAGAGGTTAATGATTCTCCACTTCCCATCTTAGCATTGATCATGTTAGTAATGATCTCATAGCGCTCTTGCCTCGCGCTTTGGTGATACCTATCCAGCAAATCCTGATGCATTTCATACGGATACATGTCCTCATAGGACTTTTGGAGTTCGAGGTTCATGGTGGCCAACATGATGCAATGAACTTTCGTAGCATCACGCTCGTGGGCCTCAAAGACGGCCAACTCTTCAGGAGTAGCAACATCTGGGATGATCTTCTCAAGCTTTTCATCAAGGACATATTCTTTGTCCTCGTAGCGTGTGATCATGCGAATGTACCTCATCCACTCATTGAAGTTTGACCCATCAAATGTCACCTTTTGACATAGGTTCATCAATGAGAATGACCCAGAAGTGTTGTTGTTGTTGTTTGCAGACATCTGAAAAAAACAAAGGAACAAAGTTTGATTAGAAATGAATCCCTAATTGAACACCCAAATGATAAATTAGGGCTAGGATCCAACAACATTATTTACAACTTAGAAAGGGATGCCGTACTCTAAAAGTAAATAATTTGAAGGTAAGTGAATGACGATTCACTAATTCCCACCATGAAAAACAAAAAAGAGATTTAGGTTTTAAATGTATTGAAAACTCCTAGATCTTTGAGATTCATTGAACCTTTCAATGGCATGTTTAAATCTCGATATGCACTTCAAATTTGCGACTGGGATACCGAGGATCGCAAACAAGTTGTGAATAACCATGCGAATCAACATGGTGCACTCAATGTCTCTATCACCTAATCAATGTACCGGTAAACCACACACACTCCATTGATCTATAACAAACATCGAGTCACCCTTCGTTACCAATGTCATCCCCAAATAGTGTGTCGGTTAACCACACGCGCTCCACCAATGTTTGACAAGGGTACAAAGTGTAATTCCATGGATTAGCATCATTTTCACATTTTACCCTAAAGTACCTAAGATTGGGAATTTGTAAAACATTGTAGTTACTTTGTATCTAACATTATACTTTTAATGAGGAGAGGATTGCCCTATCCTCCCCGTTCGGCTAACGACCCTCCACCAGTCAAGCAAGCGGTGGGTGTGAGTGTACACCCATTAAGCGCCAGTTTATAGGCAACAACCTTATACCCACCTTATAGACTGTCTTCGTGAATGAGGCCTACTAACGGTAAGACTAGCATTTTAAGTTATACATACATACACACATACATATATATATATATATATATATATATATATATATATATATATATATATATATATATATATATTAATTAAGCTTGTAATAATATAATAGTATAGGGTTGAATTTTAAACTTGTAAAATTCTAAGGCTTTGAAATTTAAATTATTCAAGATTAAACTTTTAATCACAAAATGTAAATTTCAAAACTTCAGGACAAGTTTTGAACTTTTAAAAACAAAAGGGATCAAACAACAAATAATATAAATGAAACAATTAATTTCATAATTATCTATATTTGACCTAATCCAATTTTAGTCATAAGATAATTACCAAATAATTTAAATAATCCATATTTATCATATAAACAACTAGTATTCAAAAGATTTGAAATTATCTATTGTTTTGGCAGGAATAATCATGAAAATAATATAAAATTCGGATTTTATCTTTCAAAAATGATTTAGGCGTTAATCCCATGTCAAAACAACAACAAAATCCCGAAAATCTTTCTGTCTGACGTCTAAACTCATCGAGTTCATCAAACAGTTACCACAAAAACTGATTTTCATCAAGCAAAGAGTTAAAGCATCACATACAATTGAAACCAATCATCGCTCTGATACCACTGATGGGTTTTATGCATAAGAACAATCCTATGTGCTCATACAAACCCTAATGTTTGGATCTAGGTTTCTATATTGTACATGCTTTGAATCCAAGACTTACAACCCTATATCTATCATATAAAATTCGAAATTAACATCATAAGAATAGATCTAAGTGTTTACCTCTTTCAAATAGCTTGAAATCCTTGTAGTCTTCTTGATCTTGAGCTTAGAGTCATAATTGTAACTCCTCTAATGGTTCACAAACCCTACAAGCAAGAAGGCAATATGAGAGAGGGTGAGAGATGCTAAAGTCGGCCCTAGGCTTTTCTAGGAATCAAGTGTAGCCAATTTTCATAGACTAGGGGTCTTATTTATACTGCATGCTGCTAGGGTTTCAGTCTAAACCCTAATGGACAGCTTAATCACCAAGCAGCCCAAGGAACCTTCTAGATTAAGGCCTTGGACGAAAATATGATGGATCCCCATCATAGTTTCGTTCCTCCCTTAGTCCATTAGGTTTCCCTGCCCAAAACTCAACTATCATACATTTGACAGTTTATGCCCCTTCATTCAATTAATCTCTTTTAGTCACCAAATTAATTCCTAATTAATTTATGACTAATACTAATTAAATAAATATGATTTCTCCTTTAATATATTATTCGTATTATATATTAATAAACCATAATATTCACTCTCTCTCCTTAAATTACCTTGTCAAGTTGCTTTGGTGAAGCCAACCCAAAAGGACCATGCACAACCCGGTCAAGTACATCCCAAACATAGTTACGTGATTAGACACTAATCCAATAGTTATATGGGTTCCATATAAAATTTGAGGGTGACACATTTATCAGTGATAGCATACTGGTAAATTTGGATGAACCTAGCACCTACAAGGAAGCAATGGTAGCCCCCGAGTTTGCTAAATGGAAAGAGGAGATGGACAACGAGATTCAGTCCATGTATGACAATAAATTTGGAACTTGGTTGACAATGTACCGGTTCGTAAGACAGTAGGGTGCAAATGGATCTTCAAGAAGAAGACCGACGTGGATGGGAAAGTACACATATATAAGGCATGATTGGTTACGAAGGGCTTCACTCAAACTCCGGGAGTTGACTATGATGAGAGCTTCTCACCAGTAGCGAAGATTAAATCTATTAGGGTTACGCTAGCCGTAGCTGCATTTCATGATTATGAAATATGGCAAATAGATGTCAAAACCACTTTCCTTAATGGAAAGTTGGTTGAGGATGTTTACATGAATTATCCAAAGGGTTTTGTCAATGAAAAGTACCCTAATAGAGTGTGTAAGCTTGAGAAATCCATTTAAGGGTTGAAACAAGCATCTCGCAGATGGAATCTTTGTTTCGATGAGAAATTCAAAGAAATTGGATTTTCGGCGAGGATGAGTCCTGTGTATATGTCAAGGCTAGTGGTTAATACCTGGCTTGGGAAGTGTTTCGCTATGAAGGACCTTGGGGAAGCTGCCTATATTCTGGGAATAAGGATATTGAGAGACAGGAGTAAGAGACTAATTGGACTTAGTCAAAGTACCTACTTGGAAAAGGTGTTGATACGGTTTAGCATTCAGGATTCCAAGAAGGGTGACTTACCGATCCGGAGTAATGCCAGAATGAGTAAGACTCAGATTCCATGTATAGAGGCTGAGATAGCTAAGATGAGTCGAATACCATATGTTTTCGCGGTTGGCTCGATCATGTATGACATGAATTGTAGTCGCCCTGATGTGGCCTTTGCTTTGAGCATGGTCAGTAGATATCAAGGGAATCCTGGCAAAGCTCACTAGACTGCGGTGAAGAGCATTCTTAAGTACCTACGGAGGACTAAGGACTGGGTCCTTACCATCGGTGGGAATGACAACTTGAGAGTGGCAAGGTATAGTGATGCCAACATTTAGACAAATTTTAGACTAACATAGATAATTTCCGCTCTCAGTCGGGCAGGGTATTTACTCTGAATGGAGGAGCAATTACTTGGAAAAGTTCCAAGCAGGAGACTGTAGCGTATTCAACATGCGAATTAGAGTACATAGCAGCAAGCGAAGCGGCGAAGGAGGCGATATGGCTGAAGAACTTCATCGGAGACCTTGGAGTTGTACAAGCTATAAGGAGCCTATGGAGATTTTCTGTGACAACGAAAGTGCGGTTGCCTTAGTGTAACAGCCCGGAATTTCAAATATTGATATAATTATGATTTGGGGGTGTTTTAAGAGGGGACTCGGCGAGTTGGAGCCTAGACTCGCAGAGTAGGATCGCAGACCGGGTCGCGGGTTCGCGACTGGACTCGACGAGTCCAGATATGGACTCGGCGAGTCTGCGCTGTTTGGCGAAAACCCTAACCGTTCAGGTTTGGGACGTATAAGAGGCACTTATTGGCCGTCATTGTTCATTTTGGCCTTCTGAGAAGAACCCTAAATCGACTGGGTGCATCTGGAGCAAAGTTTAAGGGCCATTGTTGATCTTGGAAGGGTTGTGGTGCAAGGAAGAGAAGGGCTTGGCTAAAGGAACAGCAAGAGAGTCACGTTCTGAGGATTTGGGGACACAGGGGGCACATTATTCAGTGCATTGGTGAATATCCAGAGGTGGAGATCGTATCAGTGATCGGAGCAGCTTGAGCTATCTGTTCAGTCGGCAGTTTCGAGGTGAGTTATCCTCACTATATCGCTGGGGTTTATGGCACCAATGCCAACCCTTTTATCGGATGGAAATCCGGGTAGTTGTAAGTTGTTATATGTTATGGGCCGGAAGGCATTACTATGTGGACCGGAAGGTCAGGGCCTGGAAAGGCGTATATGTGGTTGGTATTCTGGGGGTATCTCACTAAGCTTTCGGGCTTATAGTTGTGGTTTTATGTTTCAGGTTCTCAAGAGTCTGTGGCAAGGCAAAGGCGGGATCGTACCGTTCCTCGCGTTGGTGTTTCATGATATGAACCTGGGAAATTACTCTGTTTAATAATGTATTGAAAACCTTTTTGTAATAACGTTAATAAAATGGGTGATTTTGAAAAGTTTTAATTGTTTTGAAATTTTGGATGTTACACTTAGCCAAGGAACCAAGGGATCATGGTAGATCCAGACACATCGACGGAAAATATCACTTCATAAGACACCGAATAGAAGAATGACTCCTTGTGGAAAAGAGGGAATCATCAGATGAGAACCTGACAAATCCCCTCATGAAGGGACTGAGTAGGGTTAAGCATTTACAACATGTGAGGCGCATTGTGCTGAAGGATGATATTAGTTTTAATGATTAGATAGTTGTTTCAAAACTTGTAATAGATAAACTGTAATTGACATTTGATGCTTAAATAAAATGTGCTATTTATTTACTAGTATGATACTGTCTTATGTCAATTGTTTACTATTGTTTCATTTTGCATGTTTTGACTTCCAGAATAATTAAATTATTCAAACCATCCACAGTCGATCATACTTTGGAAGTAGGTATTGAAGCAAAATTGTCATGAATTTGGCTTGTAGATTGCCTGAAATTGTTATTCATTGCTACAACATTCATGAGTGCTCATAAGGTCTAAGTATTTGATTAAACCCACGCTCGCTTGTATCACTTCATGGAATTTATCTCAAGTTATCGTGAGACGATAATATCATATAATCTTCAAACCAAGAGATATGAGTTGTTGACTATAAGTTGGTTGTACATGGATAGTACGACAACGCAACAGTAACTTGATGCTATAAAACGTGCTATTGTGTATGATTTGACGAGTAGTTAGTACAAGCATATGAGTCAAAGTTTATATGTTCCTTTTAGTCATGGGGGATTAAAAGAGATATCTTGGGCCCCTTGATGATTTTGTTTTGACTAATGTATCGGTCCCGGTCAGAACTAAATTGATGTGTTCGATTAAGTTCTATGTCAAACAAATTGGAAATCTGGAAACAAACTGCTGGACAATAAGTATGACGTTGTTCCATGTATTTGTCTAGCTGATATCTTGAGACCAGAGGATTATATGATCACTTATCTAAAATAGTACGTCTAATTTCGACAAAGGCATTTAAGAGCCACGATTGCTAGTTGGATCCTGAAGTTATACTTACAACTATAGTTATTAGACTTATCCAAGTGGGAGACTGTTGGATAAGGTGTCTAAGTCCATAACTATCTTTGGTATGTACTTGACCCGAGAGTAGCATGGTCCATTTTGGGTTGCATGGCACTGAAACAATCTGAAGGATGGAATTTGAGAAGAGGTTACTTATGATTTATTAATATATCATAAGTTCTAATATATTCATATGAAATCATATTATTTAATTATTATTGATCAAAAATTAGTTTGAAATTAATTTGTGATCATAAGAGACTAATTAAATATATGGGGATTGATTTGGTAAATCATTGATTCTTATAAAGTGGGCCAATGTTCCATAGTTCTTTAATTTAGGCTAAACCATGGTCATAACCCATGGATGGTCCATGGAGGTTGAAACCCATGGAGCATGAGGAATATGGAAGGTCATGCACATTAGGGTTTGCATGGTGTAACCCTAGTTTTGCCACACTATATAAGAAGTACCTAGGCTACCAAAATCGGCACCTAAGTGTTCTTGGAGTGCTATAGCCGAATTTGGTGCAAGACAATCCTTCTCAAGTCCTTCCATTGTTGGTGGTGTTGTGTGAAGCATTTGTGTAGTGGTGTTGATTCTGATGGCATGTGCGGAATTAGAAAGATCTAGTGATTCATCATACAAATTCAAGAACACATGGAGTAAATAAATTTTTGTAAGCTCTTATTAGATCTAGAAAGATTATACAAATGGGTCTTGTATACAAATTCTCTCTCTAGTCTAACACTCCAAAATGGACTCTTACATAATGGGAGTCACTCACTTCCTATTTATAGGAAAGACTCAACCCATTTACACATACAAATAGAAAAGCCTAAACACTACATCCAAGCATGACTTTGCACCCTAACATTCTCCCCCTCAAAGTTAGGATTGGATGTCCGGCTTTAATCACCAACGAGCTAGCGCGATCAAGACCAAACTCCCCCTTGAAGTAACACCGGTCTTCAAATCCGCAAATGAATATTTGACAAACCCGAGAAGCTTCGAATACACATCATTTCTCCCCCTTTTTATAATCAAAAAATGATTATAAAACCCACTAAGGATGAGAAGCGCCCGAGGAATAGACAATACAATACTCCCCCTTGATGTGTACCAAAAATGAATCACCAAAAATCTTGCACGGAAAAACAATCACGAAAAAGCCACAAAAAATTTTCAATTTATGAAAATTTTTGACTTTTTGGGTGAAAGCTGCAAGATTTTTCAAAATCCGGGTAGAAATTGTCACTTTCTGAAACTTGCAGGGACCCGTTGCGCCAAAAACAGTCAAATATGCGAAACTTTAGCCCATTTGCGAAACCGGGCATAAAGCGTTAATTCGCACAAACTGCAAGGACCAGAACTGAAAATGTTGCAATTTTTTCAGCTTATATTTCCCATTTGCGAAGTTGGGTATAAACTGTCATTTCGTGAAAATATAAGGGGTGCAAACTGAAATTCTTTTTGTTCTTCCCCAAATCACCATATGCAGTAAAAGACTTCGCACGTTCCTTACTTCGCATTTTCTACAAATGTTTCGCATCTTTAACTCACCAAATGCGAATGAAACACTTCCCAGTCATCAAATGCAAACATGATTCTAGAGACCCAGATGCGAAGTGAACAAACATTGCAGATTATTTCATATGCGAACCAAAACAAAATCAAGATCCAGATTCACAAACTCGTATGATGAACAAAATCAATATGCGAACCCAAAATTGGTTATCACACATACAGATCTTCAACTTCAATCTTGCGAAACCAATCTTAATCTTTAAATTGATTCACTAAATGCGAAGTGAATAACAAACTAAATCACATTCGCATCCTTCTTTTATCCATCGACAACATTCTTCCCTTTATACACGAATAATCAAATCTTAATTTCAAAGTAACAAGCCAAATGTGAATCCAAAATCAAGACCCAGATTCAAACTTTCGCAATCGATTTCTTCAGCCTTCCCAAGTTCGTTCCTGTTCGACTTCCAAAATCATTAGTTTCTGCTTTAATCGATTCTTTAACTTCAATCATGCGAACATTACTCCAAAATCAAAATTATCAATCAAACACCATCGATTGCAAATCTCAGTTCGTTCCCAAAACTATCTCCTTCGATCATCGACTATCAATTCCAAATCCAAAAGCAATCCTCAGTCACAATCGATTCTAACTTTCAGTATCAATTCTATCCAAAATCAATTTTGATTCACTGAACAAAAAATCGATTTTGACTTTTCTTACTGTCTGACCGTTCAATTCCAGAAGTGAAATCGATTCAATAATCAAGACAATCGATCACAAATCAAGTTACAAATCTAACGACATCAACGAACACCTTCTATTCGATTTTTCAGATAAATCGAAAGAAGTTAGCAAATTCTTTCATGTTCTTCATCTACTAAATCTCATGACATCATCAAATCGGTGATCAATTTCTACAAGAAATATGATTCAAGAACACATAAAATCAAGAAATCGATCACGATTTTCAGTCAATCACCTGATTAACAAACATTGAGACAACGAGGTTGAAGAATCACAAGCCATCACACAACAGATGAGTTAAAGGTACAAGTGAGATATGCGTGTGTACAAGTCGGAATACGAACACCTATCGATGATTTGAGTGATTTAGATGAAAGATTTTCACGATTTGGGCTCAAATGTAGACAAGAAACAGTATCAAATGGAATTTATTGGAGCTTTTTAGAAATTTATGGACTCAAAATCAATCGGCAAAAGAATTAGTATTGGATTGGGCTTCAAATATGATTTTATGAACAGTATCAGATCGAATAAAAAAATAGATCACAAATTTGTTTTGATTTGGACTCAAGGAATGAAAATGAACACTAAACAATTCGTGTTTTAATTGATCATAACAATTGATCACAATGAGAAATTGATTTTGATTTTTGAATTGATCAAAAAAAATAATTGGATCAACAATGAGTTTGGAACGAATTAGATCCAATGAGGCAAATCGATCAAAAATGAAAAACGTAAAGTACGAATCGAAATCATGAATGTTTTGGAATCCATTTGAGAATTTGAGATACCTTTTTGACGAATCGAGATCCATTTTCAACGAATGTATCAAATTTGGAAGATCTTGGTTCTTTTGTCGGAATGATAAAATCTCCAAATCGAACATTGTACCACCCACCATGCGAGATGTACAACTCGTTCTTCGTGTTCTTCATCAAACCAAGAACGTCTTCAAAAGAACCACCAACACTTTTGGGTTTTGACTTCAAATTCAATGCAACATTTGGAGATTGTTGCTTTGGAACCCAAATTTGCTTCACGGATTTTGGCTTCACAACATATGACGATTTTTGTGAGTAAACCCGCTTGTTCTTCCGATTCACCTTCTTCTTCTTTTTCTTTCTCATCTTTTTGCATCTTGAAGACTTGACTTCATGAACAAACCCACTTTTAACAACATGAATATTTTGAGTTTGAACCAAATCTTTTGGAGTTTGATATTTGTGAATTTCTTGAACCACCGGCTTCCGATAAGGAATCATTCCTTCAAACGAATCACAAGAACACAAAATATCATCGGTTTGAACTCCAATCGAGCAAAAAACTTTTTCATCTTGAAAATCAACTTGAACTCCTTTTTCTTGAGCATCAAGAACATCACATTGAACTCCATTGTCAAGAACTTCAACTACCTTAAGAGCACGAAGATCATTTGGGTCTTCAATAAGAGAAACATATTTCTAATCGAACAAATATTTTTCTTCTCCTCTCTTATCATTACTACGTGATGATACGGACCATGTAATATCAGCCAACCATTTGATCTCACAAAGCGGTTGAAATATCAAGCTTCCATGATCATCCTTCAATTCTCCATAAGAAACCATAGTTTCCCAATATATCTTCTTGTTTAACACAAACCCATAATATTGATCTTTATTGACTTTGTATTTGATACCTTCAATGATTATAATCCAGGAATTGTAAGGCAAATTCACCATGATCACAAAAACTTGAAGAATTCTAGAGAGAGAAAGTGATTTTGAATGGGTTTTCTAGAAAGAGAAAGTCATACAAACAAGTATTCTAGAGAGAGAAAGTCGAATTATGGATCAAATCAAGGAAAAATTCGACTTCTAGAATACAAAAACACTCTCTAAACACGAAGATCAATGAACAATAAGAATCACCAAATCAAAATAGCCATCAAGGATCAATTCTTGATGAGATTCAAGAACACCCGCTCTGATACCAATTGTAGTGGTGTTGATTCTGATGGCATGTGCGGAATTAGAAAGATCTAGTGATTCATCATACAAATTCAAGAACACATGGAGTAAATAAATCTTTGTAAGCTCTTATTAGATCTAGAAAGATTATACAAATGGGTCTTGTATACAAATTCTCTCTCTAGTCTAACACTCCAAAATGGACTCTTACATAATGGGAGTCACTCACTTCCTATTTATAGGAAAGACTCAACCCATTTACACATACAAAGAGAAAAGCCTAAACACTACATCCAAGCATGACTTTGCACCCTAACAATTTGAGGCATCACATTTGGGGTGCTAGGCTCTTAAAGGTCTAAGGTTTCAAGCTACAACAAAAGGTATGTCATTCAACTAGATTTTGTATTGTATATACTCCATAATATGCTAGTTAGGATGATGCTTTGGAAAAATGAAAGTTTGCATGTATAATAGAGAAAACATAAATCCAAAGCATCTAGTGTTCATGTACACCATAGGAGTGTTAGAATGCTCAAAATCCATCATATCCTCGTCCTCATCTTTCATAGTCCCCACTGTAATGACACTCTTACGACATAAGAAATACCTCAAGGCATTCATACGACAAGAACCCTTTGGTGCAAATACTGCAACTATCTGGTGCCTCACTAGGTCTAGCTCTAAATTCTGAAATTAGAAGATCGCTCGTCTCTTCCTTCCAATACAGAAAAACTTTAATAATATAATCCTCGTCATAGAAAATGACATCATAAACCATCGGCCGATCACTCAACTCAGACTGCAAATCCTCAAACAACTCATCACATCCACTTCCTTTTTGAGTCCTGCAACTCAAACTGGCACTTCACCGATCAAATCCTTCGAGACCTAAACTCAACTTTCTCGCAAGGCCTATTCCATTCAAACCCGACCGACATGTTCCTCGGGCCCAACAATCACCAGGCCCATTCTCAGTCTGAACAACCGCAGTCGGATAACCGGTAAAGACGAAAACACACTCTGCAATGAATCATGGCATCCAAACCATGTTATCCACCCTCAACCTGCTACTTAGAACCCTGGAATTGTAAGTCCCCAAATCTGCTTGTGTATCAATCAGATCCAATTGATGGTGCGAAATCCCAATCAATTGGATGATGTCAGATCAAAATAGAATACAAGGAGAAGAAGATGATGATGAATCTATGATGTATTAATGAAATGATTGATGCTCCATACACATAGTTCATGCACACTCTTCTCTCTTGTTTCTCTCACACCTTAGAATACACACACTTAAGCTCCTTGGCTATGTCCCTCAAATGCACTCCTCACCCTATATATATATATATATATATATATATATATATATATATATATATATATATATATATATGTATAGACCTAAGGCCAAGCTCAAAATACAAATAATCTAATACTATTTTTGGCCCAAATAATTAAAACAATAATTACTTAGAAAAGAAAAGTATAAACCATATTTTTGACTCGAGAATCTCCCCCTTGGTTTATAGCTGTCTTTTCTAATTGACCGAACAATCTCCCCCTAAAAAGTAGCTGGCACTTCTTGTCAATCTTCATTGGGAGCTTGGCTTCAGCTATTATCTTTAAATTCTTCACAACGTCAAGATGATCTTGATGAATCTTCAATGAATGACTTCATCTGGAGATGTTGGGCTTTTCTTCAAGATTTGACATTGAACGTACATTGGATGAGGAGGCTTGATATATTGATTCTTGAAAGATAGCGCTTTCAGCTTGAGAATCTTCAGAGAGAACTAACAGAGAGAAATAATCTTCTGGATCACTTTAGCAGGTACAAAGATAGCAACAGACTGATTGAGGAGGTTTCAATGCAATCTGTCACATAATCTTCAATTATAGCTTCACCTTGCTTCTGGGGTTGAAAGATTGAATGTTGAAAGAATAATCTTCATTTCTTGCTCCTCCGAATGAGAATTCTTCAATGATCACGGATGAATCTTCGGCTCAGAAAATCTCGATACAGTCTCCATGAGTCTCATCTACACCTGAATTCACTTTTCAAGACAGAACAAAACTAAAAGAAAACTTAGCACACAAATTGAAACAAAAACAAAAATATTTTTGGATTTTTGATTTTTCAGAACAAGAAATAAAACAGAAATAAGAATATTTTTGGATATTGAATTTTCTGATTTTTGTTTGATTTTTAAAATTTTTAATTCTCCCCCTAAATTTGTGTGCATAGAGGAAAACTGTGAACAAATTTAACAAAAACAAAAATATTTGGGATAAAAGTTGTGAGACAGTCTGAACTTGTTTATCGGTACCTTCACTTTCATGAATAGATCTGGTCAATTGCCGGTATTGTGGTCTACTTAATCATGAAGGATATCGACAAACTTTTCTAAATAAACCATTTAACTGACGACGACCACGGGTATTGTTGTCCACTTAAATTAAGCAGCGAGATCTACAGACAAGCTCTTAAATGGTTCAATTTTAGTTGCACTAGAACGTGTTACTTATTTCCCGATATACCCTGAACTTCCTAAGGACTCCTTAATTTAGGTGAGTAAACAATTATTAAGGAGGAAGTTAGATTTAGAAATAGATGCATATGTTGTGTCCCAGGTCGGATATATTTCAATCATGCAGAGGGGACAACATATGGCTAACATAGATAGAGGGATTGAGAGGTAGAATGGTGCATATGCTGTGTTCTAGGTCGGATATGTTTCAATCATGCAGATGAGACAGCATATGTCTAACAGAGAGAAAGAATTTCACAGATAAGGAGGTGTGTAGAATTAGAGTTGCATATGTTGCATTCCAGGTCAGATCTCTTCCAATCACGCAGAGGAAGCAACATATGACTGACAGAAAGAAAGCAAGAAAATAATTTCTATGGACCTACTTTATCAGAACCCCCTGGTCGCCCTATCAGAACCAGAATTAACGACATAAGTCCGTACATCAAGGAAAATCTGAACCACTATTCTAGATGCGTATTAATTTAGTGTATCTTGTAGGTTCCCGTGTTTATCTCACTGCTCAATCTACCCGAGCGTCGTATGGTCAGTCCAAACAATCCTATCTAAATCCACACTGTCAAATCCTTCTTGCCTACCAGCACATGGAACACAGAGTCCAAACAATTCATATTCAGTCCCTTACACATGTTTTAGACTGCCTGTAAATTGTTATGACTTTCTTGATATCATTTCCCAAACAATACCTACTAAAGAAAAACTATAAAAGATTGTCTTTAAAACGAATGTAACGACCCAATTTTCACGTCCAAAAATTTCGTTTGTAAAACATTACTTAGAAAACATTAATGATTAAAACATTGTTTAATTAAACCATTTCACATCGAAAACCCAAATTTGAAATCCACACCATGTAAACAACCAAAACATCGGAGTATCAATCCCAGAATAAACTCATAACTGCAGAAACAAGAGTGTGTGTGTGATATGCTGCTACCGCGCCGGCTCCTTCCCCTTAGCTGAAGAGGTACCTGAAACCAAAACTGAAAACTGTAAGCACGAAGCTTAGTGAGTTCCCCCACCGTACCACATACCATATAATCACATAACATACATAAATTGTCGGGCATATCTGGGTGACCGACCTACCCCTTCGGTCCTCTCGACCGGATACTGCCTAGCATATCTGGGTGCTGGCCTCCCCTTCGGTCCTCTCGACCGGATACTGCCTAGCATATCTGGGTGCTGGCCTCCCCTTCGGTCCTCTCGACCGGATAATGCCTAGCATATCTAGGTGCTGGCCTCCCCTTCGGTCCTCTCGACCGGATACTGGGGAAAACTATTTCTCCCCTCTACTACTACCACATAACATGTAACACAATATCAGAATCTATCTAACATGGCTGGGTATGACTACCCCTTCGGCCCTATTGACCGGATATCTGGGGGACTATCTCCCCCTACTGTCACTAGCACATAAATGCAACACAGGTAGTAGTAATCCCTTAGATGAATATCACAGAGACAATCATCTACATACAACTCCTACTGGTGGGCTGGCATTGTAGCCGTAGACCCACCGCTACTAGAAGGTAACTCACCTCGAAGTAGCTGTTGATCTGATCGGGAACTGACTGTGTACTGTTGCTACTCCGGAAATCCTCCGGCTGTAATTCTCACAACATACTCAATCAATCACTGCTAACTGTCCTTTGGGTAAAATGACCATTTTACCCCTGATCGTGTCATAAGTCAAAGTCAGAGTCAACTTTCAGTTGACCCGACTCGCCGAGTTGGCTCGCCAACTCGCCGAGTCCCTATCCAATCGACTATCCTGGATCCCGTCCCTACTCGTCGAGTTAGACGTTGACTCGACGAGTTCTCCTTCTAAACTGAGGTTCAAGTCCTTCATCCTACTCGCCGAGTTGTATGAACAACTCGCCGAGTTCATCTTCATCCGATGAACACTTATGCTGAGACTCGCCGAGTTGTATGAACAACTCGCCGAGTCTGTTCTTGATCTAAGGAGATTGCCTTGAACTCGCCGAGTCATGGCAATGACTCGCTGAGTTCCTTCATGGGTGAGTTCGGCTTCCGACTCACCGAGTCACACCCCGTGACTCACTACTCTCACTCGACACAACGAAAAGGGGACAACTCGGAGACTCGCGAGCAGACTCACCGAGTCAGATGAACGACTCGCCGAGTCGTTACCATGCACTCACTATAAACGCGATGTTGCTCGATTCCAGTCCATGCCATTCACAGATCTGGGTTCCTAGAGCATGAATAACACGTAGAGTTTCCAACTTTACGTGTAAATATCCCTCAATGAGAGTTTTAGGGTTCAAAATGAACCAAAAAGGGTAGATCTAGGGTGTACAAGCAACATGGGTCCATAAAGGTGGTAGATCCAAGTTCCAGGGACTGAATAGGGTCCAGATCTAAAGGCTAATCCAGTTGAATCAACCAACAATGCACAACTAAGCTTGGGGAAGAGCTCAAGAAAGACTTTAATGGAGGAATAAGTATGGAAACAGAGGGAAAATGAGTTTTACCTCAAGGGGAAGCTCTGAGATTGCTCCAAGATGGCTGACCTCCTCTTTCTTCTTCTTGATCCACTCTTCTCCCTTCTCCAAATCTTCAAAACACACAAGAATGCCTCAAGTTCTCAAGGAAATAAGCTTTGAACAAGGGTTGGGGGCTCTGACGGTGAATGGGGGCTGGCTTGGGGCGTAAATGAGTGATTAAATAGGGTGCAAACCCCTGAAACTTAGGGTTTCATCCAACAGCGGTGGCTCGCCGAGTCCAGGATATGGACTCGCCGAGTCCAGGATATGGACTTGCCGATTCGCCAACTTAAACGTGTCCCGGGTCCTGTCTCTACTCGGCGAGTCGGACCTATGACTCGCCGAGTCCAAGGCTAAAAATGGAAAATAATCAAATAAGATTTACGTACCATGAACCAGGTGCTATAAATCTCCCCCACTTATTTTAGACTTCGTCCTCGAAGTCTGCTGCTCAATCCTGAAACAGCTTGGGGTAATGCTCTAACATCTCTTCCACTGGCTCCCAAGTCCATTCCAAACCCTTGCGGTGCTTCCATTGCACCTTCACTAGCTCCAACCTCTTGTTCCTCAAATCCTTCGACTTCCTGTCGAGGATTGCGACTGGGCGCTCAATGTAATTCAGGCTGTCATCAACCTAAATATCTTCTAATGGCACTACTGCTGAATCGTCCACTAGGCACTTCCACAGCTGAGAAACATGGAAAGTGCTGTGGATCTGGCTGAGCTCGACTGGCAGATCCAGCCTATACGCCACCTTGCCCACCCGGGCTACAACCCTAAACGGCCCAATAAACCTCGGGCCTAACTTGCCCCGCTTCCTGAATCGAATGACGCCCTTCCAAGGCGACACCTTCAGGAGAACCATATCCCAACCTGGAACTCCAGGTCGGATCGGCGCTTGTCGGCGTAAATTTTTTGCCAACTCTGAGTAGTCTGAAGCCTGCTCCGAACCTGCTGGATCCCCTCGGTCGTCTTGAGCACCACCTCGGTACTCCCCATGACTCTCTGGCCAGCCTCTCCCCAGCATATCGGGGTCCTGCACCTCCGACCATACAACATCTCAAATGGGGGACGGCCAATACTCGCGTGGTAGCTGTTGTTGTATGAGAACTCGGCCAAGGGAAGATAGGTATCCCAGCTACCACCGAAATCTAACACGCACGCCCGCAACATATCCTCCAAGGTTTGGATGGTCCGCTCGCTCTAACCATCCGTCTGCGGGTGAAAGGCGATGCTAAAATGCAAACGAGTGCCCAACTCGTCATGAAATCTCTTCCAAAACCTGGAAGTAAAACGCACATCCCTGTCCGAGATAACCGATACTGGTACCCCATGCCGCGCCATGATCTCCCTGGTATAGATGTCGGCTAATTTCTCGGCCAATATGCTCTCCGGAATTGGGATAAAATGAGCACTCTTGGTCAATCTATCCACGATGACCCAAATCGAATCTACTCCACGTGCAGTCCTGGGAAGCTTAGTGATAAAATCCATCGTGATATCTTCCCATTTCCACAGTGGAATATCCAACGGCTGCATCTTGCCATGCGGTCTCTGATGTTCGGCCTTGACCTTCCTGCAGGTCAAGCACCGCTCGACGTACCATGCCACATCCCGCTTCATGCAGGGCCACCAATAATCGGGACGAAGATCCCTATACATCTTCGTCGCCCCGGGATGAATAGAGAATCGAGACTTGTGCGCATCCTCCATCAAGATCTGGCGCACGCCTCCATGATACGGCACCCACACCCTACGGTGTAGTGTCAATAGTCCTCAGCTATCATAATCGAAGGAGGAAACCTGACCCACCACACGCTCACTCTTCCGATGTTCCTCCTTGATAACCTCCTATTGAGCCTCCCGAATTCGCTCCAACAGGGGAGTCACTACGGTCATCCTCATGCAAACGTCCCTGATCAGCGTCGCCTTGCGGCTAAGCGCATTGGCCACCACATTGGCCTTCCCCGGGTGGTAGAGGATCTCACAATCATAATCCTTTACCACGTCCAACCACCGACGCTGCCTCATGTTCAGATTCGGCTGATCCGTGAGGTACCTCAAACTTTTGTGGTTCGTGTAGATGGTACACCGAACCCCGTAGAGGAAATGTCACCAAATCTTGAGGGCAAAAACCACCGCCCCCAACTCCAAATCATGCGTCGGGTAGTTCGCCTCGTGAGGCTTGAGCTGCCTCGAAGCGTAGGCAATGACCTGCCCCCTCTGCATCAGCACCGCGCCCAACCCTAAAATGGATGCGTCACAATAAACCACAAAATCCTCTACGCCCTCTGGCAGGGCTAATATTGGCGCCTCGCACAATCTCTGTCTCAGTGTCTCAAATGTAGCCTGCTGCTCGGGTCCCCACCGAAAGACCACGGCTTTCTTCGTCAGCCGCGTCAGGGGTACGGCTATCTTGGAGAAGTCCTGAATGAATCTCCGATAATAGCCTGCCAATCCTAGGAAACTCCGAATCTCAGATGGAGACTTCGGAACCTCCCATCTCATCACGGCCTCGACCTTGGCCGGGTCGACCAGAATCCCGTTCTGGTTGACAAGGTGTCCGAGAAATTGCACCTCGCACAACCAAAACTCACACTTGGATAACTTGGCATACAAGCTCTCCCTCCTCAGGGTCTCCGATACCTCTCTCAGATGCTCCTCATGCTCCTCCTGTGTCTTGGAATAAACCAAGATGTCATCGATAAAGACTATCACAGACCGATCCAGCATCGGTCTGCATACGCGGTTCATGAGGTCCATGAACGCGGCAGGAGCATTGGTGAGCCCAAACGGCATCACCACGAACTCATAATGGCCATAGCGCGTCCGAAACGCGGTCTTCTACGTATCCTCTTCTCTGACCCTCATCTGATGGTAACCCAAACGCAAATCAATCTTGGAGAACCAAGATGCTCCCTGAAGCTGGTCAAAGAGATCATCAATCCTCGGGAGTGGGTAATGGTTCTTCACCGTTACCTTGTTCAGCTCCCGGTAATCTATACACATCCGATGCGACCCGTACTTCTTTTTCACAAACAGAATCAGGGCTCCCCAGGGTGAACTGCTCGGTCGAATGAATCCCTTGTCTAACAGCTCCTGCAGCTGTGTAGACAACTCCTGAATCTCAGGAGGATCCAACCGATACGGTGCCTTGGCTATCGGAGCCGTACCAGGAACGAGGTCAATCCTGAACTCCACCTGACGCTCCGGAGGTATCCCAGGAAGCTCCTCTGGAAAAACATCTGCGAAATCTCGCACCACCGGAACCTCGCTCACCGTCACCTTACCCGCCTCCCGGGTATCCATCACGTACGCGACGTAACCTACGCATCCCTGTTGAAGGTAGCGTCTAGCCCTGGCTGCTGAACATACTGCGGGTCCACACTGCGGCCTCTCACCATGAATCACTAACTCTCCCCCACCGGGGGTCCTGACTCGCACTAGCTGCTGCACGCAATCTATCACCGCCCCATTGGGGCTCAACCAATCCATGCCTATAATCACCTTGTTCCCACGCAGCGGAATGGGAACCAGGTCTACCAAGTAGCGCTCCTCAAAAAACGCAATACGCAATCCCGAAACACCATTGATGCTCGCACCGATCGATCATCAGCAATCTCTACCTCCAAAGGGCAATGCAACATGCCCGAAGACTCAGTGAACTTCTTGCTAAGCGTAAGAGAAACAAACGATCGGATAGCATCCGAGTCGAACAACACCTGAACTGGGATACCGTTCACATGGAACGATTCCGTCACCATATCGGGTGCAGCGCGTGCCTCCTCGGCGGTCAGCTGAAATGCCCGGCTCCTCACCACTGGAGCCTCTGCCTTGCCCTGTCGGCCATCCGTGATCCGCAGGGTCGTTGGAGCTGGCGCCTTTACCAGCACTGAAACTGTCAACTGGGGGCAATTGGCCTTCTTGTGGCCCCTCTAGTTGCAGTGGAAACACAGCAACTCAGATGTCTGAATAACTGCTGCCGGAGCAGTGCAATCCCTGCTATAGTTCCCAGACTTGCCGCACTTGTAGCAGCCTGATGATCCCAACCTGCACGCCCCCTCGTGCGCCTTGCCGCATTTCCTGCAGCATCCCCGCCCCTATTGGCCTTTCGGCCCCACATCTGATCCCTTGGGCTTCTTCCCCGAAGCCCCTCCTGTCTGTCCCTCCTCTGACTTCCATTTCCGGATATGCTCCAAATCTATCTCCCTCTCCCTCGCCCTAGCAATCATGGAGTCCAAGGTGGGGCAAGCTGAAAAACTAACGTGCTCCCGGATATCAGCCTGGAGCATGTCATGATAGCGGGTCCTCCTCATGTCCTCATCGCCTGCATATTGGGGCACCAATAGTGCCCGCTCCCGGAACTTGGCGGTGATCTCCGCCACAGTCTTCGTCGTCTGTCTCATGTCCTAAAACTCCCTGGCTAGCTGCTGAAGCTCGACAGCCGGTGCAAACTCTGCCCTGAATCTGGTCACAAAATCTGACCAAGTCATAGCCTCGATCGCTGAGGCTCCCAACGAGTCACCCACTGACTCCCACCAGTCTCGAGCTCGGTCTCGTAAGCACCCTGCTGCATACCTCACCTTCGACCCCTCAGGGCAGAAGCTAGTCAACTGTGCAGACTCGATGTCTGCAATCCATCATCTGGCGGCAATGGGATCTTTCACCCCATGCAAATCTGGCACACCACTGCCCCTGAAGTCCTTAAAGGACAGTGTGCGAGATCCCGACTGGCCAGATGCCATGTCGCTCCTGAACGCCCGGACGCGATCTTCCATCAACTCGATGATCCCCTCCTTGATCGACCCGAAGATAATGGGGGTCGACTCAAGGATACCCCTGGTGATCTCTGACGCGATGAACTCGCGTAGTCCCTCATCCACTGGCTCAGAACCTGATCCCGAACCTGACCCCTCTCCTGAACCGCCATCTATCAGCCTCGATTATAGTACCACCATTTTGCAATCATAAATAACAATCATTAGTGATACTGATACTTCTTGAGGGATCACAACCACTTACAAGTTCCCTAGTCTTATCTTGGCCTTCCTTGATTCGGGTACGGATCCTCTGCTTTCAGTAGTACGGGGCCATACTACCTTCCACATCTATCTGTACCTTCTTCAAGGATTGCCTCGACTCCACCAGATTCCTTCCACTACTGCTGATCACCGCTATACTCATCCTAGGCTTGCCCTAGGAAATCTCAGGATCCACCCTACCAGGTCCTCAACTACTGAAGGCCTCCTAGTAATGCCAGTTAACCATTACCTGAATACCATCACATGGGGTGAGGCTCGGATAATCCTTCGAGTAACAGACTCGTCCCTACAACGGTTAGACTCAAACGAGAGCTGCGCAATAGGGTCAAAACCAGCACTCTAAGATTATTCAACCCTGATCACATGTGACGTGACGTATTCACCTAATGGCTAACTCCCACCACTCCGAGTCCCACAAAGCACAAAGCAAGCAGCATTCAAACTAAGGGAACAATCTCAAGCAAATCCGCTCTCATAGAGAGAAACTGATCTAGCATACAGAGCTAATACTCATACTATCAGGCATAACCCTACATGCTATCCTACTGCTGTCTACTCAATTCTAGCATGAAATTTTCATACACTGAAGCACATAAAGCAGGCACATAAGGCATCACTACTAGATCCTTAGTCCTATTCAAGCATGTTGTTCTACTAAAACTGATAAACACAACATAAGCTTATATGGGTACTTTGGGGAGTACTTACTTGAGCTCGGCCAGTTGCGCACATCACACACTTCGTTCTTTCTCAAACCCTTTTCTTAATTCTTAGAAAACATTTCTTTTTGGAAAATCTTTTACTCCCTCCATTTGAGTTCAGACACCCCCGAAGGTGAGTCCGAATCCCTCAAACCAGGGCTCTGATACCAACTTGTAACGACCCAATTTTCACGTCCAAAAATTTCGTTTGTAAAACATTACTTAGAAAACATTAATGATTAAAACATTGTTTAATTAAACCATTTCACATCGAAAACCCAAATTTGAAATCCACAACATGTAAACAACCAAAACATCGGAGTATCAATCCCAGAATTAACTCATAACTGCAGAAACAAGAGTGTGTGTGTGATATGCTGCTACCGCGCCGGCTCCTTCCCCTTAGCTGAAGAGGTACCTGAAACCAAAACTGAAAACTGTAAGCATGAAGCTTAGTGAGTTCCCCCACCGTACCACATACCATATAATCACATAACATACATAAATTGTCGGGCATATCTGGGTGACCGACTTACCCCTTCGGTCCTCTCGACCGGATACTGCCTAGCATATCTGGGTGTTGGCCTCCCCTTCGGTCCTCTCGACCGGATACTGCCTAGCATATCTGGGTGCTGGCCTCCCCTTCGGTCCTCTCGACCGGATAATTCCTAGCATATCTAGGTGCTGGCCTCCCCTTCGGTCCTCTCGACCGGATACTGGGGAAAACTATTTCTCCCCTCTACTACTACCACATAACATGTAACACAATATCAGAATCTATCTAACATGGCTGGGTATGACTACCCCTTCGGCCCTATTGACCGGATATCTGGGGGACTATCTCCCCCTACTGTCACTAGCACATAAATGCAACACAGGTAGTAGTAATCCCTTAGATGAATATCACAGAGACAATCATCTACATACAACTCCTACTGGTGGGCCGGCATTGTAGCCGTAGACCCACCGCTACTAGAAGGTAACTCACCTCGAAGTAGTTGTTGATCTGATCGGGAACTGATTGTGTACTGTTGCTACTCCGGAAATCCTCCGGCTGTAATTCTCACAACATACTCAATCAATCACTGCTAACTGTCCTTTGGGTAAAATGACCATTTTACCCCTGATCATGTCATAAGTCAAAGTCAGAGTCAACTTTCAGTTGACCCGACTCGCTGAGTTGGCTCGCCAACTCGCCGAGTCCCTATCCAATCGACTGTATTGGATCCCGTCCCTACTCGTCGAGTTAGACGTTGACTCGACGAGTTCTCCTTCTAAACTGAGGTTCAAGTCCTTCATCCTACTCGCCGAGTTGTATGAACAACTCGCCGAGTTCATCTTCATCCGATGAACACTTATGCTGAGACTCGCCGAGTTGTATGAACAACTCGCCGAGTCTGTTCTTGATCTAAGGAGATTGCCTTGAACTCGCCGAGTCATGGAAATGACTCGCTGAGTTCCTTCATGGGTGAGTTCAGCTTCCGACTCACCGAGTCACACCCCGTGACTCACTACTCTCACTCGACACAACGAAAAGGGGACAACTCGGAGACTCGCGAGCAGACTCACCGAGTCAGATGAACGACTCGCCGAGTCGTTACCATGCACTCACTATAAACGCGATGTTTCTCGATTCCAGTCCATGCCATTCACAGATCTGGGTTCCTAGAGCATGAATAACACGTAAAGTTTCCAACTTTACATGTAAATATTCCTCAATGAGAGTTTTAGGGTTCAAAATGAACCAAAAAGGGTAGATCTAGGGTGTACAAGCAACATGGGTCCATAAAGGTGGTAGATCCAAGTTCCAGGGACTGAATAGGGTCCAGATCTAAAGGCTAATCCACTTGAATCAACCAACAATGCACAACTAAGCTTGGGGAAGAGCTCAAGAAAGACTTTAATGGAGGAATAAGTATGGAAACAGAGGGAAAACGAGTTTTACCTCAAGGGGAAGCTCTGAGATTGCTCCAAGATGGCTGACCTCCTCTTTCTTCTTCTTGATCCACTCTTCTCCCTTCTCCAAATCTTCAAAACACACAAGAATGCCTCATGTTCTCAAGGAAATAAGCTTTGAACGAGGGTTGGGGGATCTGAGGGTGAATGGGGGCTGGCTTGGGGCGGAAATGAGTGATTAAATAGGGTGCAAACCCCTGAAACTTAGGGTTTCATCCAACAGTGGTGGCTCACCGAGTCCAGGATATGCACTCGCCGAGTCGCCAACTTAAACGTGTCCCGGGTCCCGTCTCTACTCGGCGAGTCGGACCTATGACTCGCCAAGTCCAAGGCTAAAAATGGAAAATAATCAAATAAGATTTACGTACCAGGAACCAGGTGCTACAACGAATCAGAGTAAGATAAACTCAGGAGTATAGAGAAGAAAACGCAAACCATAATTCACCGATTGAATTTGCATCCAGAAGGTCTGAGAACAGCATGCATAATCTCAGAATAGATCCGAAAATTCTTCATGTCATTAAGCACTAACCCCATGAGTGATCCCTTCCTTTCTTCCTTTCCCGCAAAGGACACATGCTCTCAAACAAAGTTCTGACTGTTGCACAGTAGAGAGATGCCTCCTATCATGTGCTTGGAACGTCCACCATCAACAAAATGAAATCTGATGATATGCCTCCATAGCTACTCCGACACAAAGCGGGATCAGTTGGTCTTTGGAACCCAGTCCATTTTGAATCTGGCTCGACCTTTGTCATCATTGCAAGGAACTCTCTCCCACGACATATATCCTGCATATCACAAATAGAAGATGACGAAATATTAGAATCGTTAGAACATTTGGGAGATTGAACCTTTGGTACCCATCTGTAGTTGGGTTTAACCCATTTCTTTTTCGATCCGATGGGAGGCTCAGTACTTGTTTTTGATCTTGATGTCGGTCGTTGAGATGAATTTGACCTAACCGGTCTTTGTTTCACTGGAGCATCTCTTGGATTGTGCTTCTTGGCCGACATTCCCTTCTTGCCCTTGGGATTCAGATTCTTGTCCTTGTGGGTTTGATTCCTGGCCTTCGGATTTTGATTCTTTCCCTTCTGCACATTCCAGTCATCATTGTCTGAACGTGACCTTGAGGGGCTTCTTTTGGAAAATCTCCCTCTTGGCGCATTGTGCCATCCTTGTGCGTAGTAAGCAACATAGCGCGATTTGGACAATTTTGGGCAATGTGTCCAGGTGTTCCACAGTGAAAGCAAGTCTTTTCTTCATTGGGAAGTTGTTTTCTTCCTGCCCCTGGTGGCGTGTCGTTGCCTCGTCTTTGATTGTTCCCACATGCACAATTACAACAGGCACTCTGTTTCACTGGAATTGGTGGCCTGTATTTCTCAACAACAGGTTGATCAGAAGCAGCTGAGTTTGAAGCAACAGATTCAGAGCTCAAGGAGTCATTGGATTGTTCAATAGCTTTCTCCTGGTTCTCATCCTCTACTACTTTACCTGCACAAGAAGTATAATCATTAGTATCGTTCACCTCAACACCCTCAGTTGGCCCTGATTGTTCAGTCTTAACTGAAGCTGGAGCAGGGGTTTGGCCATACTGATCAGACCTTTCTTCCTCATTGGTCTCAAGGGGTGGGTTATAGTTGTGATTAAAAGGAGGTGGCACACTATGATACCCTAAACCCTTGGTTTGATTATCTTTAAAACTCAATTGTTTTTCTACTAAGGACTCGACTGTCTTACTTGATACGGTATAATTTTTGAAACTAACATTTGTTTTTCCACACTTAATTTTCAAAGAGTCAAGTTCTTCAGTTACAGCAGCAAGTTTGCGTTTAATGTGATTGTAATTTTCACACTTGTTGCTGTAATCTTCTTGTAATTTCCGAAAGCCCTTAGTCTTGGCCTCTAATTGAGCTTTCAGAGGTTTCTGACCTTTCCTAAGAGTATAGCCTTCGTATTTAAGGTCCTCATTTTCTCTTTTTAATAAATCGATTTGATCTCGAAGAAATTTAATAGTAGTTTCACAAGATGGAGTAAATGAAACTTCATTTACCACAATTGATGCGGAACTCATTTTTTTTATTTTCCCTTTGACTTAAAAACCGAGAAAGTCAACCTTAAAAGTCAAATTTAAAAAGTCAAACCAAAAATCTAAATTTGAAAATTTAAAGGTTAAACGAGAAAGTCAAAGTTTAAAGTCAAAGGTCAAACTTTAAAAGTCAAAGTCAAAATTTGAAAGTCAAAAGTCAAAAAATAAAGTCAAAAATTAAAAACTAAAATTTTTGGAAGAAAATGTAGCTTAAAAATAAAAGAAATTGATTTTGGGGCTAAAAATGTCAAAGTGGCGAAATTAGGTGCGAAATGGGAATGTTTTTTAAATAAAAAGAGAAGGTATATAGCATCTAGGAAGTTAGATGAAATGGTAAGGTGCGCGATTGTTGAATCAGAGGTCCCGAGTTCGAATCCCAGCACCTCCAAATCTGCTTCGTATTTTTTGACGCGAAGGCTGCTGTGAAGCGAGGACGAAGCTACGAAGCGCGAGAGCGAGGCTGGTGCGATGCGAGGACAAGTTGCGAGGCTGCCAAGCCGTGAACCAGAGGCGAGACCGAGAACGTGCCTGAACCGAACACGTGCGAGCCTCGGACCGAACACGTGACTTCGAACCGAAAACTCCGGCCGAGAACTCCGACCGAAAACGTGACCGTGAACCTCGGAAATCGCTGGTTACGACGAAAAACAGCGTTTTTTGCTCCTTTTTGCTCCAAAACTCGATCAAAAACTCATTTTTATGAAAAACGCGAAGAACAAACCCCCCTTATTTTGCCAAGATCTATCCAAAAACGTAGAAATCTCTACAAAATAAGATCAAATAAGCTCTAGATCTGAAATAATTGATTGATACAACCAAGCTCTAATACCACTTGTAAGTCCCCAAATCTACTTGTGTATCAATCAGATCCAATTGATGGTGCGGAATCTCAATCAATTGGATAATGTCATATCAAAATAGAAGAGAAGGAGAAGAAGAAGAAGAAGAATAAGATGAATCTATGATGTATTAATGAAATGATTGCTGCTCCATACACATAGTTCACGCACACTCTTCTCTCTTGTTTCTCTCACACCTTAGAATACACACACTTAAGCTCCTTGGCTATGTCTCTCACATGCACTCCTCACCATATATATATATATATATATATATATATATATATATATATATATATATATATATATATATATATATATATATATATATATATATATATATACATAAGGCCAAGCCCAAAATACAAATAATCTTATACTATTTTTGGCCCAAATGATTAAAACAATAAATGCTTAGAAAAACAAAGTGTAAACCATATTTTTGACCCAACAGGAATTCTCCTCGATTCGAGTATGGATCATCTGCTTTCAGTAGTACAGGCCCAATACTACCTTCCACATCTATCCATACTATCCTCGAGAATCGTTCTAGATTTTCTAAGTAGCTACTCAACTCCACTATCGACCAATCCAATTCCACATAACCACTCACCAGGGAATACTCACCGCTAAAAAGCACACTCATCGGATTCAAAATACTCCCTAGGCTCTCCTAGGATTCCCTTTACACCTCTTTCCACCATCAGTTGCAAAAGGAACTCCCTTTAATAATATGTACTAACAACTTCTCGAATACAATTAAATGCTACATGCACTAGATAATTCTTCGACTACAAGATCTCACTCTACAACGGTTAGACTCAAACGAAAGCTGCACACTAAAGCTAAATCTAAACTTCTAAAATTATCTAATCCTTGTAACATGCTCTTGGATAAGGTGTCTAAGTCCATAACTATATTTAGTATGTACTTGAACCGGCTTGGCATGGTCCATTTGGGTTGCATCAACATCTCAACTCTTGGATAGATAAAATGAGAAAAGGACACTTACGATTTGTTAATATATTATAAGTTCTAATATATTAATATGAAATCATATTATTTAATTAGTATTGATCAAGAATTAATTTGGAATTAATTTTGTGATAAAAAGAGACTAATTAAATATATGGGGATTGATTTGTAAACCATTCATTCTTATATAGTGGGCTTATGGTTCATGATTCACTAGATTGGGCTAGGACCCATTGGGTGCTCCATGGAGGTTATAACCCATGGATCATGGGGAAAATGAAAAGCCATGCACATTAGGGTTTACATGGTGTAACCCTACATGTGGCACACTATCTAAAGAGCTCCATTGCTAGCAAAATCGGCCACTATTGCAAGACAAGGAGGGCTAGTCGATTTTGTGATCAAAGTGTTCTTCTCTCAAGTTATTTCAAGAGTTGTGGTGATGTGGAAACATTTGAGGCTTCACATTTGAGGTGATAGGCTCACAAAGTCTTATGGAATCCAAGCAACTACAAAGGTATGTCATTCTACTAGTTTTTTATATTACAAGTACCCCATGCCATGCTAGTTAGGATGTAAACCTTGGAAAATTCTTATTTGCATGAATATTAGACAAAACATAGATCCAAGGTTTCTAGGTTCGCATGTACACCATAGAAGTGTTAGAATGCTCAAAACCCATCACATGCAACCTACCGTATTCGATTAATAGTTAGTCGATATTAATGGAGGTCTCTAAAAGCACAAAGCAAGCAGCATTCGGGCAAGCAACCTCTACCAGCACATAACCTAAACAGGCTATCCAAACCAACACATGAAATCACACTAGCATACAACCCCAACTACTCTAACCACAACACAAGATGCATCATCGAACTTAGGAAATCCTACCTCACAACTCCTGGAGATCACTAATCGTAATCATGCAACACTACCAGCTCACCTAACAGGCATAACTGCGTCTCTCCTAAGCAGACACACTAGCATACAATTCTATCAACTCATAGTAGCACATAATCAAGTAAGGGTATTTTGGGAAATCACCGCTCAGGCTCTGGCTGATTGTACATACCAGCTCGGACCTGCTTTCAAAACTCTTTAATTTCCATGGAAAATCGTGTGATGAAAAATCATTTCTTTTGAAAGTTATCAACTCTTCAGTTCGAGTCCAGACATACCCGAGGGTGTGCTCGAATCCCTCAAACCAAGGCTCGGACACCAAATTGTAACACCTCGAATTTCAAAAAAAATGCATTTTTAATTCACCAAACATTATTCATAAATCCAAGTCATCACAAAATTATAAATCATTATCAAAACAATATCAGAGTATCCCAAAATCCACAAGACATCATAAGTCGGCGAATGTGTACAATCATGCCTCCGCCTTCCTGGAATCTACAAAAGTACCTGAAACACATTTAAATCAACACTGTAAGCATGAAGCTTAGCGAGTTAACCAAAATACCACATACACATATAATTAGCCTCTCATGGCTATATCTCAATAAGGACCCTCCAGTCATGTGTCTCAATGAAGACCCTCTGGTCATAATACACAAAATAATATAACAACATAAGTCACAAAGACAGAATGCATAATAACACATATCTCAGTATAAATAAATAAGACCCTCTGATCAATAATACGAAAAAGATCCTTCGATCAATAACACGAATAAGACCCTCCAGTCACACATAAAATTACCACACAGGTAAGTATAGTGAGAAGACTCACCTGAATCGAAGAACCCTGAAACACGACGACACGAACACTTCTCTACATTGCTTGCATCCGCAAATCCACTAATACTAGAACCAGATAAAATCTTAATTAATAGCCCAAAACCCTCAAGTTTGACCTAAGGTTAGGTCAAACTTGGTTAAAAGTAAACAGTCAATGAAATTCAAGGTCAACAAGTCAACCTCAGGTTGAGTACGCCCAATGTACTGAGCTTGTACGCATGACATACTCACCATCTAGAATCGGGACCCCATACGAGTATGCCTAGCGTACTCGAAGGTACACCCGAAGTACTCGGCTAAAAGGCACTTTTCCATTAAGTGCTTAATCTCTTAATTCCTTTCATCCAACAATCAGATCTAGTCCACCAACATCATTCTAATTCATAAAGTTTCCACCTTTATGACTTTCTAGGTTTAGAAAAGGTCCAAAAGCCAAAACCTTAACTTATTAATCCATTAAGACATCATGACACTTTCATGGAAGGTATAGAAAGATCAAGATCACATTTCTATGGACCTAAAAGCTCCATAATGGACAAGGTTTCCAACTTTATCCATTATAATGGTCCAAACCACCAAGATCTAGGCTTTAAGCATTAAATCGGACCAAAAGTGCATCTTTTTCAACTTAATCCACTAAGTCCAAGTCTCCAACCTTCATATCTGAATTACAATGATGTTTAGATGGATAAGTTTCCAAATTTATCCATAACAAGGTCACAAACTTTCAAGATCTAAACGTTATGCACTAAAATGAGCAAAAACTCATAACACCAAAAACTAGCTAGATCTAACAAATGCATCATCAAGATTCAAACTTTATACCTCTAGAAGATAGATCAAGGTGAACAAAGTCCAGATCTATAAGCTCCAATGCAACTAAGAATTCTCCAAGAAGTTCCTTCTTCTCCAAGGTGCACCATGAATACTCCAAAGCACTCAAAAAACACCTTTTTTAGCTCAAAAGGCTCAACTAGGGTTAGGGTTTCATGGAAGGGGTGTAGGAGGGGTGGAGAATGAGAATGGGATGGTTTGGGGGGAGTTAACAAACTTAAATATGGCTTAAACCACGAAAATATAGTTTAGGCACTGATTACGTACACCCAACATACTTAGAATTCCCTTAGTACGCCCAACGTACACCTCCTTATACCCCCAACGTACTCAGCTTGGACCAAAACCACCCAAACTTCAAACAGTCATAAGTTCTTCGTTCTAACTCCGATTTTGAAGTTCTTTATATCCATGGAAAGGTAATGAGAAGCCTTACATTTCTATCAACTTTTTTTTTTCTAAAATCCACTCGAACTCAAATCCAAAATTCATGAAAGGCCCAAACCAACGCCTTTACCGATACCCCTAGGCTGTAAAGCACAAACCAAACTCTTTTATCACACAACCGACCTTACCCACATCCAAAAGGTTCTAAACCTTTAATCTTAATAGCCTCAAAACCTTCTCATACTCAAATTACGGCCCACAAGCCTTAAATCACAAAACTATCTGAAACAGGATGTTACAAATATGACCTGTCGTGTCACACCTGAAGCAACACGAACCTCCTGCTTGACAAACCCCATCGTCCGATTTATCGTACTTTCCATAATGGCCTCGACCCTGTTAGCCTCCAGATCTTAAATCAAAAGTCCTAGAATACTTCGTTGATGTCCCTACTGTTTGAGCCGATGTTGGCTTCCGCTTCCTTAAAGCCTCCAACTCAATCTCCCGCTCACGAGATCTGTCAATCATATGCTCTAAAGTATGGCAGCTAGAAATACTAACAAACTCCTTGATGACATCTATCCGCATATCATGATACCATGTCTTCTTCAATTCCTCATCTGCAACATATTGTGGAACAAGTAAATACCTCTCTCTAAACTTGTCAGTGATCTCCGTCACAGTCTCAGTTGTTCGACGAACGTCCTGAAACTCTCATGCTAGCTGTTAAACCTTGATAACAGGTGCTGTAACAACCCGAAATTTCGTACCATTGTTTGTAACCCTTTTCGTAACTCATTACGATGATTCAATCGCCGTTACCAATTTCGTTTTAGATTCTGTCATTTAATTAAGTTGTTAATTAGAAATTATCTAATATGACTTAATGGGTGTTCTAATACCTGAACTCATTCTAACACCTCATATTAGTGATCGGAACATTTATAGAATCAACCATATCGAGTTACGGCAACTTGATCGGGTGCGACCAAAAGCCCCGTCTAAAGCTGGTATCGGGTAGAATTTCACCGTGTCCAAATCCCGAACACTATTTAAAGTGTTCCAAGACTTCATTTGAAGCTTTTGCTTCATCTCACTACTCTCTCTTTAACGTCTGTCCTCAACCAAAGATTCAAGGTCCAAAACATTGAATTAAGGCTCCAAATCTTTGAGGTAACATCCCCAACTTGTTGTTTAACCTCTTAGGCCTTCAAATTCGTGTTTAATTTATCATTTTGGACCTGGAACATGTGTTTACGGCCAAGGAGAATGCTTGGGCCGTAAACACATAAAAACATGGGTTTTTAAGCAATTTAACCCTTCCAAACCATCATTGGGACTTAGATATGACCTTATGGCTTACAATCTCGGACTTAGAACACCCTAGACATGAATTTTGAGGGACGAACATGAGTTTACGGCCAAGGAATGTGCTTGGGCCGTAAACCCTTCAAACATGGGGAGTAAACTCATTTTAACATGTTAAAAAGCCATCCAACACCACCAATAGCCTTGGAATAAATCCTAGAACCAACCAAAAATTATTAGGGGACCTTAAACATAACAAAACCCTTCATTTGAGAGTTTACGTCCATAGCATATGCTCCAGGGCCATAAACTCCTAATTATGTGTCATTTGATGCCCTAAATTCACCCCAAGTCTTGTAAAAATTATTGGAATCACATGTGATTAATCTTGGGACATTAAATCACTCATTCAAGGAGAGTATAGGAGTTTACGGCCCTAAGCTCCATGCTAGGGCCGTAAACTCCCTTAAATAATGTCATTGGTGATTTAATTTCCATCCCATGCCTTAGGTAAAATTGTACCAACTCCTTCCAAGTGTTATTGACCCATTAAGCACCATAAACCTTGCCAACACGAGTTCACGGCCGTGAACTCATGTGTGAGTAGTGCATGAGGCCGAAAACTCCATAAGGAGTTTACTCTTGAAGAGTAAACTCAATTCCCAAGTCCCACGTATCATTACTCGTCCGTAGATGTCATCCGGGTCACTCCAAACACTCTTTTTGAAGTGTTTTCGCTCATTAGAGTGTAATATCATAACTAATTACACTCTAATTAGTGAAAACACTTCAAAAAGAGTGTTTGGAGTGACCCGGATGACATCTACGGACGAGTAATGATACGTGGGACTTGGGAATTGAGTTTACTCTTCAAGAGTAAACTCCTTATGGAGTTTTCGGCCTCATGCACTACTCACACATGAGTTCACGGCCGTGAACTCGTGTTGGCAAGGTTTATGGTGCTTAATGGGTCAATAACACTTGGAAGGAGTTGGTACAATTTTACCTAAGGCATGGGATGGAAATTAAATCACCAATGACATTATTTAAGGGATTTTATGGCCCTAGCATGGAGCTTATGGCTGTAAACTCCTATACTCTCCTTGAATGAGTGATTTAATGTCCCAAGATTAATCACATGTGATTCCAATAATTTTTACAAGACTTGGGGTGAATTTAGGGCATCAAATGACACATAATTAGGAGTTTATGGCCCTGGAGCATATGCTATGGCCGTAAACTCTCAAATGAAGGGTTTTGTTATGTTTAAGGTCCCCTAATAATTTTTGGTTGGTTCTAGGATTTATTCCAAGGCTATTGGTGGTGTTGGATGGCTTTTTAACATGTTAAAATGAGTTTACTCCCCATGTTTGAAGGGTTTACGGCCCAAGCACATTCCTTGGCCGTAAACTCATGTTCGTCCCTCAAAATTCATGTCTAGGGTGTTCTAAGTCCGAGATTGTAAGCCATAAGGTCATATCTAAGTCCCAATGATGGTTTGGAAGGGTTAAATTGCTCAAAAACCCATGTTTTTATGTGTTTGCGGCCCCATCATGCTCCTTGGCCGTAAACACATGTTCCAGGTCCAAAATGATAAATTAAACATGAATTTGAAGGCCTAAGAGGTTAAACAACAAGTTGGGGATGTTACCTCAAAGATTTGGAGCCTTAATTCAATGTTTTGGACCTTGAATCTTTGGTTGAGGACAGAGGTTAGAGAGAGTAGTGAGATGAAGCAAAAGCTTCAAATGAAGTCTTGGAACATTTTAAATAGTGTTTGGGATTTGGACACGGTGAAATTCTACCCGATACCGGCTTTAGACGGGGCTTTTGGTCGCACCCGATCAAGTTGCCGTAACTCGATATGGTTGATTCTAGAAATGTTCCGATCACTAATATGAGGTGTTAGAATGAGTTCAGGTATTAGAACACCCATTAAGTCATATTAGATAATTTCTAATTAACGACTTAATTAAATTACGGAATCGAAAACGAAATTGGTAACGGCGATTGAATCATCGAAATGAGTTACGAAAAGGGTTACAAACAATGGTACAAAATTTCGGGTTGTTACAGGTGCGAACTCTGCCATGAACCTAGTAACGAATTTTTCCCAGTTCATAGCCTTGATGGCCACTGATCCAGAGCATGAACTAATCTATCCCACCAATCACGAACCCTATCCCTCAAAATACAATCTGTAAATCTTACCTTCGACCCCTCAATATAGAATCTCCTATGATAGGCTCTCTCCATGTCTGCACTCCAACATCTGCTGGTAATGGGGTCCGTCTTCCCGAAAAAATCAGGAGCTTCACAAGCATAAAACTCACAGAAGGTGAGAGCATGGGCTCTGAATTGATCAGCAGCTAACTTCACACAAAAGGCCCCCAAAGGCTCCTACATTAACTCAACCATCCCCTCCTTAATCTACCCAAACATGACAGGTGTCGTCTCAAGGATAGCTTGTGAAATCCCATACATGACAAACTCACATAGCTCAACATAACTAGGTCCAACACCTGAGCCTGAATCAAAACCATGACCGCCTCCATGACGAGTAATCACCATTCAAAAACAACATTACAGAAAGGTAAAAGCATATTCAAGGAATCTCCCATACTATAAGTTCCTTAGAACCTCCATGATGTCCATTGATTCGAGTATGGATACTATGCTCTCAGTAGTACGGGCATATACTACCTTCCACACCTATCCGTACTTTCCTCACGAGTCGTCCCAGATTTCCTAAGTCACTCTCTATAACTACCCACACATGGCTACATCACTAAACCGCATACACAACATATTATGATAATTCCTAGGCTCTCCTAGAGTTCTACTCTCCAAGTGTGACAAGAAAGTCTCTGTTGACGCTATCGGCCATCCAATGAATACAGATTGTACATAATTGCAAAAAATAGACATTCGAATAAATGTCTCTACCGTAAGGCTTTCATCAAACAAGAACATGCAATAAGGCTGAACCAAATATTTTATGGCTATCTAGTCTTAAGTATGTACTACTCTAGTGAATTCATCATGCAACTTCCAATAAAAGAGTAAGCTCCAAAGCACGTAATTACATAACATGCATACACAAGCATCTACCCTAATAAGCATTTCGTTAGATGCATTTTATATGCATCTATTAGCATGTTTTTGTCATTGTTTTCTTATAAAATGTTAGATATCTCCTTTTTTACTCTGAATTGTGTATTTCTCATTATTTTTATAAAGTGCCCGTACTACTCATTTTTTTATGATTTTCAGGGAAAATTATCACGGATTGAGAATACTACACCTTGAGGATGTGTTTGAAGGAGCATTAGAGCCAAATTGGAGTTGGGAACTTCTGAAGGATGCTGAGGACTGCTTGGAAGCTGCTTTAATCAAGGAAAAACAAACGTTCCACTTAAAATACCATAAATTCAATCGAGCTTCCTCTAGAAACACGATTGTGTGAAAGCTTTGAAGATTGTTTTCCTCATTTTGAGGTTACGGGAAGAAAAGAAAGAAATTTGATCGTGTTGTCTCAATAAACAAGATCATGTTAATGTAATGAAGTTCATAAATTCCTCGAAAATTAGTTGGATGCCTAACATGAATCTGGAATGATCGAAATCCAAAATCTAATCGTGTTTTCCTCTATAACATGATAGTGTTTTTCTAAAAAGTGTCAGGAATGGAAACGTACTTCATTAAACAGGTTTTGGATGCATTTTCAAGAAAACATGATCATGCCTCATAAAAACATGATCATGTAATGTGCCGACAATTATATGGTCGTATAAATAGCACCTTATAACACTCATGTCGTCCTAACTTTGACCAAAGATGATTCTAGACTGCAAAGAGGCAATTTTCTAAAGATTCCAAGTGCAAACGAAGATCAAAAGAACATGATTTGATATGTATCATCAGTTTAGTAAGAGTAGACATTTAGAACTTATTTTATCTTATGTAATTTGTTTTTATCCATGTCAGGCTAAAAACCCTAGATTTCAGTTTCGCAAAAGACTTGACTTTTCATGCAAGTAATCAATTGGCATGATTTTTGGTTGTGTTTACTGGTTAGTTTGATTAGTTTTATGCTTAATTGAACGTTTGATTTTGATTCAATTTCTATTGTCCACTTTAATTGCTATTGAATCATTCTAGTTATCTGATCATTTAGATCTGTAATTGTTTGTATTAATCAGTAAAAGTAACTAATACTAGATTGGTTTTGTGTTTAGGGTTAACTCTAATATAAATTGATCAGATAAATTCTTACGCTGTCGAGCTTGTGAGAAGTAATGGACTTTACTAGGAATTTTACAGTGTGTCTAATGCTACTTTTCTTAATTAATTAAGAGCTTATTTAGTTAATTCAGTAAAAAGTAAGGTTTAATTCAAAGAGCTTATTTTGGTTAAACATTTTAGTAAAAGGAAATTATTATAGCTTAATAATGAATTTCAGTACAAGTTTAAACAGTGCACAATTCAAATTATCATATTGAAGGTTATTTGCATGATTAGGAGAGTCACCACAAAACTGAAATTGCTTTTACTTTCTAGATTTTCCTTAAGTATTTAAATTGCGTTTTCTTTTCTAAATTTATGTTTAAATTAGTTTTAATAATCATCAACCCCCCTCCCCCCATTTAAATTTTTGCCAGACTAGTGCATGCCTTATGCAAGAAGGGCATAGACTTTAGGACGTGTACTTGTAGATTCGACCCTACTTTCCCATACTACCCCTCAATGCATTTGAGTGGCATTTTTATTCATATTATTTATTTGTTGAAGCGTTGCAACACGTCTCTAACAAATTGGCGCTGTGATCGGGGACACAACAAACACTAATCGTTTTATGCCAAGATCTTTGTAACATCCGGAATTTCAGGTATTATATTTATTCGTTGAATTTCAAGTTTTATGGAAGAACTCGGCGAGTTGATGCGTAGACTCGCCGAGTAGAGACGCGATTCATTATTCGGGTGGATGGTTGGACTCGGCGAGTCCACGCTATTTAATGAAACCCTAATTCCTCGGGTTTGGGGCCTATTTAAAGGGTCTTATGGCCATCATTTGCGGCTACCAGACCCCAAAGAGAAACCCTAAGTGAGCTAGAGCGTTTGTGAGAGGAAAGGAGTCATTTCTTGATCATCTGTTAGTGTTTTTGCAAATAGAAGAGGACCAAGACAAGAGGAGGCTGAAGAGGGTGCTAATCCAGTGATTCCAGAAGAGACTTCATTTTGAGGTATTCATTCGACCCTTCTTCAGTTTATGATGTAATTCTTAGAGTTAGGGCTTTTTAGCCCCTTTAGAGGATGGTTATATGGAGTAATTGGTCCCTTCTCGTGTTGGTGCTGTAGATCTGGACCCAAAGAGGTCCAGAGACCCTTTTCCCTTGAGCTTTATGAGTGTTAATGGGGGTTATGAGCTTAGGATATCATTTTAGAGGTCATATCTTCAAATAAGGCCTTTGAGCCTTTGCATGAGCACCAAGATGTTAGCTTTACGTGATTATAATGCTTTGGGAAGCTGGATCTACGGTTTAGAGGAGCGGATCTGACCTCAAGAGGTCAGTTCAGTTTGAGCATGGCATGAACTCGTTGAGTCCAATAGCCGACTCGACGAGTAGGAAGAGGGTTTTCCCGATAATCACACAATTGGTGACTCACTGAGTTGGGGAAGTGACTCGGTGAGTCAGAGGGAATCTAGAGGACAGAGTGCACGATGGTACTCGCCGAGTCAGGAGCCAGACTCGGCGAGTTGGGTCGTGACATTTCACAGATTGTGATCAGTGATGATTTGCAGAGTTGAGGTTGACTCAGTGAGTCGAATGAGGACTAGGAGAGTGAAGAACACGTGTGGAATCACCAAGTCACAGTTGTGCACTCGGCGAGTTTGGTCAAGGTTGACCGTTGACTTTGTTGACTTTTAGGGTTAGTCAATGTTTGGACCTTAGAGTCATCGGAAGGGTAGGATAGTCTTTTACCCTTCCTAGAGGATGTATAGAGAGAGAGAGAGAGAGAGATTAGCCTAGCCCTGAGAGTTGTATTAATTAGAGTATTTATTTCATGTGATTAGGCAGGGGCTAGACCAGAGTTTACCGAGTCAGAGATTTACTGAGATATCCGAGGTGAGTCTTCTCACTATACTTTACCTTGTGTAGGTAATCAGAGTTATGTGATATAGTGTTTGAATGCTATATATATATGTGTTATGTGTTACACTGCATTATTCTATGTGATTTATGTTGTGCATGTTTACAGAGTTAGAACTTGAAGGTTCACAGAGATAGAACCTGAGGGTTCACAGAGTTTGGGTGCACGGACCCACAGAGTTATAGCCTCGAGTGGCTAATATGTGTATATATGGTATTTTGGGGAACTCACTAAGCTTTGTGCTTACAGTGTTTTGTGTTATGTGTTTCACGTTCTAGTGAGGATCGCGGAAAGGCACCGACTTGATCAGTACACACACACGGGATTTTTTTATGTTATGAGATCTTGGGAGTGATATATGTTATGAATTGAGTTTTAAACAATGATGTTTTTATGAATAATGAATGAATTATGTTTTTATAAAATGCGAAAAATTGTTTTGGAATTTACGGTGTTACAATCTTCACGTACAGGTGCCCCACTAAGGCTCAATATATATAGAAATATAGAAGACAATAAGAAAAATCAGAAAAGAAGCAAATTAACAGAAAAAGTTAGAGAGTTTTTTCACTTCCACATCTTCTATAGCTTCAGAGAAAACAGATCCACAAGGCGGCCTCTTATGGATCGAGCCTAAAATAACCATTTCGTCCTTTCCCATAGCACCCCATCCTCGCCTTCCCACATCTCATACAAAAAATATTCACCAACACCCTCAATTAAATCTAAGAACACTGAATCATCTAATTTAGATTCTAAAACAAAACCAGCCATGAGTGATACAGGAGGTGGTGAGGAGAAGACTCTTAAGGGCATTCACAGACGACCAAATCAAATTAAGGGCATTCCCTTTTTCAGTCTAGGATGCGACAAAAGAGTGGCTATACGATCTCCTTTCCGAATCTGTCACCACATGGAACAAGTGCATTTGAGCAACCGTCTTATTCATATTATTTATTTTTTTAGGCGTTGTGACATGTCTCTAACAAATTCTATCATGCATCCCTAAGCATACTCTTAGCCTTATACTAGCATGCAACTCCACATAATAGCATACTAAAACATAACATTCATGTATGGGTATTTTGGGAATTACCTACTTGAGCTAGGCTGATTGCATGCATCACACCCCTTTCATTATAAAAACCTTTTTTAGAAATCCTTTTCCTTTAAAAAGATTTTATTAATCCTGGGTTTGATTTCATACATACTATGGACTATGGAGTGTGCCTGAATCCCTCAAACCAAGCCTTTGATACCAACTTGTAACGCCCCAAAAGTACTATGTAAAAATTTCATTTTTCAATCACCAAAACAATTTATCTATTTGTCAAGAGACAATCAAAGTATAGTGTAATCTCAAAAACATCGGAGTAAAGTTATAAAATAGATACTGCAAAATAAAACTCAAGGGGATGCAGTGTGATCAAGTCAAGCCCTTCCCTTTGAAACCAAAAGTACCTAAAACCTAAGCAGTTAATATCGAAGATTTCTAGGTGATTTCCAGGTGGGATATCAGTTATCGGTACCTTTCAAAATAGTAGTGTCAAATATCGTTCCAAAATATTGGAGTCGCAAAAAGAAGTGATATTTACCAATATTTAACCGATATTTACCGATATTTCCGAGTGATTTCCAGGTGGGATATCGGTTAAGTAATTTTATTTTCTGTTGTTAGTGTTAAGTTGTGGTATTAAGTCTTATTGTCTTAACTTAACTGAACCTATTATGTTAAGTATTTAATTGTTAGTGTTAAGTCATGGACTCATGGTGTTAACTCTTAATTGATCTTGTTGTTGTGTTAAATGTTGTGTACTTAAGTGTTAACTTGCTAGTTGTTACAAGTTTGATCATGTTGTTATGAAAATTACTTAATTCTTAACTGATGATGATGTCGATGATATTATAGTTGAATATTTATATATACATTATTTTTGCATGATACAAACATATTAATATCCTACTGATATCCCACCGTGATAACCTATATCTAAAATATCGACCCTTGACTGATATTTGATTTTGGACCGCTATAACTGCCTAGCCTAAAACATTTAAACATAAAATTATAAGCATGAAGCTTAGTGAGTTCCCCAAAATACCACATACAATACATAAAATAACTGGTCTATTTCAACCCTAAGTGAATGTTATGGGCCAAAACATAGTCCTACAATCACTTCTTGCCATGGGCCAAATCATGGTATTTTCATACAAGTGCCAGGTTCCAGATCTTGGTCTTTCATATATTTGTTAGGGGCAACATCCTAGTCTTTCATACAATTTCTAGGGGACAGATCATGGTCTTCAATGCAAGAGTCACAAAGACAACTAGCATCCTATATAGTATAGTGAGAAGACTCACCTCACAATCTAAGTCAAAGTATCAAAGCTCTTATAGCTGAAAAGCTGGTACTACACACCACCTAACAAAAGATTCAAGTTCAGACCTCAGTCTATCTTCTAAAACTACACATTTGGCAAAAATTCGATGGTCAACAGTCACCACATCGTGGCCAAGTATTGTCCATGTCATGGCTATTCAAAACAATCACAACTAGCTTCGCCTCCATGCCGTGGCAATCATGCCACCATACCGTGGTGGCAATATGCTAAAACAGTCGCAAATCCTTCTACACCACGTTTGTGCCTAGCATCTTGCCACGTCGTGGTTTCAGCACTCGAACAGCTTAATGGATTAATCCATTAATCCCTTGGCTCAAACTTTCCAAAAGGCTTCTTGGGACCTTAAAGGTTCATAAAAATCCAAATTTTATGGACATGCATAACCATGCATGTCCTTCACTCAAACCAGGTCAAAAGATAAGAAAATGACCTAAATCTCATGCATGGCTTCCAAAACATTCTCAACTTCTAGATCCAAAAGGTAAAATACTCTAGGGACCTTGGTGACTCATAAAGTTGTTAACTTTATGACACCCACTCATTCAAACTTTGACAATGGACCAATACATGCTAAGTTTCTTAGATCCAAAAGAAATGAACCAAAAATTTCAAGCCATGAAGACTTACAATGATCCACAAGATGGTCACAAAGGTAGAGATGAGTTTCTTAATGGATCCTTGCAATAGAAATCTTCCTCTTCTTCCTTCAAAGATCACCAAAATGAGCTTAACAACTTGAAAGAAGGCTAGGGTTTTGATATAAGCACAAAAGGAGTGATGGAGGTTGAGGGTGAACAAACCCTAGCCATCACATCCTTTAAATAAGGCTCAAGGCCCAAAATCTAGGGTTTTATGCCTGGGAGGTCACTATGTCATGGCCAATACATGACCACGTTGTGGCCACTTAAAATGATTGTGACCCCAAAATGTGTTGCCATGTCATGGTGATCCTCCCCACCATGTCGTGGCCACTAAAAATCCTAAGATTAAAACATATAATTCATACCTAAAACTAGGTGTTACACACCCACTATCAGTGTAGACTATGTGTATCTTTGTGTCTTTTATGTGAGCTTGTATTATCAAATGATCATCACCTTCCCAATTCTTGGGAATGGGGTCTTTGGAGGAGAATTGTGGTTCTCTTCGCATTGGAGTTTGGTTTTCCATTTATGGTGATACTGCCTGATGGTTGCTTCAAATTACTAGTATTTCTTTTCCCCTTTTTGTATTTTTTTTCCTATTTCCTTTCTCGTGTTGGCGGTTCGTTTGTGCTATTTCGCTCTCTCAAACTTCTATATATTTCTTTTTGGTTTCCATAGTGTATGTAGTCATTCAATTCCTTCTTTAGAATGTTACATTTCGTTGTATCATGATCACATCGTTTGTGAAATTTACAATATTTTGTCTTATCTATTGGTTTGTTTGTGAACCTGCAGGTATTGCATGGCTTATTGAATATGGCTAGTATGCATGGGCATCTGTATCTCTTCCTTTTTTGTAAGGATGGTAGGGATTGTGGTTTATCCCATTCTATTGTTGTATTCACAATCTGGTTAATGGTTGCTTTGGTGTTCTCGTTGGGTTTTAAGCATAACTACAACCTATGTGTTCATGCAACCCTAATTGCTTTGGATCTAAGTTTTTTACTAGTTGAACATGCAAATTGGATACCAAATCAAAACCCTAGATCTAGCATCTGTAAATCGAAAATTACATAATAAAGGGTTTTGATGTTTACCTTACTTGTTATTTAGTAATAACAAGAACACCTTGTAGATCCTTGACTCTTGAAAGCTTAGTGCCTCAAATGTTGCACCTCTAATGGCTAACAAACACCACTAGCAAGAGGATGAGAGGAGAGAGGAGGGAATTCTTCAGAATTTCGGCTAGGGTTTGTAGCAACAATGCATTTTCTAAAATCCTTAAGTGGTGGGGTCTTTATATAGTTGTGGGTTGCTAGGGTTTGCTGGAGGAAATCCTAATTTCCTGCTTAAGGCTTAAGCAGCCCATGGACCCTTATTAAAGAGCCTTGGACGAAATCTATAGGGTCTCCCTATAGTTTTCATCCACTCCTAACTAAGGAGTCCAATAACCCAGTTTCACAACTATCAATAATTTGCAAAACAGACCATGTTCCTTTAAGCAATTCCTTTAATCCCAAAACTAATTTCTGATTAAATACTAATTAAACAACATGATTTCTAATTAATATATTATTTTCATAATACATTAATAAATCAATTTATTATTCCAAATAATAAATTCAACCTCTCTCTCCAAAAGTCATCCTGTCAAGTTGCTAGGGTGAAGGCAACCCAAAAGGACCATGCTACTATCAAATCAAGTACGTGTTTCCTTCCTCTTTGGGTGGCTGTCGTTTTTAGATATGTTTCCTTCGCTTCTGTGCCTTCCTATTGTTTTAGGTATCGCTCCACGTGTTCCTTCATTTATTGCCTTGTTGTTGGTATCTTTCCCACAATTTTTTTGGATAGAGGTCCAGACAGGAGCTCGTTTATGAAAACACCTGTTACTAAGTGGCCAATCTATCCTAATATATCCAACATTGCTTCATTAAATCGTTTCAAATAATCTTTGGTTGTTTCTCCTTAATACTGTTTGCACCTTATGATTTCCATCCAATGTGTTTAGAAATTATGTGCACCAAAATCTCTTATCAAGTTTGAGTGAATGCATGTGCTACCCGTATGCTTCTATGTGGATGTTTGGACAGGTCGTGCCATTGTAAATTTTAAGGTGTAGGAGTTTGGAGGTGGTTTATATTTCTTATTCATGCAACTCTTGTATAAATGGTGATGTGTGTTAGTCTAAGGATGTGTTCCCTTGGTTGTAATGGAAGAAAAGGGGTTGAAACGGGAAGCATTTGTTTGTTAGGGGTATGACATAGTTGTAGGGAATGTTTGAAATTGTGGAGTGTTTATGTTAAACAGTTTCATGTTAGGGTAAGGTGAAGATGTACCAAATAGAAATGGTGAGTTGAACATTTCTTGAGAAGGTATGTCGTCGGTTGTTGTGTTGCTCGAAATTGTGAACGACGACCTTGTTTTCGGTGTTAAGAAGATAGGTTGGAAGCTTGTTGTCGATGGTGTTTGTGTGTGAAATTGTTGTCCCATTAATTTGGGGATGAACGCCAGCTGGTGTTCTGGAAATATGGATTCAGAGCTTGACTCGAGTTGGGTGTAAGTTTTATCTAGGTTGGTTGTTGTGTGCTCATCGGAGTAAGAGATAGGACCTAAAATTGGTTTATTGGTATGTCCATCATTGGGGGATGGGCGGTTAATGGAGTGATAGTGGGGGTTGCTTTCGTAGAGATTGGTTCAAGTGAAGCAATAGGTCGCACCAGACTTCGAGTAGTGCACTGCTTCCTCCTTGTCGTTTTCCATGACCGGAAATTGTTTGTTAAGCTTTCTGTGTCGATTGTCACAACAACAGATTACACTAATTATGTGAAAAGGCGTGCCTCTATAGGTTGCTCCGGTTCATGTTCTCTTGGTTCTTGGTGGAGATCTAAATCACAACAAGAGAAATATGCCATCATTTGTGCTCCGGGAGTGTGTCTCAGGAGAACGCTTTGACAATGAAGTTAGTCTTCGATGGAGATGGGTATAAGTAAGTATATATGTGTAAGTTTGGATTAGAGAGAGAGAGAGAGAGAGAGATCCCTTTATCGTTAGAGGAGAGTGGTCTTTTATAGTAAGGCATTTGCACAGATCTCGCTCATGGAGACAGAAGTGTCAGACCCGAATCAAGATAGTGAGATTGATTAGTGGATCGTACCTTTGTCCCTTCCTAAGCCCCGATTAACTTAGTCAATGGTAGAGGTACGTGCACCGTTACTGGATTTGGCAGGTGCCCGTTTGTCACCTGGCGGCTTTTCCACACATGTTCCATGTTGAACACTAGATAACAAGGCTACTCCCAATGTAGGCTCGAACCTTAGTGGGACGGTTGGATTGTATGTGTGTTTCACTATATATATATATTCATCTTTATATTTTTTTTTTCATAGCTTGTCTAAAAAAACCTCTAAAAAAATGGCAAATTTATTACAAAATTGTAAGTTGTTAACGGTTAGTCAGACTATTGTTAAATCAAATGTAATGTTTTAATTTTTAATGAAATGTTATTTTATTTTAATTAATATTTATGTTTGTTTTATGTCATTTTTATATTTTTGAATTAAGAAAAAAAAGTTGATAGATAAAAACATCATCACACCCTAGTTCATAGGTAAAATTATAAAAACTACAAAAGCTTATATAATACCTATGTGGCACCCTTTTACTATTGACAAAAAAAAAAAAAAAAAAAAAAAAAAAAAAAAAAAAAAAAAAAAACAACAACAACATTCCATTTAGCCTTAACAATGTATTATTTTAAAAAATAATACATTGCAACCAATATTATACAATTGATTAATCATAAATGTTTAGCCATCATCGCCCCTTTAGAAGTCATAAAGAGGTTGCGACACATTTCATAGAGAGTCAAAAAGGGGTTGCTAATTTGCTAATAATAATGTTATTATTATTATTATTATTATCATCATCGCAATTAACACATCAATCACAATTCACAATACACAACTTGCTTTTCTAGCTTGTTTTCCAATAGTCTACATGAATAATAATAAATAAGGTGTTCTGAAACTCATAATACAAGATAAAAACTCATCATCGTCATCATCATCATCTATTTGTGTTGTGCATGAAAGTTTTCAATGCTTCCATACCATGACCATTGAAAACACAACCCTGCAACACGCATCAAACCAGCTGAAATAACTTCAACAAAAGCCATGAGATATGATCTTTGAGGGGAAAGACCAGCAGTAGCTACTGACAACATGAATCCTTCCAAATTACATGGGACAAAAAAACTCCCAGATTTTATCCCACTCCATGCTTTTTTTGCCACCTCATCCGCTTTCATTGCACCTGATGATGCTGCTATGATGCTTGTCAAACGTGGCTTTCTTTTATTCTCTGTAATAAATAACCACAAAAAAAAATGTTTATTTAAATTTAATATTCTTTTTCCATTTTTATCCCACACAAATGAAAATGCAAACAGTAGCAGTTTCTAGAACCTTCTGCAAGACCAGGTGTGTCTGTGTCTGGAGGGAAGATAAGTGAAACATGAATGTTGTCAGCAATCACTTCTTGTTGCAGAGCTTCTGCTAAACCCCTTAGCCCAAATTTACTAGCTGAATATGCTGTATACCCATAAATGCCAACCTAAAAATAAAAAGTTTATCAAGAAATGTAATATAATTATAATGATCCTTCAAAGCATTAAAAAAAAAAGAATAGAAATATTAGGAGTTGATAAGCTTAAAGTGCAGATTATCTATGAGGTAGTTTAATTTGTACAAGAACTTTGAGCCTATCCCTAAACCACACAGCAGATGTCTTAAAAGCAGCAAATGATAGAACTTAGAAGATGCCTGTATATACGTGCTTATGAAGATCTTTACACAAAGTAGAATGACCATTTGTATAGATAGAGCATATTCAAATTGCCAATACTGTAAGAAAACTCATAAGATTTGAGAGCTAGCTGTCATATTCAAATTGCACATATGCTACCAACTCACTAGCAATTGAACAAAAGATACCAATCAAATGTTCTAATTGCAACAATTTGTACAAGTAACTTCCATCACCAAGCCATTTACCCATTTAAGATCGCAATTTCAATTCATAAACCCTAGTTGTGTAGTGGCAAAGATCGTACATTACTACTTAATCGGTCTGAAAGTAACAAAGCTTGAAGAACACACACACTGACAGAATGTACCTGACCGGCCTGAGATGACATGAATGCGATCGAAACTGGCTTCCGATCAGTCCGGCTCTTCATACTCGGCAACGCCGCCTTAACCAGATTAAAAGTCCCAATCAGATTTATCTCAATCATGTCTCTAATCTCCTTCATCTCCTGATTCTCAAGCTCTTGAGCAACAAACACGCCTTGATTACAAACCAAAACATCGATTGGACCTACACTATCCACTGCTTCCTTAACAGCTTCAAAGTCGCATACATCAGCACTGACAATAGCGACATCTATGCCAGTTGAGAGGCGGATAGATGCCTTGGCTTCCTCGAGCTTCTCAAGATTACGTGCTAAGATAGTGACGCGAGCACCTTCAGCAGCGGCTTGGTTAGCTAGAGCTAGGCCGATGCCGCTGGATCCGCCAGTGATCAATACGTGGCGTGATTTGATTGGGATTTTGACGGGGCGAGGACGAACGATGAGTTTAAGGAAGATAAGAAAGATGATTGGAAGAAGAGCGCAAAGAGCGAGAAATGAGAGATCGGAAACCGCCATGGATGCTGTGAGAAGAGCTGAGTGATGGAGGAAACGGAATTAGAGGATTGAGCGGAGAAACCGAACTGAAAATCGACGAAGGGGGAAACTTCACAGAAATCAAACCACATGGGCCATGTTGCAAAATTTTACATGAACCAATTGATTTTTGTTTATATTTTATTAAGTTTTTTTTATATTTGATTATTAAAATTTATTTTATGTTTAAATTATATTTTTACAATCAATTGTAAATGGTAATAGGTTAACGCTCAATTGACGTATGGGTGGTATATGGTATCCATGTGACACGTATAATTGTAAAACTGAATTAAAAGGATGATCAATGGGTAAATGGCATAAAAAACATTCTTTTTATACAGAAATTTGATTTTGACACTGTGTTTTTTTGTGTCAGTTTTGACACTGTGTTTTCCAATTTGTTACAATTCTGACCACTTGACCGGTTAACCAGGTTACATGCTGACGTGGCTTGATGACGTGGTATGCTGACATAATATGCTGACGTGTCAAAATTGATTTTTTTTCTCACAAAAAACACTAAGTTTTCATTTTTTTCGATTTTGACACTAAGTTTAATTTTTTCTTTCAACTTTGGCACTATGTTTTTTTTGTTCCAATTGAACATCATTTATCAAATGTTGTTCAATTTTGTCTATTTTCCATTTGAAACCGTATAAATATATTTTTTTATTACATTTTAAACCGAGTTTTGATCGGCTACACGCCTCCAAACCTCCAAACACATTTTAAAGTTGCATATTTAATATAAAATACAATTTTTATATAACTAATACATATTTATACATAAAAATATGGTTTGAGTGTAAAAAAAATGTATTTATACAAAACTATGGTTTTTAAATGAAAAAAAAAAAAAAACATATTTATACGGTTTAAATGTATTAAAAAAATATTTATATGGCATCAAATAGAAAAGTGTCAACATTGAACAAAATTGGAAAAAATGATGTTCGATTTGGAATAAAAAAACATAGTGTCAAAGTTGAAAGAAAAAATTAAACTTAGTGTCAAAATCGAAAAAAAAAAAATGAAAACTTAGTGTTTTTTGTGAGAAAAAAAATCAATTTTGACACGTCAACATATCATGTCAGCATGCCACGTCATCAAAACTGACACGTCATCATGCCACGTCAACATGCAACCTGGTTAACCGGTCAAGTGGTCAGAATTGTAACAAATTGGAAAACACAGTGTTAAAATTGACACAAAAAATACATAGTGTCAAAATCGAATTTCTATGTAAAAAGAGTATTTTTTGTGTCATTTACCCATAATCAATTGTCATTTTTGTTGGTATTTGAAGCTTTTTTTTAATGACAATTAAATTCTAATTTTGTGTTCAAACTTCAACTTATACTTTTATCACCCGCAATAAATCTCTTTAAATCATAAAATAAAACCGTTACCGCCAAACCCTCACTAGATATGATAACACCTAAAAATGGTAACATTCAATTTTTATAATTAGACATTCATGCTGTATTTTTAGTTGGTATTATATGACAATTGTTATATAACATGAAGACGACATGATGATGTGTTTTGTTTTACTAATAAGAAAAAAAACTTATTTAAAACACGATAGAAACGATCAACATGACAAACACAAAAACGATCAACATGACAAACACAAAAAGATAAATAAAATAAACATTTAATTTATTTAATTCATAATTAAACTTACAAAACAAAAAAAAATACAACAAACACATGTTAATATCATGTCAAAGTTTGAATACAAACACAACACAAGAGGGTCTGGTACATGAAACAACCAAAATACGTGATAAAAAAAACAAAATTTGACGAAATTGAAATTCAAATTCGTATTTGTGTCATATTCTTTGTATTTTTTAGTAAATGTTTGGTTGTAACAGTTGTATTCTATTATTTGAAGAAATAAACCGACAATATGAGTTATTGTCTCTTATAAGGGTATAATTTGACACAAAGTAAAAGTATAATAGTCAATGGGTTACAAAAAAAAATAGTTATCATATATGAACAAAAATGAAAATTGGTTACTATTTTAAGTCATTTTTTTTATGTTATATAGATACCACAATGGATGTCATGTATATGCCATTGGATGCCATGTATATGCCAATTAGACATTAACCTACTACAGACTAGAGCGTGAATGTATAACTTGAACACAAAATATGGTAACCACATATAAAAAATGATCAAATATGAAAAATTCGTATTAAAATTTGGTGATAATGACAATTGGTTCGATTTATATTTAACTACTAGGTGTGAGACTCATGTATTACATGAGTTTATTTAAAATAAAAATTAAATATAAAATTCTAAACATTAAGAATTTTGAATTTATATGAAAAAAATGTTGAATTATAAAAATTAAGGTGTTTTATTTCTTTTTTAAATTTAAACAAATAATTTAGATAAGTAAATAAAAGAAACTAATAAAACTTTAACTTGATAATTTTGAAATTTAAAGGAAAGTTTATTAATGAAATTGATATGCATTTATTAGTACATTTAATATTATATGAAATTTAATAAAATGGAAAAACCATAAAATGATATGTGGAATAAAATTTAATTTAAAATTACCATAAAATTACATGTAACAAAATAAATGAGAATGTGACATGTGGCAAACAGATCCTTATTTATTAGAGTAGAAGATTAAATTCTCAAATTTATTTTGTAATAAATATTAATTTTAACCAACAATAACCAACTAAGTGGACATCTTCTTCGATGACTCCTATGGTTAAAATTCTTATGTTTTTCTTTTGCTTTTTATTTGTTTTACAAATGAACTGAAATAACTTCGATTATTGTTTGATCAAACCCTTTGATTTTTATTGGTAGAAACGAAGGTCGTATAAGCTTCACTTATCAAAACCATATATATGAAGCGGTAATTGGGGGAACAAAAGGATAGGATATGATTTGAATTTTGCAATCGTGTTTATATTATAATTTATAACATCCGTTTATAATTTGTGGGAAATACCGTTATAAAATTAATTAAATTTTCATAGTAAAAGTTCATAACTATTAATTAACTATTTTAAATAAATTATTTTAAATAAAAAATTAATTAAGAGATATTTTTTTAGTTATATAAAATTATAATCGTTGATTCAAATAAATATATTAAACTATATCATCTTATAATTTGTATTAATTTAATTATTTTTTATTTTAATGTTATTAATTTAATATAATTAAAGTGAAATTTTCAAATTTAAAATTTGAAATAAAGAATCAATAGGTTGACAAGTGATATAACATTAATTAAAAGGTCTAGTGGGTGTTTGGCATTCATTTTCAAATGATTTTTTGGACTTTTGGCTTTTCCAAAAGTTCAAAAGTTTAAAAAACTTGTTTGGTAACTTCAAAAATTCTTTTAAAATAACTTTTTGAGAAGAAGAACAAAAAATATGTTTAAGAACTTACTTTTTATTTTTTCCATTTGCACCCTCAAAAGTTCATACAAACACATTTTAAAAGTTTCTTTTGGAAAAAAGACATAAATCAAAAAGTCATTTTCTAAAAATGACTTTTTAGTTTAAAGAGCAATCCCAAACACCCTCTCTCCCATAATAGTGTGACACATGACAAAAGAACTACTCTCTTATTAGCATAGAGAGATGGACAATCATCGGATATGAAAGTTTGTTAAAGGATCGTTAGAAACTAGGTAGATCGGTGTTATTGTCGGTCAATCAACATTAACTTGATGTTAAATGGTGTACAAAATAAATATGTAAATATATACGAAGGCTAGTCTTCTTACACTAATAAATAAGAATAATTTTGTCACATGTTCTTCTCTAATTCAATTTGTTACATGTCATTTTGTCATAATTTGAGATATATTTATTATCTACATGCCATTTACTTCATTTTTCATTTCCAATATTCATTAATTTAGTTTCTATAAACGAAACCTATTATAATGACTATTAATTTAAAATTTGAAATTTGAATTTCAAATAAATATACAGTTTAAACATCTGTATTTAACATTTTGTTATAATTAACCCATTTAGTACACGAGTCTGACAATTAAACATATAATTTTAATTTATTTATGTTTCGAATGTTTTTTTCTCATAATTTTACTTAATTCAGATTTCAACTTCAAATAAACTTCTCATTTAATCGTTCATGTTTAATATTTTGTTTTAATCAACCCGTATAGTATACGGGTCTCACAACTAGTTACTATTAATGCATTAGCCCTAAAATTTAAATGGGTCAAACTATATTCGATACTCAACACGATGTAGTTATGTTAATATGTTTAATTTGTAAATTAACAATAAAAAGTAAACATAAATATTATGTTTTATAAAACTATACCTATGAATATGAAACCATCTTTACACATTTTTACTCAAGAAAGAAATCACATTTTTTTCATATTTCAAATATCGTTTTCGACCCTATAACTTGTTAGGGTGCATGATATTCATCTTGTAGCTCACACTGTTATCTCAATTAGACGGAAAAGGATCAATATCTCATGATTCTAGTACAATGATGAAAACAGAAAATTACATACTTGAAGAAATCGATTGCTGATTTGATGAAGAAGAGTCCGCCATTAGAGTTATACTTCAATTGATCTGTTGATTGCCTTCAATTAGGATGGGTTAATAGATTGATGGTGTTCTTGATGATTTCCCGGTGTGCGGTTGACAGAACACGGGGATGTGTTCACGTGAATAGAGAAGAAGGCAACAACGATTCAATTTTTCTGATAACCTATATATATTTATTCACAGGGACCAACTTCGCCCATCATAAAGATTGGAGGACCTGTTTGTAAATGTGGGAAAATCAATAAGATAAACAATTAGATTAGTTAATTACGGATTAATAAAACTTATGTAATAATGATATAAATAGTTTAGGCCAGATTATTATGATAATTCTTACATTCTCCCACTTGGCCGTATAATTATCTATATCAAATAAGTTGGTCATTTATCAATCCATTTAGGATACATATTTTGCAAAAACATTGAGGCAAAAAGATACAATCATACATACCTTAAAAGACATGAGATACCTATCGATTATACCTCAACACTTTCACAAAATATATCTTAAGGTTTTATGGTTATCATATCTGCTCCATAAAAATTAACGTTAACATGAATTTGTAGAGCAAAATAAATAAATCATGTGAAAGATAGAACTGTAAGCGCTTACATGTAGTAGTGCATAGTATTATGTGACATTAAGCGAGATTTCCTCTTAGGCTCATTCTCGCTACATGCTCAATAAAAGTCTTAGGCGGTAGTCCTTTAGTAAGTGAATCCGCCAACATGTCACTCGTATTAATATACTCCACGGTTATGCAATTTTCTTCCACTCTTTCTCGAACAAATAGGTATTTAGTATCGAGATACAATCCAGCACCGGTTGAACTATTGTTGTTAGAGAAACTAACAGCGGCACTATTGTCACAATAAAGCTTTAGTGGTCTTGTAATGGTGTCAACAATTTTGAGCCCACCAATAAGATTTCGCAGCAACATAGCATGACATGTGGCATGATAACATGCTACATATTCAGCCATCATAGTTGAAGTACTAGTGAGCTCTTGCTTGCGACTCCTCTAAGATATAGGTCCACCTGAAAGCAAGAATATGTACCCTCCAGTTGATTTTTTATCATCTTTGCATTTAGCAAAGTCAGAATCTGAGTATCCCACGACCTTTAGAATATTTGATCTTTTATAAGTGAGCATGTATTCCTTAGTTACTTGTAAGTAACGCAATACCTTCTTGGCTGCTTTCCAATGGTCTAATCCTGGGTTTGATTGATAACGACCAAGCATACCAGTGACGTAAGCAATATTGGGTCGAGTACAGACTTGAGCATACATTAAGCTCCCAACAACCGAAGCATATGGTATAAGCTTCATTTGTTCACGTTCAGCTTCCGTGTTGGGGCATTGATAAGAGCCAAATTTATCACCTTTTACAACAGGGGCAACAGTAGGTGCACAATTTTGCATATTGTACTTATTAAGAATCTTGTTTATGTAGGCCTTTTGAGACAATCCCAAAGTCCCACTTCCTCTGTCTCGATGAATTTCTATACCAATCACATAAGAAGCTTCACCGAGATCTTTCATGTCAAATTTACTTAATAGGAAGCGTTTGGTCTCAAATAACATGTATTTGCTACTACTAGCAATGATTATGTCGTCGACATATAAAACCAAGATTGTAAAATCTCTCCCACTGTTCTTATAGTATATACACTGATCCACTGGGTTTTAATAAAATTGAAGTGTTTCATGACTTCATCAAATTTTAAGTACCATTGACGGGAAGCCTGCTTCAGCCCATAGATTGACTTCTTTAATTTACATACGAGATGTTCTTTACCCTTGTCCTTAAAACCTTCGGGTTGCACCATATATACATCTTCGTACAAATCGTCGTTTAGGAAGGCAGTCTTAACATCCATTTGATGTAGCTCCAGATCAAAGTGAGTTGTAAGTGCCAAGACAATTCTAAATGATTCCGTTCTTGATACAGGCGAAAAGGTTTCTTTATAATCAATGTCTTCCTTTTGAGTAAAGCCTTTAGCCACTAATCGAGCCTTAAAGCGTTCATTGTTTCCATTTGGGTTTAATTTTGTTTTAAAAACCCACTTGCAACCTACAGCTTTAGTGCCCTTAGGTAATTCTGCAAGTTCCCAAACGTCATTTGTACGCATGGAGCTCAATTCGTCATTCATGGCTTCAATCCATTTATGTGAATAATCACTATTCATGGCCTCGTTATATGAGGTTGGATCTTCAATTTGACCTAAGTCATAGTCAACCTCATTCAAGTAGGTGACAAAGTCATCATAATTCATGGGTCGTCTTTCTCTTCGTGACCTCCTCAATGGTTTTTGAGTTTCTTCAACAGTCTCATCATTATGTGGGATTTCGTGATGTAATGGTTCAGGTTCTATTGGACCAACACCATCCTCATGTTGACGTGTTGGTGTTGCTGTTGGTGTTGATTCTTGAACAGTTATAGGTATCGACACCAAGATATTGGGTGTTTGATTTGGTGTTGATTCCTTACTAAGTTCAAGGATCTTTGAACTATTGCTCCCACTATTGTCACCGTTCTCTAGAAACTCGGCGCATCGGGTCTCCACTATTCTAGTGGTATGTGTAGGGGCATAAAACCGGTAACCCTTCGACCTCTCAGGGTAACCCACAAAATAACAAGATACTGTCTTTAAGTCCAGTTTCTTAATTTGTGGGTTATAGACCTTAGCCTCAGCCGGACAACCCCAAACCTTTAGATAATTTAATTTGGGTTTCCTACCCGTCCATGTTTCATAAGGTGTTTTAGGGACGGATTTTGATGGAACACGGTTTAAGATGTGTAAGGCTGTTTTTAACGCCTCGGGCCATAGGAATTCCGGAAGACTTGAGTTTGCAATCATGCTACGAACCATATCCATAAGGGCGCGATTGCGTCTTTCCGCAACTCCATTTTGTTGAGGGGTACCTGGCATGGTGAATTGATTTACTATTCCATGAGATTTACAAAAATCAGCAAACGGTTCGGGGCTTTGACCAACATCTGTGTGTCGACCATAATACTATCCACTCCTATCCGATCTTACCACTTTTATTTTACAATTAAGTTGATTTTCAACCTCATCTTTAAAGGTTTTAAACATTTCAAGTGATTCGGATTTTTCATTAATTAAGTACAAGTATGTATAACGTGAATGATCGTCGATGAAAGTAATAAAAGATTTATATCCTCCCAAACCGGAAGGGAAAGGGACACAAATGTCCGTGTGAATTATTTCAAGCAAGCTTGAACTACGGTTTGCGCCTTTTTTATTTTTATTGATCATTTTACCTTTCATGCAATTTACACACGGGTCAAAATCTGAAAAGTCAAGATTTTCAATGATTCCATCTTTTATGAGGCGTGTCATCCTTTCTTTAGATATGTGACCTAGACGTTTATGCCACAATTGGGATGATTTTTCATTGTCTCTTTTTCTTTTATTATTGTTACTACATTCACAAAGGTTTACATTCATAGACAGTAAGGATTCCGAAAATTCATTATCAAGTCTTAATTTATAGAGGTCTCCCTCTAATCTACAGAAACCAACCACAGATTTGAAACGAGATATTATTACATCATCGTCATCAAAGTTAAAGCCATATCCATCATATTTACATTTAGATACAAATATTAAGTTTCGAGTAATAGTAGGTACATATAAAGTGTTTTTAAGGACCATTTCATGTCCTCCATCTAATAATAACACCATAATACCTATAGCTTCAACCTTCTTTTCATTTCCGTCCCCGACTTTAATGGTCCGTTGGTTGCTTTTCAATAGTTTCTTTGTATGGAATCCCTGCAATGAATTTGTGACATGAACCATTGATCCCGTGTCAATCCACCAAGTATTAGAAGGTACACTAATTGAAAAAGATTCACAAATCATGTAATTAATAAGCGTACCTTTCTTTGCTAATCACTCCTTAAATTTCGGGCAGTTATGTTGGGTGTGGCCAAGTTTCTTGCAGAATTTGCACTTAGCCTCTTTTTTAGTTCCACTTATACTAGGACTAGTTTTCTGAGATTTGTTGGGAGCGGAATTGGATTTATTCCCCTTGTTGGAACCCTTTCCACCATTATTGAACTTCCTCTTGTTTGAGTCGGTGGTGGTGAGATGAGCATCGTCGGGTTTTTCTATTTTCAAACGTTCCTTTCTTGAACACACATGGCTATTAGTTCACTCATTTTCCATTTCTCCCTTTGGGTATTATAGTTAATTATGAATGGCCCAAATTGAGCCGGAAGGGAAGTCATAATAAAGTGAACCAAAAATCCTTCAGAAATTTCCATTTCCATACTTTTAAGTTTGTTGGCCATGTCATTCATTACCATTATGTGTTCTCGGACACCACCAGATCCTTCATATTTAGTTGTGAGCATTTTAAGGATAAGAGTACTAGCATGGGCTTTAGAGGTACCCTTGAATATCCGGTGGCTGTTTCAGAATCAGGAATTGCACCACGGATAGCAGATGATATGGAGTTTTTAATGATCATTAGAGACATGCGGTTTGATCGCTCCCACTGATCAAAAACACGTTTTTCATCGGTAGTGGATGTATCAGTTAAGGGGGATGGGCGATCAACCCTTAATGCAAAGTCTAATTCCATCACTCCATGTGCTATTTTGACTTGCTCAATCCATGAGGAATAGTTCGTCCCATTAAGCGGGTCAATGTTCGAAAGTAATCCGGTATGACCAACTAAGGGGGCTGAAATTTCAGTATCAGTGTGATTAGGCTCTTTAATAATAAGAAACAAATAAAAAAAGGAATTAATGGGTACAAAAGGAAAAAAATAAATAAATAAATTAACTAATAAGAACACAAAACAAAAATTATTGGTAATTATTTCATAATTTAACTACTAACTCAACGTTGGTCAAGTGAAGTAGTTAAATTGTGAAATACAAATAATCTTATTGAAAACACATATAAGTCATGCTTTATTGTTGGATAAAACACGCCCTATATGTTAATTATGTTAGACATTAAGTTGTTTAAAATTATCATTCAACTTTCCGTTGGGCAAATTGAACAACAATTTCAATGGTTTCAAAAATACGATATTATTAGACTTCTATATTGATAAAAAGAAACCATTCGTTGGGTCAGTTACTTTAAAGCAATACAGAAGTTGCAGGATAACAAATTTGACAAAAATTCAATATATTAAACAAAGTTGTGTATAATGTTTTACAATTTAACATGTGAATCCATCAGGTTTGTCATCATCCCTTATTTATTTATTTATAAGCAATTGATCAGTATCAAGAACAAGGCATCAATTTTACAACAGGGATTAAAATATATGTTCCTTATGACCATATATTGACGGAAAACAGAATATTAGGAACACAATATTGATTTTTATGTCAAAACAGTGCCCAAAATTGATTAGAACACATGTTCAAAACATCCACTTCATTTAGGCGATTGGATATCCTGTTATCTGACTTCAATTTCCAACAATCTATTTCATTGAATATATGGAACAAAGAATTGAAGAGAATAGACAGAAATTGAAGTCACATATAATTCAGTATTCCAGAAAATTTATTCAAATCGGGAATCGAAATGCACATAACATGAAATTGAAGACAAAAACCTTGAGAATCGTTCAACTTAACAGTATGCATCGAACGATTTTGGGTGACACAACAATCAATTGATAGGGTTAAAGAATCATAATCATAAGATTAAAACCGCTCTGATACCACATGTTATCTCAATTAGACGGAAAATGATCAATATCTCATGATTCTAGTACAATGATGAAAACAGAACATTACATACTTGAAGAAATCGATTGCTGATTTGATGAAGAAGAGCCCGCCATTAGAGTTATACTTCAATTGATCTGTTGATTGCCTTCAATTAGGATGGGTTAATAGATTGATGGTGTTCTTGATGATTTCCCGGTGTGCGGTTGACAGAACACAGGGATGTGTTCTCGTGAATAGAGAAGAAGGCAACAACGATTCAATTTTTCTGATAACCTATATATATATATATATATATATATATATATATATATATATATATATATATATATATATATATATATATATATATATATATATATATATATTTATTCACAGGGACCAACTTCGCCCATCATAAAGATTGGAGGACCTGTTTGTACATGTGGGAAAATCAATAAGATAAACAATTAGATATAAATAGTTTAGGCCAGATTATTATGATAATTCTTACACACACCTCTTGTCCTTCCGTACTTCGATATCGAACATGTGGGACTGTGTTCCCGCTTCTCTTGCCTCCCGTCATCCTGCTCTTCCCTCACTTCTCATATTTTCTCTTTGTTTCCTTTCCTCTCTAGTAAACCCTTCCCGTTCTTTCTTTATTTCTTCCAATCTTACAAGTCTTCAAATTTTCAATTCTAAGCAATTGTAAAATGCTGAGAGTCAAATGAAGTAGTTCTTGTGTCGGCCGTAAGTATCTTTTTGAGTTCCATCAATCTTACAACAATATCGTTATGGATTGGGACCATTATTTTGAATAGGAGAGTTCTTTTAAACAAAAACAAAGTTATACAAACCCCACCGTCACCTGTTTATAGTAACTTGGAAGGGATAAAATGATGGAAATGATTACACTCCAATTTATAAACCACTCAACTTCCATCTAACAATAGTATAACTCCAACATAAATCTTAACTCTGTCGTTTATGAAATCACATAACTTTTATCTATCAATAATATAACATGGACTTCTATGAATCCAAACCAAAAACAAAACTAGACTGAAAAAGATGAAACCAAAACCGAAAAACTATGAATCTAAACCGGAAAAGGCAAACATAAAGAGCATGAATCAATACCGATCCAAGATTGAATAAAACAGCCAAATGCTGGTACGTGACCGGTCTAAAGACCGAAAAAGACCTAACAAACCTGAAACTGATCCGTAAATGACCAAAGTACGACACACTGTTTTTTGTGCAATTCCAATTTCATGTGTAGGCGGTGGGCACTTCAAGGAAATGGGCTACGATATTGGGTTCAAGTACTATGGGCCAATATCCAAAAAGTGCTACTTACAGATTTGGGTGTTTTAATATGTATTTTCAACCTACTTTATTTATTGTTAGCATTTCAAGTTAACAATAATTAGTTTTCGTATTTGGATAAACTGATTTTGATATAACTATCCGATTATCAACAGGTCAAATAATCGGTGTTTGATAATAGTTTTATGATTAGTCGTAACTTTAAATTAAAGATTTCTAAAAAGAATATACTGTTATTTTTATTAGGTAGAAAACTACTTGTTGGAATTAAGGAAAACAATATTTTAAATATACATATTCATAAATTATATATAAAGATATCGTTATAATCAATGGATACATCAGAATTAATATTTTAAACATAAATAATTCAATAATATATGCGAATATATATTTTTTTTTCGTTATTTTATCTGGTAACTTTTCAAGTAAGCAAAATTTAATGAACATTTAAAAAAAAAATTGAAAAGTCAAATTTATATAACTAGCAAAATATTAGATATATAAACAAAATTGTAAGGATATATTTTTGTAACCAATCAACTAAGTTCAATATTCTACTTTCTGTTGAGTAACAAAATATTATTAATAAGAACAATCTTGTTGAAAAAGCCATTTTTAGTGGTTTTTGCAATGCGAAAAGCATTGAATGTCAAATTATCATGTCGTAGTAATAACAAGTGTATCATAACATTGTCGTTGACTATTGTTGAGTCTTAAATTGTGTGACAATGAAAGATTATCTCTACCCAAACTCGGAAAGTAAAATAACCAACATGAACTAATCTTTTGTCTAAATAAAATCCAGTGGGTAACTAGTCCAACAATTCTCTAACTCAAGATATTAACTTTTACTGGAGCCAGAATATTCCAACGAGTAGAATGATCCCAATAATAAAAGTTTAGGTACCAATATATTTCATTGAAGATACCAAAAAGCATTTAACCTACTATGAAAGATAGGTGTCCCTCAACCAAATACATGTTGAAGAATTGTTCTAAAAAATATATACTTCCTTGTAGAGGAAATCGTGTAAACTCATTCGAATCAAAGATCTCGCATCTAAATGTTTGCTTAATTTGACAACACCAACAACTAAATAGTTTCACTAAGACCTTTCCATTGTCATTGTTCGGCTTCTCCCCTAGGTCGGCGACGCCAATGCATAACCCACCTAGTATGAGAAATCCAATCTTTAACTAGACACTTCTTCTCCTAATCTCCTCTACACAACAAATAGTATAGTTGATCCAAATTGAATCTTACCACACCAGATATCTTGCTAAAAACCTATCGAATGATGATTGTCCCCTTTTCTTCTTTAAAATAGATTAAACAAATACTTTTTTACTTCGATCTTTATCTTGTTAATATTTTGCGATTATGGAATGTCTCAACCTAACAATGTTATGTTGCTAACTTCAGTAAACTTGGTGGTATATTTCTTGTTAAAAACAAGATTTAATTTAAATCAATCTAATTTTAAAAAACACAATCTAACTAAATGTTTTGACATACGAGGTTATATCTTCTATTGAATCTCTTACGTTTTATTTGTATGTGTGTATGCGTATACACATGCAAATAAAACACGAGAAATTCAATAAAAGACATAACATTCTATGTCAAAACATTTAGTTAGATTGTATGTTTTGAAAATAGATTTACTTAAGTATAGTTATCGTAAATATGAATAAAAAGTGTAATTATCATAAAAATTATATAATAGATGGATGAAAACTATAACTATCATATAGGATGTGATATTGTAATTAAATTGTATTTGGGACGCGACAACTACATGATAAGCTAATATATTTTTCGAACTTTTTTAAATTGTTTGGTTAATTAAAAAGTAGCTTATACACTAACTTTTTTGAGCTTAGTTTTATATATTAAAAGTTATTTTTTATCAGCTAGCTTTCCAGCTATTAGCTGGCTTTTCATCTAACAGTTAGCTTTTCAGCTACCAGCTATTTTTTCAGCAAACAACTAAATTTTTAGCTAATACGTCAAACATAATCTTTGCCTAAACCGACGAAACTTGTATATAATGATAAAAGAAATCATTTAGACGAATGTTGTTGCGATTTTGATGTAAAATAGGCATGTTATAATTTGTAATATAATTAAATTTAATTATATATAGCAACCGAGTTTGGGATCGTAAATATGAAGAATGAAAGTTTTTGAAAGCAGAAATGTGAAATTGAAAACAATAAAAGTTTACGAGAAAGGTCATATACAAGTGTTAGTGTTAGCAAGCAAGTTAGATAATTTAAAGTATTAATTATATTTATCAGCATCTTTGTTTACCTACTCTATCTCCTAAAATATATGGATGGCTGTTGTAATTTTTTCTTTATATATTAATCTATCTCCTCATTAAATATATATAAGTTTAATTGCCTATATCTTTTACATGGTGTTAGTTAGGCATGAGCATAGGTAGGTATCCGTCCTAATTATCTGAACTCAAAATCGGAACCTGCGATTCTTAAAATGTTGGAACCGGAACTAGTAGGTAGTAGTTCCAATATCGGGTATCCGGTTCATTAAATTTGTTGAATTTTTAAAACTTATAAAAGTATATATATCGTAAACTTACAAGAAAGTTACTGATAATATATATATATATATATATATATATATATATATATATATATATATATATATATATATATATATATATATATATATATATATATATATATATATCAAATTAATGAGAACACCTAAAATGTTGAAAACACGAGAACAAATATATTCATTTGTGATTTCATGTATTCATTTGTGGAGAAATGATAGAATTTTTATGTATAATCAACATGAATATGTTTTTTATCTTCAATTGAAATTAAAGGCGTAAAATTTTATCAATCATCCACAAATGAATACATGGAATCACAAAAGAATATACTTTGTTCTCGCGTTCTCAACATTTTTTATGTTCTCATTTGATCCTACTCATATATATATATATATATATATATATATATATATATATATATATATATATATATATATATATATATATATATATATATTGTTAGGAAAATATAACCCAAAAACTGTACGAAGGAACAAAACCCTAAAATTTATTGGCTGAGGTCTGTGTTTAACACAATTTACTTGAAACAAATTTGCCCTATATGGGTGTTTGTTTCCCATAATACAACAATAGAAAACAATTCTTCTAGATTGCCCGAACCCTCACTTGGCCCAGATTAAAGCTTGGTTGCAGCAAGAGAGAAAAGATGAAGCAGAAGCGTAAGAGAGGAAGAGAGTGATTTCATTTCATTCGGTGTATCGAATCAGACACATAGGCGTTGTATATATACTACCCAATGTAACCGATGTAATTAAAACGAAATCGTAACTGTCACAATTAAATAATAAAATTAATCAAGAAATCAAAACCGAAATCTATGGTTAATAGCTCTTAATTCGTTTTTGTAACTGTTAACCAAATGGAAAAAATACAAAAATGTCCTTGAACTTTTCTGGTCGACCGGTGGTGCATTCGTGCCCGCGGGACGCGCGCTCGCAAACAAGTTCACGGAGGAGAACACAAATATATAATTAACAATTCATTTTGATTATATTTAGAGTCCAAAATTTGTGCTGAAAAATGGAGAAAATCCATTTTTTGGAAATTAATTAAATTAATTTTGCAACATATATATATATATATATATATATATATATATATATATATATATATATATATATATATATATATATATATCGGTTCTGGTGGGTACCCCAGAGGATAGTGGTTCCTTCAAAATTAGAACCGGAACCGAAACACCTTAAGGCGGTTTCGATTCTGGAACCGGCGATTTAGAGGCGGATCTAGTTTTGCAAGCAGGTACCATGTTCTGCTGCTCATCCTTAGTATCACCCATTCCTTTCTCCCTTCCAATTTACATTTTTTAAACCTACCTTATTACTTATTCAATATTTCTTGAGATCTCACCATGGTCGCATCTTCTTCTTATTCTCTTGTTGATCTCTTTCCCATGAATACCTAGTTACATATGACGACATTTAATCTTTCCTCCAATATCTTCTATGGAGAAATCATATGTTCCCTATTTTCACTTACCAGAAGTTGTTAGGGCACATCGATGGTACCTCATCTTCACCATTGCCCATAATTACTAATGAAGGCAAGACTCTTCCTAATAATGAAGCACTCCAATAGACTGCATTTGATCAGAGATTTGTCATCCTCTTGTACTCCTCTCTGACCGAAGAAGCAATTGTTGATATTCTCGACCTTGTTATTGCACGGCAAATTTGGTTTGCACTTGAAGCTGTCTACAGTAATGCTTATGTTGAACACATTCACTAATTGCATGACTCTCTTCACCAACTCATGAAAGGTACTTCTTTTGTTTATGATTATTGTCATCAATTCAAAGCGATGTGTGACAAACTCTCAATAATTGGTCACCCGGTTGCTGAAATTGACAAGTTACACTGGTTTCTTTGTGGGTTGGGACCCTCCTATGAAACTTTTTCCACTGTCATAAGGGATACAAAACCCACTTCTATTTTTGGTGATTGGTTACACATGCGAAAAGACATTAACTATTCTTACAACATTTACATGGTTCTTTTATATTGTCGATTCTCTTTCATGACTAAAATACTAAAAATAATTATACCCAAGGTTGAGGTCATATGTTTCATTCTCGAGGTAATAATTGACATGGCAGGGGACTTAGTTAAAGTCGACGACCTCCGATTAATAATGGACATTATGCATCATCTTGTTCGAATCTACATACATATGCTACTCAAGAAACTTCATTAGACAAATCATTAGAAAAGGTTTTTCAAGCACAATGCCATGTCACTACCAATACTCTGGATTTGCATGCTGATTCATTGGCAACATATCACATGAATCCAATCAATTTATGTTTGGCAACGGTAAGAAACTGCCAATTACTTATATAGGTTCATCGAATATTTCAAATCACCTTCATTACACAACATTACTGCCATTCCTAATCTCACCAAGAAATTACTTTTTGTAAGGAAACTAACCACTGATCACCAGTTCGATGTTCTATTTTCTCAAACCTTTTTCAATATTCAGGATCAGAAAAGAAAATAGGTACTTGTTAGAGGAAGTTGTGAAATGGTATTTATATACTCAAAGTTGAACCCCAAGCTTTCGTTTCTACTATCGGAGTTTCCAAATGAGTTTCTTATGAGTTATGGCATGCTTGTTTAGGTCATGTGTCTTTCAATGTCATTTCTGCTTTGAATAAATTAGGTGTTTTATCTATTACTTCATTGTTACAAAAACCTATCAAACTTTGTGTCAACTTGCTTAAGGACAACGCTTATCTTTTTCTATTAATTCTAAATGTTCATCTAATCCTTTAGACTTGATTCGTTGTGATTTGTGGGGTCCGACTCCAGTTTGCTCCAAAGATGGATATCGGCATGTCACTATTATGTTGTTTTTATTGATGATTATTTTAGGTTTACGTTGCTCTATACACTCTCAACAAAAATGAGTATTATTTAGTACTACCCAGGTTTATCAATCTTGCTCAAGAAAAAAATCCAAAGTGATGGGGGTATAGAGTTTGTAAATCGTATTATTCGTAAAAAAAAAGTTGAAGACAATGGTACCTTTCATCGTTTTTATGTACATACACACCTCAACAAAATGGTCATGCGGAACGAAAAAAATTGACATATTGTCGAAACTAGTCTAGCTATGTTATTTAACGCTCATGTCCCGACTAGCTATTGGGTGGATGCATTCACTTTAGCAACATTCATAAAAAATTGAATATCTACCCTATTATTAAAGAAAAAGTCTCTTCTTCAGTTGCTCTTTAATCAAGATCCTCGATATGAATTTTTTTGAGCATATGGATGCCAAGTATTTCCTTATTTACGTGACTATTCTCAACACAAACTTGCATAGAGGTGCATTCCATGTATTTTTGGTGGGTACAGTCTGCGACAAAGGGTATCAATGTTTAAATATTATTACTTCACGTGTTTTGTTCACTCTCCATGCTCATTTTAATGAGATGGGTTTTCCTTTCAATGGTTCTTCATGTGACAAAAATATAAGTACCTTGGAGCTTACTACATTTCTTCAAGATATTCCACAACCTTTATTATCTCCTACTGAAGAAAAGTGCACAACAAGGTTACAAAACCACCTCATCTCCAACAATTTGTTCTCTATTTAGGTGATATGCACAAAAGTACCTACTAGTCTTAAATCTATAACCTAACAAACTCTTATTAACTATGCCGCTATATGCAATGTACCTAGCCAAATTATAGTGTGACTTAGGTAAGTCAGGCGTCGATCATAGGGAACAAAATTGAATTAAATAAATTAACTACTTCTAATTAAACTAAGAAACAAACTTTTGATTGGGGGTGTTTACTGATTTTTCAAGAACAGAAAAACTTAATATCACCTAACAAGTAAGCAATCAAATAAAACAAAGTAACTTCAAGAATTAAAAGAATATTTATGTTTAGATCCGATTTCATTATCTCCTATGGTTGATTTTTAATGGATAGATTATAGTGATTACCAATTATCTAGCTATTATGATCAAATATCTAGGCCTTACCAATTCATGAATTAACAAGCAATGATCATGCAATAGTTAAACACTAAATCAATATTAAGCAGAATTGGACTATGAATGATAATAGTTACTCTTTTATGATCAAGTTAAGCAAACAAGCACAAATTAATACTATTTATGCTCTCTAACACAATTAAAGTTACTAGCTTTAAGTACTTAATCTGAGATGTGATTAATCTCATCTCTAATTATTTAATGATCATAAACAATTAGGAGACAAATTTATGCAATTAATATGATCAATTAACATAAGAAATATGATTTATAAGTAACATAAACTATAACTAAAACATGCTAGGGTTTAATAACATCTAACACAAGTAAAATCAAATATAATCATCCAAATATCGAAATCAACTCATATGGATTAAGTTCATCTTCACCAAACAGAAGTAAAAGGTATTTAGCCTCTCATTGTAGCAAAAAAAAAAAATACAATATATCCATGTAAAATAAACTAGACATAAGTATGAATAGCAAACCAACTAGATCAATGGTTAATTCTTCTAAATCTTCTTCAATCCTTGAACTTCATTTAAATTTCGATCTTCTTATGGATTTCTAAGGGTTCTTAGTCGCAATTCACCTCAGAAAATCGAATGCATCTCCTTGATTTCGACCTAATGTCTGGAATTTTATAATTGTCTGAATCTGACCACCACATCGTGGTTAATTGCCACCACGATGTGGTCTTCGAGTAAATCATGTGTCTGCTAAGTCGGATCTGATGGTCGTGAACTTTCCAATCACCACGCCATGTGCGAAATCACCATGACGTGGTCTTCAGTCCTCTTTTCTTATTTTTTTAAGCTCCCGTTTTCTGTTTCCAGCTCCTCATCTGTTTCCTTTTTGTCACGAGCAAGTCTTCGCCACTACAAATCATATTTTAAACATAATAAGTACCTTTTGTTCCATAATAAACATAATTGTAGCTAAAAGTATTAGAAATATGCATGAATTATATACTTAAATATGTACATATCAAAATACCCCACACTTGGCTTTTTCTTGCCCTCAAGCAAAACTAATTTTATTATTATCATATCAAGACTTAAGCTACCAACATTACACAAGACAATCCATTTTGAGCCTCTCATCAAGACCATAATGCATATATTTGTGTCTATATTTTCCTAAGAACTTCCGCAATCCTAAATACTCACAATCTTCATAAACACTTTACTACTTCTTTTGAACAACACTCATTTTATGCATATCTCCGAATCCATCCTCAAAAAACTTTCTTAACCTCAAGGTATTTTTGGTTAAACCCCCAAGCATAAATATGGTAAAATAACCTATAAAATAAAAAATACAATAAATAACTTGGCAAATTTCGCCTTATTCTTGAGCCTTCGATAATTTGAAGCTTTATTTCATGATATTTCTTGATCTTCATAGCTTCATAGACTCTTATTTCTCAAACTTTCCAAAAAAAATCTATTTTTTTTCTTATTCTCACTTTTTCACTCAAAATTAAAAATCCTATAAATATATATGCTTAAGCAAGGGAACTTAACTTCAACCTTTATTGGTTAGAGGTATTAGTCTAAGATGCAATGACTACATAAGCTATTTTGGACACATTTTTGTTACACAATGCTAAACATATTATGACCCTCAAACTAAGCAAGGTCGTGTTTTTGTTCCATGATTTCACTAGGATAAAGAAGCCAAAAATACATTATAACATATGTTGGCTCAAATAAACATTGAAACTCGTATCGGATCATCCCACACAACACTAGCAACCTAGACTCAGCATAACAATTTTTTTATCTGGATTCAATTTTAAATTATTATTTCAAATCTTTCTAAAAATTTTAAAAATCCTAGTCATTTTTAAAAAAATTTATCAGTAAGCTTGCATTCCTATATTCAACCCGTATCCCCACACTTAAATGATGGAATGTCCTCATTGCATACTAAACAGTTAAAGAACATATAATTAAAATGAAGAATTGGAACAGACTCCCCTGGGGTAATAGTGACAAGATCGAATGAGGCTGCTAAATGTTGCTCCAAAAATTGCTGGAAGACTAGAAAATGGGATGTTGCTTCAGAATGTGCCGAAAAATAAGAACAAGAACACCGACTTTTTGAAATGTGGTGCAAATGATTGCTAATTAATGCAATGTATAATGACCAGGACTTGGGAAGTGTCGACCACATAGTGACATCAAGTGAGGAAGAATCTGTATCGTGAATAATAGCACGGACACAACGTGGTAAGTGTCGACCACGTCATGGTCTCAAAGATAACAATCTCCATCCTGGATACATTTCTGTTGCACGATGTTAAACATATTGTGGCCCTCAAACTAAGCAAGGTCGTGTTTTTATTCTATGATTTCACTAGGATAAGGAAGCCACAAGTACACTATAACATATATTGGCTCAAATAAACATTGAAACTCTCATCAGATCGTCCCACACAACACTAGCAACCTAGATCTCAGCATAACAATTTTTTAACTAGATTCGGTTTTAGATTATTGTTTCAAATTCTAATAATAATATTTTTTAAAATCCTAGTCATTTTTTTTTTAATTTTTATCAGAATGCTTGTTTTCCTAAAGTCAACCCTCTACCCCATACTTAAATGATGCAATGTCCCAATTGCATACTAAAACAATTAAAAGAACATAAAATTAAAAATGAAGAGTTGGAACAGACTTCCCTTGGGTAGTAGTGGCGGGATCGAATTCTGAAATGTGTGTGGTAAAGCTTGGACTTCTCATACAATGGTTGGAACAGTACTTCTAGACCTTATTCTCTTATTCCAGATCAAAATAAATCCAAGAACCAGTCTTCAAAAAGTGTGTTGAACCTCTGCCACGACGTGGGAAAGCAACACCATGTCGTTGTCGTGGTGTCGAGCAAATGGTTGTTAGGATCGTGAAATATAAAATAGCCACAAAATAGTATAGTGATGTCAAGTCGTGGTTCATTCAGATGCAGTCGCAATAAAATCAATTGACACGACGTAGTGATGATGGCCACGTCGTTGTGTCTTTTCATAGAACCTTGTAAGATCCAAAGTAATGCATTGAATCTTCGTAATGTTTAGGACCATTCCCGATCTTTTATTTCTGTAAATATTCTTTAAAACTCTTCTCATCATCATGTGGGAACCCCACACTTATTCAAAAACACGATCTTCAAGTTTAATCTTCAAAAATTGCACGGCTTCATTATCCATTAAGCTCCTTCACTGCTTCACATACTTTCTTTTTCACTACAAAATAGAATAAAAAGACTAGAGAAACACATGATCATTTGGTTAAGCCAACATAAACACGAAAAATAAAAACTAAAAACTATAAATAAATCAATAAGGGAAAGAAATGCAAACTCTAAAACATCGTGTTGCCTCCCGAGAATCGCTTATTTTTTAAGAGCCGTAAGTCAGACTCCTTCCCACTCTACGTTGTTGCGGTTAGGAGTGAGATCTCCCTTTTCTCCTTTTTCTCTTTCCATTTTCTCTTGTAAGCTTGAACCCTTCGTTTGTATGCCTACTTAGAATTCTCCTTCTTCTTTTTGTTGGCACTTTCCTCATGTTTGTGCTTTACCATTTTACTTTGATTTTTCATCTTGTTTATCTTCTTGCCATCTTCTTTAGAACCTTCCTTTTCTAACTCCATCTTAACCATTATAGGCTCCTCTAATTCTCCACCCATGTCTTCATAAATTATCTCCTCTTCTTCATATAAATATTCTTCTATTTCATCACTGAGCTCTTTCTCTTGAACCTTCGGAGTAGTAAATGCAATCAACTTAAATGTCATAGGAATCGAGGCTCTTGATTTCGAACTTTTGACTTTTTCACCATGGTGCTTCTCCCAAACCTTGAACTTTTCTTCCAGCATCTTTTCAATTGCCACTAACTCATCAAAATCTTCTTCCATATGATCCATCTTTGACACTTCATGACTCACTTTTGGATTAATCTCAAAGGCAATTGCTTCATCTTCTGCACAAAGTGTGAGCTTTGAGTCGTAGATGTCAACTAATTCTCTTGGTGAAATGAAAATTTGAAGAAACATGGGCTTGAGCTTAACAGGAGTCGGAAGAAATATTTGACTTTGTGGAACTGATTGATCGATCGAGTATTCTAGCTTTGGAGGATTTGGAGAAGTCAAATTAGGCTCAAATTGAATAAAACTTGAAAATTTGTGGGCTACAATCTAAAGAAGAATCAGTGCAAGCCCAACAAATGGAAGTGACCCATCCCCAGCTAGTTCACACGACCCGCACAAGAAAGTCACGTGGCCCGCGTGAGTTCCTACAGGGGTATTTTTGTTATTTTGCTTTTGGCTTCTATTTGAGGAAGTTTGGTGGGATTCTTTTCAAACTTCTACACATCTGAAATTTGAAGGTTTCTCTGGAGATTTTGGAGCGTTTTGAAGGCCAAGAACACATCAAAAACATCATCTTTTTGCTCTTGATTCTTGCTAGATGTTTGGTATAATCTACTCTTGCTTTGTTTTCTTGAGATTAGTCATGCAAGGCTAAACTAATATTGGTTGAATTTTGTGAAATCACTTGAGTGTAGGTTAACGTTTAAGAACTCCATGAAATTGTTCTTGAATCTTTATGAGAATGTTTTATGTTTTAACATTTTCTTACTACTTGTTTGTTTTTTATTCATGAGTTTAAATGTATTTGTAGTGATTAGTTGGCTAATTTCGTTATTAAGTAATGGATCTTCAAATTAGAAAACAACAAGGGGCTCTTGTGTTAGTTTTCACTTCGCACAATCACAAAAAAAAATCTCCAACATGGTAGTGAAAGCACTTGACTCCTCTTGGATTTGGTGACTTTTTGGTACCTAATGCTAGTTATTTTTCACTAATTACATGCTTAATGAAAATTGTGCTTTAACTAAGGAAATATGTTATGAGCTTTTCTAAATATTTTATTAACTAAGAAAAGTCTAGGTAATCTCAAACTTCTTGGATTACTATAGCCAAATCAGAGATTTATAACAAGTATTGCACTATCGTATTCTAATGATATGTTCACCAAATGTTTAAGTGATGAAACTTTAAGTTTAACATCTCTCTCTTATTAATTTTACATCAACCTCTTACTTTTCTTAAATTGTGTCTTTAAATTCTAGTTTAATTCTAATTTTCTTTTAAACATTTCAAAAGATCAAAACCCCCCATTTTTATTTTATTTTAGTTTACTAGTGTTTGTACAACAAGATTTTTCATAAAAGTAACAAATTGAACCAATCTCCGTGGATTTGATCCCTTTACCATTATACGCTATTTTGTGTGCAATATTAAGGGTATTTATTTTAGTGGCCTTGACAACCACCAAGAAGCTTATGTTCAGAAGTTCAAGATAGAAAAAAGAAATATAAAGGAAGCATAAAGTAGTATTGTTAAACACAAATATAATCAAAGCATGTAAATATTATTGTCCCTGAATGCAGTGAGCACAATTGCGTTCCTTGAGTCCATGTTTTTCCTTCATTGCAGTAGAAAAGAACTTTGTAGGCAACGTCACATAATTAACTGATTGAAATGAGATTGTTTTGAAGGCCCTTGACATATAATACATCTTTCAGATCGATTGATTTGCACCTTAAAGTACCTATGCCTTTGACTGCTTCTTCACTACTATCTCCAAAGGTGAGGATAGGACCATCTTCCTCCATAAAATTGTTAAGGAGGAACTTGAGACCATTTTTGTGTGTAGAGCATCCACTATATAGGTACCATACATACTCTTGACCCTGATGAGTAGAAGAGATATTCCACATTTTCATATTGGACTCCCTGGCAGCTTAATAAGAGCCAGTGTCACACTTGTTAAAACTGCCATCAGGGGGTTCATTGATAAGAGTCATAAGACCTTTAACATTTAGTCCTTTGTCTTTAGATGGCTCCTCATCTTTAACCCATTCTTCAGATTCCTCCTACTTTGCGATAAAAGCTATTGGTATAGAGATGTTCTCCTTCTTCATGTGAGCAAGCAACTTCTTGTACAAGACTTCATAGCTTTCAGGGTTTTGAGATTCTCTCTTTTCTTTACAGTCCCTTGAAAAATGCTCAAGGCTTCCACAGTTAAAGCAATCACCTGGATTTCTTTTCTATGTGTTATGCTTTCTTGTTGAGCTATTTCATTTGGACTAAACTCTTCTGGCTCTACTGGATCTACTTTCTTCATAGAGTTTAACAATGAGTGCAACACTAGCAACCAGTTCATTAGTGATTTTGTCATTAATTATTTCACCCTGATCAGAATCATCACAGTCGCCGATGAGATTGGCTACTTCTTTTCTGGAGACCATGGCTACATATTTTTCTTTGTTTAAATCCCTCATGATGTCTTCTCAAAGAGCTTTTGTTTCTTCATAAGTTAATAGATTTCCAAATAAGAACATTAGTGTGATGTTCCCAACTTTTCCCAAGGGAATCCAAGAACTTCAAGACGACCTGAGAGGAATGCTTGACAATCCCCAACCTACGCATATCATTTACCAAACAGTTAAACCTATTAAAGGTTTGAGTTAGAGACTCACCTTGCTGAGCAAAGAAACTCCTGTATCTTCAGTTGAGATTGTTGATGGTTATTGCTTGAACTTCCATAGTGCCTTCATAAGCTATAGTCAGTGTTTCCATCATCTCTTAAGCATATTCACAGTTCTGAACCAGATGATATACATGATAAGGAAGAGAGTTTCCTATCGATGCCCTTGCATTAACATCAAGACTGATAAGTCTTTTATCATTGTCACCATAACTAGTATTTGGCTTTTGTATCATGGGACCAACAGGAGCGTTGTTAACCATAGGTTGATACATGGGAACTTGTGGTCCTTTGTCGACGATGTTGAGCATATCAAAGTTCATGGTTTGAAGAAAAACCATAGCCTTTGATTTCCACATTGTAAAGTTATGTTCATCGAAAGGTGGGATCTTGTTAACATCAGACAACTTTGGATTATAAGAGAAAGACATGATAACTTGAATGTATCGTAAACCCGCTCTAATACCAATTAAAGGTTTTTATCGATCAAATACACTCAAGTAGAATAATGAAGAACAAACAAAGAATAAAGAGCAAGATAATAACAAAAATTCTTTCAATAAGAAAAGGTTCTCACAAAAAGAATAGTCGCACAAAGTGAGGCAGAAAGCTCTATAAGGGTTTAACCCTAACAATACAATATATACGATTACAGAAAAGGAGATCCCCCTATTTTATGGATTCACACTAATCTACGTAAAGGTCTGATCTTAATCACTAAGATTACATATTAGATATCTGTTATGTATGTACAAAGAATATTTTCCAAATATACAAACAATCACTAAGATCATGGGTTACGCTGTCTGATATGACCTTATTTAACTATATATTTTAGGCCATTATATTAATATATTTGATAAAAATGTTATATTTTAGATATATGATATAAAATATGCTTGAAAATGTTCAATTATAGTTAAAATGGGAGCTGGGATGCAAAAGGATGAGAATGGAGCAGAAAAAGACACAAAAAGGATGTTGCTGACAGCTTGACCCCTCATCAGTGTTTTAACCATATCTAATGACTCGTAACTCCAATTGACTAGATTCAAAACGTTATGAAAACTAGACAAAATTTCAGACGATTTTTGTTTTTGTTCTAAATGTGAATTCCCAGTTCTAACGACGTGATACCTCTTACCTCACGATGTGAGAATAAAAATCTTCGAAATCTCATCGTGTCAGTCTATGAGTTCGTGTGCGGCAGGGAAACCCATTTCCACACCGTAGAAAGATATTACCACGCCATGGAGGCTGAAATATATATATATATATATATATATATATATATATATATATATATATATATATATATAACATGACATTTCCAACCCTAGATCGGTGTGCAACCTTTGGGGGGGGGGGGGGATTGGGTGCGATCATACCAACACTAATGCACCATATCCCATCTCTTAATCCTTTGAGGGTTTATTTCGAAGCTAGAGGGTCGATTGGAGCAAGGATTTGAAGACTAAACACTATTTACATCGGGATTTCACTTTGGGTTTGCCTGATGATCGTGTCTCGCAATATTTTGGTGATGTTTTTTTGCTTTGCTTTACTGAATATGGTGTAAAAACTTTTACTTTCACTAGATTTTGATGAACCCTCGTTGATATGATTTGATTTCGTTAGTAGGATTAATTGAGTTTGGTTTTTACTATTGTTCGATTGATTCCTTTACCTTTCATGTTAAAGTTAAGATTTTTATTGTTTATTGTCGAGTATTATTAGGATTAGATGATCATTCTATCTTGATGTGCTTGAATCATACGAATCTATGTTCATTAGGTTTGTGTGACTGGGACTTTGATCATAAGCCTAGGGTTGGGTGATATTAATCGACAACTTTAACTATGTTAGAGAACATAAATATCCATGTTATGCTTAGATTGATTGTCAATTTGTCATGACCATTGATGAGAAATCACTAGACTATATCGTTCATAGTTCAAATATATTTAATTAATTATATGCTCACTAATTCCATGATCATTGTTTTAGTAGTTCATTAAATATTAGTTGTAGGAAATCTGATCAAGATAACTAGTCATATTACAATTCGGTAATCAATTCATTAATCCATTGCACTTCAAATAAATCAAACATAAAAGCTTAGGGAATTCGTATTCTAGTGAAAGTACTTCTTATATATTGTTTTCATTTAGTTTTTATTTCGTTTAATTACTTGAGTTTTAAAACAAGTTAGTTATTTTAAACAACAAAACCACATTTTTACTTTTCTGTTATTAATTTAATTAACATTTGAAATATTTGATCAAAATCATTCATGTTCTTTGTGTTCGACACGCTTTCTTGCCACAAATATATTTTTTCACGACTAGGTAAACTATCTATTTGTGTTTAAGACTAGTTGAAAATTGATAGGACTTTATAAATAAAAGATTGAAATAACACATTAAGTTTTTGGTGCCGTTGCTGAGAAACGGTTGCGTTTAGTTCAAATTTTTTTATTCGTTGATTAAAATTTGTTTATAGTTTAGTTTTTTTTTATTTAAATGGATAGTCTTGATGTTATTCTTGAGCATGAGTGGCAGGAACTTGATGATCTATTCGATCCAGAAAAAATATTTGGAGGAGTTGGAGAGGTTGCTAGCTAAAGACTCGGATGAAGAACAAGAACAAATTGGAAAGCAGGAACCACGTCGTGGTGTGATCATTACCACGACGTGGATCCCTGTTTTTCCAGTTTGCATTTCGAAACATGGGGTGACGATTCCAACTTTGGAGAAAGTTCTGATGTGCGATCCTGTAACATCCCAAAATTCAAGGCCAAAAATTTCATTTTTAATATAAGAAAAACATTTAATAATCTTGTTCCAGACATTGAAAACATTTCATTTAAAACAAATATTAGAGTTCTAATCCCAAGGATCATATAATGCGGAAAACATAGTGTGATGTGTTGCAATCGCCTCGAGCTCCTTCCTTTGAAAACCTGAGTACCTGAAAGTCGTAAGCACGAAGCTTAGTGATTTCCCCAGATACCACATACCATACATATCAACTGAGCCATACATAACTGGCATATATCAAATAAGTTGCTATTTGCCGCACATAGTCTTGCCGTTATGCCACGGGCCGCCATGTGGTCTTTCTTGCTAAGCCGGGGGCTGCTCCCCTAGGTCTTACAGACAAGTGCCAAGGGCCATCCCCTGGTCTTTCATGCAAAGAATCACAAAGACAATGAGCATATATGTGACATCCCCAAAATCTCGGCCAGAAAAGACCAATTTTCATTTATGCTTTTAAATATTTTCAGAGTAAATCCTTTTGATTTGAAAGAGTTGCTGAATTTGTTCCCAAAAACAAAACATGATAAAACAATGTTTACCGAAGCATTTCATAAAAGAAATGTATTTTCATTATAATCAAAACTCGGGGTGTCATGTTCCGATACAGACCAATAAGCATAAACGAATACATTACAAGTCATATAACAAATATAAGTCAAATAAGGCAACCATGAGGGGGATGGAGTGCAGCGAATGAACACCCAAGTTCATTAACACCTACAGGTGGCGAACCTGCTAATGTTTCCACAAGACTATCTAGAAAAGTATGTGGTCGTCATCTAAACTCCGCTAGATGACTAGATCAAACAACAACGAGGCCTCTCATCTGTTTATTACACACCAACTATCTACCCATGTTCTACCCAACACATTAGTAGATAAAAATATACATTTTTATACATAGCTTAAAAACCTGTATAGCATGCTTTAATCAACACATATTTCACATAACAGATGAGGCACACACACACATAACACATATCTCATAGAGAATAAATCATATCTATGAGTTAGAAGAAAGTGAATACACATTCACACACATAACCACAAAATTATACACATAATACGTATTCCGTATAAAATACTTCATAATTATGCGTTAGAAGAAAGTAACTACACACTCACTTGATCAGAAGATGATCGGACAACACTACGACTTGCAGAAGTAGTAATCCTCAGCAGATCTAGAAGATCTCTTCAAAAATCGAACTTCTCGCGGGCAGAGCTTCGACTCGGAAACCGTGCTTCTCGGGATCTTCGGGATCTCGGGACTTGCTTCGGGACTCGGGAACAATACCGGGGCTTCGGGATACTTCTGGCACGCAAATCGATGCAAAACGGGAGAGAGAAGAGAGAAAATAGCAACCCTAAACGGCTGGCCCTTCAAATCTATTTATAGGGCAAATTTGGCCCTTACCACGTCGTGGCAACCTTGTTCCACGTCGTGGGCTTGGTCGTCACTGCATGCGTCATACCAAGTTGCATCTGGGGGCCTTCCGGAGGTGACAGGACACTTGCCACGTCGTGGCAACCTTGTTCCACGTCGTGGGCTCTGACAGTTTTGGGGTTTCGCGCCCCGAACTTCAGATATTCATAACTTTCGCATACGAACTCTGTTTTCGACGTTCTTTATATCGCCGCGAAGGTGAGATTATGCTCTACAACTCTCGTTTAGACTCCATTGGCTAATTTTGACTTTATTTTTAATATTTTATAAGTATATTACTTATATATTATCTTTAGTAGGCCGGGACAGGAAAACTCCGTTCGAAATTCATAACTCCTTCATCTGAACTCCGATTCCGTCTGTCTTTCCGTCGTTGCACTACTATCAATGAGATATTCAATTCTCATTTAGATCACTAAGGATAGATATCTATCTAACTTAAATTCACTATTTACGTCGCGCTGGGTCGCGCTGGGTCGTGCCGGTTCTGTCGCGAAACTTCGACAGGTCATAACTTCTTCGTTATAACTCGGATTTCGGCATTCCTTATATCTCCGGAATCCTTGTTTCGACCACTACAACTTTATGAAAAGATATCGGGCTTATCTCACACTTTAATTTTGACGCTTATTTTTATTCTTAACTAATCAAACCACATAATTAAGCAATTAAGCACAAAACACATAATATTCAAATAATACACTTTTATTATTTCAAAACGGGATACAAAGGTTAACCTAGACTATTACATCAACGAAAATGCCTAGCCTGGAAACGCGGGCGTTACAATATATATACTACTCTACTTGGCTAATCAGCATACAGTGTGCCAAGAGCCACCTCCTGGTCTTTCATACATAATAGCATACAAGGTGCCAGGAGCCACCTCCTGGTCTTTCATACATAATGCCTAGGGCTAATTCTCGGGTCTTCCTACCATTCATAATAACATATTGTGTGCCAGGAGCCTCATCCTGGTCTTTCATGCATAATGCCTAGGGCTAACCCCCGAGTCTTTCTACCATACATAAACTAAATGGGCCGGTATTGTGGCCGTAGACCCATACACACAGTGAGGAGACTCACCTTGAACTGTTGAAGCCCTGTTGATAACTGGCAATTCCCCGGACTGCTACTCCTTCGGCTCCCCGAGCTATCAGTACCAAAATATCACTTAATCCAAATTCGAAAATCCTTCTTAGGGTAAAATGACCATTTCATCCATAATCTAATTGGTCCATGCCTAAAGCCCAAAACCATAAAGTCCAATAAAGTCCATCAATGGCCCAATTTTCCAAATTGGGCCCAAACCCTTACATGGGCCTTTTCCTAGATCCTATTTACCTTTCTAAACCAATGACTTTATGATGGCCCAAAGGTCCAAGCCCATTGGGCTCAATCAAGACTTAACTACATTGGGCCCACTAAGTCCTAATTCATCATCCAAGGCCCATTAGGGAAAACCTAGCAAGGAAAGCCCAACCAAAAGTCCATTACTCTTAAATCCTTAGCCCATTAAGAGCCTAAACCAAACAACAAGTCCAAAACCAAGCTAGCCCATCATCAAAGAGCATAAAACTTGCACAGGGGTTGCTCATGTTGTGATCCCTTAATGATCACGTCGTGAGGTCATGGTTTCTGTCCAGGAACTTCCTCGAATACGTACTCACGGTGTGAGGCTTCATTCCCCACGTCGTGAGTCCAGATCTGACCAAAAATGAGCATTAAGCTCCTAATCCATTAAGCCATAACATGGGACAATCTAGAGGGTCTTCCTTGACCCCAAGGACCATAAAAATCAAAGCTTTTTAGTCACATATGTCCAATACATGACTTAAATACTAGTTAGATCAAAAGATGGGTGTAAACATCAAGATTCAAACTTGAAGCTCATAACTTGCACCATAATCCAGATCTAAGGGTTCTAGCATAGCAAATGACTCAGTGGTCCATAAAGTTGCTAACTTTATGGACCCCATGCATGATACTTCAAGATCCAATGAAAATAAGGTCACCATAACTTAGATCTAGCAACCTCAAGTGAAAAAGGTAGGATCTTTATACCTTATTGGAGCTCACAAGTTCAGCTAGTTCACAAAGATGAGCTTCTCTTGCCAAAATTGTTGGATTACTGTCTAAGTCCATAACTATATTTGGTATGTACTTGACCCGACCCGGCATGATCCATTTGGGTTGCACTTCACCGACACAATTTATATGGATAATCTTTTGAGAATAGTATGTTTATGATTAATATTAATATATTATAAGTTCTAATATATTAATATGGAATCATATTATTTAATTAGTATTGATCAAGAATTAATTTATAATTAATTAAGTGATCAAAAGGAACTAATTAAATATGGACTCTTATATATATGGAATGGGCCAAGTTCATTTAGGTTGGGCTAAGCTTTCATGGATAGTCCATGGAGTGTTTAACCCATGGATCCTAGGAAATGAAAGGTCATGGGTATTAGGGTTTAACCCTAATCCTCCATACTATATAAAGATGTCTTTGGTTGGTGAAATAGGCACTAGTGTGATACACTAAGAGGGCTAGCCGATTTCACTAAGAGAGAACCAAGTATTCATATTCTCTAAAGTCTTCCAAGGTGTCTTGGTGATTTGTGATTCCACTTGAGGCTTCCACACTATTGGGGCTAAGCTCTTAAAGCTTGAAGACATCAAGCTACATCAAAAGGTATGTCTTCTAACTAGTACTTTGTAGATTAAGAACATCATAATATGCTAGTTAGGATTAAAGCCTTGGAAAGTTCTTATTTGCATGTATAATAGAGAAAACATAGATCCAAGGTTTATAGGGTTGCATGTACACCATAGGAGTGTTAGAATGCTCAAAACCCAACAGTGGTATCAGAGCGACGGGTTGTTTTCTGTTATATTGATGCAAATATTTTATTTTGAAAGTTGAAAAAAAAACATGAAGTTTGTCAAATTTTAAGATAATTACTTGTTCTTGTGAAAAACTAATTATTTGTAAAATTTGAATAATTTGCTTTATGAGTTGAATTAGGTCAAATTTAATAAAAGATAAAATAATATGATTATTTTATTAGTTTTAAAAGTTTGATCTAAAGAGTTTTATTTTTTGAAACCTCCATAAGTTATGGATATGAAAAGGTTTTAAAAAAAAATTGATTCAAAGTTTTTATGGAGTTACAAAATTTGGTGTTAATGTTTTAAAGGATTCCATAACTTAAGAATAAGTTATGGATCACCAAAAGTTTTTTGTGTTACCTTGTTTTATGAGTAAATTTAGATTAATGAATAAAATTATGTGATAGTTGGTTTTAATCCAAATTAATCTAAGAATTGATTCTAAAATGTGTTTTTGTAACTTGTCCTCAAGTTATATGAAAAGTCACATTTAAGAATCATAAAACTCATAAAAATTGGCAAAGGTTACAAAAATGAAGAGTCTAGTTCTAATTAAATGGTTTTATGACTCCATAACTTGTCCTCAAGTTATGGAGGACCAAGAGTCTCTTCATTTAATAAAATAAAATAAAATAAAAAAAGGTGTAATCTTAATTAATTCCATAAGTTATAAAATAAAGAAAAGTTAATTCTTTTATTAGTTTAAAGTCTTTCATAACTTGTCCTCAAGTTATGGAACTTGAAGAGTTTTTGGATTAAAACTACTTTAAACACATAAGTTATGGAATTAATTAGTTTTGAATAGTTTCAAAACTTGCCCTCAAGTTTTGGAATTTGTAAAGTTTTCTCTTATGAATACTTTAATTCCAAGTTAGCCCTTAGAATTTTAAAAGTTAAAATTCAACCCTTATACTTTATAATATTATAAGTTAATAATATATATATGTATAAGAGTAAAGTCATTCTTACCGCTAGTACGCCTCATTCACGAAGCCGGTATATAAGGTGGGTATAAGGTTGTTGCCTATAAAATGGCAACTTAATGGGTGTCCACTCTCACCCACCGCTTGCTTGACTGGTGGAGGGTCGTTAGCCGAAAGGGTTTGACAGGACTATAATTCTCCCTTCATTAAAAGTATTAGTGATAAATACTAAGTAACTAAACACTTATAAATACCCAATCTTAGTTACTTAGGAAAATGTGAATAAGGTGCTAATCCATGAAATTACACTTTGCACTTTGTTTAAGTCGGTTAGTGGAGCGTGTGTGGTTAACCGGCACACTAACTCGTATTTAACAAGGTAGGCAAAGGGTAACTTAATGTTTATCATAGTATCGGTGGAGCGTGTGTGGTTAACCGGCACATCGATTGAGGGGTAAACACCTAAGGGTACCAAGTAATTTGCATGGTTACTTCACACCTTGTTTTGTGATCCTCGGCATCCCAGTCACAAAACCTGAAGGGCACACTCGAGATTGAAACATGCCATTGAACAGTTCAATGAATCTCAATAGATCTAGGAGTTTCAAAACCAATTAAAACCTAATAATACATTTCGTTTATCTTGGTGGAAATTGGTGAATCGTCATTCACCTACCTTCAAATATTTTATAACTTGGATTACGACATCCCTCTTCTAAGTTATAAAATAGTTTGTTGGGTCCTAGCCTTAATATTTCATATTGGGTGTTATATTAAGGACTTAAGATCAACTATCTTGAATATCTCCCAAAAGATGTCTGGTTTAGACATTTATGATCTTCCTAAATCTCTTAAAACAAGCTTTCCTAAATGAAGATGATGTCCCATGGAAATCATACTTCTTTCACCTCCTCCAATTATTCTCCCTAACCCACAAGTTCAAGGTCACTCAATCCCTATTGGCAAGGCAAGGTCTAGGTGTGATCACATCTTGGAGATGTAGTCACATATTGACAAGCCGGGAGAGTTGGGTGTCAAAGTCTTGATAAAGTTGGTGGTTCAATCACTTTCTAAGTCACATAGTGAGTTCCTTTGGGACACCTATGAAACAGACTATGACAAGACCCTTAATGATCTTATCTATTTGTTAAGATCAACTTCCTTAAAACTTGATGGACATTGACAATAGTGACACAGGAAATCCAGAAAAGCATTCTCTTCCCAATGGTAAAGGGATCGGCCATAGTCAACTCGGTTGACCAAATGGTAAAGAGAAAAGCTAAGTCTGTGATAGTCCCTTGTACCATTATCAAAGGGTCCATATGTTTATATTGCCAAAGGAAGGGGCATTGGTTGCGAAGCTACCAAATTTACCTAAGGATGTTAAAGTCAATAAGTTTGACTCTACTTCAGGTAAATTCCACTATCTAACTCTGCTAAGTTTCTATTCTGAGATTCCTGATACATGATGTGACTGGGTCACATGGTGATGTTTTAAGAATCAAAGAAAAGTGAAGAAACTTAAAGAAAGAATATGTTGAATCTGATGGCGTAGATGGATTTCTATCGCATAGCTTGAAGATCGGATTTTTGAGCTACTTCTTAGGAGTTATGAGATATTGTTTAGGAATAGATAACAACAAGTTTTCATATGGATTATAAGGATAAGTTTTTCCGCAAAGTTTTAAAATAAAAGAAAAATTTTTTGATTTTATTTATTTTAAAATATCCTTACAATGCCATTTGAGGAAAAATTGTTGCTTATATGATTCCATTAATAGCAAGAGTGGAGATATGAAATTGATTCTTCCATTTGTGGTAATGTCTAAATTTACCAAATAAGGAAAGATTCTCATCACCCAAGTTTCAAGTGGACCGGAACTTGGAATCATGGAAGTTGTATAGCATGATGAATGAGAACTTTCAAGTATTAGAAAATTAAGACTAATTACTTATTCACATGGATGTGTGAGTCAAGTAATGGACTAAGGGATCGAGTACATAGTCTTGTGCACTGGTCAAGTCCACCACAAAAGATCGATAAGATTATTCGTCATAATTTACAAAAGCTCAGTAAATATGATTATACTTACAAGCTTAAGTGTAACTCTGAGACATTGGAAAAAGGTTCCAATGTATGACAGAGCGAATAAGAAGAATCAAATTAGGCAGAAGGATAAAAATTTCTCTAATCTGAAAAGATGGGAGAGTACTTTCGTATCAGTTTTGTGATCATCTTAATGATTTAGAGACCTTATCACAATTCATCCTCTAAGAGCCTTCTTATAGCTAAGAAGAGGAACTTGAATTGTTGAAGTGGTTAAATCAAGAAGATGATTCATACTTTGTTCCAAAAACAATTCTTAGAGTTATACTCTAAGATTGTAACTTGAGTGACATGTCTTAAAGAAGGTTTAAAACTCTTGTACATTTGAAATTTGTAATTTGTGATGTTTTGGATAAAATAAAGACCAACTAAGGCCAATTGTGTGAAGTGTTTGTCTTGATTAGAATCCGCACTATCTCTTGGATGTTTGACAAGGGAGTCTTATATGTCAAGAGGACAGTGGGAGTCTTAAAGGTCTTGAAAGTCTCAAGAACTAATCAAGAATAAACCTGAAGTTCTTCACTAGCACACGACTTGAGGTTTATAACATATCGTGTCGACATATTCTGTGCCCATTCCAGTTAAAGTTGGCTTTGCATATGAGTTCTTAGAGTTCTCAATTTGTTGCACAACTTCTTGGAAGCAATGGCAAGCCCTTGAGCTGCCAGGTGGCAAGAAATTAAGATTGAGTTCAGTCCATATGAGTTTGTATTTGTCATTATCCTTGTCTTGTGTCTATGGTTTTGACAATTCACATGGATAAGAACACATACACCATTAAATCGAAGTGTCATAAGGTTTCTCTCCGATTCATGAAAATGATGGTGAGGAAACACTTTCACTAAGTAGATTTTAGCTAGATAGCAATTGTGATATTTGCATTCTCAAAGTCGTTAGTGGAGCGTGTGTGGTTTACCGACACACTAACCTGGACTTGTGAGAAGTAGCAAAAAGGTCTAACCATTATGATTACAGCATCCCTCTTCATAATTGTTTAGACACACAAGTGTGATATCTAAGGGAAGGTGTATGCTTTTGATTAAGTTTTATCAAAACAATCTAGTATCAGAAATATGAACTTTGGTAAGAAAGTCAGCTGATTTCTGAGTACATGTCAAAGGTAGTGGGAGCATAAGTGTTATGCTAATAATCATCATGTTAGTGGGAGCATGATAATTATGATAAGTATTGCAAGTTAGAAATGTTAATTATAGAAAACAAAAGTTTCAATTGGGAAAAAGTTGTTTTGCTATAATTAAGGGAGAGAAAATTATACTTCATCTCAAATCTATAAGCTTAGATCGTGAGGTTTTAATCATTTAGTCAAGGATATATATGATTTTCATGTTGGAATGGCTCAACATAAGGAAATTTTGTATATGAGTCAATTATTTGCGTTCTAAAATTCGATTATGATTACGACATCCCTTTTCATAATCTGAATTATGAGAACTTGGCAAATTGAAATGGAAATGTTATAGCAAAAGACTGGTTTAGTCTTTATGTGAGACATCATGAATCGATTCCCATATACTTCGGATATAGGATCGATTACATGTGCTATATTCATCCTTTCTAAAGTTTTCCAAATGCCTGGGGCATTAAGAAGGGAAAAGGTTTAGAACTGGATATGACTAAAATGATTAAACAATTGTCGAGGACAATCTAAGGTTTACCAAAGATTGGTTGCTCAAGGACAGTCGGAAGTATAGTGATAATTCTAGAAGGATTATATTGACATAATCTGTAAGGAGGCAACTCTTTTTCAGATGTGATAGTCAAAATGAATCTGGAAATGTTTCAAAGTTAGTATTTTCAATCTGTGTAAGATTAAAGGGAACTTAATGCAAGAAGGATGTTTCCAAAGGAGTTGATCTCCTTTGGAATGCTCTGTAATGATTGTTGTCAAGTCTTTCTGATTTTGTGCATAATCATTACAAGAAGATCAATGCATATAAGTTTAGAATCTAACAGATTTCAGTAAATGGCATGAATTTGAAATTCTTGCATTTGCAGTAAGGATTTGGGAGTGTGAAAAGAGAATCATTGAAGTTATGTTCAATGGATCTAGTTCACAAAGTAAAGATCATAGACAAACATGGTATGCATACTTGGTGTATGGCATGACTAGTGTTTAGAAAAACATAGTGTACATGCTTGGAGCATGGGACAACTATTGTTTTAAATTCAAGAATAAAGTTGATAGCTGAAACAGTATACAATGAATAATGTGTAATCATATGGTGATAAATAAAAGGTGTTTTATTTATGTTCAAAGGGTTGATACCATACTGGATTCAATTATTATTGTGTTTCATTTTGCATGTTTTGACTTCCCGAATAAACTAGGTTATTCTTCCGGAATGACTAAGTTATTCAAACCATCCACAGTCGGTCATATGTTGGAAGTAGATATGAATTAAGACTGTCATGGGTTGGCTTGTAGAGGTCTAAGGTGTTGGACAAAGGACTACAACACTCATGAGTGCTCATAAGTTCTGAGTATTGGATTCAACACGCGCTCATTGGAATCACTTCATGGATTTTATCACGAGTGATCATGAGACGATAATATCTTATATTCTTCAAACCTAGAGATATGAGTTGTTACTATGAGTTGGTTGTACATTGATTGCACGAAAACGCATTTGGTAACTCGGTGCTATAAAACGTGCCTTTGTGTATGATTCAACAAGTAGTAGAACAAGCCATATGAGTCGAAGTTTATCCATTCCTTTTACCTTCGGGATAAAAGCGATATCTGTGGGGCCCTCGATGATTTGATGATGACAAATGGAAGTGCTCGGCCGGGACAGGACTGATTTGATTTGTTCAATTAGTCAGTCGTCATAAATCGAAAATCGGGAAACAACAAATGGACAGAGAGAATGATTATAATCCATGTCTCAGTCCATACGATATCTAGAATGGAGGAATATATGATCCCTTATCTAATGGACAAGTTCGTTGACAAGATCAGAGTTCGACAGCAGCTTTAAGAGCTACGATTGCCAGTTAGGTTTGAAGTCATACGCAATAATAGTTTTAGACTTATCCAAGTGGGAGACTGTTGGATTAATGTCTAAGTCCATAACTATATTTGGTATGTACTTGACCTGACCCGGCATGGTCCATTTGGGTTGCACTTCACCGACACAATTTATATGGATAATCTTTTGAGAATAGTATGTTTATGATTAATATTAATATATTATAAGTTCTAATATATTAATATGGAATCATATTATTTAATTAGTATTGATCAAGAATTAATTTATAATTAATTAAGTGATCAAAAGGAACTAATTAAATATGGACTCTTATATATATGGAATGGGCCAAGTTCATTTAGGTTGGGCTAAGCTTTCATGGATAGTCCATGGAGTGTTTAACCCATGGATCCTAGGAAATGAAAGGTCATGGGTATTAGGGTTTAACCCTAATCCTCCATACTATATAAAGATGTCTTTGGTTGGTGAAATAGGCACTAGTGTGATACACTAAGAGGGCTAGCCGATTTCACTAAGAGAGAACCAAGTATTCATATTCTCTAAAGTCTTCTAAGGTGTCTTAGTGATTTGTGATTCCACTTGAGGCTTCCACACTATTGGGGCTAAGCTCTTAAAGCTTGAAGACATCAAGCTACATCAAAAGGTATGTCTTCTAACTAGTACTTTGTAGATTAAGAACATCATAATATGCTAGTTAGGATTAAAGCCTTGGAAAGTTCTTATTTGCATGTATAATAGAGAAAACATAGATCCAAGGTTTATAGGGTTGCATGTACACCATAGGAGTGTTAGAATGCTCAAAACCCAACAAAAATGAGTCACCACAAGAGCTCCTTCTTCTTCTTCAAGGGAATCCAAGCACCATTAACACCAACAATGGCTCAAGGGCTTCAATGGAGGCTTAGATTAGGGTTTCCAGGGGTCTTGGAGGTGAAAGAAGCGGAGTAGAAGCAACCCTAATCATCCCATACCTTTAAATACCCGAAAATAAGGGTTTTGGTGCATCAGGTGTGTCTCACGTCATGAGACCTTAATGATGAGTTTTGGTCATAAGACATCCTATGTGCTCATACAAACTCTAAAGCTTGGATCTAGGTTTCTCTATTGTACATACTTTGAATCCAAGACTATAAACCCTAATTCTAGCATATGGAAATCAGAATACACATGTAATTAGGTTTAAGAACATACCTTGATTGTTATATAGCAATAACAATCCAATTCCTCCTTGAATTGACCTTGGAAAGCTGAGAGTCACAAGTGTCACTCCTCTAATGGCTTACAAACACCATAAGCAAGTGGAGAAGGTATAAAGAGAGAGGTGGGAGGTTAGAATTCGTCCTTAGGACCTCTTGGGAAGGGATACACGAATTCATGACCCTAGGGGTGTTTATATAGGTGTAGAGATAGGGTTTCAGTCATTATCCTTATCTAGTTGCTTATCCACCAAGCAACCAATAAGATAATCCTTGAATCCTTATCATACTCGAATTCTAAGGCTCTTTATCCTTAAATTCGTCCAACCTATCAATAAGATAACCCTTACCTTATTTTGTAACTATCACATAATTACAAATCAGCCCCTCTAGTTTAATTAATTACACTTGATCACAAAATTAATTCTTAATTAATTATTGACCAATATTAATTAAACAAATATGATTTCTCCTTTAATATATTATTCTTATAACATATTAATAAATCATAATAACCTCTCTCTCTTTATTTATTTCTCCAATCAAGTTGCTTTGGTGAAGGCAACCCAAAAGGACCATGCACCATCGGGTCAAGTACATACCAAAATAGTTATGGACTTAGACACTAATCCAACAGTCTCCCACTTGGATAAGTCTAATAACTATTCTGCGTATGACTTCGGATCCCGATCTGCAATCGTGGCTTTCCAAAGCCGCTGTCAACTCTGATCATATCAAATACGCGTGTCCTTAGATAAGGGATCATATATTCCTCCATTCTAGATATCATATGAGATATGATTTCAAATCATTCTCTTTGTACTATATCTCGATTCCCGATTTATGACGACTGACTAATTGAACAAATCAAATTAGCCCTAGCCCGGCCGAGCATTTATGTTTGTCATCACTAAATCATCGAGGGGCCCAAAAGATATCGCTTTTATCCTACTTTGAATAAAAGGAATGGATAAACTTTGATACAATGCTCGCTTGCACTCACGCACCGAATTACACACAACAATATGTTTTATAACACCAAGTTACTGGTGCGTTTACATATTATCAATGTGCAACCGATTCGCAAGATACAACTCACACATCTCAGTTTCAAGAATATAAGATGTTATCGTCTCACTAATCACTCGTGATACAATTCATTGAGTGATCCAAGTGAGCGTGGGTTTAATCCAATGCTCAAATCATATTCGTAAGCACTCATGAACGTTGCAGCAAACATTTGCTTATGTCTAATACTCTTTTAGACAATCCACACACCAATTCACGACAGTCTTCATTCATATCTACTTCCAACATATGAACGACTGTGGCCCGTTTGAATAATTAGATTATTCTTAATAAACTCAATTATTCTGGAAGTCAAAACATGAAAATGTGAAACACAAGAATAATACTAATCCCATATGCCCTCAAACCTTTGAGTATAAATAAAACGCCTTTTATTTATCACCATATTGATTACTCATTATTTGTCGTTTCGGGTAATCAACTTCTTACTTGAATTACAACACTTGTCCCATGCTCCTAGTATGCACACAATGTTTACCTATGGTTCTTACTTTGTGAAATAGATCATATTGAACACATTTCCAATCATTCTCATTTCTCAACTCCAAATCCTTTTTCCATAAGTTAAAGAATATCAAATTCTTGCTACTTATAGAATATGCTAGATTCTAATATTCTATGCAACTTATCCTTTCGTAATGTCACTGCACCAAAGTCACAAAGACTATTGCCAATGATATTACAAAGTCCTCTATCGGAGATTGTTACAAGACAATTCCATAGACGTGATGTCTCTCACTTAAAGTACATTCTTTGAACATCCTTTTGCATAGAAGTTTCTAATCTAATCATAGATTTCTCAATATTCAATTCCCAATATGGACACACTTCCATATGTTCCATATGACAACTCATTCTTAATAGAATCTTATCTATTCGTAATGATGTCGATATGGTCCATCCAATATGGAAACATTTCCATATTTTCCAATACTATACTTCCAACTATTCACAAGCGACCAATCCTCGTCGAACTTTGGGTTGTCCTTTGATAGTTGTTTAATTGTTTTTAGTCAAAACCAATTCTAGTCCCTTTTCCCTCTAAATGCGCTCGACATTTGGAAAATTTTAGAATGGTCAAACATTAAGCATTTGCAATCGATCCTATACCTGAAGCGTATGGGACACGACGCATAATGTTTTATTTGCTATGTTCTCAAAATTCGAATTGTGAAAAGGGATGCCGTAATCATAATCGAAATTTTAAGAACACACTATGTACCTTTGAATAAATTTATTAACATTTCTCAACCTAATCCTTTAGATTTGAAATGAATCATAATATTCTCTCCCTTAATTATAGCAAAACAACCTTTCAACTCTTACAACTTTGCAAAGTATGACTCTTGTTTTCTATAATCAATATTGCTAACCTTGCAATACTTTCCTTAATAATCATACAATCATAACATTTATGCTCCCACTATCATGATGATTATTATAAAACATAACACTTATGCTCCCACTAGCTTCGACACGTATTCATAAACATCTTAACTTTCAGAAAACAATACTTATTGAATTTCTTAAGTTCATGTTTCTAATACTTAGTGCTTTGATAATCCTTTATCAATGCTTCTTGAACTTATACACCTTTGCCTTCGATAGTTCATATGTGTGTCTAAACAATTAAGACTAATTGTCAAACCTCACAATTCAAATTATGGAAAGGGATGCCGTAACCATGATTGAATTTGAGAATGCAATTTTACAATCACTATCTTCTTAAAATCTCTCTTAGTGAAAGCATTTCTTCACAATCATTTTCATGAAGGAGGAAATCTTATGACACTTAGATTTGAGTGGTGTATGTGTTCCTATCCATGTGAATTTGTTAAAACCAAAGTTTATGACAAATTCAAACTCATATGGACCGAGCTTTCTTAATCTTGATTTCTTGCCTTATGGTAGCACAGCTGCCCACCATGTCTTCCAAGTAGTTAAGCGGCTCACCTTTTCTTATCAATGTACCTTTCATTGATTAAGGTGCTTTGCCTTTTATGCGTTCAAAATGAGAACTCATAGAACTCTCATGCATAATTAACTCGATTGGATTGGCACAGAATCAAAATAATGTCAACACGATAGGTTGTAAACCTCAACTCGTGTGCTAGTGATGATCGATAAGGTTTATTTGATTTGTTCTTGAAACCTTTCAAGACGATTAAGACTCCCACTGACTCCTTGACATATAAGGTTCTCTTGTCAATAACCATTTCTTGACAAACAAAGATTCAAGAGTTAGTGTGGCTTTTATCAAAACACTTCATAAATTGGTCCTAGTTGGTCTTTGTCTTATCCAAGACATCACAACTTTCCACATTTAATGAAAGTTACAAACCTTCTTAATACCTTTCACTCAATGTCACAATCTTAACTTTAAGACTTGTTATTGGAACGAAGTATGATTGACTTGTTGATTTAACCATTTCTTCAATTCTTGATTCCTCTTCTTAGACATACAATTGTACTAAGACTCACTTAGAGGATCAATTGAGATATGGTTCTTAATCATTAAGACCTATCATAAAGCATAAAAGGTACTCTCCCTTATTCTTAGAATGGAGAAACTTTTATCTCTCTGCCTACTTGATTCTTGTTATTCGTTCTGCTATTGATCTAAACCCTTTAATCAATTCAAAATTACACTTAATATTGTAAGTATAATCATATTTACTAAACCTTTAGTAAATCATGACGAATATCATTGTTACTCTTATGGTTGACTTGATCAACACGCAACATTGTGTGCTCGATCTCTTAGTCCCTCACTTGACACTTTGTCAATGAATTTGTCTAATTTCCAAATATGAAATTTCTCATTCATCGTGCAACCAAGTTGCGTGATTCCAAATTTCTGTCCAATTGAAACTTTGGGCGATGAGAAACTCTCCCTATTTGGTAAATCCTCAACTTTCCATAAATAACACGATAAGAACCAAATCCATTATTGCTAATAATAGAAACATTTTAACATCAATTTTTCATACACGCCATTGCAAGGATAAATAAAATTTAAAATCAAAATTTATTTTATTGCGGAAAAATTTGTCCTTACAATGCAATTCATTGAAAAACTTATGCTAATACATCTTTCTTAGCAATCTAATTCTAACTCTAAGTAGTAGCTCAAGAATCTAATCTTCGAGAAACGTAATCGAAATCCATTCCTTCACGGTTAGATTATGCTCACTTCTTCCCTTAAGCTCCCTTTCTTTTCTTCGATCCTACAAAACATCAATTGTAATCTTATTACATTATGTATTAAGAATCTAGAATAGAAGCTTAAAAGAGTTAGTAAATGGATTTTACCTATATTAGAGCCATACGTTTCGACTCTCCCATCTCTTAGATCTCTTAGGTAAATGGGGCAGCTTCGTCTCCAATGCCCTTTCTCTTGGCAATAAAAGCAAATCGACTCTTTTGGAACAGGACATAGAACTACTTCAGACATCGCCTTTCTCTTATGATCAAACTTTTCGATCATAGCATGTCTTTCGTTGCCATTGTCTATATCCATAGAGGTCTCGAAGGCAGATTCACCAATCAACTTTGTTTTTCTATTGCGCCAAATCATTGCAGATTCAGCAGCAACAAGCATATAGGTGAGATCTATAAGGGTCACGTCGTAGTTCATCATATAGTACTTTCTTACGAACTCACTATATGATTTGGGAAGTGACTGAAGAACCCAATCAACAGCCATTTCCTCACAGACAACGGATCCCAACATTCTTAACTTATCAATGTGTGACTTCATCCCTAGGACGTGTGCACACACGGACTTTCCTTCTTTATGTTTACTTGCCAAAAGGGCTTGAGTGATCTTGAACTTTTCAAGCCTTTGAACTTGTGGGTTAGGGAGAATAATTGGAGGAGGTAGAGGAAGTGAAGCATGATTTCTTGCTCCTCGATCGAATCGTGGAATATCATCTTCATGTGGAATGCTTGTTCCACGGGATTTGAGAAGACCATAGTTGTCGAACTTTGACATCTACAAAACGGGAGAAAAACGAATTCAAGTTAGTTGATAGATTGAGTCCTTGGTAGATCACCCAAATGAAATTCCAAGGCTAGGACCCAACACAATACGCTACAACCTAGAAAAGGGATGCCGTAATCTAGTTGCAGAATATTTGAAGGTAAGTGAATGACGATTCACTAATTTCCACCATGAAAAACGAAAAAGAAATTTAAGTTTTAAATCTATGAAAACTCCTAGATCCTTTGAGATACATTGAACTTTCAATGGCATGTTTATATCTCGATATGCCCCTCTTGTTTGTGACTGGGATGCCGAGGATCACAAAGCGGGTGTGAATAACCATGCAAACTACATGGTGCCCTCACATGTTACAGTCACCTATTCGATGTGCCGGTAAACCACACACGCTCCACCGAACTATGACAAACATTGAGTCACCCTTTGCTACCTTTGCTTAGACCCATTTAGTGTGTCGGTTAACCACACACGCTCCACTAACGTCTTCGCAAGGGCACAAAGTGTTATTTCATGGAATTGCATCAATTCACTTTTGCCCAAGTAACTAAGATTGGGAATTTTATGAAAACATTTAGTTACTTTAGTAATTCATTATACTTATAATGGAAGGTTTCGTCCTATCCTACCCGTTCGGCTAACGACCCTCCACTAGTCAAGAGTGCGGTGGGTAAGAGTGGATACCCATTCAATCGCCATTTTATAGGCAATTTCCTTAAACACCCCTTATAGACCAGCTTCGTGAATGAGGCCTACTAACGGTAAGACTGACTTTTAGTTATACATATATATAATGTTAGACTTTTAATGTTATATATAGTATAGGGTGTATTTTATAACTTCTAAAATACTATGTGGTTAACTTTAACAATTACACTTTTAATTCTATTAAATGGTTAACCTAAACTTTTATGGATTTATTAAACCTCTTTTAATTATACACCTTAATTAATTAATAAAACCATAAGGGTGTGATTTGAACTTTTTCAAAACAATACTAGAGTTTTAGAATTTAACATTTCTAATTAAACTTTTAATCAACCTTTAAATTCCAAAACTTGAGGGCAAGTTTTGAAACATTTCAAACTATAAGGGTTTAGAATTTAAATATGCATCAAAATTAAACTATTTAATCAAAATTTAAATTCCAAAACTTGAGGGCAAGTTTTGAAACATTTTTCAAAACATTAGGGTTTTAACTATTTAAATTTCAAAACAACAAAACTTTTGGGTTCAAATTTAAACTATAAAACCTAAAGGGAAAATTTGAAACTATTTCAAAAGATAATTCAAATCTAAATTACAAATAATCAAACTTTATCTAATAAAACAAGTGATTATCTAAATTTTAACAATTATCTTCTATTTAGGTAAGGATAATCACATAATAATGAAAAAATTCGGATTTCATCACAAAAACATGTTTATGGTAATTATCCAAAGGCAAAACAGGAAGAAAATCGCGAATCTGAGCTGTCAGACCCTTTGACTCGTCGAGTCTGGACCTGGACTCGTCGAGTACAGCTGACTCGGCGAGTTCACCAAGTGACTCGGCGAGTCAAACATTCAGAAACTCAAAAAATCGATTTTCAGTGCTTATTTCGATCAAATATGCATCAATACAATAGAAACCAATCAAGGCTCTGATACCACTGATGGGTTTTGGTCATAAGACATCCTATGTGCTCATACAAACCCTAAAGCTTGGATCTAGGTTTCTCTATTGTACATACTTTGAATCCAAGACTATAAACCCTAATTCTAGCATATGGAAATCAGAATACACATGTAATTAGGTTTAAGAACATACCTTGATTGTTATATAGCAATAACAATCCAATTCCTCCTTGAATTGACCTTGGAAAGCTGAGAGTCACAAGTGTCACTCCTCTAATGGCTTACAAACACCATAAGCAAGTGGAGAAGGTATAAAGAGAGAGGAGGGAGATTAGAATTCATCCTTAGGACCTCTTGGGAAGGGATACACGAATTCATGACCCTAGGGGTGTTTATATAGGTGTAGAGATAGGGTTTCAGTCATTATCCTTATCTAGTTGCTTATCCACCAAGCAACCAATAAGATAATCCTTGAATCCTTATCATACTCGAATTCTAAGGCTCTTTATCCTTAAATTCGTCCAACCTATCAATAAGATAACCCTTACCTTATTTTGTAACTATCACATAATTACAAATCAGCCCCTCTAGTTTAATTAATTACACTTGATCACAAAATTAATTCTTAATTAATTATTGACCAATATTAATTAAACAAATATGATTTCTCCTTTAATATATTATTCTTATAACATATTAATAAATCATAATAACCTCTCTCTCTTTATTTATTTCTCCAATCAAGTTGCTTTGGTGAAGGCAACCCAAAAGGACCATGCACCATCGGGTCAAGTACATACCAAAATAGTTATGGACTTAGACACTAATCCAACACTTAATGCTCACGTCGTGAGCCTTAAATGAACTTGGTCAACAAGTCAACGATCACTCACCCTAACCACTCCAACTTCAAACGGCCATAAATTATTCGTTTCAACTCTGTTTTGGACGTTCTTTATATCCACGGAAAGGCGGCGAGAAGCTCTACGCATCTATCAACTTACCCTCACCTCAAAACCTTCGGAGAGAAAATCCAAAATCCATAAAAAGCTCGAGCTGCCACTTTACCGATATGCCACTTGGCTCCAATGCACCACCCAACTCCTGGATTACCTCCAATACATCGTCTGTACCCAAATGGGTCTAAATCTCTCTCTTCTAAAGGCCTTAAGCCTTATGATAACCCATCTTCAGGCCACAATCCCAAATTAGGAACACGATTCAGAACACAGCGTTACAGATCCATTTCAGATGAGTTTCCAACCAGTTCGAACCTTTGTCAACATTCTTGGATTTTATGGATTTAATCTCGGCACACCGATTTTCGAAACAAAACGTCAAATTTTACGAATCAGTCCAAAAGGAGTATTAAGTGCAACGGATGGACTGACATCGATTTTATTAGAAGTTTATTAAGTTGAGAGTCCACCTCAAGACTCGCACAAAATGAAGCGTTTATCGGGAGGCAGCCCGACTTTTAAATTAGTTTGCATTTTCTTTTCGTTTTAGTTTTAATTTTTAATTTTTAATTTTTAGTTTTAATTTTATTTTTGAATAAAAATTCTTTTGATGATTCTTATTTTTGTTGCAAGAGAATTTTTAGCTAAGAAATTGATGACAAGCAAAAATACAAGTGTGGGGTGGAGTATTACGAGAATAAGGCAAAAATCGTGACACACAAATAAGTGTGTGGTATACATTCGACGTGAAGCTAAAACCGAGGAGTCTTTTGTGCTATCAATGCTATATATGGGAATAAATTGATACTAGAGATCGATCGAGAAATTAGTGTTAGAAATTTGGGTATAGAAAAGCTTGAAAATTCTAAGAATTGTGATTATCACTTTCAAATCGAAGTATTTAGGTGATACTCCAAAATCCTCAATTGGATAAGACTCATAGAGACAAGAATAGAGAATGTTTGATGATATTTCTGTATTAACCATAAATGAGACCAAACCAACTTTAAAATATTTGTCTGAAAACTGTTTTATGACAGTTTTAAACTGTCATAAAACCATAAAAACTGTCATAAAAACGGATATATGGATAAGGGTCAAACCAATGGTCAATTATCTGAAAACCAATTTTATGATGCATTTTTAATATAGTAACATACCCTAGCCATGGTCAAACCAATGGTTGAACCAGCTCGACCCCAGCCAGGGGCTCTGTCCCTTGGACCCTGCCAGGGGCTGCCGCCCCTTGGACCCCGCTCCCAGGGGTGCTTCCCCCGGACCCCCGTTCGTTTAGGGGGTTCGCCCCTAAATGACAGTGTACTTTGAAACTTGATCAAACTTAAACAAGTGTGTACTCCATACCTTTCTTACTTGTTTAATATTTATTAAAATCACTTTTGGTCAACAAAGTAATTCCATTACACTTAAATAACATTGATGACAACAAATCACCAACAATTAGCTACTTCGAGACTAGGTGATTCATTCAGCGATAAAGAATTAAGAGTTTTCACGAAGACACGACGCAAGCCTAGCTACCTCGAGACGCGACTTTTTATTGCATCACGACTATTTTCCTGACTTTTGAAGACCGCGACACGGCAATTCTCGTTGTACGTTGTAACAATGATTTTTTCGCAAGTTCTAGATTTTACAAGGACCACGTCGTGGCCAACAACTTGCCACGACGTGGCAACGCCCCACGTAGATTTGTGAGTTGTCATGTTTAGTTGTCCACTTCTTATTTTGTTACCAAGAGTCCACTGATTTCAGTAAGGATGTTCGGATTTCGGAGTGTTCGAGTAGACAAAGTCAAGTTTAGTATTGATAAGCAACACACGACGGTCATTTGATCTTGCGGTTACATAATCAAGACGAGTTACAAATTGCTCTGCGTCGTTTTAAATTTAAGATAATTATTGTTTTAGTCCGTGTAGGTTTTAATTTGTATTAATTACATTTTTCTCTAGCAATTTTTACTTTCAATAACTACAAATTAGGCCTCTATAGTTTCTAAATTTGATAATTACAATTTCGTTCTCCATAGTTTATAATTTGTATTGGTTACAGTTTTGATCATTGTAATACTAAAATGGTCTAATAGCACTATTACATAAATGGTCAATGTACAATAGCAAATATTACAAAAAAAGGTCCCAATTTTAACAACAATACATAAATAGCTCGTTTACAATAACTTTTACAATATAATGCTAAAAAGAGTTATCTTGCTTGTGGTATTGGGAGGAACAAATAACTTTTACCAAGTAAATGCATTTCATCAATTCATTGTAAAAATAAATTAGTATTGTGTGCTCGTGACCAACATCAAGACCCCAACCATATTTTTTCAAACTTCAACCATATCTCATCGACTACCCGATTCCAATATAGTGAAAGTTCAACCATTCTCTAAAGTCAAAATAGATTAGTCATATTCAAAAAAAAAAATGCAACGTTTCTTAAGAAGTAATTACAAAATACATTAACTTTTACAACAAAATGCTAAAAGGAGTTGTTCTACTCGCAAATAAATTAGTATTGTGTCTTGTGTGCACGTGACCAACATGATGGTCCCACTATAATATTTAAACTTTTAAATAAATATAAGTCAAACTTTTGTCAAAAGTCAAACCCCCAAAGCAAAAAGAAAACGTCACTGCTTACGTCACCTCTCACTTAACTCGATAGACTTGAAACTTTCGGACCCCAGATTTTTATAAGGCCCCACCCCACCATTCACCCCTTCTTCCTCTACGTACCCTTTCACCCCTCTTCTTTCTCTTTTGTACAAAAACACCCCTCCAAGTAACAAAACTAACCCACACAACACCCCTAACCCAACCCATAGCCCCACCACCTTATTATCTTTTCCTGCACCCACCCGCACCTTAAAATAACCCGCCTTGGTCACATCCAAAACCTCAACCACTGTTTGTATGGGGTAATCTATCGTGTAGCAGAACCCAGATGTGTTACTGTACACCGCACCCCAGCACGTGCACTTCTCTTCGCACATGAGCTCACATTTCTCTAAAGAACTCATGATCGTGTACGCCATTATCTCCTTGTTTGATAGCTCCACCCCAGTTCTTCTCAAAACTCCATACTTCTTCCCGCAAAAGTCGCCGCCGGAGGTACCACACCCGCCGGAGGAGTACGCCGTCCGGTTGTCTACGCAAGAACAACCTTTACCTGGCTGACATAAACCGTAGGGTCCACATGAGCTTGGGAGATCACACAGATCGGAGATTTGTTTGAAATCAACAACCCATGATGATCTTGTCCAGTAATATCCGATCAGGTTTCCGTCCGGTTCGAGGCGAAGTCGCCGTGAACCGGTTCCAGGTTGTTGGAAGGTGCTGAACGGCTGCACGTCGACCGGAGTTGAACCGTTTTGGTACATACCCAGAAACCCGTCTGGGCTGAGCATTGCCTGAATGGGTCCATGGTCTTTCAAGACGCGAGCTTTAGCTTCCATTGGGTTATGCTGGTAGTAAAGATGACCCGGATCGGAATTATCAATGAAATTAACATAAAACCCGATAAAATCGGGTCCAAGCTTCATGGAATACAAACCATTTGAAGAAACCAGTGTCATGGCACTAGTGAAAATTTGATTCTCCATGAGGGTATTATAGGGTGAGTCAAAACTCTGCCATAGGATTAAAGAAGTGTCGCCCATGGTCTCTATTAATAAATTGGAGGTGTTGGAGAGGCGAACACGGTAGCCGTCGGTGTAACTTGACCATAATACCCCTGTGTGAGAGTCTGAAATTACAAGGCTACCATTAAATGAGAGACGAGTCTGGGAGGACCACCGCGCCAGAGGACTTTTTCCGGCGATCCAAAGCTGCTCCTGGGATGGGACATGGATTATAGCAAGAGCGAGTTGAGTTCGATCAACTCGGAGGAAACCTAACGAGTAGTTACCAAGTGAGTCACTGAGTAGAGGTTGGAATGATGATATGGATGAATCTGGGGTGGCGGTGAATCCTTTGAGTAGCTCTTGGGTGGAGGCTACGGCGGAGATGGGATGAAATAGAAAGATGAGAAGGAGGAACAACACCGGAAATTGAGTCAACCCAGAAGGGATAGTAATCTCCATGGTGAAAAACTAGGAGAAATTATATCATATTTGTGTGGGAGTGTGTGAGCAATGTGGTGTCAAGTGTGTATATTTGATCTGCATGGAAATAATATTATACTGTGCCAATGGAAATAATATTATAATATTGGTCTAAAATGAGGTGAGACTTTTTGCCCAAAGTAGAATGGTTATTAGATTTTTAATTACTATAAAAAAACTTTATAAATGTTTTATTTATAATCTTATACCCATTTAAATAATATTAGGTTTTTATTATAGTTAAATTAACTAATGCAAATTGTCGATTTAGGTCAACAAAACAAAGAGAAGAACAATTAGGCAGAGATGCTGTTGTCATTTCCATTGTTATTTAAGACTCATGATCATATATATATATGCATCAAAAACAAAGGTAAGAGTTGGGTATCAAGTGCTTCGATGTCTTTTACGAAATCTAATTTGATGGAGTTTAATATATTATTATTTATGGATCATATTAAAAGCTTCGTATCAACGACAATAAAATTGGTTTTTGATTTTCTGAATATATAGTACTTATGAAGAAATACTTTTTTAGATTATAGTTGAGGAAAACTAATATTTTTAAGGGAAATCTGCGAAAAAGTCCTAATATTTTAGGTCAGTTTACGATTTAGTCCCAAATTAAATTTTGCTTACAAAAAAGGACAAATTACCGGCTAAAACTTCGGATTAACCCTTCGTGGCCGGTTTCACAGATTTAGCCGGTATCTTGTCTTTTTTTGTTAATTAATCCAAATTTTGGGGCTTTTTCATTAATTAATCAAAATTTTAAGGCTTTTCATTATTTATTACCAATAAACCAAAATATTTGGACTTTTCTGAATATTACATTTAAACTAATATATATTATACGATCTAATTTAATATGTACTATTGCATGTCTTCTTTCTTATGCTCTTCAAGGCTCACCGTATGTTTTTATCGGTGTTGTCAAACCCAACAATAAAAATTTCACTCACAAGCCTCGTTAACTCCATCAATTTTCCAAAATTATTCATTCACAACTCTATGATCATCTATCAATCTCCAAATAAAGAACGTAGAAAATCCTTGTTAATTACGTGGATGTCCCTATTACCTAACCATGATTTAAACTGTGGTTCCAACACTTGGATGTTCCTATTACCTAACCATGACTTGAACCCATACACTAATGACGTTGTCCGTAGTGTTGTTAACAATAGAAGACGAATCTCACATGTTCAACCACTGATACATTGGCTCAAGTCTTACTTGACCTTTTTTTCCTTACAACACTATAGAAGCCCCAACATAAGATGAATCTCACATGGCTCGTCATTTATTGGTTTTTTTTGTCAAAAAGTAAATCATTTTGGAAGCCCCAAATAGACTAAAACGTAATAATGACAATTATTGTAATATCACACCAATTGTCATTATGACTTAAACGTAACATCACAAGTTCACAACAATTGTCATTATTACATTTTAGTCTATTTGGGGCTTCCAGAATGCATTAGTTTTTGGCAAGACAAAAACCAATAAATGATGAACTTTTTGATAAAGATTGAAACACAATCTTATTGATGGATCCAATATCTCCTTCTCGTCCCAAACCTTTTTCTCCTCAATCTTCTTCCAAAAAATGCACTACAATATGCAATATTAGCCCCTATTTCTCTCCTACAAGCATATAACTCAATTAGGGTTTCTCTCAAAGTGTTAAGATGATAAGGGAGGCGGAAATGAAGGCTTAAGGTCCTTTAAATAGGACATAAACCCTGAAAATTAGGGTTTCCACACTCAGCTCCTACTCGTCGAGTTGGGGTCCTCCAACTCGTTGAGTAGACTCTAGATATTACGCGACCATTAACACTCTCTATTCGGTGAGTTGGGGCCTCTAACTCGTCAAGTTGATCAGACAACAAGAATATAAATTAATTAAATATTATTACTGGGAGTCGGGATGTTACACTTATTGTAAGGAAACAAGGGTCAAGTAAGAGTTGAGCCAAGGTATCAGTGGTTAAACCATGTGGGATTCGTATTTTGTTGTTAACAAGTGGCATAATTCTTCAAAACAATAACAAAATGTAATTGTTTATGCATTCTTAAATAAATTGTTAATTCTAAGTTACACACGATGTTGTCTTACATCATTAAAATAATCTAAAATGAAGTTTAGTCGACAGAAACAACAATGTTCGCTTCTACTAATTTCAAGTTTTGAATGGAATAGGCCATATTACAACCCTAATCCGTTTTACTTAACAAAAATATATATATTGTACATACCGTGTGTGTGTGTGTGTATATATATATATATATATATATATATATATATAACCTTAATTTTGTGTGGGTGGCCAATGCCCACTCTTTCCTTATATTGGCTACGCCCCTGCTTCTAACCGAATCTAAAAATCATAAATTTGCATGTTTGATTTGAATTTTAGAGTCATGGACTTGGTCCAAGATGTGGATTCAGTTCATCAAAATTGAGGGATTCGGTCCAAGCTTCAAATAAGAACTTGGACAAAATTCCTTCAATTCTACCTTTACCCTACCAATTGTAAACATGCATCTACAGAAAAGAAGAAAAGCGACCGCTGCTCTTGCTCCCCTGCTACCGGCGACCATCCTATGCTCAGAATCTGTCGTCTTCCTCCGACCTCACAACCGGAGGCCACCTTCTTCCGTGCGTTTTTGACTTTTATGGTCCTAATTTTTTCAGATATCGATTAGATTTGAATTTCTAATGTGATATTGTGATTTTTTGCTATGATTTCCATTTCATATGAAGTTTTCCTCCGATTTTTTGGTTGATGTTGTTGTGATCTTTGAATTTTTGCTTAATGATGGGCGGAATTTTAGAATCATCGATCCCATTTTCTCATAGAAATGTTATTTTATTTAAGCACATGTATGAACCCTGAACAAGAAGTGATGTTTCCAAGAAAAGCTTATGAGAACTATAGATATCTTTTATCTCGGGATGAATGATAAAAATGGTGATGACACCAGTTTTGTGAAGGAAAGTTATTGGGGAACAAAGTACTTCAAAGACAAAATAGGTTGGTGAAGATCAAGACTGATCCAGATAACTTCTTCAAGCATGAACAAAGCATTCATGTTTTACCCTTAAAGAATAGAAATGGCAAAATTGTCTAATTCGTACTCCCGGATCAGGTATGTATAATTTGTGCTCTTGGATTAATAACAAATAATTATGCCCACTCCATGCTCTCGGACTAGAGACAAATGAATGTCTAATCCATGCTCTCAGATCAAGGACACATTTTAAAGTTCTACCCTCAGTGTATATCACACCCGTACTCATAAGAAGATTATACTCGATATTCATCTTAATTAATTTATGTTTATTATGTATCCCAAATCATTATATATTATTAGATATGCTCTTAACACGTATTTCAGGAAATATCAAATATTTCACTCATAAATATATTTAATAATTTAATTAATAATTCTATTAAATTCATGTTCATGAAAGAGACTATGCACTCACTTGTTAAAGTGACGACTTGAAATTTCGGCAGCGCTTCGTTTTTAGCAACTGTCTTCTCCTTTGACGTAACCTAGCATTATTATCACTAAGTCTTAGTCTAATATGTATTGTGACTAATTATTAGTCTATATTCATCATTAACTCAAAGTCTACTTTAATGATCTATCAAGTAAGGAACAACCAGGTATGATCATATTAGAGGTAGGGTCCGCTTGGATACTGTTTTTTGAAATCTCACTTTAAACACCTCATTAAATCACATCACAACCTAGACATCATCCCCATAACGACTTCTGACTATAAATATAAGTTACATTGAAAACAGAATAGTGTAGCTTAACTTACAAGGCTTTTAATGAAAACCGAGAAATTGCACAGGCAGAACTCCGACTCTAAAAACATCTTTTTGTTGGCTTTTTGAGGACTTGGAGTTTCTTTATCGCAACCTAAATTAGGAGAAATATAACAAGAAAGAAATAAGGATTCTAGAGGGAGTTTAGAGGAATGGAGTAAGGAAATATGAAGAATTCATCTTCTATTTATAGGGGTTTGATCATAGAGTAGGGTCTAAGTTCCGTCCGTATCTTCTGCGTACGTGCTCCGTTTTCTACGTTCTTTATATGCACGTGTAGGTATTTCCGAATACTACAACTTTCATTTAGACCCCGTCGTCTAATTCTCATTCTATATCAAATTTACAAATATGTAGCGAATTCATCGCATTCGAAGAGTAGGGACTAAGTTTCGTCCATATTTTTAATATACAAGCTCCATTCTCAACGTTCTTTATATCCAGATGTTAGTATTTCCAATTACTACAACTTTCATTTAGACTTCATCGGCTAATTCTCATTCTATCTCAGATTTACAAATCTGTATCGAATTCGCCACGCTCGAAGAGTAGGGGCTAAGCTTCGTCCATATCTTTCGCATACGAGCTCTGCTTTTGACTGACTTTTTATCGTTGAACTCCTATTAACGAGATCTTAAATTCTCATTTAGATTTTTTTGGCTAAAAATCGATTGATCTAAAATTCGATTTTCGGGTTGTATACTGTTGTACAAAAAATCTTAGAAATTCATAACTTCCTCAAATGAAGTCAAATTTGGACATCCTCTATATCATGAGCTCGATTTAACGTCTACTACGACTTTCGTTTAGGTCTCTAAGGCTAAAAAATATTTCGTCAAAATCACTTTTTACAATACGCGGTGCCGTGTCGGTTTAGTCGCAAAATTTCGACAGGTCATGAATTTTTCGTTATAAGTCGGATTTCAGCGTTATTTATATGTACGGAATCCTTGTGACATATACTATAACTTTGGTTAAGATTATTTATTCAAAATAATCTTCTATCAAAAAGTCTTTTTTAACGTTTATTATCTCTAAATTGACTTGCCCGAATCTGCGGGCGTTAAATAATAAGTGCTTAATACATAAAATCCCAACTTCTTAACACCTTAATACCTTATAGAGCATGCATGGAGAAAAATTAAGCATCAAGACCACATTTTTATGACTCAAGACCCCTCATTAGGTCTGAAAGGACGAGTTATTTGATTAAGAGCATGCCATGCTCAAGAATAATCATAGTTGGGACCAAAATGCCCTAAATAAAGAAATTGCTAGATCTACAAGATAAGATGATCAATATAGGAGCTTTTTACCTCCTGTAGGTTGCTAGAAATGAGAGAATCCCATATCTAAGTTGCTTCCAAGCTCCAAAGGTCTTCCCACCACCTTCTTCTTCTTCTTCTTCAAGAATACCACCAAAACACAAAGATAAGCTCAAGATGCACTCTTCTCACTTACGGTTAGCTAGAGGGACGTTTTCTCGAATGGAGGCTAATGAGGGAATGATAAATGAGGTGATAATGATGATTATATATGGACAAAACCCTAAAAATTAGGGTTTGAGGATTCTTCACGTATGCCCTGCGTACGTGGTGTACGCTTAGCATACCAAGGTCCGCCCTAGTACGCCCAACGTACGCCCAACATACTAGGTCTTTGGCCAAAATCACCAAAATGTCACTATGGGCCATTCTTGCAATCATTCTCAAGCTCAAGGGTCAAAATGTATTAATCCTTTATGCATAGGGTTAAAATAGAAAATACCTCATCATCGGGATGTTACAATCCGCCCTAGTACTCCCAACGTATACAACATATGCCCACTGTACTAGGTCTTTGGCCAAAAATCACCAAAATGCCACTGTGGGCCATTCTTGCAATCTTTCTCAAGCCCAAGGGTCCAAATTCAATATTCCTTCATACATAGGGTTAAAAATGAAAATAACTCATGATTGGGATGTTACAGGTTGATCTTGGACGGGTCTCAGGCGGTCTAGTAACAGTCCAGTCTTTTTTAGGTGAAACGATCGTTTCTTTTTCGGACTAATCCCATATAGTTTTCGCCAATCTTTTTTCGGTCTGGTTTCATTTTATAGTGGTTCAGTCTTGATCTTTTTTTTGGGTCCGGTCCAAGATCGGTCCTTTTGTTGGGATTTATTTAAGACCACTCATTATATTAATGTAACAGCAAACAGACTCGTGTAAATACGACTATGTAAATTACACACAACTCGTGGATATTGACATTACAAATAGGTTTTTAAAAGTTGAGATACAAAAATCATTCAAACAAAAATATCTTATTTAATTATATAATGTAATAAAAAAACATTACACAGATATCAAATTATTAGACTCTCTTATAAAATTAATTGAAAGCTTTGCGATGTTTTTCTCTTCAAAAAAGCATGTCAAAACCTCCTCTAGGGACTTGATAAGAACATTGCCAATAATATTTTATTTAGAATAATATTTGGGCCAAATCATGTCTTGGGAATGTGTTGCATCCCTTACTACCTCCATTTTTTCCTTTTTCCAATTTACCTTATTTAAGAAAATATTTGTTATTGATTATTGATGTGTTGAGCTTTAGTTTCTCATTACACGCTTTTGAAAACAAATCCACCTTGTGTTTGTAGTCTCCCAGAGATGACATGTTGAAAGAAATATCTTATGATTAAATATTATGATGGAATTCTAATGCTTATGACACATGGTTGTAAAGAGGGAGAGAAAAATACATTTAAATCTGAAGATGGTTGTTAAACCGACCTAAATGTCCTCTATTAAGTCAATGGTTCTCATAAATAGAAGTTAATGCTTGTAATAATTTCATGCACTAGATGTGTTTACAATCCCTATAACACCCATAAAAATCATGCCAAATTAAAACTTTTTAAATCATTCAAAAACCAATAATTATTACAAATTTGTTTTCAAAATAGTTTAGTGTTAGGGTATCCCAGAATCAAATCATAAAAACATAAGGAGGTGTACGAGTACGCCTTCGCCTTCCCGCGATCATCAGAAGTACCTGAAACAAAATCAACAATTGTAAGCCCGAAGCATAGTGAGTTCCCCTAAAATACCAATGTCATACAATCATAATCATATTATATAAACAAACAACATGCATAATGAGCCGTCAGCCTGACTGGACCGCCTTGCAGGGCCATCAGTCTATCTGGACCGTTCTCTGAGCTATCGGCACGTCTGGACCACCTCTCAGGGCCTTTAGCATATCCGGACCGCTCGTCGGGCCTTCGGCCTGACTAGTATGCCCTACCGGGTCTGTAGTCTATCCGGTCCACCCTGGGTATTGTAACATTCCAAGTCCAGGTTTACTTTATAAACCCTTGTTCTTTTGGTTCTTGTCCAGTTTAGCCCTTATAGAGAAAAATGTGCCAATAAGTACGCGGGGCGTACGCGAGTGTACGCTCAGCGTACTCATGTGCGTGCTTTTGACGCAGAAGTCACCTAGTACGCTGGGCATACCAGAGGGTACGTTGGGCGTACTAGGTCCAGAGTGAAAACCCTAATTTAGGGTGTGTCCCTATGTAAAGGATATGATGGCCTCATTCCTGGCCACCATCTTCGGACAAACAACCCTCTAAAACCCTAATGCTCGTTCATGAGCTTGTGTGTGTCTGAGAGCCTTTAAGTGATTTTGTGTGTTCTTGGAGTGAGAAAGGAGCTTTGGAGAAGAAGGAGTGAGAGTCCATGCCTTGTATCTGAGCATATCTGAGTTGGGAGCTTCATCTAGAGGTATAAAGCTCCAAGCTTTCTTACTCTTTTGTTTTGCGCATCATAGTAGATTATTTTAGGTTTTGTCCCAAAAGTTGGAGACTTTATGAGATAGTTGAGCTCCAGAGACTATAATCAACCCCTTTGAGTGTATTTAGTGGTGTAGTGTCATAAAAATCAAGACTTGGTCGTTGAAATCAAGCCATGCATGAGTTATGAGCATTTTGAGATAAGAAAGTGAGAGTTTTGTGTGTTTGTGACCTTATCAGCCAGAAACCTTTAAAAAGTTAAAAAAGTTTAATCAAGAAATGGAGAAGCAGTTGGGCAGGAAAATTAAGATGCTTTCGATCCGATCGAGGAGGTGATTACCTTAGTATTGAATTCCACGACTACCTCAAGGAATGCAGAATTGTTTCGCAGTTGACGCCACCTAGGACACCGCATTTGAATGGTGTGGTTGAGAGGCACAATCGAACCTTGTTGGACATGGTTCGTTCCATGATGAGTCGAGCTTCGTTACCTATCTCATTTTCAGGGTACGCCTTAGAGACTACCGCCCATATCCTTAATCTAGTCCCGACTAAGAAGGTTGCCAAAACACCTCAAGAGATGTGGACAGGGAAAGTTCCCTCATTGGAGCATATCAAGGTTTGGGGTTGCGAGGCTTTCATAAGACGAGAGACTCACGACAAGCTCGAACCTCATGAGCGGTGCATTTTCATCGGCTATCCGCAAAAGTCCTTTGGATATCTCTTCTGTAGACTGAGTGACAATGTTGTCTTCGTTGTGAGAAGAGGGGTTTTCTGAGAGCGAGAACTCATATGCCAAGAGGACAGTGGGAGGAAAATTGATCTTGAAGAGCTTCAAGAATTAAGCGATGAAGGGACCTCTAACACTGGCACTTAACCCGAGGAGGAAACTCCTGTTGAACCGATTGACGAGTCCTTACCTCTTAGACGCTCCAATAGAGTTATTGTCCCACCTGTGTTGTATGGTTTCCATATAACAAGTGAAGGTGATACGTTTATTAGTGATAGTACACTAATAAATTTGGATGAACCTAACAACTACAAGGAAGCCATGGCAGGCCCGGAGTCTGTGAAATGGAAAGAGGCTATGGACAGCGAAATTCAGTCCATGTATGATAATCAAGTTTGGAACTTTGTAGATAATGTGCCAGGTCGTAAGATGGTCGGGTGCAAATGGATCTTCTAGAAGAAGACCGACATGGATGGGAAAGTACACACATATAAGGCACTATTGGTTGCGAAGGGCTTTACTTAAACTCTCGGAGTTGACAATGATGAGACCTTCTCACCTATAACGAAGATTAAATCTATTGATGGGTTTTATGCATAAGAACAATCCTGTGTGCTCATACAAACCCTAATGCTTGGATCTAGGTTTCTCTATTGTACATGCTTTGAATCAAAGACTAATAAACTTGGATCTAACATTTTATAAACTGAATTAGGGTTTATAGAATTACCTTTGATTGTTATATAGCAATAACAATCAATTCCTTGCTTGAATGGCTTCAAAAGCTTAGTGCCTCAAGTGTTGCACCTCTAATGGAGTCACAAACACCACTAAGCAACTTGGATGAAGAGGAAAGAGAAGGGGAGGCACCAAAATGGCTGGAAACCCTAATGGAAGTGTTGTCCACGTTTTTGGAGCCTAAGGGGTCCTTTATATACTTGTGTGGGCTGCTAGGGTTTCAGTCAAAACCCTAATGGACAGCTTAAACTCTAAGCAGCCCATGGAACCTTCTGGATAAGGCCATGGACGAAAATATGATGGGCTTCCATCATAATTTCGTTCACCCCTTGTTCCTTTAGCATTCCTTAGCCCAATAACTCAATTATCTAATAATTGCAGTCCAGTCCCCTAAGTTTAATTAATCTCTTTTAGCCACAAAATTAATTATCAATTAATTCTTAACTAATATTATTTAAACAATATGATTTCTCCTTTAATATATTATTCTCATAATATATTAATAAATCATATTTAAACCTTTCTCTCCTTAATTCATCCTACATATTGCTATGGTGAAGGCAACCCAAAAGGACCATGCTCATAATCGGGTCAAGTACATACCAAAATAGTTATGGACTTAGACACTAATCCAACATCTATAAGGGTTATGCGAGCCATAGCTGCACTTCATGACTATGAAATATGGCAAATGGATGTCAAAACCGCTTTCCTCAATGGAAAGTTGGTTGAAGATGTTTACATGAGTCGGCTAGAGGGTTTTGTCAATGCAGAGCACCCTAATAGAGGGTGTAAGCTTGAGAAATCCATATATGGATTAAAACAAGCATCTCGCAGATGCAATCTTTGTTTCGATAAGAAAGTCAAAGAGTTTGGTTTCTCAAGACTCGAGGATGAGTCCTGTGTATATGTCAAAGTCAGTGGGAGTATAGTTAGCTCTCTCGTATTGTATGTGGATGACATACTGCTCATAGGAAACGACGTCCTAACCCTGCAGGAGGTTAAGTCCTGGCTTGGGAAGTGCTTCGCTATGAAGGACCTCGGAGAAGCTGTTTATATTCAAGGGATAAAGATATTGAGAAATAGGAGTAAAAGACTAATAGGACTTAGTTAAAGTACTTACTTGGATAAAGTGTTAAAACGTTTTAGCATTGAAAATTCCAAAAAATGGGAGTTGCCAATCCAAAGCAATACCAAGTTGAGTAAGACTCAAAGCCCGAGTACTGATGCCGAGACAACAGAGATGAGTAGAGTACCTTATGTTTTCACAGTTGGCTCAATCATGTATGCTATGACATGTACTCACCCTGATGCGACCTTCGCTTTTAGCATGGTCAACATATATCAAGGGAACCCTGGTAGAGCACATTGGACCACAGTAAAAAATATTCTTAAATTCCTACGAAGGACTAAGGAATTGTTCCTTATCCTCGGTGAGAGTGATGGCTTAAGAGTGTGAGGGTATAGTGACGCCAGTTTTCAGACCGACCGAGATAATTTCCGCTCTCAGTCGGGCTGGGTCTTTACCCTGAATGGAGGAGCAATGACTTGGAAAAGTTCTAAGCAGGAGACCGTAGCTGATTCAACGTGCGAATCAGAGTACATAGCAGTGAGCGAAGCGTCAAAGTAGGTGATATGGCTAAAGAACTTCATCGGAGACCTTGGAGTTGTACCTGCCACAAAGGAGCCTATTGAGATTTTCTACAATAACAAAGGTGTGGTTGCCTTAACCAAGGAACCAAGGGATCATGGCAGATCCAGACATATCGACAAAAAATATCATTTCATTAGACATCGGGTATAAGAGGGACTCCTCATAGTGAAGAGGGTATCGTCAGAAGAGAACCCAACAGATCCCCTTACGAAGGGACTGAGTAGGGTTAAGCACTTACAGACACTAGGAGCATTGGGATGAAGGACGATATTAGTTTTAGTGATTAAATAGCCTTTAGAAACCTATAATAGATAAATTATAATTAACAACTGATGATTAAATACAGGAGTATTATTTATGAGTAATGTTACTGTCTTGTGTTAATTATTTACTATTGTTTCACTTTGCATGTTTTGAATTCCTAAATAATAAGATTATTTAAACTATCCACAGTCGATCATACGCTGGAAGTAAGTATGAATCAAGATTGTCACGAATTGGCTTGTCGATTGTCTAAACGTTTAGACATATCAAAAGTTTGCTGCAACATTCATGAGTGCTTATGAAATATGATTTGAGTATTGGATTAAACCCGCACTCACATGAATCACTTCATGGAATTTAATCACGGGTGATTGTGAGAAGATAATATCATATAGTCTTTAAACCTAGATATATATATTTCTTGTTTACGAGTTGGTTGTGCATTGATAATGCGTAAACGCATTAGTAACTTGATGTTATAAAATGTATTGTTGTGTATGATTTGATGAGTAAATAGTACAAGCATATAAGTCGAAGTTTATATGTTCTTTTTATCCTACGAGGTTAAAAGCGATATTTTGGGCCCCTCAATGATTTTGTTTTGACTTATGTGTCGGGCCCGATCAGGACTGAATTGATGTGTTCAATTAATTTCTATGTCAGAAAAATCAGAGATCGATAAACAAACTGTTGGACAATAAGTATGACTATGTTCCATGTGACTGTCCACACGATATCTTGAGAATGTAGGACTATACGATCCCTTATCTAAAGGACGTGTCAGAGTTCGACAACAGCTTTTGACAGCTACGATTGCTAATCGGATTTTGAATTTGTACTTGCATTAATAGTTATTATACTTATCCAATTGGGATACTGTTGGATTAGGTGTCTAAGCCCATAAATATATTTGGTATGTACTTGACCCGATTGTAGCATGGTCCTCTTGGGTTGCCTTCACTATAACAACTTGACTGAAAGAATAATAGAGAAAGAGGATAAAAGTGATTTATTAATATATTATATGAATAATATATTAAAATAGAATCATATTGTTTAATTAATATTGGTCAAGAATTAAATTATAATTAATTTTGTGAACAAGAGAGATTAATTAAATCAAGGAGACTGATATGGTAATTGTAACATAGATACTGTGACATCCCCAAAATCTCGGCCAGAAAATACCGATTTTCATTTATGCTTTTAAATATTTTCAGAGTAAATCCTTTTGATTTGAAAGAGTTGCGGAATTTGTTCCCAAAAACAAAACATGATAAAACAATGTTTACCGAAGCATTTCATAAAAGAAATGTATTTTCATTATAATCAAAACTCGGGGTGTCATGTTCCGATACTGACCAATAAGCATAAACGAATACATTACAAGTCATATAACAAATATAAACATATGCAGACTTGTAAACAAAACAACTTGATGGTTCATCCATCTCATGCCCTTCCGCCACTTCCTGTAATACAATTTAAAACTGAGAGGGTCAGGCTTGGGAGCCTGGTGAGCATATAGGGTTTTCAACCCACAATAAATATCATATTTAATTTTCACCAACCAACAATAACCCAATTACTCATTCCCGCTATTCTCACTTTAATGTCCCTAATACAACTAATCATAAGGGACCTAGTCTAAGAATATTTCATCGGGGCGACAACACATGCTTCGGGGGTACCTCAACAATATAAGTCAAATAAGGCAACCATGAGGGGGATGGAGTGCAGCGAATGAACACCCAAGTTCATTAACACCTACAGGTGGCGAACCTGCTAATGTTTCCACAAGACTATCTAGAAAAGTATGTGGTCGTCATCTAAACTCCGCTAGATGACTAGATCAACCAACACCAACTATCTAGAAAAGGTGGAATGTTGGGCTTTGCTGCCTCCTTCTTCTTCGGACAGTCTTTCAAAATGTGCCCCTCTTCATTACACCCAAAACACATCCTTTTGTTGTTCGGACATTCATTGGCAAAATTTCCAATCTTTCCACACTTGTAGCAGGTCACATCCTCGCTACATTTTCCAAAGTGCTTTTTCTTACACTTATCACACCACTTCGCCTCGCCTCCTTTTCCCCCAAACTTTTTCGAATCAGATTTCGAAAATTTTCCTTTCTTACCGGAACCAGATATTCCTTCAAACTTTCTTTTCTCACCAACATCAACCTTGTCGGTGGTTCTCCCCTTGATCATGTTCTCCACAGACTTGGCAGCCCAGATAGCTGCCTCTAGAGTAAGTGTCTGACGTACTGGCACCTCGTACTGCCATGGGAGTCCCTTCGCATACCAGTCCACCTTCGTCAGCTCGTCTGGGACGATACGCAAGGCAAACTCCATCTTATCGGTGAAGTTATTGGTGTATTCATCAATTGACATGCTGCCTTTCGTCAATGTTAGGAACTTGTTCTCCAACTCCAACAAATTTTGAGCCGAGCAGAACTTGCGCTTGAACTGCACCAAGAACTCTGCCCATGACAATTGCAGTGGCTCATTAGGGCTCAACGTCTTCCCTAGAGTGTTCCACCAACGAACGGCTCCACCTCGGAATTGACGCACGGCATAGATAGTCTGCAATTTACCTCTGCAGCCACAAGTCATGAAGGCTAGCTCCATTTCGGAGATCCAATCCATAACCCCAATCGGATCCTCCTTTCCATTGAAGGTCGATGGTTTGCAAGTCAAAAAGTACTTGTACTTGCATCCCATTCCATCATTCCTTCCTTCACGGTTATCTTGCCTAACTATCGGTGGGTTGGCTGGACCAACAGACCCACTGAAGTTTCCACCTTCCGAGTGCCCTTCATTTAATTCAGGCTCTTCCACACAAATCGACAGTTCTTCACGATTCTGTTGAAGCAACCGTCTAGTTTCATCCATCTGACGATCCAACATCGTCTGAATCATCAATTGAACACCAGCCATGGTTATTGGCTCAGGTGCTGCTGCTACGACAGGTACTGGCTCAATCACTAGTGGTTGATTCCTGTTTTCGTCAGCATTTCCAACTCCACTTCTTGTTCTCACCATTTTGATCGACACACCGAATAAGGTGAAATTAGATCTTCAATCATGATAGATAATCAAATCATCCTTATCACTCCGAAACGTTTACATGCTAGTTCTAATATCGTAGACGTACGCTTAGAATCCTACACACATAAGGTTTCTAGATCCGGTCGGCAACAAACCATAGATCCGAACAAATAATATCATATATGGCAACATATAACATTTAGCACATAAAGCATTTTAGGCAACTTTCCTAAAATAAACTAGTGCTCGTGTCTAAATCACAACAGACACACATCTCAAAATTTCACTTAGCATTCTAAGTTTATGTCTAGAAATCCTACAAATTCCTAGTTCGCTTAAACTAATGCTCTGATACCAACTATGACATCCCCAAAATCTCGGCCAGAAAATACCGATTTTCATTTATGCTTTTAAATATTTTTAGAGTAAATCCTTTTGATTTGAAAGAGTTGCGGAATTTGTTCCCAAAAACAAAACATGATAAAACAATGTTTACCAAAGCATTTCATAAAAGAAATGTATTTTCATTATAATCAAAACTCGGGGTGTCATGTTCCGATACAAACCAATAAGCATAAACGAATACATTACAAGTGATTTAACAAATATAAACATATGCAGACTTGCAAACAAAACAACTTGATGGTTCATCCATCTCATGCCCTTCCGCCACTTCCTGTAATACAATTTAAAACTGAGAGGGTCAGGCTTGGGAGCCTGGTGAGCATATAGGGTTTTCAACCCACAATAAATATCATATTTAATTTTCACCAACCAACAATAACCCAATTACCCATTCCCGCTATTCTCACTTTAATGTCCCTAATACAACTAATCATAAGGGACCTAGTCTAAGAATATTTCATCGGGGCGACAACACATGCTTCGGGGGTACCTCAGCAATATAAGTCAAATAAGGCAACCATGAGGGGGATGGAGTGCAGCGAATGAACACCCAAGTTCATTAACACCTACAGGTGGCGAACCTGCTAATGTTTCCACAAGACTATCTAGAAAAGTATGTGGTCGTCATCTAAACTCCGCTAGATGACTAGATCAACCAACAACGAGGCCTCTCATCTGTTTATTACACACCAACTATCTACCCATGTTCTACCCAACATATTAGTAGATAAAAATATACATTTGTATACATAGTTTAAAAACCTGTATAGCATGCTTTAATCAACACATATTTCACATAACAGATGAGGCACACACACACATAACACATATCTCATAAAGAATAAATCATATCTATGAGTTAGAAGAAAGTGAATACACATTCACACACATAACCACAAAATTATACACATAATACGTATTCCGTATAAAATACTTTATAATAATGTGTTGGAAGAAGGTAACTACACACTCACTTGATCAGAAGATGATCGGACAGCACTACGACTTGCAGAAGTAGTAATCCTCAGCAGATCTGGAAGATCTTCACAAAAATCAAACTTCTCGCGGGCAGAGCTTCGGCTCGGGAATCGCACTTCTCGGGATCTTCGGGATCTCGGGACTTGCCTCGGGGCTCGGGAATATTACCGGGGCTTCGGGATGGCTTCGGGGGTTTACGCGCAGAGCTTCGGCACAAAAACGAGAGGAAATTAGCAATTGAACCCGGAACCCTCGCATCCTATTTATAGGAGGCTGAAAGCCTCAATTACGCGGGGCGTACTGCTCCAAGTTCGTAAGCGCATGCGTCATCCGAAGCCACTTGCTGCGATGTCGACACCTTCGGAGTACGCGGGGCGTACTCGAGTACGCAGGGCGTACCTCGGATCAGACTGCTGACTCGTCTTCTGATAAGGCTTCCGAATTTTGATTTAAAAATAAATACAAATTAATTAATAAACTTCGGAAATTCATATCTTCTTCATACGAACTCCGTTTTCGACGTTCTTTATATCCACGGAAAGGTGAGACTACGCTCTACAACTTTCATTTAGACTTCGTCGGCAAGTTTTGAATTTATTTTTATTATTTATTTTTAATAGGTCGGGACAGAAACTTTCGTTATAAATTCATAACTTCTTCGTTTGACGTCCGTTCTCGCCTAACTTTTTATCGCTTCGACACCAACAATGAGATCTTCGATTCTCATTTAGATTGTTTCGTCTAAAAACCCCTCGATCTCAAATCGAGTAAAACAGGTTGCATACTGCTAAGCCGAAACTTCGATAAATCATAACTTCCTCATACGAAGTCAGATTTGGGCGTTCTATATATATTCGGAAACCTCGTTTCAATTACTACAACATTAACCAAAGATATTAAGTTTATTTTACACTTAAATTTTGACGCTTATTTTTATTCTTAATTAATCAAACCACATAATTAAGCAATTAAGCACAAAACACATAATACTCAAATAATACAATCTTATTATTTCAAAATGGGTTACAAAGGTTAACCTAGACTATTACATTGCTAAAAGTGGCAAGCCCGGAAACACAGGCGTTACAGATACAAAGTTGGGCTTAGGATCCATAAGGAAGCAATGGATGAATTCTATGTGGGAGTCCACATAGAAATCGTCCAAAGGGCCTTCTAGAAGGATCCTTTGGGCTGCTTAAGGACTAAGCACCTGGATTAGGGTTTTGACTGAAACCCTAACTGCTCAGCTATATCAAGCCCTTAGGATAGCCAAAATCGGCGATTGAACCCCAAGAAGGATAGCCAACCAACTTTTGAGCCTCCTCCCTCCCCCTCTCTCTCTCTCTAATATTCTCCAATTACTTTAGTGTTTGTGATCTATTAAAGGTATTGCATTTGAGGTGCTAGGTTCTCAAAAGCTCAAGGTTATCAAGCTACAATTATAGGTAACATTCTAATTTGTTTATTAGATGTAGTTTTCGATTTTGGTATGCTAGATTTAGGGTTTATAAGCTTTGGATGATTATTGCATGTATAATTAGAAAAACCTAGATCCAAAGCTTTAGGGTTTGCATGTGCACTATAGGATTGATGTTTTGCTCATAACCCAACAAACAGTCCATGTTGACCCAACTCGTCGAGTACACTTGCTGACTCGTCGAGTTCCTTCAATTCTCAGAAAACAAGGAAAAGTCGTAGTCAACTCGCCGAGTTATCCCAGTAACTCGTCGAGTTCAACCAATGTACAGAAGATCGGGGAAACCCCGGGCCAACTCGCCGAGTTGGAAAAGCAACTCATCGAGTTTGCCCATTCTTAACTCATTCAGTCACTTTCTAAGCGAGTCTAATGCTCCAAGCCATAGATCTGATCCCCCTATGGCTGAGATACCATGTAAAGTTGCTGATTTTACGTCCATGCATGGCATTAAGGTGCTAAAACACTCAATCCTATCTTAATTAAAATGACCCAAAATACGACCCAAAATTTTTTGTTTAAATAATACTAAAGATATCAACCATTTATAATGTATCATGAAATCATACGCCATAGATCCCAAAAGTTATAATAGATGTGTCATGACAAAAGAACTGTAACAACATAACATAGTATCTAAAATAAACTCCCAGGACAAAAGTTGAAACTGTGGTGTGTGCAATGTCATCATCCCGAGCTCTTCCCTTTGCTTGCGGAAGTACCTGAAACCAAAACTGAAACTGTAAGCATAAAGCTTAGTGAGCTCCCCCAAACTACCACATACCATACAATAACATATAAAGCACATATTGGGCCTTGCCCACTGCATCGGACCGAAATCCAAAAACTGCATCGGACCGTAGTCCGAAAACTGACCAGGGCCTTGCCCTCTGCAGCGGACCGAAGTTCAGAAACTGCATCAGACCAAAATCCGGAACTGAGTGGGACCTTGTCCCCTGCATCGAACCGAAGTCTGGAACTAACTGTATCAGACCGAAATCCGGAACTGACTGGGACCATGTCCCCTGCATCGGACCGAAGTCCGGAAACTGACTGAGCATAACATAGCATATCGTAAACATATCAACTAGCATAAGCACATATACTGCATACTGCATCGGATCGAAGTCCAGAACACGTATCAAAAGGACATGCTTGAATCACAAAGACATCAAGCACATTGAACTACTGCATTGGACCAAAGTCCAGAACTACTGCTAACTAGACGTGCCGACATTGTGGCCGTAGATCCGTTCCTACTGGAAGGAAAACTCACCTCGTAATGCTGGCTGCTGAGATGCTAACTCTAAAAGTGGATGACCGCTGCTCCAGAACTGTCCGACTACAAATCCCAAAAACACTAGATTAATTACTTGCAAATACCCTCAGAGTAAGATGACTATTTTACCCCTGGTCAAAGTCAACTTCCTGTTGACCGGACTCGCCGAGTCAGTGCGCAGACTCGCCGAGTCAGTGCGCAGACTCGCCGAGTCCCTCCTTTACTAACTCTGACTTTAACTCACCGAGTCCCTTTCCCACTCATTAACTCACCATGAACTCACAGGTCGAAGAAAAACGGGGACCCGCGACTCGACTCGTCGAGTCCGAAGAACAACTCGCTGAGTCCGGTCGTGCAGATCCCATACAGTTGAATTCCAAACCATTCCAGAGCATCTAACTTGTAGATCTAAGCCCCTGGAACCATTTGAACACGTAAAGTTGCTAACTTTACGTGTAACTAATAGGGAATGAAGCTATTTCACTCAAACACTACTTTTCTCGGGAAAACTCATCCGACTCGCCGAGTTGTATGAACAACTCGTCGAGTCGAAGGCAATCTTCATAGGACTCGCCGAGTTGTTCATCCAACTCGTCGAGTCCACAGCTATCTTCATATGACTCGCCAAGTCACGCTTGCGACTCGCCGAGTCCATTCAGCCCCTTTTCCATACAGACCTTATTTGAGCCATGCAGCGGCTCCAAATTACAGATCCAAGCTTCTATGGCATGCTTAACATGTAAAGTTGCAAACTTTACGTGCATGTATGGCTTTAAAGGCTTCAAATGCCAACCCTAAGCTCTTAATGGGGTTCCAAGCTCAAGAGGGACCTCAATCATGACCATAACTGAAACTTTACACTTCTAGAATGCAATGAGAGTCCAGATCTGAATTTTTCATCCAATGAGAGTCCATATCTCAAGTTTTGAATCATAAAAGGCTCCAAATAAGGCATAACAAGCATAAAGGAGGTTATAATGGACGAATGCATAAGGTCATAACTTCATTACCTGAATGAAGAATAGATGTAAGCTAACTTCGGGATCTTCCTTCCCTTCTATGGACCTTCTTTCCTTCCCAAAGCTTCCAAGCTATCACAAGCACACTCAAACTCAACAATAGGGCTAGGGTTTGCAGGGGAAATGTTCTGAGAGTGATAGAGGCTTCATCAAGACAGGCGGACTCGTCGAGTAGCCAGCTCAAAACGCGTGATCGACCCGTCTCTACTCGACGAGTCGGGCTACAGACTCGTCGAGTACCCCTTCCGAAATGAAAATACTTTATTTGAATTACATACCAGAAATGGGGCGTTACATTAATAAGGTATTTGGGGCATGAAGGAGGGACAATACTAGATAAAGATGGCAACTTTAAGTCAAAATAGGCCATGAGATGTCCAAATATGAAGTCATAGCTTCATGACATGCTCAAATCCAAGAATGACCCCAAGATAACCTAAAAATGACCATATACTCTCATAGGAGAAGATCTAAGCAATAAAAGGCCAAGGTATTGATTTTATACCTTAAAATGGGTGCCACAATAGAGTAAACACCGGATATACTGCCTCTCCCTTCAGCTATGCACCAACCATTTCAAGCTTCTTCACATAAACACCAAAAAGGAACTCATTAAGCTCTCACACACTCAAAATGGTAGGAAAAGCACGAACTAGGGTTTCTATGGATAAAAGGGGGAGATAAGGGAGGCTAACAACGAGGCTTAAGGCCTTTAAATAGGGTGTAAACCCTGAAAATTAGGGTTTTCCTTTCCAGCGTCTACTCGTCGAGTTGGGGCTCCCCAACTCGTCGAGTTGAATCCTTAAACCCGCGTCCAAATAAATCTCTACACGACGAGTTAGAGATCCCCAACTCGTCGAGTTCCAACCCAAAACCCTAAAATATTGAGAAATAAATAATACATGGACCAAGTGTTACATATTTCCAACTCATTATTTACGACATACTGTTTGAACTCGAAACTTTGGAAGGTCGTAACTTCTTCACTTGAAACTTCAGAAGGTCATAACTTCATCCTCGAAGTCTTCTGCTGCTTCTGCTGAAAATAACTCTGGGTGTCCCTCATCTCCCCTTCGGACTCCCATGTCCACTCTGAACCCTTTCGGTGCTGCCACTGCACCTTCACTAGCTGAACCACCTTGTTCCTCAAGGTCTTCGTCTTCCAATTTAAGATCACAACTGGTCTCTCGATATAATTTAGGCTGCTATCAACCTGAATATCCTCCAAGGGTACAACTGCTGACTCGTCCACCAAACACTTTCACAACTGAGAAACATGGAAAATGTTGTGGATCTGGCTAAGCTCTGCCGGAAGATCCAACCGATAAGCAACCCGACCCACCCGGGCCAAAACCCTAAAAGAGCCAATGAACCTGGGACCCAACTTGCCCCTCTTCCGAAACCTGATAACACCCTTCCAGGGTGATACCTTCAGGAGGACCATATCGCCCACCAGAAACTCTAAGTCCGAACACCTCTAGTCGGCGTAACTCTTTTGCATACTCTGCACAGTCTGCAGTCTGCTACGAACCTGCTGAATCAACTTTGTGGTCTTGAGCACCACTTCAGTGCTCCCAATGACTTGCTGACCGACCTCGCCCCAACAAATCGGGGTCCTGCACTTCCTTCCGTATAGCATCTCGAAAGGAGGACGGTCATTGCTAGCGTGGTAACTGTTGTTATACGAAAATTCCGCTAGTGGAAGATATGTATCCCAACTACCACCGAAGTCTAGAACACATGCCCAGAGCATGTCCTCGAGAGTCTGAATCGTCCTCTTGCTCTGCCCGTCCGTCTAAGGGTGGAAGGTGGTGCTAAAATGAAGGTGAGTCCCCATCTCGTCATGAAACCGCTTCCAAAATCTGGAAGTAAAACAGACGTCTCGGTCTGACACTACCGAAACAAGCACTCCGTGCCATGCTACCACCTCGCGCACATAGATGTTGGCTAGCTTCTCAGCCGATATGCTCTCCTGGATCGGTATAAAATGCGTGCTCTTGGTCAGCCGATCCACTATAACCCAAATCGAATCCACTCCCCGAGCGGTCCTGAGAAGATTGGTGACAAAATCCATGGTAATGTCCTCCCATTTCCATATGGGAATATCTAACGGCTGCATCTTGTCGTGGGGTCTCTGGTGCTCTGCCTTGACTTTCCTGTACTAGGTAACATCCCACTTCATGCAGGGCCACCAATAGTCGGGTCGAAGATCTATATAGATCTTCGTTGCCCCTGGGTGGATGGAAAATCGAGACTTATGAGCCTCGTCCATCAACACCTGCTGTACTCTGCCCCAGTACGGTAACCAAACCCTCCCATGAAGGGTCAACAATCCCCGAATGTCATAATCAAAGGAAGCTACTCGACCCACGATTCTCTCACACTTCTGCCTCTCCTCCTTGAGGCCCTCGACCTGTGCCTCCCTGATCAGCTCCAACAATGGAGTAATCATTGTCATCCTCAGGCATACATCCCTGATCGGGGCCGTTGCCGCCTTGCGGCTCAGGGCGTCGGCCACTGTGTTGGCCTTCTCCGGGTGATAAAGGATCTCACAGTCGTAATCCTTCACCACATCTAACCACCGACGCTGCCTCATGTTAAGATTCGGCTGGTCCATAAGGTACCTCAAACTCTTGTGATCCGTGTAGATGGTGCAACGGACCCCATAGAGGTAGTGTCTCCAAATCTTGAGGGCGAACACTGTTGCCCCCAACTCCAAATCATGCGTCGGATAGTTAGACTCGTGAGGCTTCAACTGTCTGGAGGCGTAAGCTATCACATGCCCCCGCTGCATCAACACTGCCCCCATACCTATGATCGAGGCATCACAGTAGACTACAAAATCATCCACTCCCTCTAGCAGGGTAAGAATCGGTGCCTCGCACAATCGCTGTCTGAGGATCTCAAATGCTGCCTGCTGCTCAGGCCCCTAATGAAACACCACCGACTTCTTGGTTAGTCGAGTGAGTGGAACTGCTATCTTGGATAAATCCTGAATGAATCTCCCTTAGTACCCTGCCAATCCTAGGAAGCTTCGAATCTCTGATGGAGACTTCGGGACCTCCCACTGCATCACAGCCTCTATCTTGGCCGAATCTACCAGTATACCCTTCTGGTTGACGAGGTGCCCAAGGAACTGCACCTAGCGCAACCAAAACTTGCACTTGGAGAACTTCACGAAAAGTTTCTCCCTCCTCAAGACCTCTAGCACCTCCCTCAGGTGCTCCTCGTGCTGCTCCTGAGTCTTGGAATAAATCAAGATGTCATCAATGAATACAATCACAGACCGATCCAACATCTCCTGCACATGCGGTTCATGAGGTCCATGAACGCAGCTGAAGCGTTGGTGAGCCCGAACGGCATCACCACAAACTCATAATGACCATACCGGGTCCTAAAAGCTGTCTTTTGAACATCCTCACCCCTGACCCGCATCTAATGATAACCGGAGTGTAGATCAATCTTGGAAAACCAAGATGCTCACTGAAGTTGATCGAATAAGTCATCTATCCTTGGGAGTGGGTAACGGTTCTTCACCGTTACCTTGTCCAACTCCCGCTAGTCTATGCACATACGGTGCGACCCATCCTTCTTCTTCACAAACAAGATCAGGGCTCCCCATGGCGAACTACTTGGTCTAATGAAACCCTTGTCTAGCAGCTCCTACAGCTGCGTAGACAACTCCTGCATCTCTAGAGGAGCCAGCCGATACGGTGCCTTGGCTATCGGAGCCGCACCATGAACCAGGTCAATCCTGAACTCAACCTGTCTCTCCGGAGGTATCCCAGGCAATTCCTCTGGGAACACGTCCGGGTACTCTCGCACCACTGCTACATCATCTACTGTCATCGTACCCTTATCCCAGGTATCCATCACATATGCGACATAACTTGCGCAACTCTGCTGGAAGTAGCGCCTTGCTCTCGCTGCTGAACAAAGAATCGGTCCGTGTTGTGGGCTCTCGCCCTAAATCACTAACTCTCCCCCGCTGGGAGTGTGAACCCTCACTAGCTACAACTCACAATCAATCACCGCCCCATTGTGGCTCAGCCAATCCAGCGTATGGACTCGTCAAGTAGCCAACTCAAAACGCGTGATTGACCCGTCTCTACTTGACGAGTCGGGCTACAGACTCGTCGAGTACCCCTTCCGAAATAAAAATACTTTATTTGAATTACATACCGGAAATGGGGGGTTACATTAATAAGGTATTCGAGGCATGAAGGATGGACAAGACTAGATAAAGATGGCAACTTTAAGTCAAAATAGGCCATGAGATGTCCAAATATGAAGTCATAGCTTCATGACATGCTCAAATCCAAGAATGACCCCAAGATAACCTAAAAATGACCATATACTTTCATAGGAAAAGATCTAAGCAATAAAAGACCAAGGTATCGATTTTATACCTTAAAATGGGTGCCACAATAGAGTAAACACCGGATCTACAGCCTCTCCCTTCAGCTATGCACCAACCATTTCAAGCTTCTTTACATAAACACCAAAAAGACAATCCTTAAGCTCTCACACACTCAAAATGGTAGGAAAAGCACGAACTAGGGTTTCTATGGATAAAAGGGGGAGATAAGGGTGGCTAACAATGAGGCTTAAGGCCTTTAAATAGGGTGTAAACCCTGAAAATTAGGGTTTTCCTTTCCAACGTCTACTCGTCGAGTTAGGGCTCCCCAACTCGTCGAGTTGAGTCCTTAAACCCGCGTCCAAATGAATCTCTACACGACGACTTGGAGATCCCCAACTCGTCGAGTTCCAACCCAAAACCCTAAAATATTGAGAAATAAATAATACATGGACCAAGCGTTACATATTTCCAACTCATTATTTACGACATATTGTTTGAACTCGAAACTTCAGAAGGTCGTAACTTCTTCACTCGAAGTCGGATTTGGGAATTCTTTATATGTACGAAATCCTCATCACATGTATGATAATTTAGTTAAGATGATTTATCCTAAATAATGCCTCTTTAAAATTCATTATTATGGATTATAATAAATTTATTGCCTAGCCCAAGTTTACGGGTGTTACACCCCCAACCCTTTATTTCTACCCTCATTTCCCATAACCAATCACCTTCACCACACTCTTTCACCATTGCTACCTCGAAAAAAGCCATCACCGATACCTAATGGAGAACCCACACAAGAATACAAAGAGTCATAAAGATCATGCATGGTGAAGGAGAAGAACACATATAGGCTTAAAGTACTTGTATCAAATGCACAATCCTCCCACTTTATTTCTAACCTAAATCAATCCAACAAAAAAAACCCATTGAACATACCTACACCAAAATCAAACTTGATGATATGATTTAAACCCTCAATTAAATACAAACCAATAATGGTCGATTTTAGAACTACATTAAATTAAAACCATAGAGAAAAATCAAAACAATAAGCAAATCAGTATATACAGAATTAGATATTAAACCGACAAGAGAAGAGAGGAACAAGAGAGTGGTCACCGTTGTCTCTTTTTGTTTACCAAGATTTCAGAAGGGGTGGGGTTGAAGGTCTGGGTTTCATAAGAATGAAGCTTTGACATGTCGATGATTTCTATATCTGGTCTTCAAACTCATCGGATCCGTCGACAAAGGAACGAAGGCAACTCCGATGATGAGAGGACCGAGGGAGGTTAGGTATAGCGATGGAGGTAAAAATGTTTATGGTGTTTGGTGTTTTTCCATTCAAAATCATAAGAGAAATAGAAATCTTGTGGGATGATTGTTCGATAAAGAACGCTAGTGTCCGATGGAGGGCCAGTGAAGTGGGGGTGGGGATCGGTGGTGCTAATGTTGGTATTTCTAGGTTTTACTCCAAAAGCTTGTAAGAGTGGGTCGTAGTATCCCGATAAAAGGGAATGGTGTAAGGGTGGGACCTATTTCTATTTATATTATTTTAAAAATCAGAAATAATTAAAAGAAAAGTTAAAAGAAATGAAAACTCTATAACAATCCTTATATTTTGTCCTCATATTCGATTTAGTTTTCATATATTATTTCATTCAGTTAAAGCCCCTAAAATCGGCAATTGTATTCATTTTGACCATTTTACTTCGTCAACAGGTCATCCTACCTTCAAATTTTATAATTTTGACCAAGATTTTAAATTTTATTAAAAATTTGGTCTAAAATTTACACTTTTAGCTTATATTTCAACAAGTCATCCCACTTTCAAAATTTATACTTTTGTCCCAGATTTTAAGTTTTATTACAAATTTGGTAAAAAATTTTGTAGAAAAATTTAAAATCTTGGTAAAAAAAATGTAAGTTTTGAAAATGGGATTGTCTGCTGACCGGATAAAATGGTCAAAATTATTATAGTTGCGGATTTTGGGGACCTAATTGAATGAAATAATATAGAATAATTAAATCGATTATGAAGACAAAATATAAGGATTTTTATGGAGTTTTTCATTAAAAGAAAATAAAAATGGAATAATAGATTTTTATATATGTCAGGGACTAAAATTGTAACATAATATTATAAGTATTGTCCGAATTATTAAAAAAAAAAGTTTAGGGATCAGGTATAAATTATGTAATAGTTAAAATAAATATTAAAAAAAATCAAACATAAAATAGCAATTTACTAATTTTAATTTAATTATAAAACAAAATAAAATTATAAAAATAGACGGACAATCTTTACAAACTACAAAAACCACACGTTTTAGTAGTTGTCTAATACTGTTACAAGTTTTGACAAATCACATAACTAATAGTGTAATTTTGTCTATTTCGATATGTGATTTAAGTGTTTGGACCAATAGACCAATATTACTTAATACGGAAGGCTTTTTTGCCAAGTCGGATGCACACGCACCACACCGGATCCTTCCTCAACGTACAACACTGAAATCTAATTGGCTGCACAGCCACCACCCTCCACCCACCACCTTCATCAAAAAATATCTGCCACAGAACCATGAAGATCGGCGGTTCAAAAATAGACGCGCCGCCCAGTAACTGTAGTGGACTCCACCGCCTTTCCACCAGATTTTTTATGTCTCTGCTGTACGTTACCTATTTATACCCCATTTCCTCATCCGCCCACCGACCATTTTACAATTTCGGTCTTCAATGAATCCGCACTTTTCTTCATCTTCTCCGGCAGGATCCGACCCGATTCTTCACATCTGGTCTCCTTCGCCGACCCCGTGCCAGCAGCCGCTTCCTTTGTCAGTTACCTTTGGTGGGTATTTTGTATTTTCCCCTAAAATCACTCTGTTTTTCATATTTTGATCGGAATGTGATAAATTATCTCTGTTTTCTTCTGGATTTAGCAGATGCGACGGTGGAGACAACAGGAGAAGGGGATACGGATAGGATTCCCCAACCGCTGGAGTGTTTACAAGGAACACTAATCCCGCCATTTCTGTCAAAAACTTTCGATTTGGTGAGTGACCCTAGACTCGACCCGATTATCTCATGGGGTGGAAGTGGACAGAGCTTCGTCGTCTGGGATCCGGTGGAGTTCGCCAGAATAATCTTGCCCAGAAACTTCAAACACAACAATTTCTCGAGCTTTGTTCGACAACTTAACACATATGTGGGTAAATATTAGCTTCACACACTTGACCCTCCTTTAATCATGGGGTCACTCTGTTAATCTGTATGTAAATGCTTCCTTGTATGTTTCTGTTTTTCTTCCAATTCTTCCACCTGTATGTTCTTTCTCTTTGTAATCGGCCATTGTTATTGCATCTTGTATATACTTTCGATGTAATACTTTAACTAGGCATAGATTCAACCCCAAATCGTCTGTAATTTTTGATGTATAACATCATTGTAATTGTTTTCCTGCTAATTGAATGTATGTTCTTCTGTAATTGTGTTCTTGGTGTTATATGTTTTCTTGCACATTCTTTTTTTACGGGTTCACATGATTCGATCCAGGGATTCCGCAAGATTGATACAGACAGGTGGGAGTTTGCCAATGAAAGATTCTTACGAGGGAAGAGGTATCTGTTGAAGAACATTCAAAGGCGTAAATCGAATCAGTCAACAAGCAGTAACGACGAAGCTGAGATAGAACAATTACACAAAGAAAAAGCAGAAATTATGAAAGAAATCATCAATTTACAACACGAACAGCGTGAGACGTATCAATATATGGAATCAATCAACGAAAAACTCAAAGCAGCTGAACATAAACAAAAGCAAATGATTTCGTTTATGGCTAAACTGATCAAAAACCCGCAATTTGTGTCTTCTATACAAGAAAAGAAAGAACATCAGCTTCATATCGCTTCGCCACGAACCATTAGGAAGTTTGTTAAACATCAACCCCTTGAATCAAATCCTATTACAGCACCAGAAGGTCATGTCTGGAAAGGGAAAACCGTGTCGGAAATGGAATCAGAGGCTGCACCGGAATACTTATTTCCGGTGGATCTCGGAAAAGGGAAGAATGTATTGGAACCGGTTTCTGTTGGGATTGACGATATTACTGTGAAACAAGAGGACATTTGGAGCATGGGATTCGAGACTAATGCGATATGGAGTGATGTTGGAAACTTTGAGTTGCCGGAGTTTGGTGTCGGAGGTGTTGAGTCGTCGGATTTATGGAATTTAGGAACTTCCGGTGCTGTGAATTGGAATCGTTTTGATGAGATTGAAAGGCAAGAAGATGATAGGTTAAGGGAAACGGATCCATAGGTTATTCGGATCCAATTCGTTTAGGATCATTTTGATATATTGAATATTTTTTATGATTTATATTATTTATTTTTTTGTTTTATCGAATTTTAGAAAAAAATCTTTTATCCAAATTACTTTATTTCATGAAGGGGCTAACATGTGAACATGAACCGCTCATTACATGTGAAATCCTATCCTAAAGAATGAACTTTTTGTTCTATTTCTATAGAAACAGCTTGCTAATGTACTTTGAGAATTCATAAATAAGTCAAAAGGAAAACACAATCACAAGTAATCTTCTACAACCAACTATTTAGTCAACGAGAGTCATAAATTTAGAATTCAAACTTATATAGCCTAACTAAAGCGATGAATGACGCGTTTGGTAAAAGTAGTTGTTAGCTGGAAGCGGGTAGCAGGTAGCTGGTAGCGGGAAGTTGTAGCTTTTATTTGTTATATGAATGTCTGGCAAAAGTAGCTGGAAGCTTTTGAAATGTATAAAATTACATAAAAGGATAATTGATTAAAATAAATAAATATGTAAATATATTTTTAAAGATAATTATGGAAATTGATTTCAAAAGCTCATGAGCGTTTTGTTAAACGCTACATCAAGTAGCTTTTAGAATCAGAACGTTTTGTTAAAACTAAAAACTAAACGATCGTACTGTCAAACGAAGCTTTTAGTTTAAACTAGAGCGTTTTATCAAAAGCTAAAAGCTAGAAGCTTCCAAAAGCTCCGTGCCAAACACGCAATACACAGAAAAAGTTTGGTTATCGGTTCCTCGGTAATACCAAAAGCAAAATATCAAAAGCAATATATATATATATATATATATATATATATATATATATATATATATATATATATATATATATTAGTTTATAACATGTGAGAACCACGGTTATAAAATTAATTAAACTTTCATATTAAAAAATCAAAATTATTAATCAATTATTTTAAATAAATTATTACTTAAAAGATATTTTTTTAGTCATATAAAATTATAATCGTTGATTTAAATAAATAAGTGAAGTTATATCACCTTATAATCAGTATTAATTTTATTTTATTTTTTAATCTAAAGTTACTAATTTAACATACTTAAAGTGAAAAAATTTAAAATTTAAAATGGATGATCAATTATTAATTTATTGTAATTACAGAAAAAATTTAAAATTTAAAATTTAAAATTTAAAATGGATAATCAATTATTAATGGGGTTGGCTAAAAAGACACCATAATTTCCATTTGGACACTCTATTTGATTTTTAAGGTTTTTTTATTAGTTGAATTTAAAATCTAAAAAGACACCATAATTATAAATAATTTATTATAGTTTGACTTTTAATAAAAGTGTTTATAGGGTGTTTAAAGGATGTCAATTTAGCAACACCTTTATTAATTTAATGTAATTAGAGTGAGAAATTTTAATTTTGAAATTTAAAATTGATAACTAATAGGTTGACAAATGGCATGATAGGTGACATATAATATTAATGAGGGGTTCTAATAGTATGACACTTGTTAATATGAGAATAAACTTATTTATTTATTAGAATAGGAATATATATATATATATATATATATATATATATATATATATATATATATATATATATTATTAGTAAAAATTTATACGTTTGTTCACTCCGATTTTTCATAAAAAAAATATATAAATATGCCTTTGCTAATACTATATAGCACACATTTCTCGATGTATGACAATAGACATAAATCGATCATTTGTCCTATTGCGCATATCATTCTTTATCAACTTAAGTACTGAAAATACATGCTCCGTGAGGATGTTGCGATGGTCAAAATTGATGTTAATTGCAACAGAAGAAATACCATTAGATTTATAGTATGTTTGTTGTTTTCAACCATCATCATTGTCGAAATGTATTCAAGCCCATAAAATGCGTGCCAATTTGAAAATCATCTTGTAATATCTAATTTGTTTTTTCCCAAAGTAAGGTATTATCTATACACACATGTTATTGTCAAGTAGACTCTCTCTTATCTACAATCCAAAAAAATATATCAATTTTGAGGTGATGTAACTATTTAATTTGTGAGTTAAATAAAATAAATTGGGGGAACACTAGTTAAATTGTGATCGAATAAATTTATTTACACTCAAATAAATAATACAATTAGCAAAAAACGATAATCATAAAAGTGAATCGAATGAATTTAATAAATTAAATACTTAAAAAAAGTCAAGGTTTAGGAAATTAGGGTTGACATGGATAAATTGTGGAAATACTAGATGTAACACTTGTTTAACTCATTTAACCCTAAATCTTTTGTTATCTTCTTCAATGCTTTGTAACCTAGGGTTTGGATTTTATTCTAATTCGGTGTCATAGGGAGTTTATTTTGTTAGATTGAGCTCTAGGTTTAAATTCATTATTTGTACACTAATATGTCATCAACATCCTCTGATGTTGCTTGAAATCCACTAATAAGTGGTTTTGAAGCTTATGAAGCAAGAATTAGTGAGTTATGGATTTATGAGCTTTTTACAAATGAAATTATTGATTAAGGGTCGTTTGATAGTTACTGACTGAGAAAGTGCTGATTGATGCAAAATGACCATTTCACCATGATGCTCTTTATAATAATAATAATAATAATAATAATAATAATAATAATAATAATAATGTATACAAAAACTTCCATCATAATAGACATTAAATATACTATTTTAGAGATTAAAACACAAAAAACCTTTTAGCTTGCTGGTTAACATCATTATATGTATATGGGAGACCCGAGTTCAATTCTTGTAACCTCCCATTTCACTTGTTTTTATCCAATGTCAAGGGTATTATTGTAAAGTCTTGCTTTCTTTCTCAGTCAGCCTCCTGCCAACTCCTTTCTCAGTCATACATTTCTTACCGAGTCAAATGGCCAAAGTTGGATTATCAAACACATTTTGCTGACCGTGTCAGCCAAAAACGTGTAACAACATTTGATGATTGAATCTAGATTTACATTTGAATATATTTGATAGTTGGATTATAAAACTTTTTTTCAATAATCTAAATTTGTTTCACACTAATGCTTTCTTTTGTTTATAGATCATGAAATCGCAAACTCGAATCTTTTTCAGAAGTACATTTGTGTTAAATATGACTCAATTAAGCTATCAAATGTGCCTATAAACCCTAAAGTTAAAGTCCATTTCATCCTAGCATCCACAAATTGTTTACATCAATATTTCATCTTAGTATTCACATTCGCAATATGGTGGTGAAACTATGGTTTTCTTTGTAGCGTTCAATCAATATTCTATTCTCTAGTTGTATGTAAGTTGAAAGAGAATAAATGCTTTTTCCTTGACGTCGAGAGGCCATGTCATTATATAAATGTATCAAGCTACAGTATGATGTGAGATAGAGACGGTGGATTTGGGGATAAGAGGAGGAGGAGGGAGAGGGTAACAAATCAAATCATGGTCAGAGGAGATTATATAATGAAGTTTGGGATGAAGATACTCCATTAGAACAAAAATATTATCCAAATCGATTTTTTTTTAATAATAGCATACTTTCCAACTTTATATGACAACCGGGTAAGTTTTGGTGAAACTGTTAACATTGAACAAAATTAGAAATATTTGATTTAGAACAAAAACTAATGAAATGTCAAAATATATAAAAAAATGATAACATACATTTGTTCTTATATTAATCTAATCTTTTAGAATAGTCATTAAGTTGGGTAAAAACTCAAATTAAAATCGCGATCTTGTTCGTAGGATCGTACGATCCTACGATCCCACCAAGGCAAATCGATCCTGATCTTACTAGGATCGTGTTTTGGTAAGATCATGGTCGGATCGTTATATTTAAAAAAAATTATAATATTTTTTTCTTGAACTAATTATGTACAATAACTCATTTGAATTGTTTATCGTTAAATGATAATTAGATATGCATTTGTTACGTTTTAAATTATTTATTCTTAACTGAATGGTTAATAGACAGATGAAAATGTTTTTGGTAGGATCTTACGATCCAATTCAATCTTATAATCACGATTTTACAAAACAAAAAATCAATTTAATATAAGATCACGATTTTAAGGACCTTAAATAAATAAATGAATAAAAATTGATTATCTATAACGTGTGTGAATAACATGTATTTAAAAATGTAACAACTAACAAGGGTTGTGGGACGCAAACATGATGTTCCAAATCTTTCAAACGGGTACTTTTACGCTTTTGCCCTTTGAAACATCCCCTTTGGCCCTTTTGAACGAACACGAAATTATTTGCACTGACTCTTAAATGGTCCAAGGATCATAAGACCCTTGATTTTACGATTTTGCCCTTCGAAACATCCCCCCTTTCCCCCACAATAACGGAAACAAAATTCTGTCGTCTTCACAGAGAATCTCCATTTGTAACTTTTAAGGGTTGAGTAGCGTAAAATCACTGAGCTTTGCTCATGGAAATACCTGCTGGACGATCGAATTACACTTTATTGACTCAAATTCCCGACGAGCACATCCAACATACTCTCCCGACGAAGTTTTCCGGCGGAACTAGTAGCGGTGGATACGAGTTACCGAAGAAGAACGAAAGAGGAGGATTTGATTGGGACTTGATAAACTTGACTACCGATCAGAGGATGCAGCAGAATTGGCAGTCGGCATTTCCCGCGACGATTAGTGGCTTACAGAGACAATCGAGTGGGAGTAGCTATGCTGAAAGCTCGTTATCTGGTGATTGCTTCGTTCCGTCGTTGTCAGCTGCGACGAGCAGTGGTGGTGGCGATCATGATGCTTACGTTCATTTGCCTGATGCCGGTGATTGTGAGGCGTTGAGGTGGGAGATGACGGAGACGGGCGGTGGTGTTGTTGTTGGTGGAATGTATTCTTCATTGAAAAGTTGGGCACAACAAACGGAGGAGGGTTATCAATTACAGTTGGCTTTGGCGCTACGGCTTTCGTCAGAAGCTACTTGCGCGGATGATCCTAATTTACTAGATCATGATGAAACTGCTTCTGTGTCTTCTGCAGAAGCTCTATCACATCGATTCTGGGTATGTCCTTTTTCTACATCGTATTTAATATCACTATGATTCAACTTGAGAACTGGCTGTATTCCTACTCTAAGAGTAATTTTGTATCAGGCAAATGGTTGCTTATCTTACTTTGACACGGTCCCGGATGGATTTTACTTTATTCATGGAATGGATCCATACGTATGGTCAGTATGCAGTAATCCTCAAGAGAGTGGACGAATTCCATCACTGGAGTCTCTAAAAGTTGTTAATTCTGCTACTGAATCTGCATTTGAAGCAATTGTCATTGACAGAATTGGTGATCCTAGCCTCATGCAACTACAGAACCAAACTCATAGCATTTATTCTAATAGCTTGACCACAACCGAAGTTGTTGAGCAACTTGCAAAGCTTGTTTGCAATCAAATGGGGTGAGTATTCAGCTCATTATGTACTTTATAAATGCTTGGCATATCTTCTATACTATCTTATAGACGAAATTTCTTTCCTTCACAAGAGGTGTAGCTTCAGCAGGAGAAAATGATTTGCTTCCATTGTGGAAGACGTACAGTGATGACCTCAAGAAACATCTAGGATCTATTGCACTTCCCATTGGTAGACTCTCTATTGGCCTTTGCAGACATCGAGCTATACTATTTAAAGTATGTTTCTCTTGTAGTGCTGAACTTTCATTAGAATTAAACAGATGTCTTATTATGTAAACTTTCTTATGACTTATACAGGTCTTAGCTGAGACCATTGGTTTACCATGTCGAATAGCTAAAGGTTGCAAATATTGCAGAAAAGATGATGCTTCATCTTGCCTTGTTCGTATGGGCAATGACAAGTAAACAAACATGGGAATTCATTGCTTTAATGCTTTCAGATTACTCACTTATGTAAAATTGATGTCCAATTGTTTTATTTTAGGGAGGTTCTTGTTGATTTAATTGGAAACCCTGGTTGCCTCTATGAACCTGACTCTCTAATAAATGGTCCATCTTCCATCTCAATCTTTTCACCACTCCGGTTTCCACGTTCTACACATATTGACTCCACAGTTGACTTTGAGTCAATTGCCAAACACTACTTTCAAGACTCTGACTCATTAAATCTGGTGTTTGAGGATCCACCTACTGGTAAAGCTTCTTATAAATGTTTCAACTATACAAATTGATTCAAAACATCGAAGATTTAAGTTTGTATTCTTCTATTCTTGTTTGTAGGTGATGGAGATGTAGGGGATGCAGTTCATCCTCAACAATCTGATAGACATTATGTTGATATCAATATGTCTGGTCTAGTCAACAACAATGGATTTAATCCAACAAGAATGGTCGAAAATGCCCCTTTACAACATACCCTCAATGCAGATGTTTTTGACATTCCATGGACTGATATGGTTTTAAAAGAGAAAATTGGAGCAGGTTCTTTTGGTACTGTTCATCGTGCTGAATGGAATGGTGAAGTAAGTAGTAACTCAGTCTCTATTTATTTATTTTTTTTTTATTTTTTATTAAATGTGTAATTTTTCATTATAATTCTAAATTCCAGGATGTTGCTGTGAAGACTCTGTTCTTAGAACAAGATTTCCATCCGGGAAAATTCAACGAATTCTGGCGGGAGGCAAGTTTGCTTCTTTTTTTTTTTTAATATTTATTTTTCTTGAAAATGTTTTTTTGACTTTTAGGCTACTCTTTGTTTTATAGGTTGCAATAATGAGACGCCTGCAGCATCCAAATATTGTTCTTTTTATGGGTGTTGTCACTGAGCCTCCAAATATGTCGATTGTCACTGAATATTTATCAAGGTCAGATTTTATTTTTATCACAGATTTTATAAAAAAATCATAACCTAACTTTATGGTTTTATTTATATTAAATTACAGAGGTAGTTTATTTAGGTTTTTACACAAACCTGGTCCAAAAAAGATCTTGGATGAGCGACATCGCCTCAAGATGGCTTTTGATGTGGTAATTTTTAATCACTCAGTTTTTTTTTTCTATGTTATTTTATAAATAATGTATTGATTAATGTCTCCTTTTTTATATATAGGCAAAAGGAATGAATTATCTTCATAAACGCAATCCTCCCATCGTTCATCGAGATTTAAAATCTCCCAATCTCTTAGTTGACAAAAATTACACAGTGAAGGTAAAATTGTGGCTTTACATAATATACGATATAAGGTCAAATAAATAATAAATTATATTGAATATATTATTTATTCTGATTTGTTAATCAGGTATCTGATTTTGGCTTATCTCGATTGAAAGCAAATACATTTCTTTCATCCAAGTCTGCAGCTGGAACTGTGAGTTTTTTTTTATTGGATTCTGTTTCTATATTTTATAATTAATATAATTTATATTTTTTTGTAAACTATTTGTTTATTAATTATAATTTATTACAGCCACAATGGATGGCACCGGAGGTGTTAAATGATGAACCATCAAATGAAAAATCAGATGTGTATAGTTTTGGTGTTATTTTGTGGGAGCTTATTACTTTACAAGAACCTTGGAGTAATCTAAATGCTGCTCAGGTTTGTACCATTTATTAATCTTTAATCTTTATTAAAAACTAAATTACTCCAACATTTCTTTATTATATATTTTTTGTTATAGGTTGTGGCAGCAGTAGGGTATAGGCACAAAAGGCTTGAGATCCCTCATAATGTAAATCGTCAAATAGCAGCCTTGATAGAAGCTTGTTGGGCAAAGTGAGTTCAATGTCATTTCATTTAGACTATATAGGGCTATTTTCGTCTTTTGCACACAGACAAGAGACTAGAGACTGTCCCACCTTTTTCATATCGGCAATGACCCATGGAAATGGTACAATCTTTTGTGTCCTTGTCTCTGTCCCTATCCTTGTCCCATCAGATCAAGATCAATACAGTACAACCTGTTGTGTCTTGTCATGTCTTGATGAAAAGTTGATATACATTACAGGGAGCCGTGGAAGCGGCCATCTTTTACAAGTATAATGGAATCTTTGAGACCATTGATAAAACCTCTTACTCCTCAAGCAAGTTGTGTGAATGTTTCAGTACTATCATGATGGTGTCAAATGATTGCAACTTTGCTATAGCAGTGGATATTGAGAGTGAATAAACAGTTGTATGACTCTAGATTACACATCTTATGGAGTTGATTTAACAAATTATATTAACTTTATGGGGTTGATTAACTTGGTGGTGGAGTCTAAGTTATATCGTAATCAAATACGATTAACTTTTCAATGTGTTGGATCAAAGATAGTTATGCAGTATATTGATGACAGTGAGGTTGAAATTTTTGTTAATATTGTAACTAGTATGTCTCATAATAAAGTACAGTTGTTTGTTGGTAATCATGTTGTGGAAAGTGATGTTAGTCGATTTGTTGGGAAAACCATGGTAGCAATGGGTTGTCTTGGTGTCGGAAGTAAACAAATATGTAAGTTATAACATATGATGTTGATTCATATAGACTCAAGGTATGCAAAATAAATTGCGTACAATGGGTCTATACATGGAATGATGTTAGGTATAAAGGTAACAAAGTTTGTCGTTGAAGTTATGCTAATGGTCCCTATGATTTGGGGTAATTTGCATGTTTGGTCCCTAATTCTTTTTTCTTAACTTGGATGATCCCTAAGATGTAATTTTGTTGAACGTTTGGTCTATCACAAAGGTAAAAAGACTATTATACCATTTTTATTTAATTTAATGTTTCTTTTTATTGTTTTCTGATTTAATAATATAGTGTTGGATTAGGTGTCTAATTTCATAACTATAATTAATATATACTTGAATTGGTAGTAGAACGGTCTTTTTGGGTTGCCCTCAAAACTAGCAACTAGATATAATGACTTTTGAAAAGAGAGGTTGAATTTATTATTTGATTGACTTTTGAAAAGAGAGGTTGAATTTATTATTTGATTAATAAATTGAAATAAATGATTTGTTAATATATCATGAAAATAATATATTTATTTAATATTTAATCAGAAATTAATTTTGGGATTAAAAAAATTAATAAAAAGTGCAGGGGCTAAAGTGCAATTATTCAATGGTTGAGCAAGAAGTTCCAGAACCTTCCTGGTGAAGGAGGTGGACGGTTTCATATGGATAATCTAGGGTTTCTAGATTATTCCATGTGGATAAATAAGAAGCTGGATAATTACCAATTTGAAATAATAATATTATATTCCGATTATGGTTATCCAGGGTATCCTTGTTGCATTATAAATAGGCCCTCACCCCTAAGGAATTTCGGCGAGCTGAAACCTTAAAGGAATAGCCGAAATTCCTAGCTCTCCTTCTCCTCTCTCCTCTCTCATCCTTTTGCTTGTATTGGGTGTGAACCACTAGAGGCGTGACGCTTGTGACGCTTGCTCTCAAGGTTTTCAATAAGACTTGGATTCATTATTATTGTTATATAATAATCAAAGTATGTTTTCCTAACCCTAATTATTAATTTCGAAATTAGTATATGCCTCCTAGGGTTTTCCATTTGATATTCAAAAGTTGTATGTTTAATTAGAGAAAACATAGATCAAGAATTAGGATTGCTGCCACCGCTTCACCACCACCAGTCGTCGTATGGTGGTGGTTATGTATGTATGTTATGGTGTTGTGAGTGTGTTTAATAGAATGGGACTTGTTTAAGCATTTTTGGCGGAAGTATTGAAGGAAAAACCACCACTACCGCCGTGAGGGGGTGGCTGCCGCCGTGTGCCACTGTCGACCACCACCGCCCGAGGTGGCAGTGGTGGTGCTCGACCTAATGAAACCCTAATTGACCTAAAAACCTAATCATTGGACTAATTGACTTGCGTTTAGGTGGGAACCCTAATTAGGGTTTAGAAAACCCTAATTTTGGAGATGTTAGTTTTGGATTTGTCGGGACACGCGTTTTAGACCATTGGATTGAAGTTATGACTTATTCTTAACCCTAATCGTTATTTTATGTGAAAAACTTAATTTTTGCTTGGGCCTTGAGTTGGGCTTTGGTGTTTGGGCTATTGATGGGCCATCCAAAAACAAGTATATGGACTAGAATATTTGGATGGGCTTTAGGCTAAGGCCCATGTGAGGGGTTTTGGCCCAATTTGGTAAATTGGGCCATAATTAGGCATTGGTTGATTATTTGACTTTTGGGCCTTCAGAGAATGAGTTTAGGCCTTGGTCTTGGACTAAGATAGGTTAAGGGTAAAATGATCCTTTTACCCCAAGTTTGGGTTTATGGTTATTCATTGAAACCCAAATGGTTAATTGGGTTTTGTTTTGGTGTTGACAGTTCGAGGATCTGTCAGCCAGCAGCCAAAGATTTATTTGCGGGACTTTAGCAGTGTGATGTGAGTCTCCTTACTGTTTGTATGGGTCGAAGGCATCAATGTCTGCCCATTTGGTTTTTGTATTGTAGGAAGACTTGGGGTTAGCCCTAGGCATTATGTATAAAAGACCATGAGGCGGCTCCTGACACACTTTATGCTATTATGTATGGTAGGAAGACACGGGGTTAGCCCTAGGCATTATGTATGAAAGACTATGAGGTGGCTCCTGACACACTGTATTCTAATTGGCTAAGAAGAGTAGTATGTATGCTAGTTGTCTTTGTGATGCTTGCATGGAAGACCCCCACGGGGGGGGGGGGGGGGGGGGGGGGGGTTCCTGAGGCAGTTGGATTTAAGTCCATATGTGTAACGACCCGTTTCCGGTATGTTAATTAATTTGATTTGGGCTAAGTTTTCAAGAGGGACTCGGCGAGTTCTAGCCTGACTCGCCGAGTCGGGTCGCGCATCTTGTGCACGCGGGAGCCGGCGACTCGGCGAGTCCATATCCTGGACTCGGCGAGTCCGTCCGTCTGGGTGAAACCCTAACTCCCCGGGTTTTGCTCACTATTTAAACCCCATTATAGCCTCCATCTCGTCACTTTCCCCCTGAGAGCACTGTGAGAAACCCTAAACCTTCCTCTTGTGAGCTTATATGTGATCTTGTCCCATTTTGTGAAGGAGTGAAGAAGGAGAAGAAGAAGGAAGCAAGGAAACGTGTTCTAGTGCCAAGATCCAAGGTCAAGGGTGAACTTATTGAGGTATTTTCGGAGTTCCCTTCTGGTTTCATGCTTAAACTTCCATTAGAGCTCTTTTAAGGGCTATTTGATGCTTGTTCCAAGCTTTATGCTTGCTTGATTGTGTTATTGAGCCGAAATACCTTTGGATCTGAGTGTTGGGGTGTTGAAGAGTCCAGATCCACTGTCTTTTTGGAGTTACATTGCATGTTAGCCATGGATCTACCCTTATTGTGCATATTTTAGTCTTATTTCCCTCAATCATGTAGTTGTGCACGTAAAGTTGGAAACTTTACGTGGTAAAGCAGCTTATTGGACCCAGATCTATCATTTGCATGTGTTGGATTTAAGAGAAATCGAGTAAAAATGTGTTTGCATGGCGGCGACTCGGCGAGTCGGAAGAACGACTCGACGAGTCCGGTCGCGAGTCCCGAGTTCTTCAGTTTCTTCAGTGTCGAGTGTACGAGGTGAGTTAGGGAGTGGACTCAGCGAGTTAAGAGTAGACTCAGTAATGGAGGGACTCGGCGAGTTTGTTCATACAACTCGGCGAGTCCAAGGCAATCTCCTTGAGGATTAAGAACAACTCGTCGAGTCTGTTCATCTGACTCGGCGAGTCGGATGAAGATCATCTGAGTTCTTGGATCCAGAGGGTACTCGTCGAGTCGATGCCACACTCGACGAGTAACAGCAGGTAAGAGTGGAACGGAGAGTCTAGGACTCGGCGAGTCGGGTATCCCGACTCGGCGAGTCAGCCCTGAGTAAGTCAACTTTGACCAGGGGTAAAAGAGTCATTTTACCCTGAGTGTAGTGCTAGTGATTGATTGAGTGTGTTATGGATTTGTAGCCGAGGAGATTCAGGAGCAGCAGCCGTTAGCTTTCCGAGCCGCACTCTCATCCGCTAGCTTACGAGGTGAGTTTCCTTCCCGTAGGGGCGGGTCTAAGGCCACAATGCCGGCCCGTCCAGTTAATAGTAGTTTCCGGACTTCGGTCCGATGTAGTAGTTAGTATGTTTGATGCCTTCGTGGTTCAGACATATTTTATGTGCTATGTGTGTGTGTTTATGTTCCGGGCCACGGCCCGATGCAGTATGCAGTATAAATTGTTATGATATGCTATGCTATGTGCAGTCAGTCCCGGACCTCGGTCCGATGCAGGGGATACGGTCCCAGTTAGTTCCGGACGTCGGTCCGATGCAGTCAGTTCCGGACTTCGGTCCGATGCAGTTAGTTCCGGACTTCGGTCCGATGCAGTTAGTTCCGGACTTCGGTCCGATGCAGTCAGTTCCGGACTTCGGTCCGATGCAGTTAGTTCCGGACTTCGGTCCGATGCAGGGGACAAGGTCCCAGTCAGTTCCGGACTTCGGTCCGATGCAGTTTCCGGGTCCCGACCCGATGCAGTGGGCAAGGCCCAATATGTGTTTATATGTTGTTGTATGGTATGTGGTAAGTTGGGGGAGCTCACTAAGCTTCGTGCTTACAGTTTCAGTTTTGGTTTCAGGTACTTCCGCAAGCAAAGGGAAGAGCTCTGGATGACGGCATCGCACACACCACCGTTTCAGCCTTAGTTTGGATTTGATCTAGTTGTTGTTTTGGATATAGCATGTTACATTTTCCGCACAGTACTTTGTTATCTTTTGGGACGTATCACGCATGGTTTATTTATATGATACTCTGATTATAGTTTTGATGGTATTAAAAACGAAAATTTTTGGGTCGTATTTTTGGGTCGTTTCAAGTTGGTATCAGAGCCCTGGTTTGAGGGATTCGGATACACTCTCGGGTGTATCTGAACTCAAACTAAAGGGAAATAAAAGATTTTCAATAAAATGTTCTTACAAAAGAATTTTGAAAACACTTAGAAGGAAAAGAATTGTTTTAAGAAAAGGGTGTGTGCATGCGGTCAACCGAGCTCAAGTAAGTACTCCCCAAATTACCCATACAAGTATTTGTTCAATTTCAGTTTGGTAGAACAGCATGCTAGAATAGGACTAAGGTTGTAGGAGAACGCCTTATGTGCCTGCTTATGTGTTACAGCTCTATGAATATTGCATGCTAGAATTGAGTAGACAGCAGTAGGATAGCCTGTTTAGGTTATGCCTGATAGTATGAGCTTAGCATCCTATGCTAGTGCAGTTTCTTGTTATAAGAATAGCTTGCGTGAGTTTGTTTCCCTTGTCCGAATGCTGCTTGCTTAGTGCTTAGTGGGATTCCGAGTAATGGGAGTTAGCCATTAGGTGAACACGTCACACCACATGTAATCAGGTTTGAATAATCTCAGAGTGCTGGGACTGGCCCTACTGCGCAGCTCTTGTTTGAGTCCAACCGTTGTTGGGACGGATCTTTTACTTGAAGGATTATCCGATCCTCATCACATGTGATGGTGTTCAGGTGATGGCTAACTGGCAGTGCGAGGAGACCTACAGCAGCTGAGGACCAGTCATATTGAGCTCGAGTTTCCCTAGGGCAAGCCTAGGACGAGAGTAGCAGAGGATAGCAGCGGTAGAAGTGACTTGGGGAAGTCAAGGCGGTTCTTGAGGAAAGTACGGATAAATGTGGAAGGTAGTAGGGGCCCATACTACTGGAAGCAGAGGATCCGTACTCGAATCAAGGAAGGCCAAGATTAAACCAGGAAGCTAGTAGTCGTTTCACGACCCCTTGAAATATTCCAGTGTTCTGATATGTTATGTTGTGTTTCAGAATGGTAGTTTTGCGCCCGAGGCCAACAGCTGGCAGTTCAGATGCCGGAGGGGGATCAGGATCGGGATCCGACCCGGAGGTCGGACAGATCGATGAGCAGACCAGAGAGTTCCTTTCTTCTGAGATTACTCGCATCATACTTGAGCAGACTCCTGTGATCTTCGGTTCGATCAAGGAGGGCATTTTGGAGATGATGGATGAGAGACTGAGTACCTTCCGTACTGAGATGGCGGCCGTGATGGGGTCGCGTACACTCACTTTCAGGGAGTTCAGGGCATGCGGGGCTCCTGACTATCACGGGGCACGGGACCCCATAGCGAGTACCAGGTGGTTGGCGGATGTGGCCAACGCATTCCGCACTAGCAGATGTCCCGAGGGGGACAAGGTCAGATTGGCGTCCTGTCTCCTGAAGGACAGGGCACGTGACTGGTGGGAGGAGGTAGGACATACCATCGGGGATGATGCGGCATTGGATGCCATGACCTGGGCTGATTTCTCTACCAGGTTCAGAGCAGAGTTCGCACCGGTCATTGAGGTGCAACAGTTAGCCAGGGAGTTCCAGGATCTTACCCAGACTACCGAGACAGTGGCGGAGATCACCGCCAAGTTCAGGGAGCGGGCCCTTCTTGTTCCTCAGTATGCAGCAGACGAGGAGATGAAGAAGGCCCGTTATCACGAGATGTTACGGAGCGACATTCGTATGTTTGTGAGCCGGTCCAGTTGCAAAACACTGGACGACATGATTGCTAGAGCCAGAGAGAGGGAGATTGATCTCGAGATGGAGAGGAAGAGGAAACCGGAGGCGGTTTCGGGTGCAGGCAGTGTGGGCAAAAAGCCCAAGGTTTCAGATCACAGGTCCAGGGGTCAGCAGAGCCACGGTCGATGTGGCAAGTGTGGGAGGTTGCACGAGGGGGCGTGCAAGGCAGGGAGTTCCGGCTGCTACAAGTGCGGTCGGACCGGGCATATGAGTAGGGATTGTACGGCCCCTGCCACTACGGCTACAGCATCAGATCTGATTTGCTTTCAGTGCAATCAGAGGGGACACAAAAGGTCCCAATGTCCCAGTTTAGCTGCAGCAGGGAAGGTGCATGCACCCGCCCCTGCTACTTTGAGGATCACAGATGGCCGTCAGGGCCGAGCTGATGCGCTGGTGGCGAAGAGCAGGGCATTTCAGATGACAGCAGAGGAGGCGCGAGCGACTCCTGATGTGGTGACGGGTATGTATATTTCTTTCATCTCTTAATTATTAATAAATCGTTTGAATATTATTTGATGGTACGCTTTATTTAGGGTCGTTCTCGGTGAACGGCATCCCTGCTTTGGTATTGTTTGACTCGGGGGCCACCCGATCATTTGTATCGCTTGCGCTTAGCAAGAGATTTAGCAGAGCTCCGGGGGAACTGGATTGTCCGTTAGAGGTTGAGATAGCAGATGACAGGACCGTGAGGGTCGACAAAGTATATAGAGGGTGTTCCCTTCAGATATTTGAGGAGCAGTTTTCAGTGGATTTGGTTCCGATTCCCCTGCGCGGGAATAAAGTTGTTGTGGGAATGGATTGGCTAAGCCCCAATGGGGCGGTGATTGATTGTGAGCTTCAGCTAGTGAGGATTCGCACTCCCAGTGGGGGAGAGATAGTGGTTCAGGGCGAGAGGCCCCAGCGAGGATTGACCTTCTGCTCTGCCGCTAGGGCGAGGCGCTACGTTCAGCAGGGTTGCGCCGGTTATGTAGCCTACGTCTTGGATGCCCAGGATAAGGGCAAGACGACGATCGATGATGTTCCTATTGTTCGAGATTACCCGGATGTGTTTCCCGAGGATTTGCCGGGGATACCTCCTGAGAGGCAGGTTGAGTTCAGGATCGACCTGGTTCCTGGTGCGGCTCCGATAGCCAAAGCACCATATCGACTTGCTCCCCCTGAGATGCAGGAGTTGTCTACACAGCTTCAGGAGCTGTTAGACAAGGGTTTCATTAGACCGAGCAGTTCGCCTTGGGGAGCGCCGATCTTATTTGTGAGGAAGAAAGACGGGTCGCATCGGATGTGTATTGATTACCGGGAGTTGAACAAAGTAACGGTGAAGAACCGTTACCCACTTCCGAGGATAGATGACTTGTTTGATCAGCTCCAGGGAGCGTCTTGGTTCTCCAAGATCGACCTACGCTCCGGTTACCACCAGATGAGGGTCAGGGATGAGGATGTTCAGAAGACTGCTTTCAGGACCCGGTATGGTCATTATGAGTTCGTGGTGATGCCATTTGGGCTCACCAATGCCCCAGCCGCGTTCATGGATCTCATGAACCGCGTGTGCAGACCGATGCTGGATCGGTCAGTGATAGTGTTCATCGATGACATCTTGGTGTATTCCAAGACGCAGGGACAGCGCGAGGAGCACCTGCGGGAGGTGTTGGAGACTTTGAGGAGGGAGAGACTGTTCGCTAAGTTCTCCAAGTGCGAGTTCTGGTTACGCGAGGTGCAGTTTCTTGGGCATCTCGTTAACCAGAAGGGTATTTTGGTTGACCCGGCCAAGATTGAGGCCGTGATGCAGTGGGAGGTCCCGAGGTCTCCATCTGAGATTCGGAGCTTCCTAGGATTGGCAGGGTATTATCGGAGGTTTATTCAGGATTTCTCCAAGATAGCAGTGCCGCTCACCCGACTAACCAAGAAGTCGGTAGTTTTTCGTTGGGGGCCTGAGCAGCAGGCGGCGTTCGAGACTCTCAGGCAGAGATTGTGCGAGGCTCCGATCCTTACCTTGCCAGAGGGTGTTGAGGATTTCGTGGTCTATTGTGATGCTTCGATCACGGGTATGGGAGCAGTGTTGATGCAGCGAGGCCACGTGGTGGCTTATGCCTCGAGACAGTTGAAGCCTCACGAGGCTAATTATCCTACCCACGACTTGGAGCTGGGGGCAGTTGTATTTGCCCTCAAGATTTGGAGACATTATCTGTATGGGGTCCGCTGTACTATCTACACGGACCACAAGAGTTTGCGATACCTTATGGATCAGCCTAGTTTGAATATGAGACAGAGGAGATGGTTGGACGTGCTGAAGGACTATGACTGTGAGATCCTGTATCATCCAGGGAAGGCCAAGTGGTGGCCGATGCCCTAAGCCGTAAGGCGTCGGTGGCCCCTATCAGGGATTTGTGTATGAGGATGACGGTAATCACTCCTTTGTTGGAGCGGATCAAGGAGGCTCAGATGGAGGGTCTCAAGGAGGAGAGGCAGAAGTGCGAGAGGATAGTGGGTCGAGTAGCTTCGTTCGACTTCGACAGTCGGGGTTTGATGACGCTTCATGGTAGGGTGTGGGTACCGTACTGGGGTGGGGTACGGCAGGTATTGATGGACGAGGCTCATAAGTCTCGATTTTCTATCCATCCAGGGGCGACGAAGATGTATCGGGATCTTCGACCTGATTATTGGTGGCCCTGCATGAAGCGGGACGTCGCTTGGTACGTTGAGAGGTGCCTGACCTGCCGAAAGGTCAAGGCGGAGCACCAGAGACCTCACGGCAAGATGCAGCCGTTGGATATTCCCGTGTGGAAATGGGAGGACATCACCATGGATTTTATCACCAAACTTCCCAGGACCGCACGTGGAGTGGATTCGATATGGGTAGTGGTGGATCGGTTGACGAAGAGTGCCCATTTTATCCCGATCCAGGAGAGTATATCGGCGGAAAGGTTAGCCGATATCTATGTGCGAGAGATTGTGGCACGTCATGGAGTGCCGGTATCGGTAGTGTCGGACCGAGATGTTCGCTTCACGTCCAGATTCTGGAAGCGGTTTCACGACGAGATGGGTACTCGTCTCCATTTCAGCACCGCTTTTCATCCTCAGACTGACGGGCAGAGCGAGAGGACGATTCAGACTCTCGAGGACATGCTTAGGGCATGCGTTCTGGATTTTGGGGGCTGTTGGGATACGCATCTTCCTTTAGCGGAATTCTCGTATAACAACAGCTATCATGCGAGCATTGATCGACCTCCTTTTGAGATGTTATATGGCAGGAAGTGCAGGACCCCGATTTGTTGGGGCGAGGTCGGTCAGCGGGTTATGGGGAGCACTGAAGTGGTGCTCAAGACGACGGAACTGATCCAGCAGGTCCGTAGTAGACTGCAGACTGCGCAGAGTCGGCAGAAGAGCTACGCCGACAAGAGGCGTTCAGACTTGGAGTTCCAGGTAGGAGACATGGTTCTTCTGAAAGTCTCACCTTGGAAAGGTGTCATCAGATTCCGGAAGAGGGGCAAATTGGGCCCCAGATTTATTGGTCCTTTCAGGGTTTTGGCCCGGGTGGGTCGGGTTGCTTACCGGTTAGATCTTCCTGAGGAGCTCAGTTTGATACACAACACCTTCCACGTGTCGCAGTTGAGGAAGTGTCTAGTGGACGAGACAGCGGTCGTTCCCTTGGAGGATATCCAGGTCGATAGCGGCTTGAATTATATCGAGAAGCCGATAGCAATTTTGGAACGGAAGACCAAGACCTTGAGGAACAAGGTAATTCAGCTGGTAAAGGTGCAGTGGCAGCATCGGAAGGGGTCTGAGTGGACATGGGAGGCTGAAGAAGAAATGAGAACGCACTACCCGGAGTTATTCGCAGATCCAGCCGTAGCAGACTTCGAGGACGAAGTCTGAAACAAGTGGGGGAGAATTGTAACGACCCGTTTCCGGTATGTTAATTAATTTGATTTGGGCTAAGTTTTCAAGAGGGACTCGGCGAGTTCTAGCCTGACTCGCCGAGTCGGGTCGCGCATCTTGTGCACGCGGGAGCCGGCGACTCGGCGAGTCCATATCCTGGACTCGGCGAGTCCGTCCGTCTGGGTGAAACCCTAACTCCCCGGGTTTTGCTCACTATTTAAACCCCATTATAGCCTCCATCTCGTCACTTTCCCCCTGAGAGCACTGTGAGAAACCCTAAACCTTCCTCTTGTGAGCTTATATGTGATCTTGTCCCATTTTGTGAAGGAGTGAAGAAGGAGAAGAAGAAGGAAGCAAGGAAACGTGTTCTAGTGCCAAGATCCAAGGTCAAGGGTGAACTTATTGAGGTATTTTCGGAGTTCCCTTCTGGTTTCATGCTTAAACTTCCATTAGAGCTCTTTTAAGGGCTATTTGATGCTTGTTCCAAGCTTTATGCTTGCTTGATTGTGTTATTGAGCCGAAATACCTTTGGATCTGAGTGTTGGGGTGTTGAAGAGTCCAGATCCACTGTCTTTTTGGAGTTACATTGCATGTTAGCCATGGATCTACCCTTATTGTGCATATTTTAGTCTTATTTCCCTCAATCATGTAGTTGTGCACGTAAAGTTGGAAACTTTACGTGGTAAAGCAGCTTATTGGACCCAGATCTATCATTTGCATGTGTTGGATTTAAGAGAAATCGAGTAAAAATGTGTTTGCATGGCGGCGACTCGGCGAGTCGGAAGAACGACTCGACGAGTCCGGTCGCGAGTCCCGAGTTCTTCAGTTTCTTCAGTGTCGAGTGTACGAGGTGAGTTAGGGAGTGGACTCAGCGAGTTAAGAGTAGACTCAGTAATGGAGGGACTCGGCGAGTTTGTTCATACAACTCGGCGAGTCCAAGGCAATCTCCTTGAGGATTAAGAACAACTCGTCGAGTCTGTTCATCTGACTCGGCGAGTCGGATGAAGATCATCTGAGTTCTTGGATCCAGAGGGTACTCGTCGAGTCGATGCCACACTCGACGAGTAACAGCAGGTAAGAGTGGAACGGAGAGTCTAGGACTCGGCGAGTCGGGTATCCCGACTCGGCGAGTCAGCCCTGAGTAAGTCAACTTTGACCAGGGGTAAAAGAGTCATTTTACCCTGAGTGTAGTGCTAGTGATTGATTGAGTGTGTTATGGATTTGTAGCCGAGGAGATTCAGGAGCAGCAGCCGTTAGCTTTCCGAGCCGCACTCTCATCCGCTAGCTTACGAGGTGAGTTTCCTTCCCGTAGGGGCGGGTCTAAGGCCACAATGCCGGCCCGTCCAGTTAATAGTAGTTTCCGGACTTCGGTCCGATGTAGTAGTTAGTATGTTTGATGCCTTCGTGGTTCAGACATATTTTATGTGCTATGTGTGTGTGTTTATGTTCCGGGCCACGGCCCGATGCAGTATGCAGTATAAATTGTTATGATATGCTATGCTATGTGCAGTCAGTCCCGGACCTCGGTCCGATGCAGGGGATACGGTCCCAGTTAGTTCCGGACGTCGGTCCGATGCAGTCAGTTCCGGACTTCGGTCCGATGCAGTTAGTTCCGGACTTCGGTCCGATGCAGTTAGTTCCGGACTTCGGTCCGATGCAGTCAGTTCCGGACTTCGGTCCGATGCAGTTAGTTCCGGACTTCGGTCCGATGCAGGGGACAAGGTCCCAGTCAGTTCCGGACTTCGGTCCGATGCAGTTTCCGGGTCCCGACCCGATGCAGTGGGCAAGGCCCAATATGTGTTTATATGTTGTTGTATGGTATGTGGTAAGTTGGGGGAGCTCACTAAGCTTCGTGCTTACAGTTTCAGTTTTGGTTTCAGGTACTTCCGCAAGCAAAGGGAAGAGCTCTGGATGACGGCATCGCACACACCACCGTTTCAGCCTTAGTTTGGATTTGATCTAGTTGTTGTTTTGGATATAGCATGTTACATTTTCCGCACAGTACTTTGTTATCTTTTGGGACGTATCACGCATGGTTTATTTATATGATACTCTGATTATAGTTTTGATGGTATTAAAAACGAAAATTTTTGGGTCGTATTTTTGGGTCGTTTCAATATGGGGGTTCCCATGGCATTCCAGGCTAAGACCATGTGGGGGTTCCCATAAAATCTTATCATACAAATTTTTATTATTTTAAAGCTCACATGTTCTTGGAAAAATAGTTTTTGATAAACAACTTGACAAATAAAGGGGGGGGGGGGGACACAATATTGTTGTAAAATAGCAAGTGATGTACTTAGTGGATCCATATGCATAATGTTCTCCGGTAGGTGATAATAAATTAAAACTAAAAAAAATAAAACATGAAGAGGCTAATAGAAGGACTTTAATGTACAGTTCTGGCCTGAGGCTAATACGACAACTTTAGTGTAGTAATCTTAGAAAAAAAAAAGTATTTAAGAAGCAACAAATGACATATCTAATAATGATTTAGAAATTCTAAATGATTTTTTTTTAATAAAAAGTAAGGTTTGACAAATTATCAGATCATATGATTTCCTAAATTCCAGCTGATCTATTAACAATCTAGAATTGAGATAAGTGTTGGATTAGTGTCTAAGTCAGTAACCATATTTGGTATATACTTGACCCGAGTGTGCATGGTCCTTTTGGGTTGCCTTCACCAAAGCAACTTGACAAGGTAATTTGATAAGAGAGAGGAGATATTATGATTTATTTATATATTATAAGAATAATATATTAAAGGAGAAATCATATTTATTTGATTAGTATTAGTCATAAATTAATTAGTAATTAATTTGGTGACTAAAAGAGATTAATTAAATAAAGGGGTATAAACTGTCAAATGTGTGATAGTTGAGTTTTGGGCTAGGAAACCTAATGGACTAAGGGGGAACGAAATTATGATGAAGGATCATCATATTTTCGTCCAAGGCCTTATTCCATAAGGTTCCTTGGGCTGCTTGGTGGCTAAGCTGTCCATTAGGGTTTAGACTAAAACCCTAGCACCCTATAGTATAAATACATGCCCTATGCTTCAATTTAAGGCCACTTGATTCCAAGGGAACCCTAGGGCCGAAATTAGCATCATTCCCTTCTCTCTCTTAGTTGCCTTTTTGCTTCAAGGTGTTTGTGAGCCATTAGAGGCACTACAATTGTGGTGCTTGCTTTCAAGAGTTCAAGAGAGTTCAAGAGATCAAGGAAACTAGTTGTTATTGCTATATAACAACAAAGGTATGTCTACTACACTTCTATGTAATTTTCGAAAATTATAGAAGCATGCCAGGGTTTATTTTGTGTTCATAAAGTTGTATGTCTCATAGTGAAAACATAGATCCAACTAGGGTTGCATGCACACATAGGATTGTTTGTATTAAACCTATCAGTGGTATCAGAGCCATTGGTTTTTTGTTTTCAATTGGATTTGATGCATATTATGAATTTGACAAATTAGGGTTTATGGCAAGTAAACCCTAAGGCTTGGTGATTTTCGCAAATTAGGGTTGCAAAACCCTAGTTGGCGATTTTTGATAGGGTTCTTAAAACTCTTTCGCCTAGCCTCCATATTTCGAAAATTAGGGTTAAGAAACCCTAAGGATTTCGAAAATCCCTTGCCCCCCAAGATAAGATCCCAAGATTTTAGGGATTTGGATATTGCTATCTTTATGATTATCCATTTAATTGTTTAAACTAGATAATTGAAGATCTTGTATTATCCTTTCCATATATTTAAAAATCTAGGGGATAAAAGGATTAATTAAATTAATAATTTAATTTTATGATAGACCTTAAAGATTTAATAGTTCAAATTAATTGTTTAATTTTGAGAATTACTAAATCAAAGTTTTCTTGGTGTTTAAAATTTTTAAATTAAATAGCCTTAATATTCGAAAATTTTAAATACACATTAAGATACTAGTATTTTGAAATGCTTTAAAATACACCCTTATACAATTATGATATTATAAGATTAATTATTATATATGTATAAGAATAAGCTAGTCTTATCGCTAGTAGGCCTCATTCACGAAGCCGGTCTATAAGGTGGGTATAAGGTTGCTGCCTATAAAATGGCGCTTAATGGATGTACACTCACATCTACCGCTTGCTTGACTGGTGGAAGGTCGTTAGCCGAACGGATAGGATAGGGCACTTAATTCCTCATTAAAAGTATAATGAAAATATTAAAGTAACTACATTATTTTACAAATTCCCACTCTTAGTTACTTTAGGGTAAAATGTGAAAATGATGCTAATCCATGGAATTACACTTCGTACCCTTGTCAAACATTGATGGAGCGCGTGTGGTTAACCGGCACATCAATTTGGGGATGACATAGGTAGCGAAGGGTGACTCGATGTTTGTCATAGATCAATGGAGCGTGTGTGGTTTACCGGCACATTGATTAGGTGATAGTGACGTTGAGTGCACCACGTTAATTCGCATGGTTATTCACAAATTTGTTTGCGATCCTCGGCATCCCAGTCGCAAATGTGAAATGCATATCGAGATTTAAACATGCCATTGAAAAGTTCAATGAATCTCAAAGATCTAGGAGTTTTCAATACATTTAAAACCTAAATTGCTTTTTCGTTTTTCATGGTGAGAATTAGTGAATCGTCATTCACTTACCTTCAAGTTATTTACTTTTAGAGTACGGCATCCCTTTCTAAGTTGTAAATAATGTTGTTGGATCCTAGCCCTAATTTCTCATTTGGGTGTTTAATTAGGGATTCATTTCTAATCAAGCTTTGTCCCTTTCTTTTTCAGATGTCTGCTAACAACAACAACAACAACGCTTCTGGGTCATTCTCGTTGATGAACTTGTGTCAGAAAGTGACATTCGATGGTTCAAACTTCAACGAGTGGATGAGGTACATTCGCATGATCACACGCTACGAGGACAAAGAATATGTCCTCGATGAAAAGCTTGAAAAGATCATCCCAGATGTTGCTACTCCTGAGGAACTGGCCGCCTTTGAGGCCCACGAGCGTGATGCCACGAAAGTTCACTGCATCATGCTGGCCACCATGAACCTCGAACTCCAAAAGTCCTATGAGGACATGTATCCATATGAAATGCATCAGGATTTGCTGGACAGGTATCACCAGAGCGCGAGGCAAGAGCGCTATGAGATCATTACTAGCATGATCACCGCTAAGATGGGGAGTGGAGAATCCCTAACCTCTCATTTGCAGAAAATGCAGAGGTATGTTGATCGTCTTCTCAAACTTAATGTTAAGTTTGATGAGGATTTGGCTATTGACATAATCCTCTACTCCTTGCCCTCCTGCTACAATCAGTTTAGGATGACCTACCATATGAACAAAGAGGAGGTCTCCTTAAGCAAGCTCCAAGGACTCTTGAGGACTGCTGAAAGCAACCTCAAAGACAAATCCGTTGCACCGTCGCCTGCTGTGGTCGCTCCTGTGATGGCGATAGGTCAAGGAAAGGGTAAAAAGAGGAAGGCTCCATGTAAGAGCCACCATAAGGGGAAACCCCGTGATGGTTCGTCCTCAAGTGGGACCAAAGCTGGCCCCATTAAACCCTCTTCCGACCCTAAAGAAGCAGAGTGCTTCTACTGCCACCAAAAGGGCCACTGGAAGCGAAGCTGCCCACAATATCTGCAGGACATAAGAGATGGGAAGATCAAGCCCACATTTGCAGGTATGTATTCTATTAAATCTAATAACTCATCATTTGCTACTTCATGGGTTCTTGATACAGGATGTGGTTACCACATTTGTTCTGATTTGCAGGGCCTAAAAAGAAGTAGGGAGATGGAGCATGGGAAGATGAACCTGATTATGGGAAACAGAAGATCGTCGCCTGTGACCAAAGTCGGTGTTTATTCTTTAGTGTTAAGTAATGGGTTAGGAATAGATTTAGAGAATTGCTGTTATTCGCCAGATATGGCAAGAAACATTATTTCTTTTCATGGGTTGTTTAGACAAGGTTTCAGATATTCTTTTGATAATAGTAATGGTTCTATTAATGTTTATTTGAATGGTGTCTTTTATTTCAATGCATTACCTTGTAATGGGATTTATGAATCAGTGATGATTGTTGATAATTTTGGAAATAATGTTTTGAATATTGATTCGTCTACTAGTCTAGACAAAGCATGCTTGTGGCATAGTCGCCTTGGCCATGTCAACAAGAAACGCATAGCCCAACTCCAAAAGGATGGAGTGTTGGAGTCATTCGACCTTAGGGACGATGACACGTGTGAGTCTTGTTTACTTGGGAAGATGACCAAGTCACCCTTTACTGGCACTTGTGAAAGGGGTGAGGGTTTATTGGATCTCATACACACCGATGTGTGTGGGCCCTTTAGATCCACCACAAGGGATGCTTGCCGCTTCTACGTTACTTTTACAGATGATTATAGCAGATATGGATATATCTACTTGATCAAGCAAAAGTCGGAAACCTTTGAAAAGTTCAAAGAGTTTAAGAATGAAGTGGAGAATCAGCTGGGCAGGAAAATCAAGATGCTTCGGTCAGACCGAGGAGGAGAGTACCTAAGTCTTGAGTTTCACGACTATCTAAAAGAATGTGGAATCGTTTCGCAATTGATGCCTCCGAGAACGCCACAATTGAATGGTGTGGCTGAGAGACGTAATCGGACCTTGTTGGACATGGTTCGTTCTATGATGAGTCGGACTTCGTTACCAATAGCTTTCTGGGGGTATGCCTTAGAGACTGCCGCCCATATACTTAACTTAGTTCCCACTAAGAAGGTTTCCAAGACTCCTCACGAGATGTGGACAGGGAAGGCTCCCTCGTTGGCGCATATCAAGGTTTGGGGTTGTGAGGCTTTCGTAAGACGAGAGACTCACGACAAACTAGAACCTCGCAGTGAGAAGTGTTATTTCATCGGCTATCCGCAGAAGTCTTTTGGCTACCTTTTCTATAGACCGAGTGACAATGTTGTCTTCGTTGCTAGAAGAGGAGTTTTCCGAGAAAAGGAATTGATAGGCCAAGAAGACAGTGGGAGGCAAATTGAACTTGAAGAAATTCAAGATCAAAGCGATGAAGGAACCTCTGACACTGGCACTCAACTTGAGGAGGAAACTCCTGTTGAACCTGTTGACGTGTCCTTACCTCTTCGACGTTCCACTAGGGCTAGTGTTCCACCCCAGTTTTATGGTTTTCATATTACTACTGAAGGGGATACATTTATTAGTGATAGTACACTGGTAAATTTGGATGAACCTAGCAGCTATAAGGAAGCCATGGCAGGCCCGGAGTCTGCAAAATGGAAAGAGGCTATGGACAGCGAGATTCAGTCCATGTACGACAACCAAGTTTGGAATTTGGTTGATAATGTACCGGGTCGTAAGACAGTCGGGTGCAAGTGGATCTTCAAGAAGAAGACGGACATGGATGGGAAAGTGCATACTTATAAAGCGCGATTGGTTGCGAAGGGCTTTACTCAAACTCCCGGAGTTGACTATGATGAGACCTTCTCACCAGTTGCGAAGATAAAGTCTATTAGGGTGATGCTTGCCATAGCTGCGTTTCATGATTATGAAATATGGCAGATGGACGTGAAAACCGCTTTCCTTAATGGAAAGTTGGCTGAGGATGTCTACATGAATCAGCCAGAGGGTTTTGTCGATGTGAAGCATCCCAATAGAGTATGCAAGCTTGAGAAATCTATTTATGGATTGAAACAAGCATCTCGTAGATGGGATCTTTGTTTTGATGAGAAGGTTAAAGAGTTTGGCTTTCTGCGAAGCGAAGATGAATCTTGTGTGTATGTCAAAGCCAGTGGGAGTATAGTAAGCTTTCTCGTATTGTATGTCGACGACATACTATTCATAGGAAACGATGTCCCAACCTTGCAGGAAGTCAAGTCCTGGCTTGGGAAATGTTTCGCTATGAAGGACCTCGGAGAAGCCGCTTATATTCTGGGAATAAGAATAGTAAGAAACAGGGAAAGGAGACTGATAGGACTCAGTCAGGATACATACTTGGAAAAAGTGCTAAAGCGTTTTAGTATGGAAAATTCCAAGAAAGGGGAGTTGCCAATCCAAAGCAATACCAAGCTGAGTAAGACTTAGAGCCCGAGTACAGAGACAGAGATAGCTGATATGAGCCGAGTACCTTACGCTTCCGCAGTAGGCTCTATCATGTACGCTATGACTTGTACTCGCCCTGATGTGGCCTTCGCTTTAAGCATGGTCAGCAGATATCAAGGGAATCCTGGTAGAGCACATTGGATTGCGGTTAAGAATATTCTTAAGTACCTTCGGAGGACCAAGGAATGGTTTCTAGTTCTCGGTGGGAGTGATGACTTAAGGGTACGAGGGTACAGTGATGCTAGTTTTCAGACAGATCGGGATAACTTCCGATCGCAGTCGGGCTGGGTCTTTACCCTAAATGGAGGAGCAGTAACTTGGAAAAGTTCCAAGCAAGAGACCGTAGCTGATTCAACGTGCGAATCAGAGTATATTGCGGCGAGCGAAGCGTCAAAGGAGGCTATATGGTTGAAGAACTTCATTGGAGACCTTGGAGTTGTGCCATCCATAAAGGAGCCCGTGGAAATTTTCTGCGATAATGAAGGAGCGGTTGCCTTAACCAAGGAACCAAGGGATCATGGCAGATCTCGACATATCGACAGGAAATACCACTTTATTAGACATCGGGTAGAAGAGGGACTCCTCGTTGTGAAGAGGGTATCGTCAGAAGATAACCCAGCAGATCCCCTTACTAAGGGACTGAGTAGGGTCAAGCATTTGCAGCACGCTAGGAGCGTAGGGCTGAAGGACGATATTAGTTTAGATTAGATAGGTAGGAAACTTGTAATAGATAATGTCATATTCAACAAATGATGATTAAATAAAGGTGTGTTATTTATAAGAAAGTTTCTATCTTGTGTTGATTATTTATCTATTGTGTCGATTTTGCATGGTTTGACTTCCTGAATAATAAGATTATTCAAACAGTTCACAATCGCTCATATGTTGGAAGTAGATATGAAGGAAGATTGTCATAAATTTGTTTGTAGATTGTCTGAAAAGTTTTAGACATAGCAAAGGTTTGCTGCAAAGTTTATGAGTGCTTATGAAATTTGTATTGAGCATTGAAATAGACCCACACTTGCTGGTATTACTTCATGAATGTTATCACAAGTGATCGCAAGATGATAATATCATATAATCTTTAAACCTAGAGATATGGTTATTGTTTGCTAGTTGATTATACATTGATAATGCGAAAACGCATCAGTAACTTGATGTTATAAAACGTATTATTGTGTGTGGTTTAACTAGTAAATGATAAAGGCATATTAGTCAACGTTTTTCTGTTCCTTTTATTCTATGAGGATAAAAGCGATATCTCGGCCACTTGATGATTTGGTTTGACTTATGTGCCGGGCCCGGTCAGGATAAAGTTGATGTGTTCAACTGAGTTCTATGTCGAACAAATCAGAGATCAAGAAATAGAGTGCTAGACAATAAGTATTGTTAGCATGATATCTAGAACAGAGGATTATACGATCCCTTATCTGAAGGACAGATTATTGGTCAGAGTTGACAGCGGCTATTGAAAGCTACGATTGCTATCGGGTATGGAAGTTATACGTGAGATATAGTTACTAGACTTATCCAAGTGGGAGACTGTTGGATTAGTGTCTAAGTCAGTAACCATATTTGGTATATACTTGACCCGAGTGTGCATGGTCCTTTTGGGTTGCCTTCACCAAAGCAACTTGACAAGGTAATTTGATAAGAGAGAGGAGATATTATGATTTATTTATATATTATAAGAATAATATATTAAAGGAGAAATCATATTTATTTGATTAGTATTAGTCATAAATTAATTAGTAATTAATTTGGTGACTAAAAGAGATTAATTAAATAAAGGGGTATAAACTGTCAAATGTGTGATAGTTGAGTTTTGGGCTAGGAAACCTAATGGACTAAGGGGGAACGAAATTATGATGAAGGATCATCATATTTTCGTCCAAGGCCTTATTCCATAAGGTTCCTTGGGCTGCTTGGTGGCTAAGCTGTCCATTAGGGTTTAGACTAAAACCCTAGCACCCTATAGTATAAATACATGCCCTATGCTTCAATTTAAGGCCACTTGATTCCAAGGGAACCCTAGGGCCGAAATTAGCATCATTCCCTTCTCTCTCTTAGTTGCCTTTTTGCTTCAAGGTGTTTGTGAGCCATTAGAGGCACTACAATTGTGGTGCTTGCTTTCAAGAGTTCAAGAGAGTTCAAGAGATCAAGGAAACTAGTTGTTATTGCTATATAACAACAAAGGTATGTCTACTACACTTCTATGTAATTTTCGAAAATTATAGAAGCATGCCAGGGTTTATTTTGTGTTCATAAAGTTGTATGTCTCATAGTGAAAACATAGATCCAACTAGGGTTGCATGCACACATAGGATTGTTTGTATTAAACCTATCAATAAGACTAAAACTTTTGCTTTAATTTTTTTATGTTTCACCTTTATCTTTTTTCCTTGATGATCATTACACAAAGTTTATTATTTAAAATATCACATTGCATTACAAACTAATAAATAAGGAAAAACAAAAGCATATATAGCAAAGTCGCATGCAGTAAGTAACATATAAGACAATGGTTTGTGTAACACCCAAAGTTTTGAAGGCCAAGAAAGGAAAGAAAACCCTAATTTTTAGGGGAGACTCGGCGAGTCCAAGGAGGAACTCGGCGAGTCCGAGCGGGATCCGGGTCGAGGACTAAGTGACCGACTCGATGAGTGGGCCAAGGGGACTCAACGAGTCTGGTCTGTGCGAGGAAAATCCTAATTCCGGGAGTTGTATCCTATATAAAGGGTGTTATGTCCCTCCCTCAGCCTCCATATCATCCTAGAGAACCTGTAAACCCTAGATTTCGTGTGAGCTTCCATCATTTGAGAGAAATAGCTTTGGAGGAAGGAAATTTTGGAAATGAACTTGAAGATCAAGAAGGTTGCTTCAAAGGAGAGGTGTATATCCGGGATCTACTTCAGTTTGTGTTCATCTTGGAGGTATTAGGCTGCCATTTTCCCTTCTTTGCATCTAGATCTATTTTGTTATGAGATTTGGGGGTTTTATGGTTGATTGAGACCCAATTCGAGTTTAGGGGTTTAGATATGTTGTTGCCACTTTAGATCTAGTGTTGGGATGGTCCAATATGTCATAAAGCATCAGAAGATGAGTAGTTGGTGAAACCCTTTTTTCCTTAAACCAAACCCCAGTATGTTTTGAGCCTAGATCTCTTTAGTTATACGTAAAGTTTGCAACTTTACGTGGGGATTGAGCTTTGGAAGTATAGATCTATGGTTTGGAGTCCCTGCATGACTCAAAAGTCCTCTGCATGTATGGAGATCTGAATGGACTCGGCGAGTCCTTTGAGTGGACTCGGCGAGTAGCATGAAGATTTGGAGGAACTCGACGAGTGGGATGAACAGCTCGTCGAGTCAGATGAAGTTAGGCAGGAACTCGGCGAGTTGGATGAACAACTCGGCGAGTCTGTTGAAGGTTGTCTTGGACTCGGCGAGTCTGTTCTTGGACTCGGCGAGTCAGGTTGCGAAACCCCAAACCCTTCGAGTTGAGACCCGAATCAGTGAGTCGACTCGGTGAGTTGGACAAGTCAGGACTCGGAAATCGGTAGACTCGGCGAGTCATGGACTGACTCGGCGAGTCGAGTCGCAAAGAGAAGGACTCTAAACATATGAACTCGGCGAGTCAATAAGGTGACTCGGCGAGTAGGGTTGACCTGGAAGGTTGACTTTGACCAGGACTTTGACTTTGACCAGAGTTGACTTGGTTGTCTTTCGGGGGCAGTTAGACTCAGTGTTGCATTGATATTGGTAGCTCAGGGAGCGAGTGGAGCAGGAGTTCAGAGAGTTGTCGGGCAGCAGCTAGTGGGTTCATCAGCCAGTTTAGCCAGTGCAGGTGAGTTTCCCTTTGTATGAATGGGTCTACGGCCACAATGTCGGCCCATGTAGTTATGAGTAGAAGACCCGGGGGTTAGCCCTAGGCACAGTATGCTAGTATGATATTCGGGACGAGGTCCAATGATAGAGGGCGGGTGCCCAAGGAATGGTTTGTGTGATAGTTTATACTTGTTGTCTGTGTGATACTTGTATGTGCTTGGTAGGGAGGTGAGTGTGGGCGAGGTCCTATATCTCACCAATAGCAGAGTGTGGATGGTGTTCCACATCTCAGTAGCAGCAGATCAGGGGCGAGGCCCAAGTTAGGGAAGGAGTGAGGGTGGGCTGGGCCCGTACCTCACCATCAGCAGGAGTATGGACGGGGTTCCATGACTCATCAGTAGCAGGACAAGGGTGGGGCCCAGAGATAGGCGAGGTGTAACATCCCGGAATATCAAGAGTAAAGTTGAAGGACTAAAAGAGTAAATTGGAAAAGGCAACTTGGCAAGTCCACGAGTGGACTCGACGAGTAGGGTCGCGATTTTGGTCGCGTGTTAAGTGGCCGACTCGGCGAGTCGGCGGCTGGACTCGGCGAGTAGGCGCTGAGTGGAGAAAACCCTAATTTTGGAGGATGAGCCCTACATAAAGGTCATTATACCCTCTCCCCAGCCTCCTTACCTTCCCTTAAGTCCAGAAAAACCCTAGAAACACGATTGTGAAGGATTGGAGTGCAATTGAACCTTGGAAAAGAGATTTGGAGGAAGATCTTGGAGAGTTAGGAGGCTTGGAGCAAGGGGCTTTGCTTAGATTCGGATTTCATTGCTGCTGGGGCTTCCTTTTGAGGTATAATCTCGTTCTTGGGCTGTTATTCTTCTAGTTTCATTATTCTTGGAATGTATGGGAGGTTTAGCTTGTGGAATCTTGAGTTTGAAGAGTAGATCTGAGGTTGCTACCTCAGATCTTGAGTGGAGAAGGTCTTAAGTGCATTAAAGTCCCTGTTCTTGAGTGATTAGTGAAGCCATCATGTCCCAAACCCTAGCCCTAAAGTGTAAAATGCCTAGATCTCTTTGGATTCACGTAAAGTTTGCCACTTTACGTGATGGATGGGTTGTAGGAGGCTAGATCTACGTTTTGGATCAATTGCATGGCCTAGAAGGTTCTATTTGGGATGAGATCTAGAGGCACTTGGCGAGTCACAAAGGTGTACTCGGCGAGTTGCTTGAAGATGGTCTGGAACTCGGCGAGTTGGAAGAACAACTCGGCGAGTAGGTTGAAGATAGCCTTAGACTCGGCGAGTCTGTTCTTGGACTCGGCAAGTCTGGTCGTGAGGTCCAAGTTTCTTCTGGTTGAGCTGTGACTCGGTGAGTCGAGTGAGGAAGGACTCAGAGTTGCTGGACTCGGCGAGTTAAGTCGCGGATAGGGGAGATTCTGTGTATGTGGACTCGGCGAGTCATTGGGATGACTCGGCGAGTAGAGTCAATCAGGGATTGGCTTTGGCCAAGGGTTGACCAGTAATTTTCCAGGGGCATTTTGGTAATTGTTGAATATTGTTTTGAGTTCAATGTCTTGGTGTTGGCCAGTGTTGGAGATCGTATCAGTGGTTGGAGTAGCTTGGGTTTATCTGTTCAGTCGGCAATTTCGAGGTGAGTTATCATCACTATATCAACAGGGTCTAAGGCACCAAGGCCGGCCATTTATCGGATTGAGATCCGGGTATTTGTTATTATGATATTGCTTTGATATGTTTCATCCTGGTAGCTAGGATGGTATATGTTAGAGACCTGGTTGAGGTCGGTATCTTGAGATGTAGGGTGATGATATGCTAGTGACCGGTTAGGTCGGTATCCTGGTTAGAATGATGATATGTTATGTGATATGTTTGATCGGTTTGTTGACTGTGAATTGTTATATGATTGTATGTTTATGTGCACATGGTTGTTTGGACTGGAGTTGGGTTGAGGTGGGTCCTGCTTTGTGCTGTAGGCCAAGATACCCAAGGCGGACCGGTTGTCCCGAAGGCCCAGCGAGCGGTCTGGACAGGCTGTAGGCCCCAAGAGGGCGGACCAGACGTGCCGAGGCTCGGAGAGTGGACCAGGCCGACTGAAGGCCCGGTGCGGGCGGACCAGTCGTACTGTAGACTCAGAGAGTGGACCAGGTGGATTGAAGGCCCGGTGCGGGCGAACCAATCACACTACAGACTCGATGTATACTGTAGACTCAGAGAGTGGACCAGGTGGATTGAAGGCCCGGTGTGGGCGGACCAATCACACTTCAGACTCGATGTATATGGCTAGACTCGGAGAGTGGACCAGGTGGATTGAAGGCCCGATGCGGGCGGACCAATCACACTGCAGACTCGATGTATATGGATAGACTCGGAGGGTGGACCAAGTGGACTGTTGGCCGGTACGGCGACCAGTCACACAGTAGACCCGAAGTGCATGACAGTTCTGTGATCGGATATGATATGACATGTTATGCTTGTATGGTATATGCGATTGGTATTTTGGGGATATCTCACTAAGCTTTCGGGCTTACAGTTGTGGTTTTATGTTTTTCAGGTTCTTCAGGAGACTGTGGCAAGGCGAAGGCGTGATCGTACCGCTCCTCATGTTTATGATGTGATGTGATTCTGGGAATACTTTAATTTAATTGTATTGAAAACCTTTTTGTAATAATTTAATGAAATCGGGTTGTTTTTGAAAAGTTTAAATTGGTTGGAATTTTTCGGTCGTTACACGAGGCCTTAGGACAAGATCTGTTAGTATGTGTTTAGCTTATGTGATGTGATTTGATATGTTTATGTGCTATTATATGTTAGTGGGCGAGGCCCTGTGACAGGCGAGGCCTAAGTGAAACAGATCTGTATCCGAGCGGGGCTCGAAGCCAGGCGGGGCCTGGAGCGGCGGGGCCGTTGTAGCGGGCGAGGCCCGAGGTAGGGCCGAGGCCCAGGATAGCGGGCGTGGCCCAGTATGTGCAGTATGTGGTTATGCATGGTATGTGGTAGGGTGGGAAACTCACTAAGCTTCATGCTTACGGTTTTCAGTTTTGGTTTCAGGTACTTCTGGTAGCGGAGGGAAGAGCTCGGAGTGATCGCATGGCACACACCATAGATTAGACAGCCTGGGAATGTTTTACTCTGATAATGAACATGTGTTTTGGAAATTAATACTCTGATTATATTTGGATTGATGATTCTGCTTTAAGTACTGTTTTATTAAAAGAAAATTTTTAGTCTTGAATTTTGGGATGTTACAGTTTGAAGGTATGGCTGGTAGTGGTGAAGGCTGATGGTGGTGAGAAGAGAGGTTGCAAAGCAAATTCTCTGCAAATTGACACTTGTCCCTTCCAACTCCCAATGCAATTTCTCTTTAAGTGTCCTCTAACTTGAAAACAAATAAAATGTCCATTTAAAACATATAAATTTTTTAACTCAATTCTTAGTAGAAAAAAAAAACAACTTACTAGATAGAAACAATTGTAAGTAGAAAGGTTATAACACAAATAAATTATATACTAAAATTATAACCCCCAAAGAAACATTACCAAATTATAAAAGCAAAGACTCATGATTCCATACTGTATAGTTGTATTTTGGGCTATCATATTGAGCCAATTCAAAATACAAACCCAAATACTTAAGATTTTGAATAAAAGAAGGGACCGTTTGTGTGGTCATTTTCTTGCCAGATCAAGGTTTTTTTTTTTTTTTTTAATGTTCTAGGGTTTTTCTTTTGTTATAAATCTGAGGGGTTTTTAGGTAAATTTTGAGGTAGTGGTTTTGAGTGGTAAGATGGTCATAAATGGTTTGAAAGCGTGGTGGCTGATAGTGGTGAAGCTAGTAGTTGATGGTGGTAAGGCGAGAAGCCTGTGGTGATTAATGGGAATAGAGAGAAAATGCTCGATAAATTTGACAACTGTGCAATCTGGCTGTCATAGTGAGGGGGTTAGGGTTAGGGTTTTCGGTTTCAGGTAGCGATGATAGAGGCCACATAGGTTAGGGTTTCTGGTATAGAAGGTATTAACGTGATAATGATGGTGGTGAGTATAGAGAGCGAGATAACAATGGTGGTAGGGATGGCAAAAAAGCTCGAACCCGATGAGGAAACCAGATCATTTCGGGTCGGATAACGGGTCGTTATCGGGTTCGGGGTAGGGAGTGGGTTCTCCTCGCCCCGACCCAATTATACACACACACACACACATTCAAAGATAAAATATTTACTATGGACAATTTTTTTAGTTTTTAAAAATATGGTGCGACTGATCATTTTTTATGTTTTGACGTATTACATTAAACTTAAATCAAATAATCATTTTAGTTATTACCATTTTTTATGTTTTGACGTATTATACTAAATTTAAATCAAATAATTTTTAATATAACGTCCAATTTATTTTATTAAAATGAAGCATCATAATTTTAATTTAAAAGGGAGGCTAGAACATGTATTTTTTATAAAATATCGGGGTACCTTAAAATTGAATAAAGATTTCATTATGAATTTTTATAAACCCGATAAGATACCCGAAACCCGATGGAACACCCCGATATAATACTCAAAAAATATCAGAACAGATTTAGAAAACTATGTCCCGCCTCGAACCCGCCCTAGTGTCATTCCTAAATGATGGTGGTGGGGATGAATGGTATACGGCGTTGGAGGAGTATGGTGTTGTTGGTGGTCATTGTGTGGTGGTGGCGGCTACCAAGAATGTTACAATGTTCTGTAGAGAGAATGAAATGGAGGGAGAGAATAAGATTGTAACTGATTTTTTTAATTTTTAAAACCCCACCCCCCCCCCCCCACCCCCCCCCCAAAACGGTCAAACGTCTTTCCTCGTCTTTACACTCACGCCACCGCCTCAGGTGTTCACGCGTCTTGGGCTCCACGTCAACGTCAGCCTCTCACACACGTCTCCGGTCTTTCATTACGGGCAGCCTAACGGAAACAAAATTCTGTCGTCTTCACCGAGAATCTCCATTTGTACCGTACAATTACTGAGTGTTGTTCATGGAAATACCTGCTGGATGATCGAATTACACTTTTATTGACTCAAATTCTCGACGACCACCTCCAACATACTCTTCCGGCGAAGTTTTCCGGTGGAACTGGTAGCGGTGGATACGAGTTACCGAAGAAGAGCGAAAGAGGAGGATTTGATCGGGACTTGAAGAACTTAACTACCGATCAGAGGATGCAGCAGAAATGGCAGCCGGCATTTCCCGCGACGATTGGTAGCTTACAGAGACAATCGAGTGGGAGTAGCTATGCTGATGATTGGTTCGTTCCGTCCTTGCCAGCTGCGACGAGCAGTGGCGGCGGCGATAATGATGCTTACATCCATTTGGCTGATGGCGGCGACTTTGAGGCGTTGAGGTGGGAGATGACGGAGGCGGGTGGTGGTGTTGTTGGTGGAATGTATTCCTCGTTGAAAAGTTGGGCACAACAAACGGAAGAGGGTTATCAATTGCAGTTGGCTTTGGCGCTACGGCTTTCATCTACTTGCGCTGATGATCCTGATTTACTAGACCCTGTGTCTGCTGAAGCTGCATCTGTGTCTTCTGCAGAAGCTCTATCACATCAATTCTGGGTATGTCCTTTTCCTACATCCTATTCAATAGCACTATGATTCAACTTGATAACTGGCTGTATCTAAGAGTAATTTTGTATCAGACAAATGGTTGCTTAGCTTACTTTGACAAGGTCCCGGATGGATTTTACTTTATTCATGGAATGGATCCATATATATGGTCAGTATGCAGTAATCCTCAAGAGAGTGGACGAATTCCATCACTGGAGTCTCTAAAAGTTGTTAATTCTGCTACTGAATCTGCATTTGAAGCAATCGTCATTGACAGAAATGGTGATCCTAGCCTCATGCAACTGCAGAACCAAACTCATAGCATCTATTCCAATAGCTTGACCACAACCGAGGTTGTTGAGCAACTTGCAAAGCTTGTTTGCAATCAAATGGGGTGAGTATTCAGCTCATTATGTACTTCATAAATGCTTGGCTTATCTTCTATACTATCTTATAGACGAAATTTCTTTCCTTCACAAGAGATGTAGCTTCAGCAGGAGAAAATGAATTGCATCCATTGTGGAAGAAGTACAGTGATGACCTCAAGAAACATCTAGGATCTATTGCACTTCCCATTGGTAGACTCTCTATTGGCCTTTGCAGACATCGAGCTATACTATTTAAAGTATGTTTCTCTTGTAGTGTTGAATTTTTTTTAGAATTAAACAGATGTCTTATTATGTACAGGTTCTTATGACTTATACAGGTCTTAGCTGAGACCATTGGCTTACAATGTCGAATAGCTAAAGGTTGCAAATATTGCAGAAAAGATTATGCCTCATCTTGCCTTGTTCTTATGGGCATTGACAAGTAAGCATATACTTCATCTTTCACTTCTTTGTGGAAGCACTCAAGAACACACATGGGAATTCATTGCTTTGATGCTCTCAAATTACTCACTTATGTAAAATTGATCTTCAATAGGGAGGTTCTTGTTGATTTAATTGGAAACCCTGGTTGCCTCTATGAACCTGACTCTCTAATAAATGGTTCGTCTTCCATCTCAATCTTTTCACCACTCCGGTTTCCACGTTCTACACATATCGACTCCACAGTTGACTTTGAGTCAATTGCCAAACACTACTTTCAAGACTCTGACTCATTAAATCTGGTTTTTGAAGATCCATTTACTGGTAAAACTTCTTTTAAGTGTATTCTTCTTTTCTTGTTTGTTGGTGATGGAGATGTAGAGGATGCAATTCATCCTCAACAATCTGATAAACATTATGCTGATATGAATATGTTTAGTCTATATATATACATATAGTCAACAACAATGAATTTAATCCAACAGGAATGGTCGAAAATGCCCCTTTACAACATACCCTCAATGCAGATGTTTTTGACATTCCATGGACTGATATGGTTTTAAAAGAGAAAATTGGAGCAGGTTCTTTTGGTATTGTTCATCGTGCTGAATGGAATGGTGAAGTAAGTAGTAACTCAAGTCTTTATTTTTTTATTTTTATTTTTTTGTATTTTTTTTATTAAATGTGTAGTTTTTCTTTATATTCTAAATTTCAGGATGTTGCTGTGAAGTCTCTGTTCTTAGAACAAGATTTTCATCCTGGAAAATTCAACGAATTCTGGCGGGAGGCAAGTTTGCTTTTATTTTTATTTTTCTTGAAAATGTTTATTTGACTTTTAGGCTACTCTTTGTTTTATAGGTTGCAATAATGAGACGCCTGCAGCATCCAAATATTGTTCTTTTTATGGGTGTTGTCACTGAGCCTCCAAATATGTCGATTGTCACTGAATATTTATCAAGGTCAGATTTTATTTTTATCACAGATTTTATAAAAAAATCATAACCTAACTTTATGGTTTTATTTATGTTGAATTACAGAGGCAGTTTATTTAGGCTTTTACACAAACCTGGTCCAAAAAAGATCTTGGATGAGCGACATCGCCTCAAGATGGCTTTTGATGTGGTAATTATTAATCACTCAGTTTTTTTTTTCTATGTTATTTATAAATAATGTAATGATAATGATTAATGTCTCCTTTTTTATATATAGGCAAAAGGAATGAATTATCTTCATAAACGCAATCCTCCCATCGTTCATCGAGATTTAAAATCTCCCAATCTCTTAGTTGACAAAAATTACACAGTGAAGGTAAACCTGCGATACAATATTAGGTAATAAATTATATAGGATATATTATTTATTCTGATTTGTTAATTAGGTATCTGATTTTGGATTATCTCGGTTAAAAGCAAATACATTTCTTTCATCCAAGTCTGCAGCTGGAACTGTGAGTTTTTTTTATTCGATTCTGTTTCTATATTTTATAATTAATATAATTTATGTTTTTTTTGTAAACTATTTGTTTATTAATTATAATTTATTACAGCCACAATGGATGGCACCAGAGGTGTTAAATGATGAACCATCAAATGAAAAATCAGATGTGTATAGTTTTGGTGTTATTTTGTGGGAGCTTATTACTTTACAAGAACCTTGGAGTAATCTAAATGCTGCTCAGGTTTGTGCCATTTATTAATCTTTAATCTCTATAAAAAACTAAATTACTCCAACATTTTTTTATTATATATTTTTTGTTATAGGTTGTGGCTGCAGTAGGGTATAGGCACAAAAGGCTTGAGATTCCTCATAGTGTAAATCGTCAAATAGCAACCTTGATAGAAGCTTGTTGGGCAAAGTGAGTTCAATGGCATTTCATTTACACTATGTAGGGCTATTTTCGTCTTTTGTACACAAACAAGAGACCGAGAACCAGTCTATGTCTCACCTTTTTCATATTTGCAATGAGCCATGGAAGTGGTACAATTCTGTTGTGTCTTGTCTTGTCTTGTCTTGTCCTGTCTCAGTCTCACATCAGATCAATACAGTATAACCTGTTATGTTATGTTTTATCTTGTCCTGTCTTGTCCTGATGAAAAGTTGATGTATATTGCAGTGAGCCATGGAAGCGGCCATCTTTTACAAGTATAATGGAATCTTTGAGACCATTGATAAAACCTCTTACTCCTCAAGCAAGTTGTGTGAATGTTTCGGTACTATCATGATGGTGTGAAATGATATCAACTTTGCTATAGCAGAGGATATTGAGAGCGAATAAACGGTTGTATGCATCGTATGACTATAGATTACACGACTTATGGAATGGATTTAACCAATTATATCAACTTTGTTGGGTTGATTAACTTGGTGGCGGAGTCCAAGTTATATCGTAATCAAATACGGTTAACTTTTCAATGTGTTGGATGAAAGATAGTTATGCAGTATATTGATGACAGTGAAGTCGAAATTTTTGTTAATATCGTAACTAGTATGTCTCATAATAAAGTACAGTTGTTTCTTGGTAATCATGTTGTGGAAAGTGATGTTAGTCGATTTGTTAGGGAAAACTATTTGGTGGCAATGGGTTGTCTTGGTGCCGGAAGTAAACAAATATGTAAGTTATTACCTATGATGTTGATTCATATAGACATGAGGTATGCAAAATATAGACATGAGGTATGCAACACAAATTGTGTACAATGGTTCTATACATGGAATGATGTTAGGTATAAAGGTAACAAAGTTTGTCGTAGAACTTATGCGAATGGTCCCTATGGTTTGGGGTAATTTGCATGTTTGGTCTCTAATTTTTTTTTCTAAACTTGAACAATCCCTAAGATGTAATTTTGTTGAGCGTTTGGTCCATGACAAAGGTAAAAAGACTATTGTATAATTTTTATTTAATTTAATGTTTCTTTTATTGTTTTCTAAATTAATAATATGGTTAATCTAATGTGACCCATCCAGCCACCTCCACCGCTTCTCTTACTAGAATGCTTGCAAACCCCGTATCTCATCCTCTTTTAGGTGTCGTTTGTTTTTCCGAAGCGAAAATGGTTAAGTCTGCGGACCACCTCTGCAACCCTCTGTAGCAGATGAGGGGACTAAACGGCTGCAACATGTAATAAAAAAATCTTTTTGTTTTTTAACCTCTGCAGACAGCTGCAATAAATTAAAATAAGGTGTGAAGAGGTTTGAAGCAGAGGGTCAAGTGTCGCGCCACGCAACACACACGCAACTAGGGGTGCAAACGAGTCAAGCTACTCGTGAGCTACTCGGGATCGGCTCGTTGAAAGCTCGACTAGAAACCGAATTTAAACGAACCCGAGCCGAGCTTGAGCTTAATTTTAAGCTCATTTATTAAACGAGCTTGAGCTCGAGCCTATGTCACTAAGCTAAATTAGGCTCGCGAACCTAAACGAGTCTTTATATAATATAATTTATGATAATTATTTCATATATTAAAATAAAAACATCTTTGGGAAATTAGGGACTTAGGGTATTAGTAAACGAGTTTCTTAACAAACTCAAGCCGAACTTAAGCTTATTTAGGCATTTCAAACAAAAAACGAGCCAAGTTTGTATAATTCTTTACGAGCTCGATTCGAGCTCAGCAAGAAAGCTCGAATCGATCCGAGCTCGAGCTCGAGCCTTGTATAACTTAAACGAGCCCGAGCCGAGCCTAACCAGGCTCGAGCTCGGCTCGTTTGCACCCCTACACGTAACAGTTTTTAAGTCAGAAGTTTTTTAAAAAACAAACAGTTGCGAAGGGCCAAGTGCTGTGATGGTTGTCGAGGCCAACAAAATTAATAACCCTAAATCTTATACACTAAGATAGTGTATAGTGGTAAAGGGGTCGAATCCACGAAGATTGGTTCAATTTATAACTCTATGAAAAAATCTCTTTGTAAAAATACTTGTAAAATAACAATAAAAAATAAAATTGAGGGGGGGGGGGGTGTTTAGTTCTTTCGATTGTTTGACAAAAGTTAAAACTACCTAGAATGAAAATATGACAAGTAAACAAGTAAAAGATTGTATTAAATTCAAAGAAGTGGAATTGGTTGATTTTGGGGAACACCTCATGGATGATATGATTGACTTATCATTAAACTTAATGGAATAACACTTGTGAATTGGTTTAACTTGGCCATAGCAATTCATAAGCACAGATTGCTTCAACTCTTCTTATAAATTAAAATGGTTAGAGGAGCTCTTAACACATTTCCTTAATTGAAGTCACAAAATCAATGAAGCATAAAATCTTGTGAAAATCAATTAGCTTTAAGTTGTAAGAGTTACCAAGTCCAAAAGATAATCAAATGCTTACATTATCATTATTGAGAAAACATTTCCATGGTGTAAATGAAATGAAAACAAACATATAAATTATTTGTTGCTTACTAATTTGAAGATCTATTACTTAACCAAGAAATTAATCAACAATAACAAGCATTCATTCATCCAAGCTCATGATCAAAGATAAATAAACACAACAAGATGTTTAACTAGAAAACATTCCCATAAACATCAAACAAAAATGTAATGATAAGTCTTCAAAGCAAATAATCATCCATGGGTTAAACCCTAATCAACCAAATGAAAATTTAGCCAAACATGGCCAAAGTAAAAGAAAAACAATATGGTTTAGTGGTATCAAACATTTTCTTAGATGCAAGATGAAAGGAAATTACACTAATCTTCCAAAAATTCTTCAAATCTTCCAAAACTCTTTGAGAGAATATGGTGTGTGTTCTCTAAGTCCCCCCCACCAAAAATGGCTCCAATCTCCAACAAATGGGGGTTGATTTCCGGATTCAAAAAGGTGCCAAAAGTCACCCACCAAACTTCCACAAATAGAGTCAACAAGTCAAACCCGGAATCAGCTCAGAGCAATTCATGTGGTCCGCGTATGATTCCACGCGGACCGCGTGGGTCACGCTGAATGTGAGATTTGGGCCATTAATCATGCATTTTAGCCCAATCTTCACTTCTTCAACTTCAGCCCACAATCATAAGTCTTTAGGACCCATTTTCCATTCCCAAGCCTTCTAATGATTGACCCAATACTCCTTAAATTTTCTTGTAGCTCGATTCCGCGTCGCCTCATCATCATCCTTGCCCACAAATTAAATCCAAATTGATTCCTTCTTTTACGCAAGCACCAAGCCCAATCGCACCACTTCAAGTCCACAAGCAAATCACATGCCTCCATAAGTCCCGTATCCTTCTAAGCCTCCAATAACAAATAGTCTTTGGTAAATCCTGCAATTAAGCTCAAAAGACTAGAAAGCACCAGGTAAAGGAGAAAAATGACAAAAAGAGAAAATATGCATGAAGATTGACTAAAATGAGATGGTTTTAACTAAAAATAAACTATGAAAGAAGTAATAAAAACGAAACTATCAAATCACCCCAAGCTTGAACCTTACTTGTCCTCAAGTAAGACAAGATTAAAATGAACTTGGGACGAACTACCCTAAAAATAAAAAAGAATGGATAGAACCATGGAACCTGTTCAACGTTAGTCAACATGGTCAGAATTGATCTCGCTGCTATCTCACAACTTTTTCATCCGATGACAATGGGATCATAAACCACAGCCAAGACAACTCCTCTAGGTGAGTAAGGAGGGATGGTCAGTCGCAACCTCAATGGAACATGCATACAATGAATAACATCTGTAGTAGGGAGAAAGCGACTGGATGGGCTCAGGTGGAGCTCTTCTCTAAGTGCACACTCTGATCTCACGTCTGCCGGCTTCTCTCATGTGTAACTAGGTTTAATCGCCCGCGCATCGTTGTAGGAATCGGCTCACTTAGCGTTAACCCGAACCTCCCGTAGTATCCGACTCAACAGCCTCTCCAACTGTTGGGTTTTGAGCATTCTAACACTCCTAAGTGTACATGCAACCCTAAATACCTTGGATCTATGTTTTCTCTATTATACATGCAAATAAGAACTTCCAAGGTATTATCCTAATCTAGCATACAAAACAATAACTATAGCAAGATAGAATACATACCTCTTTGGTGTAGAAAGTCTTCATGAAGCTTGAGTGCCAAGTGCCCCAAGTGTGACACCTCAAATGTTTCACACAACACCAAATACACATGGATTAACTTGAGAGAATTCTACACTTCATGAAAATCGGCTAGCCCTTTCTTACTCTCTCTAGTGGCCGATTTTTCCCAAGAATGTGATCTTTATATAGTGTTACAATTAGGGTAAACTCTTAATTGTCATGGCTTTCCATTTCCTTGGATCCATGGGTTCAAATACACCATGGAGCATCCATGAACCATTCTATGGGTTTTAGCCCAACTTGATTATCCATGGAGCATTAGCCCACTATACAAGTATGGATGATTTACACAATCAACCCATATATTTAATTAGTCTTCTTTTGATCACTTAATTAATCCTAGATTAATTCTTGATCAATACTAATTAAATAATCTCATTATTCTTATTATTAATATACTAGAACTTATAATATATTAATAACCATAAGTGTCTTATTTCTCTCATTTAGTCTATCCAAGTGCATGATGCCATGCAACCCAAATGGACCATGTCGGGTCGGGTCAAGTCTTACCAATTATAGTTATGGACTTAGACATTAATCCAACAGTCTCCCACTTGGATAAGTCTAAAACTATTATTGCGTATGACTTCAGGAACCAACTGGCAATCGTAGCTCTCAAAAGCTTCTGTCGAACTCTGACCTTGTAGATGAACTCTGACCTTTGTCAGTGACTTGTCCATTAGATAAGGGATCATATATTCCTCCATTCTAGATATCATATGGACTGAGACATGGATTATAATCATTCTCTCTGTCCATTTGTTGTTTCCCGATTTGCGATTTATGACAACTGACTAATTGAACAAATCAAATCAGTCCTGGCCCGGCCGAGCACTTCCATTTGTCATCATCAAATCATCGAGGGGCCCACAGATATCGCTTTTATCCCGAAGGTAAAAGGAACGGATAAACTTCGACTCATATGGATTGTTCTACTACTTGTTGAATCATACACAAAGGCACGTTTTATAGCACCGAGTTACCAAATGCGTTTTCGTGCAATCAATGTACTATCAACTCATAGTAACAACTCATATCTCTAGGTTTGAAGAATATAAGATATTATCGTCTCATGATCACTCGTGATAAAATCCATGAAGTGATTCCAATGAGCGCGGGTTGAATCCAATACTCAGAACTTATGAGCACTCATGAGTGTTGTAGCCCTTTATCCAACACCTTAGACCTCTACAAGCCAACTCATGACAGTCTTAATTCATATCTACTTCCAACATATGACCGACTGTGGATGATTTGAATAACTTAGTCATTCCGGAAGAATAACCCAGTTTATTCGGGAAGTCAAAACATGCAAAATGAAACACAATAATAATTGAATCCAATATGGTATCAACCCTTTGAACATAAATAAAACACCTTTTATTTATCACCATATGATTACACATTATTCATTGTATACTGTTTCAGCTATCAACTTTATTCTTGAATTTAAAACAATAGTTGTCCCATGCTCCAAGCATGTACACTATGTTTTCTAAACACTAGTCATGCCACACACCAAGTATGCATACTATGTTTGTCTATGATCTTTACTTAGTGAACTAGATCAATTGAGCATAACTTCAATGATTCTCTTTTCACACTCCCAAATCCTTACTGCAAATGCAAGAATTCCAAATTCATTCCATTTACTGAAATCTGTTAGATTCTAAACTTATATGCATTGAACCTCTTGTAATGATTATGCACAAAGTCATAAAGACTTGGCAACAATCATAACAGAGTATTCCAAAGGAGATCAACTCCTTGGAAATATCCTTCTTGCATTAAGTTTCCTTAATCTTACACAGATTGAAAATTCTAACTTTGAAACATTTCTAGATTCCATTTTGGCTATCACTTCTGAACAAGAGTTGCCTCCTTACAGATTATGTCAATATGGTCCTTCCAGAATTATCACTATACTTCCAACTGTCCTTGAGCAACCAATCTTTGGTAAACCTTAGATTGTTCTCGACAATTGTTTAATTCTTTTAGTCATATCCAGTTCTAAACCTTTTCCCTTCTTAATGCCCCAGGCATTTGGAAAATTTTAGAAAGGATGAATATAGCACATATAATCGATCCTATATCCGAAGCATATGGGACACGATTCATGATGTCTCACATAAAGACTAAACCAGTCTTTTGCTATAATATGTCCATTTCAATTTGCCAAGTTCTCATAATTCAGATTATGAAAAAGGATGCCGTAATCATAATCGAATTTAAGAACGCAAATAATGGACCCATATACAAAATTTTCTTATGTTGAGCCATTCCAACATGAAATTCATATATATATCCTTGACTAAATGATTAAAACCTCACGATCTAAGCTTATAGATTTGAGATGAAGTATAATTTCCTCTCCCTTAATTATAGCAAAACAACTCTTTCCCAATTGAAACTTTTGTTTTCTATAATTAACATTGCTAACTTGCAATACTTATCATAATTATCATGCTCCCACTAACATGATGATTATTAGCATAACACTTATGCTCCCACTAGCTTTGACATGTACCCCGAAATCAGCTGGACTTCTAGAAATCAATACTTCATTGACTTTCTTACCAAAGTTCAGATTTCTGATACTAGATTGTTTTGATAAGACTTTATCAAAATCATACACCTTCCCTTAGATAGCACACTTGTGAGTCTAAACAATTATGAAGAGGTATGCCGTAATCATAATGTTTAGACCTTTTTGCCACTTCTCACAAGTCCAGGTTAGTGTGCCGGAAAACCACACACACTCCACTAACGACTTTGAGAATGCAAATATCACAATTGCTATCTAGCTAAAATCTACTTAGTGAAAGTGTTTCCTCACCATCATTTTCATGAATCGGAGAGAAACCTTATGACACTTAGATTTAATGGTGTATGTGTTTTTATCCATGTGAATTGTCAAAATCATAGTCACAAGACAAGGATAATGACAAATCCAAAACCATATGGATTGAACTCAATCTTAATTTCTTGCCACCTGGCAGCTTAAGGGCCTACCATTGCTTCCAAGTTGTTGTGCAACAAATTGAGAGCTCTAAGAACTCATATGCAAAGCCAACTTTACTGGAATGGGCATAGAATATGTCAACACGATAGGTTATAAACCTCAAGTCGTGTGCTAGTAAAGAACTTCAGGTTTTACTCTTGATTAGTTCTTGAGACTTTCAAGACCTTTAAGACTCCCACTGTCCTCTTGACCTATAAGACTCCCTTGTCAAACATCCAAGAGATAGTGCTGATTCTAATCAAGACAAACACTTCGCAAAATTGGCCTAAGTCGATCTTTGTTTTATCCAAAACATCACAACTTACCAATTTCAAATGTACAAGAGTAGAAAACTTTTACTCTTACATTTGACAAGTGTTTTAAACCTTCTTTTGAGACATGTCACTCAACTTACAATCTTGGAGTATGACTCTAAGACTTGTATTGGAACGAAGTATGACCCATCTTCTTGATTTAACCATTTCAACAATTCAAGTTCCTTTTCTTAGTCATAAAAAATGCACTAAGATTTTCCTTAGAGAACTAATTTTGATATGGTTTCTTAATCATTAAGATGATCACAAAATTGATACTAAAGTACTCTCCCATCTTTTCAAATTTGAGAAACTTTTATCCTTCTGCCTAATTTGATTCTTCTTATTCGCTCTGCCATACATTGAAACCTTTTCCAATGTCTCAGAGTTACACTTAAGCTTGTAAGTATAATCATATTTACTGAGCTTTAGTAAACTATGACGAATAGTCTTATCAATCTTTTGTGGTGGACTTAATCAGTGCACAAGACTATGTACTCGATCCCTTAGTCCATTACTTGACTCACACATCCATGTGAACGAGTAATTAGTCTTAATTTTTCCAATACTTGAAAGTTCTCATTCATCATGCTATACAACTTGCATGATTCCAAGTTCCGGTCCAATTGAAACTTGGGTGATGAAAATCTTTCCTTATTTGGTAAATCTAGACATTACCACAAATGAATTAATCAATTTCATATTTCCACTCTTGCTCTTAATGGAATCATATAAGCAACAATTTTTCCTCAAAAGCCATTGTAAGGATATTTTAAAATAAATAAAATCAAAAAATTTTCTTTTATTTTAAAACTTTGCGGAAAAAACTTATCCTTACAATCCATATGAAAACTTGTTGTTATCTATTCCTTAAGCAATATCTCATAACTCCTAAGAAGTAGCTCAGGAATCCGATCTTCAAACTATGCGATAGAAATCCATCTACGCGATCAGATTCAGCATATTCTTTCTTTAAGTTTCTTCACCTTTTTCTTTGATTCTTAAAACATCACCATGTGACCTAGTCACATCATGTACCAAGAATCTCAGAATAGAAACTTAACAGAGTTAGATAGTGGATTTTACCTGAAGTAGAGTCAAACTTATTGACTTTAACATCCTTAGGTAAATTTGGCAGCTTCGCAACCAATGCCCCTTCCTTTGGCAATATAAACATATGGACCCTTTGATAATGGTACACGATACTATCATAGACTTAGCTTTTCTCTTTATCATTTGGTCAACCGAGTTGACTATGGCCGATCCCTTTACCATTGGGAAGAGAATGCTTTTCTGGATTTCCTGTGTCACTATTGTCAACGTCCATAAAGTTTTAGGAAGTTGATCTTAGCAAATAGATAAGATCATTAAGGGTCTTGTCATAGTCTGTTTCATAGGTGTTCCAAAAGAACTCACTATGTGACTTAGAAAGTAGTTGAACCACCAACTTTCTCAAGACTTTGACACCCAACTCTCCCGGCTTGTCAATATGTGACTACATCTCCAAGATGTGACCACACCTAGACCTTGCCTTGCCAATAGGGCTTGAGTGACCTTAAACTTTTTTTAAGAACATGTGGGTTAGGGAGAATAGTTGGAGGAGGAGAAAGAAGTATGATATCCATGGGACATCATCTTCATTAGGAAACCTTGTTTCAAGAGATTTGGGAAGATCATAGGTGTCTAAACCAGACATCTCTTGTGAGATATTCAAGATAGTTGATTTAAAGTCCTTAATATGACACCCAATACGAAATATTAAGGCTAGGACCCAACAAACTATTTTATAACTTAGAAGAGGTATGTCGTAATCCAAGCTATAAAATATTTGAAGGTAGGTGAATGACGATTCACCAATTTCCACCAAGATAAACGAAATGTATTATTAGGTTTTAATTGGTTTTGAAACTCCTAGATCTTTGAGATTCATTGAACTGTTCAAAGACATGTTTCAATCTCGAGTGTGCCCTTCAGGTTTTGTGACTGGGATGCCGAGGATCACAAAACAAGGTGTGAAGTAACCATGCAAATTACTTGGTACCCTTAAGTGTTTACCCCTTAATCGATGTGCCGGTTAACCACACATGTTCCATCGATACTATGATAAACATTAAGTTACCCTTTGCCTACCTTGTTAAATACGCGTTAGTGTGCCGGTTAACCACACACGCTCCACTAACCGACTTAAACAAAGTGCAAAGTGTAATTTCATGGATTAGCACCTTATTCACATTTTTCCTAAGTAACTAAGATTGGGTATTATTAAGAGTTTAGTTACTTAGTATTTATCATTAATACTTTTAATGAAGGGAGAATTTATAAGTCCTTGTCTTACCCGTTCGGCTAACGACCCTCCACCGGTCAAGCAAGTGGTGGGTGAGAGTGGACACCCATTAAGTTGCGATTTTATAGGCAACAACCTTATACCCACCTTATAGACCGGCTTCGTGAATGAGGCGTACTAGCGGTAAGACTGACTTTACTCTTATACATATATATATTATTAACTTATAATATTATAAAGTATAAGGGTTGAATTTTAACTTTTAAAATTCTAAGGGCTAACTTGGAATTAAAGTATTCATACGGAAAACTTTTCAAATTCCAAAACTTGAGGGCAAGTTTTGAAACTATTCAAAACTAATTAATTCCATAACTTATGTGTTTAAAGTAGTTTTAATCCAAAAACTCTTCAAGTTACATAACTTGAGGACAAGTTATGGAAGACTTTAAACTAATAAAAGAATTAACTTTTCTTTATTTTATAACTTATGAAATTAATTAAGGTTACACTTTATTTATTTATTTATTAATGAAGTGACTCTTGAACCTCCATAACTTAAGGACAAGACTCTTCATCTTTTGTAACCTTTGCCAACTTTTATGAGTTTTATGAAACTTAAATGTGACTTTTCATATAACTTGAGGACAAGTTACAAAAACACATTTTAGAATCAACTCTTAGATTAATTTGGATTGAAAACACATACTCAATTAACTTTTCTATTAATCTAAGCAACTCATAAGAACAAGATAATCCAAATCAAACTTTTTCATGTAATTAGCCTAATCACTAAAGTAATTCAAAACATGAATCTATTGATAATTATCTTTGAAATTGGATTAGCATGAACATTACCACATCAAAAACAAGTTTATAAGTTCAAAAACAACTTAGGGTAATGTTCCTAGTCCATTTCTAGCCAAAAACGTCGAATATATGCTGTCTGGGGCTCCTACTCGTCGAGTGCATGAACCTACTCAGCGAGTAGGATGATTTTACTCATGGACTCGGCGAGTTCATCAGTGGACTCGGCGAGTCCAGTGCCCAGAAAGCCAGAAAATCGAGTTTTTCAGCATTTTTCAGCAATTTGCATCAAGTATAAGAGAAAGCAAGCCTAGGCTCTGATACCACTGTTGGGTTTTGAGCATTCTAACACTCCTAAGTGTACATGCAACCCTAAATACCTTGGATCTATGTTTTCTCTATTATACATGCAAATAAGAACTTCCAAGGTATTATCCTAATCTAGCATACAAAACAATAACTATAGCAAGATAGAATACATACCTCTTTGGTGTAGAAAGTCTTCATGAAGCTTGAGTGCCAAGTGCCCCAAGTGTGACACCTCAAATGGTTCACACAACACCAAATACACATGGATTAACTTGAGAGAATTCTACACTTCATGAAAATCGGCTAGCCCTTTCTTACTCTCTCTAGTGGCCGATTTTTCCTAAGAATGTGATCTTTATATAGTGTTACAATTAGGGTAAACTCTTAATTGTCATGGCTTTCCATTTCCTTGGATCCATGGGTTCAAATACACCATGGAGCATCCATGAACCATCCTATGGGTTTTAGCCCAACTTGATTATCCATGGAGCATTAGCCCACTATACAAGTATGGATGATTTACACAATCAACCCATATATTTAATTAGTCTTCTTTTGATCACTTAATTAATCCTAGATTAATTCTTGATCAATACTAATTAAATAATCTCATTATTCTTATTATTAATATACTAGAACTTATAATATATTAATAACCATAAGTGTCTTATTTCTCTCATTTAGTCTATCCAAGTGCATTATGCCATGCAACCCAAATGGACCATGCCGGGTCGGGTCAAGTCTTACCAATTATAGTTATGGACTTAGACATTAATCCAACACCAACATCACCAATTTGCAAAAGAAACAACTCGATCTATATACAAATATACAATCCTAAATAAATGAATATCAAACGTCGGATGACAGAGATGTTGGAAAATTTGTTCAATAATTGAACTGACCACCTGTCTGAGATAGTTGCAGCTGAATTTTTTTTTTGTCTTTTTTTTTTGTTTAAAAATCATGAAAATGCCAAAATGTGGACTAAAAGACTCTCTAAAATCCTAAGGAAATCGCAAAAAGATATGGTGATGTGAAGAGGCCTGATATGGATTCTACTCAGGGACAAGCACGAGTGCTTCATCCTAACGGTTCTAACATGATTAAGTGTGATCCTCTTGGCGGTAGTGACCGCAAGTGTAAGACATCCATTGCTATAGTATATCCTACAGTCGTTAGTATTGTATGCATAATTCTTCATGAAAACTACCTGGCCATGATCACTTACCCCTTTAAGCTACCAGCATCTGATCCCAAGTATGAAATCCCAAGCTACAGCTAGTGGTCCCGGTTCGATGGGTGAGATAGCAAAAAGATCCTAGACCAATAATGATACAATAACTACGAACCTGTTCCATGGCGTCCAAGAGAGGTGAGAATAAACAGAAAACAAAAATGTATGAATGCTAATGCCCTAAGTTGAATGCCGTGCAAAAATAAAAGATGAAAAAGAAGAAAATAATTTTATTTATTTATTTATTTATGAATGCAATTTATACTAAAATGCTATGCAACCTAATTTAAAATGCATGATAAATTAAAAAGAAAAAGGAATACCCCACCCCAAGCTTAGAAATAAGCATTGTCCTCAATGCTGGGGGCGAGGCGAAAGTACCTAAACCGGGGGATCGGGAGGAGGATACGGGTATTGGGGGTAGGGGTAAGGGTAAGGTGGAGGGGGGTAAGGATGGGTGGGTAGGGGTATGGATAGGGAGGCGGAAGTGGGACGTTCTCAAAATGGTTTTGGGATTGGTGCCACCCCCACATATGGTGCATTTGCTAGGACATGATTTGGTTTGAGACACAAAGCACCTCGAACTGCTCGGAAAAATTGGGGGAAGCGGGTAGTACCCGGGAGGGGCTTGTGGCTGGGCGTGCTGCGGACCATGGGTGGGCTCATCGTCGAGCTCGTCATCCATAGGCATCTCGTCATCATCTTAATCTTGGAGCACATCCTCATTGATTGGCTGAGTGATGGTCCTCGCGAGTCTCTACTGAGTGCGATCGTGAAAGGTGAAGTTGGTGACTCGAGGGTCGGGAAGAACGAGATACCCGACCCCTTGAGGACAAAACCATGTGAAGCTGTTCCTGTTCCTGCGACGGATGTTGTGCATGTTTATGAGGGCGCGCTCATCCAAAAGATTTTTGCTGTCAACAGGCTGGAATTCATCAGGGAGCTCGATGTCAAGACCGCGAGCCAAAAGTGTGACAAATCCCCCAATGCAAATATCATCGGACATCTTGGATCTCATGTGGGCGCATTTGTGGAAGAAGAATGAAGCAACGTCCGGGATTGGCGGCCTTTCACGCCTCGTCATACACCAAAGGAAGAAGAGCTCATTTTTGGTGACCTGGCCGGCTTCTTTGCGGGCAAAAACTGTACACTCCAGGATGCGATGGGCAATGCGGATGCATGGGTGGATGATAGAGGTTGCTTTATCCCGACCGACACACGAGAAGATACCCCCGGTGATTTCCGTCCAAAAGGTCTCGTGATTGAAATCAGCAGGTAGGACGTCGAAAATTGTGGATGTGTTTGAAGAAGGCAAGCCCAAGATGTCGTTTATCGTTGCAAAATCGATGTACCTTCAGTCCCCTAGAAGTTGGAATGCGGCTTTCCTTTTTTCCCTGTCGTACCCGCTATCGGCGAGAAACTCTCTAGTGGGGATCTCGTAAGTGTGCGCCATGAGGTTGAGAAGGTTTTCCCACCCAATGTTACGGAACAATTGGGTGACCCCTTCAAGAACCCCAAGTGATATAAGCGTGGGCTTACACACGAATTTGGTGGATGCAACTTTTCTAGGAAAGCTCTTTGTGTAGTTTTCGGCTACCTTGGCATCCCGAAATTTTGGGATATCGGGAGCATCGCTTTGATTTCTTGTCGGGCCTTTGCCTCGGGCAGCAGTCGGGTGCTTCCTAGATGTAGACATGGACTTCCTGCACGAAAAATAACCACTACACGAACCACAATTTCAACAAACAATATGTCAATCCAAATCACCAACTAACTCCCTATGGACTTCCAAAGCAATTCAACAATCAAAGCAAGAAATGATTCCTAAATTCATTTGATACAATATCATATGAACGGACATGCATCTTGATCAATTAAACAAAGGAAAGAAAGTACCCGTTTTTGTTGAAAGTTCAAAGTTTGCGGGCGAAAATTCGGGATTTGACAATCTTGCAACTCTCCACCCCAAGCTTTAAGCTTTTGTTCAATATCCCGGGAGAAGCAATTTACCTTGAAAACCCGACGAATCGGCAATGGCTTGAAATTCCGATGAAATTTTCCGACGAGCTTTGGGAGAAATTTTTGGTGGGGTTTGTAGCCTTGTCCAAGAGGAATACAATGGTGGTGTTGGAATCACGAGAGGTGGCCGGAGTTGGTCGGAAATCGGCCAGAAAGTGGCGATGGAGTGATGGTGGCGCCCCGAGATATAGCAACAGATCGGACCGGTTTTTTAGTGGGGTTTGTAGAGCTCTGAATTTGGTGAAGAATGGCGGTGGTCTCGCGAAATTCCGACCAACGGTTTGATGGGAAACTGAGTTTTAGTGGTGGAGATGGGAGAGCTCTAATGGAGGTTAGAGGAAGGAAGAAGAAGAAGTGGGAAGGAAGAAGGGTCGGCTGGGGTTTTTGGGGGTTATGGACGCGGTCAAACTTGGTCAACAACTTAGTCAACTTTGGTCAACAACTCACGCGGACGCGACTGCGAGTACATGCGGACCGCGTGAGTTCACCTGATACATTCTGATCTTTGAAAATGGATGCGGACAGTTCAGGAGGCAACACGCGGTCCGTGTTAATAAACACGCGGACGGAAGCTCGAGTACACGTGGACCGCGTGAATAAGGCTGAAACTCTTCTGTTTGCTGATAATGGACGTGGACACTTGAGGGACTACACGCGGTCCGTGTTAATAAACACGTGGACTGAAGCTCGAGTACACGCGGACCGCGTGAATTATTTTCGCCAATTTTTTCAATTTTTAGCTCTTTGACCAATACGAACACCGAGTCTTTAAATCCAACATTCTTTTATCTCAATAAGGAAGAAAAAGAGATGTTAAATCCAAAAATGAACCATCTACGATATTTATTCGGAACTAGAAAAGATGAAAACTTTAGTTTTCCAAAAATGCCCCTATTTAACGTCTTTGGCTAGACATGCTTCCCTCTTGATTTCAGTACACCGGGGCATCCAATTGGATGACTTCTAAGACATTTGCATTAAAACCTTCATAGAAAGGTTTTAATCGATCCCCGTTGACTTTAAAGAGTTGCCCCGCTTATTCACTTTGAATTTCAATCGCTCCATGCTCAAAGACTATTAGCACAACAAACGGACCTATCCATCTTGACCTCAATTTTCCTGGAAATAATTTCAATCGCGAATGATAAAGCAAAACCCTATGCCCCGGCTCGAAATGTTTGCGGGTAATGGACTTGTCATGGAAAAGCTTTGTCCTTTCCTTGTAAATTCTTGAGTTTTCATAGGAGTCATTTCTCAACTCCTCCAACTCTTGGAATTGAAGCTTGCTATGCCTTCCCGCCTCATCGATATTGAAGTTGCGTTGTTTGACCGCCCAAAAGGCACGGTGTTCCAATTCCACGGGAAGATGGCATGGCTTTCCAAAGACCAACCTAAACGGGGACATTCCTATCGGGGTCTTGTATGCGGTCCGATAGGCCCACAAGGCATCATCAAGCCTTGAACTCCAATCTTTTCTAGAGGGATTCACTGTTTTCTCAAGTATACTCTTCACTTCACGATTCGAAACCTCTGCTTGACCGTTCGTTTGAGGGTGATAGGTTGTTGAAACACGGTGGGTCACGTTGTACTTCTTCAATAAAGCCTCCATCATCTTGTTACAAAAATGTGTATCTCGATCACTAATCAAAGCTCTAGGCACACCAAATCTCGCAAAAACATTAGACTTTAAAAACTCGATAACCGTTTTGGTATCGTCCGATCTTGTGGCTTTGGACTCAACCCATTTAGAAATATACTCAACCGCGAGCAAAATATAAACGTTGCCAAATAAGACGGGAAATGGGCCCATGAAAACAATCCCCCATACATCAAAATTTTCACAAACGAGGATTGGATTTTGGTGCATTTGGTTCTTTTGCGAAATGTTTCCCGTCCTTTCACACCGCTCACAACTTTTGCAAAACAAGTAACAATCGTGTGACATGGTTGGCCAAAATAATCCACACTCAAGGACCTTTCTCAATGTCCGGCTAGGTCCGAAGTGTCCCCCACAAGCAAATTCATGACAGAATTGCAAAATGGATTGGTGCTCTTGTTGGGGTACACATCACCTAATGATTTGATCGGGACAATGTTTCCACAAGTAAGGTTCATCCCACACATAGTATTTTGCATCACTTTTCAACTTGTCTTTTTGAGCACGTGTGAATGTGTCGGATACCTCTTTGTGACCAAAAAGTTAACGATATCGGCATACCAAGGAGTAGATTGAGTGAGGGAAAAGAGATGCTCATCCGGAAACTCGTCCCACAACGAGAGAGGAGTTTCATTTGAAGTGATCCAGCTTAGATGATCGGCAACAAGGTTCTCGCATCCGCTCTTGTCCCGGATTTCCAAATCAAATTCTTGTAACAATAAAATCCACCAAATGAGTCTAGGCTTTGCATCTTTCTTCTTCATTAAGTACTTAAGTGCTACGTGATCCGAATACACTATGACCTTGGTACCAACTAGGTATTGTCTAAATTTCTCCAAGGCGAACACTATGGCCAATAGCTCCTTCTCCATGGTAGAGTAGTTGCTTTGAGCATTGTCTAGTGTCCTTGATGCATAATAGATCACGTGGGAGGCCCTCCCATTCTTTTGACCCAAAACGGCGCCTATCACATAGTTGATTGCATCACACATGATCTCATAGGGGAGATCCCAATTTGGTGCTTGCATGATGGGAGCGGATGTAAGCAACTCTTTGAGCTTGTCAAAAGCTTCTTTGCACGCCTCATTGAACTCGAAATCGACCTCCTTTTGCAAGAGTTGGCACATTAGTCTTGTTATCTTTGAAAAATCCTTGATGAACTGAAACGACTACTAAAATACGACCCAAAAATTTCGTTTTTAATACCGTCAAAACTATAATCAGAGTACCATATAAATAAACCATGCGTGATATGTCCCAAAAGATAACAAAGTACTATGCGGAAAATGTAACATGCTATATCCAAAACAACAACTAGATCAAATCCAAACTAAAGCTGAAACGGTGGTGTGTGCGATGCCGTCATCCAGAGCTCTTCCCTTTGCTTGCGGAAGTACCTGAAACCAAAACTGAAACTGTAAGCACGAAGCTTAGTGAGCTCCCCCAACTTACCACATACCATACAACAACATATAAACACATATTGGGCCTTGCCCACTGCATCGGGTCGGGACCCGGAAAACTGCATCGGACCGAAGTCCGGAACTGACTGGGACCTTGTCCCCTGCATCGGACCGAAGTCCGGAACTAACTGCATCGGACCGAAGTCCGGAACTGACTGCATCGGACCGAAGTCCGGAACTAACTGCATCGGACCGAAGTCCGGAACTAACTGCATCGGACCGGAGTCCGGAACTAACTGGGACCGTGTCCCCTGCATCGGACCGAGGTCCGGGACTGACTGCACATAGCATAGCATATCATAACAATTTATACTGCATACTGCATCGGGCCGTGGCCCGGAACATAAACACATACACATAGCACACAAGACATGTCTGAACCACGAAGGCATCAAACATACTAACTACTACATCGGACCGAAGTCCGTAATCTACTATTAACTGGACGGGCCGGCATTGTGGCCTTAGACCCGTCCCTACGGGAAGGAAACTCACCTCGTAAGCTAGCGGATGAGAGTGCGGCTCGGAAAGCTAACGGCTGCTGCTCCTGAATCTCCTCGGCTACAAATCCATAACACACTCAATCAATCACTAGCACTACGCTCAGGGTAAAATGACTCTTTTACCCCCGGTCAACGTTGACTTACTCAGGACTGACTCGCCGAGTCGGGATATCCGACTCGCCGAGTCCTAGACTCTCCGCTTAACTCTTACATGCTGTTACTCGTCGAGTGTGGCATCGACTCGACGAGTACCCTCTGGATCCAAGAACTCAGATGATCTTCATCCGACTCGCCGAGTCAGATGAACAGACTCGACGAGTTGTTCTTGATCCTCAAGAAGATTGCCTTGGACTCGCCGAGTTGTATGAACAAACTCGCCGAGTCCCTCCATCACTGAGTCTACTCTTAACTCGCTGAGTCCACTCTCTAACTCACCTCGTCCACTCGACACTGAAGGAACTGAAGAACTCGGGACTCGCGACCGGACTCGTCGAGTCGTTCTTCCGACTCGCCGAGTCGCCGCCATGCAACACATTTTTACTCGATTTCTCTTAAATCCAACACATGCAAATGATAGATCTGGGTCCAATAAGCTGCTTTACCACGTAAAGTTTCCAACTTTACGTGCACAACTACATGATTGAGGGAAATAGGACTAAAATATGCACAATAAGGGTAGATCCATGGCTAACATGCAATGTAACCCCAAAAAGGCAGTGGATCTGGACTCTACAACACCCCAACACTCAGATCTAAAGATATTTCGGCTTAACAACACATTCAAGCAAGCATAAAGCTTGGAACAAGCATCAAATAGTCCTTAAAAGAGCTCTAATGGAAGTTTAAGCATGAAACCAGAAGGGAACTTCGAAAATACCTCAATAAGTTCACCCTTGACCTTGGATCTTGGCACTAGAACACGTTTCCTTGCTTCCTTCTTCTTCTCCTTCTTCACTCCTTCACAAAATGGGACAAGATCACATATAAGCTCACAAGAGGAAGGTTTAGGGTTTCTCACAGTGCTCTCAGGGGGAAAGTGACGAGATGGAGGCTATAATGGGGTTTAAATAGTGAGCAAACCCGGGGAGTTAGGGTTTCACCCAGACGGACGGACTCGCCGAGTCCAGGATATGGACTCGCCGAGTCGCCGGCTCCCGCGTGCACAAGATGCGCGACCCGACTCGGCGAGTCAGGCTAGAACTCGCCGAGTCCCTCTTGAAAACTTAGCCCAAATCAAATTAATTAACATACCGGAAACGGGTCGTTACAATTCTCCCCCACTTGTTTCAGACTTCGTCCTCGAAGTCTGCTACGGCTGGATCTGCGAATAACTCCGGGTAGTGCGTTCTCATTTCTTCTTCAGCCTCCCATGTCCACTCAGACCCCTTCCGATGCTGCCACTGCACCTTTACCAGCTGAATTACCTTGTTCCTCAAGGTCTTGGTCTTCCGTTCCAAAATTGCTATCGGCTTCTCGATATAATTCAAGCCGCTATCGACCTGGATATCCTCCAAGGGAACGACCGCTGTCTCGTCCACTAGACACTTCCTCAACTGCGACATGTGGAAGGTGTTGTGTATCAAACTGAGCTCCTCAGGAAGATCTAACCGGTAAGCAACCCGACCCACCCGGGCCACAACCCTGAAAGGACCAATAAATCTGGGGCCCAATTTGCCCCTCTTCCGGAATCTGATGACACCTTTCCAAGGTGAGACTTTCAGAAGAACCATGTCTCCTACCTGGAACTCCAAGTCTGAACGCCTCCTGTCGGCGTAGCTCTTCTGCCGACTCTGCGCAGTCTGCAGTCTACTACGGACCTGCTGGATCAGTTCTGTCGTCTTGAGCACCACTTCAGTGCTCCCCATAACCCGCTGACCGACCTCGCCCCAACAAATCGGGGTCCTGCACTTCCTGCCATATAACATCTCAAAAGGAGGTCGATCAATGCTCGCATGATAGCTGTTGTTATACGAGAATTCCGCTAAAGGAAGATGCGTATCCCAACAGCCCCCAAAATCCAGAACGCATGCCCTAAGCATGTCCTCGAGAGTCTGAATCGTCCTCTCGCTCTGCCCGTCAGTCTGAGGATGAAAAGCGGTGCTGAAATGGAGACGAGTACCCATCTCGTCGTGAAACCGCTTCCAGAATCTAGACGTGAAGCGAACATCTCGGTCCGACACTACCGATACCGGCACTCCATGACGTGCCACAATCTCTCGCACATAGATATCGGCTAACCTTTCCGCCGATATACTCTCCTGGATCGGGATAAAATGGGCACTCTTCGTCAACCGATCCACCACTACCCATATCGAATCTACTCCACGTGCGGTCCTGGGAAGTTTGGTGATAAAATCCATGGTGATGTCCTCCCATTTCCACACGGGGATATCCAACGGCTGCATCTTGCCGTGAGGTCTCTGGTGCTCCGCCTTGACCTTTCGGCAGGTCAGGCACCTCTCAACGTACCAAGCGACGTCCCGCTTCATGCAGGGCCACCAATAATCAGGTCGAAGATCCCGATACATCTTCGTCGCCCCTGGATGGATAGAAAATCGAGACTTATGAGCCTCGTCCATCAATACCTGCCGTACCCCACCCCAGTACGGTACCCACACCCTACCATGAAGCGTCATCAAACCCCGACTGTCGTAGTCGAACGAAGCTACTCGACCCACTATCCTCTCGCACTTCTGCCTCTCCTCCTTGAGACCCTCCATCTGAGCCTCCTTGATCCGCTCCAACAAAGGAGTGATTACCGTCATCCTCATACACAAATCCCTGATAGGGGCCGCCGACACCTTGCGGCTCAGGGCATCGGCCACCACGTTGGCCTTCCCTGGATGATACAGGATCTCACAGTCATAGTCCTTTAGCACGTCCAACCATCTCCTCTGTCTCATATTCAAACTAGGCTGATCCATAAGGTATCGCAAACTTTTGTGGTCCGTGTAAATAGTACAGCGGACCCCATACAGATAATGTCTCCAAATCTTGAGGGCAAATACAACTGCCCCCAGCTCCAAGTCGTGGGTAGGATAATTAGCCTCGTGAGGCTTCAACTGTCTCGAGGCATAAGCCACCACGTGGCCTCGCTGCATCAACACTGCTCCCATACCCGTGATCGAAGCATCACAATAGACCACGAAATCCTCAACACCCTCTGGCAAGGTAAGGATCGGAGCCTCGCACAATCTCTGCCTGAGAGTCTCGAACGCCGCCTGCTGCTCAGGCCCCCAATGAAAAACTACCGACTTCTTGGTTAGTCGGGTGAGCGGCACTGCTATCTTGGAGAAATCCTGAATAAACCTCCGATAATACCCTGCCAATCCTAGGAAGCTCCGAATCTCAGATGGAGACCTCGGGACCTCCCACTGCATCACGGCCTCAATCTTGGCCGGGTCAACCAAAATACCCTTCTGATTAACGAGATGCCCAAGAAACTGCACCTCGCGTAACCAGAACTCGCACTTGGAGAACTTAGCGAACAGTCTCTCCCTCCTCAAAGTCTCCAACACCTCCCGCAGGTGCTCCTCGTGCTGTCCCTGCGTCTTGGAATACACCAAGATGTCATCGATGAACACTATCACTGACCGATCCAGCATCGGTCTGCACACGCGGTTCATGAGATCCATGAACGCGGCTGGGGCATTGGTGAGCCCAAATGGCATCACCACGAACTCATAATGACCATACCGGGTCCTGAAAGCAGTCTTCTGAACATCCTCATCCCTGACCCTCATCTGGTGGTAACCGGAGCGTAGGTCGATCTTGGAGAACCAAGACGCTCCCTGAAGCTGATCAAACAAGTCATCTATCCTCGGAAGTGGGTAACGGTTCTTCACCGTTACTTTGTTCAACTCCCGGTAATCAATACACATCCGATGCGACCCGTCTTTCTTCCTCACAAATAAGATCGGCGCTCCCCAAGGCGAACTGCTCGGTCTAATGAAACCCTTGTCTAACAGCTCCTGAAGCTGTGTAGACAACTCCTGCATCTCAGGGGGAGCAAGTCGATATGGTGCTTTGGCTATCGGAGCCGCACCAGGAACCAGGTCGATCCTGAACTCAACCTGCCTCTCAGGAGGTATCCCCGGCAAATCCTCGGGAAACACATCCGGGTAATCTCGAACAATAGGAACATCATCGATCGTCGTCTTGCCCTTATCCTGGGCATCCAAGACGTAGGCTACATAACCGGCGCAACCCTGCTGAACGTAGCGCCTCGCCCTAGCGGCAGAGCAGAAGGTCAATCCTCGCTGGGGCCTCTCGCCCTGAACCACTATCTCTCCCCCACTGGGAGTGCGAATCCTCACTAGCTGAAGCTCACAATCAATCACCGCCCCATTGGGGCTTAGCCAATCCATTCCCACAACAACTTTATTCCCGCGCAGGGGAATCGGAACCAAATCCACTGAAAACTGCTCCTCAAATATCTGAAGGGAACACCCTCTATATACTTTGTCGACCCTCACGGTCCTATCATCTGCTATCTCAACCTCTAACGGACAATCCAGTTTCCCCGGAGCTCTGCTGAATCTCTTGCTAAGCGCAAGCGATACAAATGATCGGGTGGCCCCCGAGTCAAACAATACCAAAGCAGGGATGCCGTTCACCGAGAACGACCCTAAATAAAGCGTACCATCAAATAATATTCAAACGATATATTAATAATTAAGAGATGAAAGAAATATACATACCCATCACCACATCAGGAGTCGCTCGCGCCTCCTCTGCTGTCATCTGAAATGCCCTGCTCTTCGCCACCGGCGCATCAGCTCGGCCCTGACGGCCATCCGTGATCCTCAAAGTAGCAGGGGCGGGTGCATGCACCTTCCCTGCTGCAGCTAAACTGGGACACTGGGACCTTTTGTGTCCCCTCTGATTGCACTGAAAGCAAATCAGATCTGATGCTGTAACCGTAGTGGCAGGGGCCGTACAATCCCTACTCATGTGCCCGGTCCGACCGCACTTGTAGCAGCCGGAACTCCCTGCCTTGCACGCCCCCTCGTGCAACCTCCCACACTTGCCACATCGACCGTGGCTCTGCTGACCCCTGGACCTGTGATCTGAAACCTTGGGCTTTTTGCCCACACTGCCTGCACCCGAAACCGCCTCCGGTTTCCTCTTCCTCTCCATCTCGAGATCAATCTCCCTCTCTCTGGCTCTAGCAATCATGTCGTCCAGTGTTTTGCAACTGGACCGGCTCACAAACATACGAATGTCACTCCGCAACATCTCGTGATAACGGGCCTTCTTCATCTCCTCGTCTGCTGCATACTGAGGAACAAGAAGGGCCCGCTCCCTGAACTTGGCGGTGATCTCCGCCACTGTCTCGGTAGTCTGGGTAAGATCCTGGAACTCCCTGGCTAACTGTTGCACCTCAATGACCGGTGCGAACTCCGCTCTGAACCTGGTAGAGAAATCAGCCCAGGTCATGGCATCCAATGCCGCATCATCCCCGATGGTATGTCCTACCTCCTCCCACCAGTCACGTGCCCTGTCCTTCAGGAGACAGGACGCCAATTTGACCTTGTCCCCCTCGAGACATCTGCTAGTGCGGAATGCGTTGGCCACATCCGCCAACCATCTGGTACTCGCTATGGGGTCCCGTGCCCCGTGATAGTCAGGAGCCCCGCATGCCCTGAACTCCCTGAAAGTGAGTGTGCGCGACCCCATCACGGTCGCCATCTCAGTACGGAAGGTACTCAGTCTCTCATCCATCATCTCCAAAATGCCCTCCTTGATCGAACCGAAGATCACAGGAGTCTGCTCAAGTATGATGCGAGTAATCTCAGAAGAAAGGAACTCTCTGGTCTGCTCATCGATCTGTCCGACCTCCGGGTCGGATCCCGATCCTGATCCCCCTCCGGCATCTGAACTGCCGGCTGCTGGCCTCGGGCGCAAAACTACCATTCTGAAACACAACATAACATATCAGAACACTGGAATATTTCAAGGGGTCGTGAAACGACTACTAGCTTCCTGGTTTAATCTTGGCCTTCCTTGATTCGAGTACGGATCCTCTGCTTCCAGTAGTATGGGCCCCTACTACCTTCCACATCTATCCGTACTTTCCTCAAGAACCGCCTTGACTTCCCCAAGTCACTTCTACCGCTGCTATCCTCTGCTACTCTCGTCCTAGGCTTGCCCTAGGGAAACTCGAGCTCAATACGACTGGTCCTCAGCTGCTGTAGGTCTCCTCGCACTGCCAGTTAGCCATCACCTGAACACCATCACATGTGATGAGGATCGGATAATCCTTCAAGTAAAAGATCCGTCCCTACAACGGTTGGACTCAAACAAGAGCTGCGCAGTAGGGCCAGTTCCAGCACTCTGAGATTATTCAAACCTGATTACATGTGGTGTGACGTGTTCACCTAATGGCTAACTCCCATTACTCGGAATCCCACTAAGCACTAAGCAAGCAGCATTCGGACAAGGGAAGCAAACTCACGCAAGCTATTCTTATAACAAGAAACTGCACTAGCATAGGATTCTAAGCTCATACTATCAGGCATAACCTAAACAGGCCATCCTACTGCTGTCTACTCAATTCTAGCATGCGATATTCATAGAGCTGTAACACATAAGCAGGCACATAAGGCGTTGTCCTACACCCTTAGTCCTATTCTAGCATGCTGTTCTACTAAACTGAAATTGAACAAATACTTGTATGGGTAATTTGGGAGTACTTACTTGAGCTCGGTTGACCGCATGCACACACCCTTTTCTTAAAACAATTCTTTTCCTTCTAAGTGTTTTCAAAATTCTTTTGTAAAAACATTTTATTGAAAATCTTTTATTTCCCTTTAGTTTGAGTTCAGATACACCCGAGAGTGTATCCGAATCCCTCAAACCAGGGCTCTGATACCAACTTGAAACGACTACTAAAATACGACCCAAAAATTTCGTTTTTAATACCGTCAAAACTATAATCAGAGTACCATATAAATAAACCATGCGTGATATGTCCCAAAAGATAACAAAGTACTATGCGGAAAATGTAACATGCTATATCCAAAACAACAACTAGATCAAATCCAAACTAAAGCTGAAACGGTGGTGTGTGCGATGCCGTCATCCAGAGCTCTTCCCTTTGCTTGCGGAAGTACCTGAAACCAAAACTGAAACTGTAAGCACGAAGCTTAGTGAGCTCCCCCAACTTACCACATACCATACAACAACATATAAACACATATTGGGCCTTGCCCACTGCATCGGGTCGGGACCCGGAAAACTGCATCGGACCGAAGTCCGGAACTGACTGGGACCTTGTCCCCTGCATCGGACCGAAGTCCGGAACTAACTGCATCGGACCGAAGTCCGGAACTAACTGCATCGGACCGAAGTCCGGAACTAACTGCATCGGACCGGAGTCCGGAACTAACTGGGACCGTGTCCCCTGCATCGGACCGAGGTCCGGGACTGACTGCACATAGCATAGCATATCATAACAATTTATACTGCATACTGCATCGGGCCGTGGCCCGGAACATAAACACATACACATAGCACATAAGACATGTCTGAACCACGAAGGCATCAAACATACTAACTACTACATCGGACCGAAGTCCGGAATCTACTATTAACTGGACGGGCCGGCATTGTGGCCTTAGACCCGTCCCTACGGGAAGGAAACTCACCTCGTAAGCTAGCGGATGAGAGTGCGGCTCGGAAAGCTAACGGCTGCTGCTCCTGAATCTCCTCGGCTACAAATCCATAACACACTCAATCAATCACTAGCACTACGCTCAGGGTAAAATGACTCTTTTACCCCCGGTCAACGTTGACTTACTCAGGACTGACTCGCCGAGTCGGGATATCCGACTCGCCGAGTCCTAGACTCTCCGCTTAACTCTTACATGCTGTTACTCGTCGAGTGTGGCATCGACTCGACGAGTACCCTCTGGATCCAAGAACTCAGATGATCTTCATCCGACTCGCCGAGTCAGATGAACAGACTCGACGAGTTGTTCTTGATCCTCAAGAAGATTGCCTTGGACTCGCCGAGTTGTATGAACAAACTCGCCGAGTCCCTCCATCACTGAGTCTACTCTTAACTCGCTGAGTCCACTCTCTAACTCACCTCGTCCACTCGACACTGAAGGAACTGAAGAACTCGGGACTCGCGACCGGACTCGTCGAGTCGTTCTTCCGACTCGCCGAGTCGCCGCCATGCAACACATTTTTACTCGATTTCTCTTAAATCCAACACATGCAAATGATAGATCTGGGTCCAATAAGCTGCTTTACCACGTAAAGTTTCCAACTTTACGTGCACAACTACATGATTGAGGGAAATAGGACTAAAATATGCACAATAAGGGTAGATCCATGGCTAACATGCAATGTAACCCCAAAAAGGCAGTGGATCTGGACTCTACAACACCCCAACACTCAGATCTAAAGATATTTCGGCTTAACAACACATTCAAGCAAGCATAAAGCTTGGAACAAGCATCAAATAGTCCTTAAAAGAGCTCTAATGGAAGTTTAAGCATGAAACCAGAAGGGAACTTCGAAAATACCTCAATAAGTTCACCCTTGACCTTGGATCTTGGCACTAGAACACGTTTCCTTGCTTCCTTCTTCTTCTCCTTCTTCACTCCTTCACAAAATGGGACAAGATCACATATAAGCTCACAAGAGGAAGGTTTAGGGTTTCTCACAGTGCTCTCAGGGGGAAAGTGACGAGATGGAGGCTATAATGGGGTTTAAATAGTGAGCAAACCCGGGGAGTTAGGGTTTCACCCAGACGGACGGACTCGCCGAGTCCAGGATATGGACTCGCCGAGTCGCCGGCTCCCGCGTGCACAAGATGCGCGACCCGACTCGGCGAGTCAGGCTAGAACTCGCCGAGTCCCTCTTGAAAACTTAGCCCAAATCAAATTAATTAACATACCGGAAACGGGTCGTTACATGAACCTTCAGTAGAATCCAGCATGACCTAAAAAAGAATGAACTTCCCGAACACAAGTCGGGTAAGGTAAGTTTTGAATAACATTGATTTTTGTCTTATCTACCTCAATTCCTTTCTTTGACACAATGTGACCCAAAATGAGACCTTGACTCACCATAAAATGACATTTTTCAAAATTTAGAACCAAATTTGTTTTAATTCATCTTTTTAAAATTTTGGTGAGATTGTTCAAACACTCTTGAAAGGAGTTTCCATATACCGTAAAGTCATCCATGAAAACTTCAATTATATTTTCAACATATTCCGAAAAGATACTAACCATATAACGTTGGAAAGTGGCCGGGGCATTACATAATCCGAATGGCATTCTCCGGTATGCAAAAGTACCAAATGGACATGTAAATGTTGTCTTTTCTTGGTCCTCCGGTGCCACCGGAATTTGGTGAAAGTCAGAATACCCGTCGAGACAACAATAATGAGATTTCCCGGCCAACCTTTCCAACATTTGGTCAATGAAAGGCAATGGGAAATGATCTTTTCTTGTGCTTGCATTGAGTTTGCGGTAGTCGGTACATACTCTCCACCCGTTTTGCACACAAGTGGGGACCATCATACCTTTGTTGTTCTCGACCACCGTGATTCCCGTCTTCTTTGGAACGACTTGCACCGGGCTCACCCACTTGCTATACGAGATTGGATAGATCATCCCTACATCAAGAAGCTTTAATATCTCTTTCTTCACAACATCCATCATTAGCGGGTTCAATCTTCTTTGCGCATCCCGACTCGGATTGCATTCATCCTCCATCAAGATCTTGTGCATACAAGTGGAGGGGCTCAATCCCTTGATATCTGCAATCATCCAACCCATGGCTTCTTTATGCTCCTTCAACACCTTGAGAAGTTGCTCTTCTTCAAATTCGGTTAGGTGAGTTGAAATGATGACCGGAAGGGTCTCGTAGTCTCCCAAGTACGCACACTTCAAATGTTGAGGAAGGACCTTCAATTCTAATTCTGGCGGTTGGACAAGGGGGTGGGAATCTCGTGTGAGTTTGAGGTAATTCAATTTGCTTCACACTAAATTGGGTGGTCTTCTTGATCTCCAAATTATTGACTAATCTTTCAATTTCGGGGTCTAGTGAATAGAGCTTCAATTTCTTGGCTAATTTTGCACAATCAAACCCCTTGCTCAAAACCATCTCCAACATGTCATCATCACACAACTCAAATAATTCTTGAGTCAACGGTTCGACAACATCTATAAAGCACAAATATGAAACATCACTAGCATACCTCATAGCATCATAAATGTTAAAACTTATTATTTCACCATCAAATTCCATTGTTAAGCTTCCCGCATACACATCAATCTTTGTTCTAGCCGTCTTCAAGAATGATCTCCCAAGTAAGATTATACCCGACTTTGAGGATACTTGTTCATCTAGGTCAATCACATAGAAATCCGCCGGGAAGACCAATTGGTTTACTTGTACTAGGACATCTTCCAAAACACCTCTAGGAAAGACACTTGATTTATCAGCAAGAGATATTATGACACCGGTTTTGCTTAAGGGTTCGACATTCAATGACTCATACACCGAGTAAGGCATGACATTGATAGAGGCACCAAGATCAAGCATAGCACTACTAAAGGTGACATCTCTAATCTTGCAAGGGACCGTGAACATTCCGGGATCTTTACACTTGGGTGGAAGCTTCCTTTGTAAAACCGCGGATGCATTTTCATTTATCGAGATTTTCTCATTCCCTTTCAACTTTCTCTTGTTGGTGCAAAGCTCCTTCAAGAATTTTGCATATCTCGGAATTTGTTTGATTGCATCAAGTAAAGGGATGTTTACTTCCACCTTTCGGAAGGTGTCCAAGATCTCTTTCTCCTTCATATTCTTCTTTGAAGTTGCAAGTCGGGAGGGGAACGGTGGGTGAGTGGCTATTGGTGTCACTAGAGGAGTAGTCTTCTTTGGGGCTCTGACTTGTGTGTCATTATTGGCTATGGGATCCTCAATGGGGATGATCTCTATTTCTTCCTCTTCTTCCATCGGCTTCTTCTTAGAACTATTTTCTCTGGTTTCTTTGCTACTTCTCAAGGTCACCACATTGACATTAGGGTTCTTTTCGGTTTGAGAAGGGAGTTTACCACAGGATTCCAACTTGCTTATGGATGTAACTATATCTCCTATTTGTGCTTCAAGGTTGGAGATACTAGTCCTTGTCTCTTTTTGGAATTATTGGGTACCAGTAGCTAAAGATTTGACAATGTCTTCAAGAGACATTCCGGAGCTACTTGGTTGAGATTGAGAAGGTTGTTGATGATGATGTGGAGGGTGCGGTTTGGGTTGATAGTGTGGTTGTTGATGTTGGTAATGAGGTTGCAGTGGTGGATAGGATGGTCTAACCAATGCATTTTGAGGCAATAGTCTTGGGTTGTAGCTCATGTTGGGATTTGGCTTCCAACTTGAATTATATGCATTTTGGTAACCGGATGGTTTGTTGTGGTAGTTTTGGAACACTCCCGTGGCGTTCACATGCTTCGCATCTTCTTGAAGGATGGGACACATATCCGTAGGATGTCCCATTGTTGCACATATTCCACAAACCATTACTTGTGGAGTTTGTCCCATGGCTAGCTTTTGGACAATGAAGGTTAGATCTTTGATTTGAGACTCAAGATTTGATTTTCCCACTTCATTGACTTTGTGTTGTGTGTCTCTCTTCATGTCTTGGCGCGGGCCAAAATGCTGAGAATTCGCGGCTATGGTGTTGAAAAGTTGTCTTGTTTGTTGTGGGGTTTTACTAAAGACATCTCCACCACTTGAGGCATCAACTAGTCTTCTCTCCATTAGCAACAATACCTCATAAAAGTGTTGAATGAGGAGTTGTTCCGGAATTTGATGTTGTGGGCAACTATAGCACAAATTGTCGAACCTCTCCCAATAATCATGAAAAGTCTCATTTTGACCTTGGCGGATTCCAAAAATCTCATTCCTAAGACTTGAGACTCTTGAAGCGGGATAGAATTTATCAAGGAAAGCTCTTGCCATGTCGGTCCATGAGTTGATCGACCCCGGTGGAAGATAGAATAAGTGAATAACCAATATTTTGCTCTATCGACCAATGAAAATGGGAATGCCCTTAGCTTGATTTGGTCATCGGTTTACCCTTGTGGCTTCATACTAGTGCAAATAATGTGGAACATCTTCAAGTGTTTATGCGGGTCTTCGTTCTCCAATCCATGAAAAGTTGGGAGATGATGGACTAAACTTGACTTCAATTCCGAACCTCCTTCCAAAATCGGGTAATTAATGTCAGTTGGAGTTTGTGTAACATCGGTCTCCATCATTTGCCTCAAGGTTCTCTCGGGAACTTCTCCTCCGTCTGCCATTGCAATTGGTTCAATAATGGGTGGATTTTGTTGTAGGGGTGGTGTTTCGGGAATTTCTTGGCGAGGGTCGGGACTAGAATCGGGTTCTATATCACTTATTGAAGCGATTTCAACCTCCAGGTCCTCGTGGGGGTTAGAAGTTTGACCACGTTCAACTCGTTTTTTCCTTCGCCAAACGCCTTGCTTCTTTTTCGATTTCTGGGTTGTAAATCAAGTCATCTGTACGCTGAGATCTGCGCATAGAGAAACAAATTGATTAAAAATAAACCAATCCTCGGCAACGGCGCCAAATATTTGGTGGTTGTCGAGTCCAACAAAATTAATAACCCTAAATCTTACACACTAAGATAGTGTATAGTGGTAAAGGGGTCGAATCCACGGAGATTGGTTCAATTTATAACTCTATGAAAAAATCTCTTTGTAAAAATACTTGTAAAATAACAATAAAAAATAAAATTGAGGGGGGGGGGGTGTTTAGTTATTTCGATTGTTTGACAAAAATTAAAACTACCTAGAATGAAAATATGACAAGTAAACAAGTAAAAGATTGGATTAAATTCAAAGAAGTGGAATTGGTTGATTTTGGGGAACACATCATGGATGATATGATTGACTTATCATTAGACTTAATGGAATAACACTTGTGAATTGGTTTAACTTGGCCATAGCAATTCATAAGCACAAATTGCTTCAACTCTTCTTATAAATTAAAATGGTTAGACGAGCTCTTAACACATTTCCTTAGTTGAAGTCACAAAATCAATGAAGCATAAAATCTTGTGAAAATCAATTAGCTTTAAGTTGTAAGAGTTACCAAGTCCAAAAGATAATCAAATGCTTACATTATCATTATTGAGGAAACATTTCCATGGTGTAAATGAAATGAAAACAAACATATAAATTATTTGTTGCTTACTAATTTGAAGATCTATTACTTAACCAAGAAATTAATCAACAATAACAAGCATTCATTCATCCAAGCTCATGATCAAAGATAAATAAACACAACAAGATGTTTAACTAGAAAACATTCCCATAAACATCAAACAAAAATGTAATGATAAGTCTTCAAAGTAAATAATCATCCATGGGTTAAACCCTAATCAACCAAATGAAAATTTAGCCAAACATGGCCAAAGTAAAAGAAAAACAATATGGTTTAGTGGTATCAAACATTGTCTTAGATGCAAGATGAAAGGAAATTACACTAATCTTCCAAAAATTCTTCAAATCTTCCAAAACTCTTTGAGAGAATATGGTGTGTGTTCTCTAAGTCCCCCCCCCCACCAAAAATGGCTCCAATCTCCAACAAATGGGGGTTGATTTTCGGATTCAAAAAGGTGCCAAAAGTCACCCACCAAACTTCCACAAATAGAGTCAACAAGTTAAACCCGGAATCAGCTCAGAGCAATTCATGCGGTCCGCGTATGATTCCACGCGGACCGCGTGGGTCACGCTGAATGTGAGACTTGGGCCATTAATCATGCATTTTAGCCCAATCTTCACTTCTTCAACTTCAGCCCACAATCATAAGTCTTTAGGACCCATTTTCCATTCCCAAGCCTTCTAATGATTGACCCAATACTCCTTAAATTTTCTTGTAGCTCGATTCCGCGTCGCCTCATCATCATCCTTGCCCACAAATTAAATCCAAATTGATTCCTTCTTTTACGCAAGCACCAAGCCCAATCGCACCACTTCAAGTCCACAAGCAAATCACATGCCTCCATAAGTCCCGTATCCTTCTAAGCCTCCAATAACAAATAGTCTTTGGTAAATCCTGCAATTAAGCTCAAAAGACTAGAAAGCACCAGGTAAAGGAGAAAAATGACAAAAAGAGAAAATATGCATGAAGATTGACTAAAATGAGATGGTTTTAACTAAAAATAAACTATGAAAATAAGTAATAAAAACAAAACTATCATGTTGTGCGTGTGCAGCGCAGCGCAACAATCAATGGTCTGAAGTGGTTTTAAAAAAAACAAACAAACAACACCTTATTTTTTCAGACGAGGCAGCGTCTTCTCATACTAGAATGTAAAAATTTCCTTCATGTTAAACTCTATCTCTAGCCACATGTACCACCACCACCCACCTAATCCTCTCTTATTTTTTCCAGAGAGGCAGTGAGCTCATCCTCCCCTTTGTTGCATCCATCATCATCGCCCCTAAAAACCTTACCTTTACCCTCCAAATCTTCAGTCCCTAAATACATCAACAATTTCATCTAACACCATCACAACACCACTATACTCCATTCCTTCTCTATTTCAGATGAAATCAATTAACTAAGGTTCAAATCCAACATAAATAAATAAAATCCAGAAAACTCCTACTAAAATCGACTCAAAATCCCATGGGAACGGGTGGAATTGATTGATTGTGGATGCAAAGGAATGAGTGGAGCTTTTCTTACACGCCGATGAAGGTTGCCCAAATCCTTCCTGATTTATAGATCTATTACATGCTCGCTCTACTGATATGCAAATATGTTACACAACAGAGGCAAAGAGGAACGATGACAAGTCTTGTTTTCGACAAAGGAAGAAGTTTTCGAAGATAAGGAAAGCAGCGATCGGCTTAACATGGTCATCATCGTGAGTCACAGACTTGGAATAATATTTAGGGCACAAAAGGGTGATTATGGGGTCGAGGTTTCATCACTGATATAGCAGGTGTGAAATGGAGAGAGGGGGAAGGGATGCAACTCGATGGTGAAAATAGATGAGGGAGGAGGAAGGCAGCCAACAATGAAGATAAATGAGAAGGAAGATCAAAACGTGTGTGAGATAGAGAGAAGTAGGGGAATGGGTTTCGGTGGTGGGGACCATATGATTTTTTTATTAAGTTAGTCTTTTTAAATAATAATAATAAATAAGAAATAAATAATTAACAAATTAAAAAAGAAATACAAATGGAAATATAGTCTTTTTAGGTTTTACAATGACCAAATGTGCAACAAAATTACATCATAGGGGCCGTCTGATTTAAGAAAAAGAACTAGGGGCCAAACATGCAAATTACCCCACACCATAGGGACCATTCACATAATTTTCTCTAAATTTTTTAATGTTGTGATCCGGGTATACAATTTTAAATGCCCGGTACTTGTTAATGTTGTGAGTCTTACTCATACCAGAGTACTATAATGTGCCAGAAGTACTATCATGTACAAAGTCCTTCTTTTGACACTATTGCGTGTCGGAGTACGGGAGCGTGCAGGAGTACTTTATTAGTATTTCCCCATACTTTTTATTTTGAAGAGTTTTGGAGTCATTGCTTCTTTTATGAAGTGATCGGACGAGCTTCTTGTGTTAGCGTTTCCTTTCACTAAGTAATTAAGGGAACTTCGTAGACTACCTAATAGAGTGTGTCAGTAATAGACCACTACCAGGTATGTCTAATGTTGTATTGCCAGATAGGCTGAGTCTGGGGGTAAAATACCTCACGGTGTCACACCACTGTTAGGTAAAGTTTGATGTTGTATTGCCGGATAGGGTAAGTTTGGGGGTAAAATACCTCACCATGTCAGACCACTGCTAGGCACAGTTATCTAGATAGCCATCCCTGACTTAATTGTCTTGTTGTTTTACGAACGAAGGTTCGTGGTTAAACTTATTCCACTCCCCTCATTTGATGTATTTATTGATCCCCGTTTGTTGCCAGGGAATTTTCGAAGCAATGTCATTAGTTTGTTATTCATATTGATCCTTTAGGCTAGATCTTATAATATCATTGTAGATGATCTATACGTGGGAATCGACGGGATGGGATAAATTGTTTTAGAGATATAATATATCTGTGTTAGTAGTTGGATTTGCAGGTTTGAGTTATACATTATTATCACATTGTGGGATTGAAATCCCTACGTACTCACCGGGTTTTCCAACTTGACCCATTCAGTTTATTATATCACAAGTAGCTATATGAAAGATACATTCTGCTGAGAGATTCAAGGAGTATCAGACCGCTAGTTTAATTACTGTATGTAATATTTCGTTACGCTTATGTTTCTGTATTGACGATGACATCCCAATATTTTAATATAAATAAAAATACATTTATTCGGAGATTCTTTGATAATATCATTATCATTTTTTTTAGAACAAATTCCGCAATATTATTCTTCAAAAAAGATTCTCTGGTTTTTAAATAAAGAATAAACAAATTTGTCTTTTTTGGCTTTGAAATTGAGGATGTCACACAGCATATGTGGACCAAAGTCTTCTAACATCTTCAGACATCTTATAGCCTAAAAAAACATATGTCTTTATTTTTTTAGTGTTTTTTTATTTATATTTATTCCAAATTTATTGATGATAAACAATCTGAAAAAAAAAATACAATGCTTTAAAAAAAATGTTCGACGTCATAAACATGATACTTTTGACAAATTTGTAAATAAATATTTATTATAATAATGGTCGTTGAAGTTGTATATATAAATATGAAAAAGGTTATAATATATTCTTATATTTTTTTTATGCCAATTTTTTTAAATCATTATTTAATACAATATTTTCAATTTATTGAGAAAATATTTATGATATGTTTTCAAATGATTTAATTGAAACAATCGAAGTTTATTTTCATTCATTCATTTATCAAATTATTTGATTCCTAATTACAATGTTTAGGTATAACTTTGCAACCAAAATTGTTGGTTTTTATCTAATATTTATGTAAATTTATATAATTTTTGTTTTCACTTTTTATACAATAATACATTAAAGTTGACATATATTTGTTAACTATTTATAACACATTCATAAAATATTAAAAAAAATCATTTTGAAGTTTAAAAAAATTAATTTATTTAGATTTTAGTTTATTTTAGTAGCATGTATATTTAAAAAAACAAGCAATCTTCTTTTCCAGACTATAGATGTTTGGTCTACCTCTTCTACTGCATAAGTTTACAGATGTAATCCGCAGACTGCAGATATTTCGCCTCAGAAAAAACAAACAACACTTTAATTTTTTATACATTTTGTTTATATTCTACAGAAAAACAAGGGAATATGACTCTTGAGGGTAGCTAACTCTTGCGTTTGTTCCCATTTGGTCGTTTTTTTGTACCCAATATGCCATCGAACTTGTTGTTTGTGTTCATTATAACCCTTTTGACCGACTTTTGACCCGTGATAGTCGTTTAAAGGGTTATGGTGAACACAAACAATAAGTTCGATGATATATTAAGTACAAAAAAGCAAAGAGACCAAATGAGAACAAATGCAACAGTTGGTTACCCTCTTGATTCATTTTTCCTTTACTCATTTACAGCAAATCCCACGTCATCTCATGCTGATATTCATTATGAGATTCATTCTTGTTTCTCTTCAAAACATAACCTACGAAAGAACGTTATTCATATATGTACAACTTTGTAATGCACATGAAATATATTAGGGTAATCTTGACTTACCAGGTGCATTTCATGACTATATTTACATTTACAATCAAATGATTTATCATATCATGGATTCTAGACAACTCTACAAATGAGTGGAATCATAAGTGCTGTGATTTTTGAGTTTACTTATCTTTAAGATTGAATTCATGGGAATTCAGAGCCGATCCTGAGAATTTAAATATTCTCAAAGGCCTAGGACGAACAAAAAAGGCCCTTATCTTTATTATAATTTTTTTATATTTAAATAAAAATATTTAATGAAAAAAACTGGGCCTTGTGCAACTGCCCACTTTGCCCCCCCCCCCCTGCATGGGATAAGATACAACATTAATATGTACAATATCATGTAGATTTTGCAGACACATTGTAACATCCCGGATTTAGCAGGTATATTTGAATCCCTCCTCTTTTATATGTTGCCCATTTAAAGTCCCTGGAGTTGGTTGAGTTGGGCCATGAGAAGTATGAGGACTAAAGTTGCCACTTTGAGTCAGGAAGGAGTACGCTGAGCGTACATAAGGGTACGCTTAGCGTACTAGGCACGCCCTAGTACGTTGGGCGTACACTCATGTACGTTGGCGGTACTCATGTCAGGAGAAAACCCTAATATTTAGGGTTGGGGACTATATAAACAACCTTATAGCTCATTCCTCTGTTTATCCTCAGCCTCCATATCCCTGAAAAACGTCCCAAACCCTAGTTTTGTGTGAGAAGTGTAGGTTGGTGTGCATTTTGAACATTTGAAGGTGAAGTCATTGCTCAAAGGAGTTGGAGAAGGAGAGCAAGGCTATAGATCTGAAGTTGTGTTGTGTCCAAGAAGCTCCAGAAGGTAAAAAGCTTGGAACTTTATGCGTGTGTGTTATAGATCTAGTTATTTTTGTTTTATGGAAGCTTTCTTGTCCCAAAAGTCCCAAAATGGTGCATGTGATGTCTTGAACGAAATGGGTTGTCCTTTCAGACCCTAGAAGATGTCCTAAGTGATAAAAATGAGGTCCCAATAGCTAGATTTGTCTCATGCATGAAGTAGGAAGGTCTTAATGGATTAAGACCATGTGTTAAGAACTTTTTGGACGTCCATGGTTCAATGGCACATTTGGTCGATGGATCTAGAAGATGGGCTCAAGTGCTTAAGCCATTAAGCACTTGTTGGGGTTTTGGTGAAACCCCGCGTAGTTTATGTACGGCCAGCATACAGGGTCAACCACCTCGATGGCGGTCAACATGGGGAAGGCGTACACCCAGCGTACTGGAGGAGTACGTCCTCAGTTTGGACTTTGACTTGTGGGCTTGGGTTGGGCCGCTGTTAGACTTTTAAACGTGGGCCTTGTTGGGCCTGAATATTTGAAGTAGGCCCAGTTTTGATTAAGGGGCCCATGGCAAGGCCCAATTAGGAAAGTTGGGCCATTATTGGGCTTGTGCATATGGACTTCGGTTAAGTGCATTGATCTTGGGCCTTAGGCCCAAATTGGAAAAAAATGGACAATATGGGCCCTTTGGCAATTTTGGAGAGCCTACTTATTAATTTAGTGTTCACCATTTTAGGCAGTCAAGGTGGTCGGTGATATAGCGGCGAGAGACTCATAGTTCAGTTCTGCACTACTTGCGAGGTGAGTTATCTTCACTATATCAATAGGGTCTAAGGCACCAAGGTCGGCCCTTTTATATATATTTATATCTAGATTAAGGCATGATACATTTATTGATTACATCCTGGTAGTTAGGATAGAGGTATGCTTATGCTTAGTGACCTGGTTAGGTCGGTGTCCTGGTTATAGGATCATTACTGCGTTGTGATCTGTTAGATCGGTTGACTGTTATATGCATGTTATTGTTTATATGTCATCCATGTGCACATGATTATTTGTTCGGGGTTGGGTTGAGGTGGTCCTATTTCGTGTTGTAGGCCAACATACCCGGGGCGGTCCGGATAGACTATAGGCCCTGACGAGGCGGTCCAGTCAGTCCGAAGGCCCAACGAGCGGTCCGGATAGACTGTAGGCCCTGTGTGGCGGTCCAGTCATGCCGAAGGCTCAGGAGCGGTCCAGATAGGCTGTAGGCCCTGAGGAGGCGGTCCAGTCATGCTGAAGGCTCATTTTACATGGTCTTTGTTATTATTTTGTTGTGTGGTATATGTTTGTATTTTGGGGGTAACTCACTAAGCCTTCGAGCTTACATTTATTGATTTTTTGTTTTAGGTACTTCAAGTGACCATGGCAAGGCGAAGGCGTTACATTTTATGATTTTGGATTTCTGGGAAACTCTTATATGAAATCATTTGAAACAAATTGTGAACTATGTTGATGTTTGAATAATTTCTGATTACTCGTATTGGTTTTGAAAAGTTTAAAATTTTTAGTAAAATTTTTGGGTTGTTACAAGTTGGTATCAGAGTCTTTGTTTGAGTGAATTAGAGGAACACTCGTGTGAATCCAGTCTCAAATCAAGGAAAGGATTCTCCAAATGACTTTCAAATGAATTTCAAGATAAAGAAAAGGGATGTGATGTGTACGTCAGTCGGAGCCAGTAAGTAAACCCCAAAATACTATACAGTTAATTGATTATGTGATATGTTAGAACAACATGCTAGTGCTAAGCTAGAGATTTTCAAGAAATTCTTTGATAATTATGTGATGCTTGCAAGCTTAGGGTTTCCTTTATATGAGATTGACATCACTACTGTAGTCGATTAGTGTATGCATCACGGTTATACATAATTAAGATCTTATAGCCTGAGAAAGTTTGAATTGGCCTTATGTTCTGTTCTTGTCTGATTGGGGGCTTAGGGTAGGATTAGATATTCAAAAGTCTATAGGGTCCATCGTTATGTATGGCCAGCATACACTAGTATTGCATGGTTGGTGGAAGTTTCATGGGTGAGTTGTAGGAGGCCAGTAGACCAGTTATGAAACAATTGGCCCTTCACTAGGATCAAGGGTTGAGTGGACACCATGCATGTGTATACTAGGGCGTTATGATGATACTTGAGACAAATATGGGTGTACTACTGAAAGCACATGACCCATGCGCGTGTCAAGGAAGTCATAATCCTTAGGTATAGTTGGGAGTTGGTTCCTAGTTATTATGCGGATTATCTGATATCCTCCTTGGTATATTTTCAGTATGGTGGTTACGAGACGTTTTTGTCACACCCCAAAACCAAGAACGGCGGAAACGTTCTGGGGCGGAGGACGTCATGTAAAGTATCACAACACAGTATAACAGTAAATAAGCAAACAACATCATCCATTGCATTAAATATATAATTTTAATGCAAGTGTGTTATGTACAGTTATAGACACCAAAAAGTAAATCAAAATAATAAGATGAGTCTTGAATGCGCTCCATCTTCTCAAAAGCTGGCCTCGGTACCTGTCTACTGACGACCTGAGAATACAAGTTATTTTGAAAGAGTTTATCAGCATTAAGCTGGTGAGTTCATAAGTATTTTAGTGTCGGTGTTTGTATCAAAACGTTTGAACGTGGTTTTAAACATGAGTTTGTAAACATTGGTGATAAAAGTATGTGAATGTTTGTAAGTGTTTGTAAAAGTTTGAATCTCTCAGAAAAACCTATATTTCCTATTAAAAGTAGCCTTCTACCAAGGCGTAACTGTTTTGTATGTTCATTTATCATAAAAGTGTGTAATTTTCCCAAGTGTAACTATCATTAACAAAATATAGTTTGTACATTAATGTTTAAGTGAAATGATCACTAAATGTATACAAAGGGTAAATTATTGTAGTACTGTAGTGTTGTATTATAGGAACTACTGTTGTACTAACTACCTTAAATCGGATTTATATTAAGGTATCATGTGATTAATTGTACCATACTATCGACTAGGTAAAATGACAAATGTAGGTCGTAAAAAGGTATGATGTTTGGCACCCGCAAACCTGCAGGTCCGGCTGTAGCTAGCAGCAAGGTGTAGGATAGTGAATCCAATATAGATATATACACAAACTCATGCTCTCCCTCCAAGAGACTCTGGCTACAACCCGGGCCATGACATTTAAGGCATGCTTCGATACAGTGGATCACAATTTTGTCAACGTATTCATGTTTATGTAATGTATTTGTTAATCGTTCTAGTATCGTTGTATATGTTCTCTCTCTAGTATAGTTGTATATGTTGTTCCTCTAGTATAGTTGTATATGTTCTTCTTCTAGTATAATCGTATATGTTCTTCTTCTAGTATAGTTGTATATGTTCTTCTTCTAGTATAGTTGTATATGTTCTTCTTCTAGTATAGTTGTATATGTTCTCATAGTAATGTAATGTATATGTTTTCATAGTAATAAGTACTGACTCATGAATGAACTGACTCATTGATCTAGCAATAGTATAAGTATGATCCTGTGCTACCCCGATGGTAACTTACTAATGATGTAACTAGTACGCATGAATATGGAAGAACTTTTATGACTATATATGTACACATGATATATAATTAATATTGAAACGACCTTCGGACGGCTACCCAATATCCCACCAGACCACATCTCAAGCGCGAAAAGGAAATAGGGCGGACGACCTTCCTAAGCCTTTTAAACATTGCTTATATAACTATACATATACGAGCATGCAATTTATAATAAGTATAACAAAGTTTAAGTAAAAGTATTTGATAAGTAAAAAGAGTTTGTAAAGCAGTTTAAAGTAAAACAGTTTGATAAACAGTTTGAATAGTAATCAAATCATTGGTTTTGTAGTTATTAATCACATGTGATTGATGTAATAACTATAAGTATTCAACTTGTATCCCCCCCATTAAAGCATTTAAAACATTTAAAAGTATTTCAAAGGTTAGTTAAGGGGTATGAACACACTTGTGGTGAGTGGATTGGATTGAAGTGTCAGGTAAGGTGCTAGGTGACAAATGAAGACTTGTACACACGCACGAGCCTAGTTATCATATAATGAACATATATATAACTAATTAGCCAAATTATAACTAATAATATAAGTTGGGACACTCTAGAACATGAAAACACTTTGTTTCAAGTGTTAAAGATCACAAGGATTGCATCCAAGTGTTGGTAGGGCAAAGCTAGGGTGTTTGGGGTTCAAGGATAAACTCCCTTGGAGTTTACGGTTTTGATGGTCATTTCCCTTTGGGTTTACTACCGTAACCCTTATGGAGAAGGGTATTGCCATGTTTTCAAGTCTTTAACACAACTAGGTAATTGTCTAAGCTAGTTTTTAGGCCTAAGGAAGGAAAATGACCCATTTAAACACACTTTAGGGTGTTTACGGTTTTGGGAGATCCCCAAACCGTAAACACCTATAAATGTGGGTCTTTGGTGTTTTTTCAAGGTTTAAACACATCAATGGAAGGTTTAAACATGTCAAGGTAAGTCTTAAACATCAAACTAGGGCTAATCAAGGGACTTAGGCACACTTTGGTGCCATTTATGGTGTTTACGGCCCAAGAACATTCTTGGACCATGAACACCTCTAACCTTGTGTTATTGGCATAATTTCTTGATGTTTAAATGTAATACTAGCTTAATAACACTCAAGGATGGAAGTACTTACTATTAGGAGGCTTGATTTGAGCTAAAAGGCCAAGAACACTTAGTGTGTGTTCTTGGTGATCTTGGTGTTTTGGAAATCTAGACAAAATACATAAATGAATGGATGAATAGATGCACGAACACTAGATTAAGTGTTTTACTAACTTGAAATGGTTAGAACACTTACAACTTTGAAGATTTGGAAACAAATCTAGGATGATACTGGAAAGAGTTTTTGGAGTTTACTCTTTTGGGTATTTGGGGAGTAAACACAAATGGCTAGACTTTTGGGGAGTAAACTCATACATAGGTATGAGTTCACGGTTTTTGGGTGATTTTACAACCCAAGCATAAAAGTTTGGTCGGGAATTTCTAAGACGCGAGGTGTTTGCGGTTTTTAAAATTCAAAACCCGAGATGACACTTTCTTTCACCCGTTCGTTTAAAAATAATATTAAAATAATCAAACGAACTTTATATTTCTTAAAAATAAGAAATAATGACATTAACTTATGATACGAAGTGGTTGACTTTTAGGGTTTGACCGAATGGAAATTTCGGGTTGTCACAGTTTTGGGGCTAGATCCGGATCAGGATCGGGGTCAGGAGCTGGCGGTCAAGATGGATTGGCACCGCCCGAGGTTGTTGGTCAGATAGGGACAGATGAGTTGGATGCCAGGATTAATGAGACTCTGCATGATGAGGTGGCTACTCTGTTCCGGGCATAGTTACCGGAGATGTTCGAGTCCATTAAGACCGCAATGGTTGAGTACTTTGACGAGCACTATGCAACCCTAGCTGAGACAGTTGCCGCTGCAGCGACATCGGCTGTAGCTGCAACAAGGAGAGGAGATGTCCGAGCATTTCAGTATCGGGACTTCGACAATACGAAGCCCCCTACTTTCGTTGGGGTTCAGGATTTGATCGTCGCTATGAGATGGTTGTCTGATGTAGAGGGATGTTTCTTCACGTGTTCATGCCTTGATGATCAGAGGGTGAGGTGTGCTCTGAACCTGTTATGGTCCAGGGCGAAGGATTGGTGGAGATTGGTTACCGGATCATACACTGAGGAGCAGCGAGTTGCGATTTATTGGGGTCAGTTCAGAGACATGTTCAGTACCCGTTATGTTCCAGGGGTGGAGATGGAGAGACTATCACAAGAGTTTTTAGATCTGCGTCAGGGCACAGAGTCGGTAACGGAGATCACCAGGTAGTTTACTTAGAGGGCGATGTTCTGCCCGGAGTTTGCTTCTGAGCATGCTCAAGACTGGTATAAAACAGTTTTTTGCGACATAGAGATGTGATACCCTGTTGGAGCTTCAGGAGGTCGCGAGTGTAACGCCCGTAGATCCGGGCTAGTCAATTTAGAGGCAATAGGGGTCGAAAAAGACTTTTCGACAAAAGATTATATAGAATACATAATCTTAACCAAGTTGTAGATTATGTCACAAGGTTTCCGTATATATAAAGAACGCCGAAATCCGAGTTATAACGAAGAAGTTATGGCCCATCGAAGTTTTACGGCAAAACCGACACGGCACCGAGAAGCGTAAATAGTGAAATTACGATAGATCGAGATTTAGCCTTAGCAATCTAAACAAAAGTTGCAGAATATGTTAAACTAAGAGCGTCGATAAAAAGAACGCCCAAATCTGACTTCGTATGAGGAAGTTATGATTTTTCTAAGATTCGGCATAGCAGTGCACGACCCGAAACTCGAATTTTAGTTCGAGCGGTTTTTGGCTTATGCGATCTAAATGAGAGTTGAAGATCTCATTAATAGGAACTCAACGGTAAAAAGATGGACGAAAACGGAGTTCGTATGAAGGAGTTACGAATTCTTCGCGGTCATTTAACAGTCTAAACGCCTCCTACTGTTAAATTTGAGATCGTTTGAGAATTAGCCGACGAAGTCTAAATGAAAGTTGTAGATCTTGATTTTACCTAAGCGTGGATATAAAGAACGTCAAAAACGGAGCTCGTATGCGAAAGTTATGATTTTTCTAAGTTCGAAGGTTGATACGCGATAGGGGGTGACGTGGCACCACCAGAATTGGACACGTGGCACCACCAGAAGGCCACCACATGGACCAACTCGGCGAGTAGGTCCCCCCTACTCAGCGAGTAGACCAGTCAGCACCCCTATAAATAGAGGTGTCGGGCATTCACTTCTCTTCACACCTCTCCAACATTCTTTCTCTCTCTATACTCTCTCTCTCTCTAACCTCCCTAACCCCCCTAAAAGCCTAGGTAAACCCCCTAGCACCCGAAGGAATCCCCGAGGCTCCCGGATTCCCGAGAAAAAGGGCCTTTCGGCTCAGGAACGCTGCTCCAGCGAAGCCTGGTTTTGCGAAAAACCCGTTGTAAGTGAGCTGTACCTATCCTATCTTTAGTATAGCTTATGTTTTAATATAGTAACATTATTAAGAACTTATAATGAGTATTTGGGCTATTATTATAAGTTATATTGAGTGTTATTTAACGCTTATATAATAATAATAATAATAGTCAGACTATTAGTTTGTCGCGGTTATCGTTAGACTAAACCCTAGTGGTATTGATACTAGGTTTTATCGAAGGAAATTGTTTTGAGAGTATCGAAGCGCTGTCCGAGTGCTGAGTCACCACCTTTCAAGTGAATGCATAGTCCCTTTCATCTTACACATAGATATGAAGTATTTTATATAAACTACGTGTTATGTGTGCATATTATCTGAATACTTGCTGTCTATGCTGGATGAACGTTTTATACATGTTTTAAAGAATTTAAATTGTATACGTATTTTATATATATGAATATGTTGGGTATGAGATGGGTAGATGAATGATGAGAGATAGAAGATGATGTGAGTATACATTGGCAGCTATAGACTTAGTGCCTATGGGACAAACACCGGTAGCTATGGACTTAGCACCTGTTAGACGTTGGTAGCTATGGATTTAGTACCTGTTGGGAATTGGTAGCTATGGACTTAGTACCTATTAGTTAGACGCTGGTAGCTAAGGATTTAGTACCTGTAGGAATTGGTAGCTATGGACTTAGTACCTGTTGAACATTGGTAGCTATGGACTTAGTACCTATTAGATAAAGACTGGTAGCTATGGATTTAGTACCCGATGAATAGACTATAGCAGCTATGGAATTAGTGCTTTATGAACGAACATTGGCAGCTATGGATTTAGTGCCAGTCCTATAACCCTGGAAATAAGGGAATTCGGAATAAACGAATGCAGGATAGACGACTCTTAGGTTAAATCCTTAAGAGTAAAGAAGATAACGGGGATGGGTAATTGGGTTAATTGTTTGATGATTGAACATAACAATTATATTATTGTGGGTTGAAAACCCTACGTACTCACCAGGTTTCCCAACCTGACCCACTTAGTTTATGTATATCACAGGTGACAAAGTGAAGTGACATTACACTGAGAGATTTAAAGAGATGTAGATCACTAGTGTAAATCATTGTAAGTTCTGTTTATGCTTATGTTTCGGTATTAACGATGACATCCCAAACGTTATAAAATGAAATAAATACGTTTCCTCGAAAATGTTTTAATAACGTATTTACCGTGTTTTTCTGGGAACAAATTCTGCAACCTTTTTATATAAAATGAAGTACTCTGATTTTCATAAAGCATAAACAAAATCGGTCTTTTCTGGCCGTGATTTTGGGGATGTCACAGTTGGTATCAGAGCATTAGTTTAAGCGAACTAGGAATATGGATTTATTTATAGACTTAAACTTAAAATGCTAAGCGATGATTGTGAGGTGTGAGCACTAGCTTATATTAGGAATGATGCCTAAATTGTTTTTATGTGCTAAATGCTTTGTGCATGATATGTTGTTAATTGTTCGGATCTATGGTCTGTTGCCGACCGGATCTGGAAACCTTATGTGTTTAGGATTCTAAACGTATGACTACGATATTAGAACTAGCATGTAAACGTTTCGGGATGATAAGTATGATTTAAGACGTCAATCCTAAATTAAGATATAGATTCACCTTATTCGGTGTATAGATCGAGATGGTAAGGACTCGTAGCGGAAACGTAAACGCAAATGGGAACAGGAACCAACCCCCAGTGGTTCAGCAAATACCTGTTGTTGAAGAAGTTGCACCTGAGCCAGTCACCATGACTGGAGTTCAAGCCATGATTCGGGCTATGTTGGTTGAACAAAGGGAAGAAATGAGACGGATGTTGAATAGGGACGAACCTATCGTACGTGTTGAACCGACGGAGCCAGTTCCCGAGCAATCTGAGGAAGGGAACTACAGCCGCCAAGTAAGTCAAGTAGGGACTCAAGGTGAGCAAAGGGATGGCCCAAAAGGGAGAAACAACAAGGATGGGCGGATATACAAGAATTTATTGGGTGCGAAACCCCCAAGTCTCTCAGGAAGCCCAAAGTCGGTTGAGATTATGGATTGGATCTCTGAGATGGAGATGGTGTTTGAGAGCTGCAGCTGTAATGAGAAACAGAAGACTGTCTTCGCAGTAAGACAGCTGAAAACTGGAGTCTTGAGTTGGTGGAAGCTATTGGCAGATACGATGCCACGAGGAGAAGCCTTAAGGATGTCATGGGAAGAGTTCTTGGAACAGTTGAAAATGCAGTACTGCTCGGAGGTAGATCTGATAGACCTAAACAACGAGTTTCAGAACCTGAAGAAAGGAAAGATGAGTGTTGATGAGTATGCCACCGCATTCACCGAGAGGATGAAGCTATTCCCCTACTTGGTGCCTACTGAACTCTCCAAGATTGATAGGTTTGCTAACGGACTGCCCACTGACTTTGGCCCAATGGTCAAAATGGCAACTACCTTGAAAGCAGCTGTTAGGGAAGCTAAGAACGTAGAGGCCCAGATAAGGGAAAAGGGTTTAGAAAAAGATAAGGCAGGAGAGAAGCGAAAGTTTGAGGGATCTTCGAGGTCGAACAAGGAAAGCAAATTCTCAAAACTTGGAGGAGCAGATGGAGGTGGAACAAGATGGTGTGATAAATGCAAGAAGAAGCATGGTGGGAAGTGCAACGAAGAAGTGAATTGTTACAAGTGTGGGAGGACGGGTCACTATTCCAAAGACTGCACACATAATGACAAAGTATGCTACGGATGTGGAGGCAAGGGGCACATGTCTAGAGACTGCCCAAGGAAAAATAAAGCAGCAAGACCAGAAAGCCACCAAGGCCAAGGGCATTTCACATGATCCTCGACGAAGTAGAGAACCATGCAAGGAATCAAGAATGAGTACTTCTTACCCGAAGATCGGATTATGCAGTAGCCATAGTTTCGTATGATGTAGCCTAGTAGAGGCATAGTCTAGGGTGAACTTGAACACCTATGTAATCGTTTCAAGAATTAATATAAAACCTTCGTTTTGTTATCTAATGTGTTGAATGATTGTGTGATTTGCTGCATGGTGACTTGGGAAACTGCGAGACACTACTTGGAACAAGTATGAGTAGGTGTGAATGGTAGTAGAGGCCTATACTACCGGAAGCACAACACTCACACTTGGATCAGGGAAAGTCACGAGGGTACCAAGAAGCTAGTAATTGATTTCGTTTTATTCAAGTATGTCGTTACCATTGTTTCGGTAATGACTAAGAAGATTGTTGTTATCCTGACCCTAGTGGTCATATCACATTAAGTCCGACTACGATGAGTAGGTTACGCGGTTCAGAGAACCAAGTTTGATGTAGCGTCCGACTTAAACCAAACAATTGAAATCAAAGCGATCAATAGAAATATCGCGCTTGTTGTTAAAGAAGTTGGTAGCTAGAAATGCCAAATGTTAAAGTGTGATTATATCACATTAGAACATGAAGGAAGGCATAGCTTGTTTTAGAATTTAACTGTAAGAGACCTAAGTCGTAGTGTTGCAACATACGATGATAGGTCATTAGAATATGACACATCAATCCATAGTAGTAATAAAAGAAGTTATCTCAAGTTCATATCCAGTAAGGATCGAGATTGTGACTTGAAGGTCATAATTTGGAGTCTAACCTTAGGTAGAGAGCAGGTGCACGATCAAGTACTGCTTGCAGTCAATGAGTCTAAAGAGATAGACTTGAAGGAATATAGAAGTTATAAATAATTACCTAGGATGAAGAGATGACGTATGGAGTCAATATACGAGCCCTGTTTCGTTGATGATTCCGAGACGTAATCATCCTAAGGGGGAGATAATTGTAACACCCGTAGATCCGGGCTAGTCAATTTAGAGGCAATAGGGGTCGAAAACGACTTTTCGACAAAAGATTATTTAGAATAAATAATCTTAACCAAGTTGTAGATTATGTCACAAGGTTTCCGTACATATAAAGAACGCCGAAATCCGAGTTATAACGAAGAAGTTATGGCCCATCGAAGTTTTACGGCAAAACCGGCACGGCACCGAGAAGCGTAAATAGTGAAATTATGATAGAGCGAGATTTAGCATTAGCAATCTAAACAAAAGTTGTAGAATATGTTAAACGAAGAGCGTCGATAAAAAGAACGCCCAAATATGACTTCGTATGAGGAAGTTATGATTTTTCTAAGATTCGGCTTAGCAGTGCACGACCCGAAACTCGAATTTTAGTTCGAGCGGTTTTGGCTTACGCGACCTAAATGAGAGTTGAAGATCTCATTAATAGGAACTCAACGGTAAAAAGATGGACGAAAACGGAGTTCGTATGAAGGAGTTACGAATTCTTCGTGGTCATTTAACAGTCTAAACGCCTCCTACTGTTAAATTTGAGATCGGTCGAGAATTAGCCGATGGAGTCTAAATGAAAGTTGTAGATCTTGATTTTACCTACGCATGGATATAAAGAACGTCAAAAACGGAGCTCGTATGCGAAAGTTATGATTTTTCTAAGTTCGAAGGCTGATACGCGATAGGGGGTGACGTGGCACCACCAGAATTGGACACGTGGCACCACCAGAAGGCCACCACATGGACCAAATCGGCGAGTAGGTCCCCTCTACTCGGCGAGTAGACCAGCCAGCACCCCTATAAATATAGGTGTCGGGCATTCACTTCTCTTCACACCTCTCCAATATTCTTTCTCTCTCTATACTCTCTCTCTAACCTCCCTAACCCCCCTAAAAGCCTAGGTAAACCCCCTAGCACCCGAAGGAAGCCCCGAGGCTCCCGGAGTCCCGAGAAAAAGGGCCTTTCAGCTCAGGAACGCTGCTCCAGCGAAGCCTGGTTTTGCGAAAAACCCGTTGTAAGTGAGCTGTACCTATCCTATCTTTAGTATAGCTTATGTTTTAATATAGTAACATTATTAAGAACTTATAATGAGTATTTGGGCTATTATTATAAGTTATATTGAGTGTTATTTAACGCTTATATAATAATAATAATAATAGTCAGACTATTAGTTTGTCGCGGTTATCGTTAGACTAAACCCTAGTGGTATTGATACTAGGTTTTATCGAAGGAAATTGTTTTGAGAGTATCGAAGCGCTGTCCGAGTGCTGAGTCACCACCTTTCAAGTGAATGCATAGTCCCTTTCATCTTACACATAGATATGAAGTATTTTATATAAACTACGTGTTATGTGTGCATATTATCTGAATACTTGCTGTCTATGCTGGATGAACGTTTTATACATGTTTTAAAGAATTTAAATTGTATACGTATTTTATATATACGAATATGTTGGGTATGAGATGGGTAGATGAATGATGAGAGATAGAAGATGATGTGAGTATACATTGGCAGCTATAGACTTAGTGCCTATGGGACAAACACCGGTAGCTATGGACTTAGCACCTGTTAGACGTTGGTAGCTATGGATTTAGTACCTGTTGGGAATTGGTAGCTATGGACTTAGTACCTATTAGTTAGACGCTGGTAGCTAAGGATTTAGTACCTGTAGGAATTGGTAGCTATGGACTTAGTACCTGTTGAACATTGGTAGCTATGGACTTAGTACCTATTAGATAAAGACTGGTAGCTATGGATTTAGTACCCGATGAATAGACTATAGCAGCTATGGAATTAGTGCTTTATGAACGAACATTGGCAGCTATGGATTTAGTGCCAGTCCTATAACCCTGGAAATAAGGGAATTCGGAATAAACGAATGCAGGATAGACGACTCTTAGGTTAAATCCTTAAGAGTAAAGAAGATAACGGGGATGGGTAATTGGGTTAATTGTTTGATGATTGAACATAACAATTATATTATTGTGGGTTGAAAACCCTACGTACTCACCAGGTTTCCCAACCTGACCCACTTAGTTTATGTATATCACAGGTGACGAAGTGAAGTGACATTACACTGAGAGATTTAAAGAGATGTAGATCACTAGTGTAAATCATTGTAAGTTCTGTTTATGCTTATGTTTCGGTATTAACGATGACATCCCAAACGTTATAAAATGAAATAAATACGTTTCCTCGAAAATGTTTTAATAACGTATTTACCGTGTTTTTCTGGGAACAAATTCTGCAACCTTTTTATATAAAAGAAGTACTCTGATTTTCATAAAGCATAAACAAAATCGGTCTTTTATGGCCGTGATTTTGGGGATGTCACAGCGAGGCGGCGTGAGCTGGAGATTGAGTTACAATTACGAGAGTTGAGACAGGCCCCAGGGAAGGCGCAGCCGGCGCCGAAGCGGTTCAAGGCCGCTGATTCTAGGATGGGAGGGCAGCGTGCCCGCACTTGTGGGAAGTGTGAGAAGGTTCATACCGGAGCATGTCGATTGAGTACTGGATGCCAAAAATGTGGCAATGAGGGGCACTACGTGCAAGAGTGTCGCCAGCCCGTCCCTACCCCGTATATGAGGATTTGTTTTCACTGTCATCAGGTTGGTCATGTAAAGACCAACTGTTCGCAGTTAGCTGCCAGGCCGGCGTAGGCTCCAGCGCCGACTACACTGAGGATCACTTATGGGAGGCAGGGCGGAGCAGAGCCCCTGAAGGCTCGAGGACGCGCCTTTTAGCTCACAGTCGAGGAGGCCAGGGCAGCACCAGATGTGGTGGCTGGTATGTTTCTATCCTTTTATCTCGTTGATTATATCTGTTTTATGCTTATGTATGTGTATTCTTGTATTAGGTATGTTTTTAGTGAACTCCTTGCCTGCTTTGGTATTATTCGACTCGGGTACGAGTCGGTCGTTCGTCTCTCAGACTTTCGGTAGAGAGTTCGGTTTGCCGGTCAGGGAGCTTGAGTAGGGATGGCAAAAAAACCCGAACCCGACGGGGAAACCCGATTCCCAAAGATTTCGGGTCGGGTCGGGTTGCTCTTATCGGGTTTCGGGTCGGGTAACGAGTCTTTATTGGGTATTTTATCCGGGTTCGGGGCAGGGAGTGGGATATGCGCGCCCCGCCCCGAATATATATATATATATATATATATATATATATATATATATATATATATGTATGAAATTACATTGCTGCCCCTTGAAGACATAACCCTAAAATCACGTTTCCACTCCAGTATCCTCCTTACACTTCTCTTCGTTCTTCTACTCCAGCCGACACACCCAAAAATCGAAATTACTCTTATTTCGTAGAAATAGCAAGTAGCAAGCAGTGGTAGCAAAGCAGCGATACACCACAAGACATCCATCCTCTATTCCGACGCAAGAAGGAAGTGACGAGTCAACGACGGACTCCGAAAGCAGGTTGACTAATCGACGACGAACTCCGATATCAAGTAACATTGACCCTCTTTTCTTGCAAACTTTGTTCGAAATCCACCTATTTTAGCTTCCGATTTGAGCTATAAGGACTCTAATTTCACCCTTGTCAGCGATCTCATCGACGACAGACTTGAAACTCCGATTTCTCCACACCGACATAGCAAGGCAGTGACGACTCACTCCGGATTTAGGTAAGATTAAGCATTTTTTTTTGAAAATTCTGTTCGAATCACACATGTTCGCAATCTCGTTGATTTGAGCCTCAAGTTTGATTAGCTTGTTGATTTGAGCCTAAAATTTTGTTTGCATCTACCCTTGCTGTTGATTGAAAATCTGAAATCAAAACCCAAGGAGACAACGACCAGCGAAGCAGTGACTCAGCAACATGCGACGACTAGGGAAGCAGCGACTCGGCGAGGCAGCAACCAGCAAGAAGCGACCAGTGAGACGGATACGCAACCCACAGGATTCACGAAGAAGTCGATCACAGCCTGTAATTTCGATTCTTGAAATCGGTATGAACATTTGTAATTTCGATTCTTGAAATTGGTATGAACATTGAAATCTGTTTGTGGTATTAATTTCGATTGCACCATTTGTAATATGTTTATTGATCATAGGTATTAATAGCTTAATAGCTTATTGATCTTAGGTATTAATTTCGATCACAACTTAATAGCTTATTCACCAAGTATGATTTCTCTACACATGGTATATGTAATATGTTTATTGATATTTCATTTCCTTAGATTGCACCATTTGGGTCTGAACTATGAATCTGTATCTAACTATCTTTGCTATTAGAATATAAAAGTATTTATTGGCTTCCATGAAATTAAGTTTATGCATCGTCTTAATTATCATTCTGTATTTATAGTTTTTCCTTCTTTTTTTTTCTGCCATATTTCGGGTTTTAGGGTCGGGTTTTCGGGTAATTATCGGCTTTCGGGTTTAGGGTCGGGTTCGAGGAGAGTTTCAGCCCCGACGGGGCGCCCCGATAAGAAACCCGCCGAGTATCGGGTCCGGTTCGGGCACATATGTAGATATCGGGTTCGGGTTTGGGAAACCATGCCCCGCCCCGAACCCGCCCCATTGCCATTCCTAAGCTTGAGTGTCCATTGCTAGTTTCTATCGCCAACGAAATCGGGGTTTCCGCTTCTTCTGTCTATCGGGATTGCACATTAGAGATATTTGGGGTACCTTTCCCTATTGACCTGATTCCTATCCCCATGGGGCATGTTGGCGTGATAGTAGGTATGGATTGGCTAAGTCGGTTCGGTGCAATGATTGACTGCGAGGGCCAGGGGGTTGTAGTTCGAACCCCAAGTGGGGGAGAACTTGTGATTTATGGTGAGGGCACCAGATCGGGTTCGGGGTTTGTTTAACTGCCAGGGCCCGGCAGTACATTCAGCACGACTGTGCGGTTTACCTAGTGTATGTGGTGGATACGCGAGTCAGCGATCAGCTATCAGTTGCAGAGGTCCCAGTAGTTAGGGAGTTTGCTGATGTATTTTCGGAGGAGTTGCCCGGAGTTTCTCTGGAGAGACAGGTCGAGTTTAGGATTGACCTAGTGTCGGGTGTGACCCCTGTCGCCAAGGCGTCATACCGGTTGGCACCACCTGAGATGCAGGAGCTGTCGATACAACTGCAGGAACTGTTGGGTAAGCAGTTCATTCGTCCGAGCAGTTCTCCATGGGGAGCGCCGATACTTTTCGTGAAGAAGAAGGATGGGTCGCACCGGATGTGCATAGACTACAAGGAGTTAAACAAGTTGACGGTGAAGAACTGTTACCCACTCCCAAGGATAGATGACATCTTTGATCAGTTGTAAGGGGCATCGTGGTTCTCCAAGATTGATTTGAGGTCTGGGTGCCACCATGTCAGGGTGAGGGAGGAGGATGTGGAGAAGACCGCATTCAGGACTCGGTATGGGCATTACGAGTTTGTGGTGATGCCATTTGGGCTCACCAATGCGTCAGCGATATTTATGGACCTGATGAATCGGGTATGCAGACCGATGCTCGACCGCTTGGTCATAGTGTTCATTGACGATATCTTGGTGTATTCCAATACTTGGGAACAACACGAGGAACATCTATGGGAGTTATTGGGGGTTTTGAGGCGATAGCGGTTTTATGCCAAGTTCTTGAAGTGCGAGTTTTGGTTGCGAGAGGTCTAGTTCCTGGGGCATCTCGTTAACCAGGATGAGATTTTGCTCGATCCGGCCAAAATTGAGGCGGTTATGCGGTGGGAGGTTCCGAGATCTCCCTCAGAAATCAGGAGCTTTTTGGGTTTGGTAGGATGCTACCGAAGGTTTATACAAAATTTCTTCAAGATTGCAGTACCCCTCACTCGTCTGACGAGGAAGGGGGTGGATTTTCGGTGGGGCCCTGAGAAGCAGAGGGCATTTGAGACCCTCAGACAGCGTTTACACGAGGCCCCAATCTTGACCCTCCCCGAGAGAGTGGAGGACTTTTGTGGTATACTGTGATGCATCCATCACAAGTCTGTGAGCGGTCCTCATGCAGAGAGGAAGGGTGATAGCCTACGCTTCGCGGCAGCTGAAGCCGCACGAGTCGAGATACCCACACACGATTTGGAGTTGGGAGCAGTAGTGTTCGGTGTCAAGATTTGGATACACTACCTCTATGGGGTCCGATGTACCATCTACACCGACCATAAGAGCCTAAGGTATATCATGGACCAACCGAACCTGAATATGAGGCAGCACATGTGGTTAGATGTAGTCAAGGACTATGACTGTGAGATCCTTTACCACCCTGGTAAAGCGAATGTGGTTGCAGACGCTTTGAGCCGTAAGGCGGCCGAACCTGCTATTTTAGTGACATGCATGAGGATATCAGTGGATTCCCCACTCGTGGGCTTACTCCCGGAAGCTTAGGCAGAGGGTATGCATCGGGAAAATTGGAAGCTGGAGAGGATTAAGGGCGAGAACACCCGGTTTGTGCATGATAGCAGGGGATTGTTGACCCGTTGCGGACGGGTCTGGGTTCCGATGTCTGGTGGGGTCAGACCGAGAGGATTCAGAAAATCAAACAGCGACTGCAGACTGCTCAGAGTCGGCAGAATATCTACGTTGACCGACGCCGATCTGAGTTGGAGTTTCAGGTCAGTGATATGGTGCTCTTGAAGGTCTCACCCTGGGAGGGTGTGATCTGCTTCAGGAAGAGGGGAAAATTGGGACCCCGATTTATTGGACCATTTCGAGTTATTTCCAGGGTTGGCAAGGTTGCTTATAGACTGGACCTTTCGGAGGAGCTCATTCAGATACACAACACTTTTCACGTTTCCCAGTTGCGGAAGTGCATATCGGATGAGGATGCGGTAGTGTCATTGGATGATGTCCAGGTTGACGAGCACCTGAACTACGTGGAGCAGTCGGTGGCTATCTTGGAAAGGAAGATAAAAGTTCTACGTAGCAAGGAGATACCTTTGGTAAAGGTGTAGTGGCGACATCGGAAGGGATCCGAGTGGAATTAGGAGCCAGAGTCCGAAATGCAGGAGCCCTATCCGGATCTATTCGCTGCAGCAGACTTCGTGGACGAAGTCTAGGTCAAGTGGGGGAGAGTTGTAACATCCCGAATTTCGCAGGTATATTTGAATCCCTCCTCTTTTATGAGTTGCCCATTTAAAGTCCCTAGAGTTGGTTGAGTTGGGCCATGAGAAGTATGAGGACTAAAGTTGCCACTTTGAGTCAGGAAAGAGTACGCTGAGCGTACATAAGGGTACGCTTAGCGTACTAGGCGCGCCCTAGTACGTTGGGCGTACACTCATGTACGTTGGCGGTACTCATGTCAGGATAAAACCCTAATATTTAGGGTTAGGGACTATATAAACAACCTTATAGCTCATTCCTCTGTTTATCCTCAACCTCCATATCCCTGAAAAACGTACCAAACCCTAGTTTTGTGTGAGAAGTGTGGGTTGGTGTGCATTTTGAACATTTGAAGGTGAAGTCATTGCTCAAAGGAGTTGGAGAAGGAGAGCAAGGCTATAGATCTGAAGTTGTGTTGTGTCCAAGAAGCTCCAGAAGGTAAAAATCTTGGAATTTTATGCTTGTGTGTTATAGATCTAGTTATTTTTGTTTTATGGAAGCTTTCTTGTCCCAAAAGTCCCAAAATGGTGCATGTTATATCTTGGACGAAATGGGTTATCCTTTCATACCCTAGAAGATGTCCTAAGTGATAAAAATGAGGTCCCAATAGCTAGATTTATCTCATGCATGAAGTAGGAAGGTCTTAATGGATTAAGACCATGTGTTAAGAACTTTCTGGACGTCCAAAGTGATAAAGTTCGAATCTTTATGGTTCAACGGCACATTTGGTGGATGGATCTAGAAGATGGGCTCAAGTGCTTAAGCCATTAAGCACTTGTTAGGGTTTTAGTGAAACCCCGCGTAGTTTCTATACGCCTAGCGTACGACGTCAACCACCCCGATGACGGTCAACATAGGGAAGGCGTATGCCCAACGTATTGGAGGAGTACGCCCCGCACACGTCCTCAGTTTGGACTTTTGACTTGTGGGCTTGGATTGGGCCGCTGCTAGACTTTTGAACTTGGGCCTTGTTGGGCCTGAATATTTGAAGTAGGCCTAGTTTTGATAAAGGGTCCCATGGTAAGGCACAATTAGGAAGTTAGGCCTAATTAGAAAAATTGGGCCATTATTGGGCTTGTACATATGGACTTGGGTTAAGTGCATTGATCTTGGGCCTTAGGCCCAAATTGGGAAAATGGACAATATGGACCTTTTGGCAATTTTGGATAGCCCACTAATTAATTTAGTGTTCACCATTTTAGGCAGTCAGGGTGGTCGGTGATATAGCGGCGAGAGACTCCCAGTTCAGTTCTGTACTACTTGCGAGGTGAGTTATTCTCACTATATCAAATGGGTCTAAGGCACCAAGGTCGACCCTTATATATATATATATATATATATATATATATATATATATATATATTTGTATATGGATTAAGGCATGATACGTTTATCGATAACATCCTGGTAGTTAGGATGGAGGTATGCTTATGCTTAGTGACCTGGATAGGTCGGTGTCCTGGTTATAGGATCATCACTGCATTGTGATCTATTAGATCGGTTGATTGTTATATGCATGTTATTGTTTATATGTCATCCATGTGCACATGATTATTTGTTGGGGGTTGGGTTGAGGCGGTCCTGCTTTGTGCTGTAGGCCAACATACCCGGGGCGGTCCGGATAGACTATAGGCCCTGAGGAGGCGGTCCAGTCATGCCGATGGCCCGACGAGCGGTCCGGATAAACTCTAGGCCCTGTGAGGCGGTTTAGTCATGCTGAAGGCTCGGGAGCGGTCCAGATAGGCTGTAGGCCCTGAGGAGGCGGTCCAATCATGCTGGAGGCTCATTTTACATGCTGTTTGTTATTATTTTGCTGTGTGGTATATGTTGGTATTTTGGGGGTAACTCACTAAGCCTTCGAACTTACATTTATTGAATTTTGTTTCCGGTACTTCAGGTGACCATGGCAAGACGAAGGCATGACGCACACATCCTTACATTTTTATGATTTTGGATTTCTGGGAAACTCTGATATGAAATCATTTGAAACAATTTGTGAACTATGTTGATGTTTAAATAATTTTTGATTACTCGGATTGTTTTGAAAAGTTTAAAATTTTTAGTAAAATTTTTGGGTTGTTACACACATCACCATAATATACCTTGAAGTAAACGTTTATGCTGATAAATATACCTCTCATACACAGTTATATCATTTTGTAGAGATGTGTTGACAGCTAACCACAGTAAACATAGCATAGACCATGTTTTAACGAAGTTACCCATCCGAAACGCTCTTCATATACGTTATGGCCAAAGAAGGTTGCAATCTTTGATAATTTTGCAACTTTAATTTCATTTAACTTTTTCGGGGAAAATGACTCGCGAGGGTAAGGTGCTGTTTGTTTTTTCGAAGCAAAAATTCAAAAAGTCTGCGGACCACCTCTGCAAACCTCTGCAGCAGAAGAGGTGGACCAAACGACTGCAAACTGTAATAAAAAACGTGTTTGTTTTTATTAACATCTACAGACTGCTGCAGACATTAAAAAATTAAAATAAACTAAATAATAGACACTTATTTAAAAAGAAAATAAAAAAATGAAATTCTAGACACTTATTTAAAAAACAACATTAAAATTAATTAACTTATGTAAATTAAATGGGAGAAAAGAATTAAAGAGATATAAATTTAATGTATTAAATGTTAAAGGGATGAAAATAGAATTTAATATATAAGTAAAGTACCATAAATGTAAATTTAAATATACTTCATGGAGAAATGTAATATTAAACACGTTCAATTTTTGGGAAAAAAAAAACACCGATGGTTTTTTGGGGTTGGATTTTTTTAGTTTAGGTTTGAAGGGGTGGGAAGAGGTATAACAAGTGCTTCCCAAAGAAGCACATGGGCAGAGGTTTTAATCCCCGAAGACTTCCGAAAAACAAACTGCTGTGGGACAAAAAGTGCTACGCGTGTGCTGCGCCGCGCAGCAATAAGAGTTTTGAAGAGGTTTTTTAAGAAAAACAAACAACACCTAACTAATTGTTGAGTCTGCTCTCATTTGGTCCATTTTTTTTGTACTCAATATACCATCAAATTTGTTGTCTGTATTCACCATCAATGGCGGATTTAATATATATCCCGGGGTAGCCCGAGATATATTTTTAAAAAATTTCAGTAGTGTAATTTTTTTCTAATTTTTTTTCTTATTATGTATTACATGATTTTTTTTTTGTCAGGGATACCCCTTTACTTTGATTATGGATCCGTCGCAGTTTATCATAACCCTTTGACCGACTGTCACAGGTCAAAAGTCAATCAAAAGAATTATAATGAATACAAACAACATCTTGGTATAAAAAAAAAAATGAACCAAATGAAAATAAAGAAAACAATTAGCTACTTCAAAAGTCACTTTTCTAAAAAAAAAATAAAAAATAAAAAAACAAATATATTATCTCAAACGTTAAAAAGAAAATAAAAAAACATTTCCAGGCAAAAGTGACAGATTCTATTTTTGAAAAGTTTAAGGGTAGTCTGCGATATAGCGTATCATACCTCCGTCCCGCTCTCCCTTTATAAATCCGTATTCGTTTCCTCCAAACCCTAACGTTTTCTCTGCTCACACACACTTCTCTCTGCCGCTACCTTCTCTCACGAATTTTTCTCCTCCTCTTCATCAATGGAGTTTTGGGGTAATGAATCTGCCTCTCTTCGTTTATATTTTGACGTCTACACGCTCTGTTTGTTTCTTCCTTTTCATTTATGGTGCTAGGTTTTTTTTTCGACGAAAACTCGTACCGTCTTCTGGCTTTGATAATGATTCCAGTAACGCAAATCTTCAAATATATTTACCTTGTTGATGTTCTTCGTTTTCGTCTGTTTCCGTTTCGTGGTTTCGTGCACATGCTTTGTATGTTTATGTTTTCAAGTCGAGATTAGATGCTTCGTAAATGTATGTTTTTTACAAATTTATTATCTGTGCTTATTTTTCTTCGCTGATATTAAATAGAATGTAGCTTTATGTATTAATTTGTCAACACGCTATGATCCTTTGGGATATGGGAGGCTGTTTCAGTATGTGTTTAAGCTTTGTTGTTTGATCTGTCTTCATTTGAAGAGATTTACTTTTCTTGTTATGAAAGAGGACGTGCAGGTGTTGGTCTAGATTTGAAGTTGGAATGAGACAATAAATTTGATTTATAAGGTTATAAAGAGGAGTGCTCTTTGCACTAATTCTCTTGCTATGTTTCGAATATTGTGGTTGTTGGTGTTTATTCATCAACCCTCTGTTATCTGCGTTCTCAAATTTCTGATGTGAACATTGTTTAATTGTCTTATTAGCCAGTTGTTCATATCCCTAGTTTTCTTTCCTGTTTCATGTTACATGTGTTTCAGTTCTCCAAGTTTGCTTAATTCTATTCTATTCATACAGGTGCTGAGATTAAAAGTGGCCAGTCATTTGATGTAGTCATTGGTGAAGGCAAGGTTTTGCATCTTTCACAGGTATAAAATACTTTACTACAATGGATATATTCTCATTTTGCATAATTAATTATACAACTAACTAATTTTCTTGTTACTCAGGCTTGTCTTGGTGAAGCAAAGAAGGAAACAAAGGAATCTGTTTGCATGCACATGACTATGGATGGAAAAAAACTTGTTCTTGGAACCCTTATTCCTGAGAAGATTCCACAACAGTTATTCGACTTGGTCTTTGACAAAGACTTTAAAGTCTCACACAACTCAAAAAACAGCAGCATCTATTTGTATGGCTACAAAGCTGACAACCCTGCTGATGACAATGAATATCCTTTTCTCAATCAATCTTTTTTTTCTAACTTGAAATCTTTTGTGTTAATAATGTTGAGGTTTTGTGTTGATTCCTTTACCAATTTTTCCTTTGTGTTCTGTGATCACTGACTCTGAAGAATTTTCTTCTGAAGATGATGAGGAGGAAGATCTTCCACTTCCAGTGGCTAATGGTAATAGACTAATGGATTCTTTTTTTTTTTCTTCTAATTTCTTGAATATCTTATAATGGGACATAATTGAAAGAAACCTGATGTGTTTTTAGGAAAACAAGAGGCAAAGAAAGAGGAGAAAAAAGCTGTAGTTCCTAAGAAAGAACAGAAGTCATCTGCTGCTGGAAAACAGAAGGTGAAAATTGTGGAACCTGAAAAAGACGTGAAAGAGTCAGATGATGATGATGACAGTGATGACTCTGCTGCAATGTCTGAAGATTCTGATGATGAGGTTACATACATACATATATACATACATAGCATAGAAGCTGGAATTGAAGCTTGATATAACATAAAATGTTGATGCATTGTTTTCAGGATGATGAGGATTCCTCTGATGATGAAGAAGACAGTGATGAGGAGGAAGAGACACCCAAAAAGGTTAGATATAAACTTCTATTTAAGAATGATGACATGGCATATATTGAGTTATATATAAATATTAATTTTTGTGTGTTTATTTTTTGATAATGATAATTCAGGAACAATCTGGAAAGAAGAGACAGAATGAATCTGCAAGCAAGACCCCTACTGAGAAGAAGAAAACAAAGATTGCTGCTACCCCTCAGAAGACTGGTTAGTTTTTTTATATGTTATAAAGGACATGATATATAAAAATGTTGAAGTTTATATAAAAATGTAATGAAATATTGTTTGACAGAAGGAAAGAAGAGTGGAGCAGTGCATATAGCAACACCTCATCCATCAAAGCAGGCGGTTGCTAAGACGCCAGCTGGCGGAAGCAAGTCTAACCAGAAAAGTCCGGCCACTGATGGTGCTCATTCTTGCAAATCGTGCAACAGGTATTTTGAATTTTCTGTTGATATTATTTTAGTTAGGGTTTAGTATGTGTTTTAATTAATGTGTGTTTGCAGGAACTTTAAGACAGAGGGTGCTCTTTCGTCTCATAACCAGGCGAAGCACTCAGCAAGTAAATGAATGGAAAGTGAGTGAAGAGGATGGAAGATTTTGTTGAAGATGAGGAGGGTAGTAGTTTTTTAATATCATGATATGATTGAATGATCGGTAGAGGTTTGTTAGTAGTTAGTATCGAAAAAAACAATTCTATCCTTAATCTGTCTGTTTGGAAGATTGATTGTGGATATGGCAGTTATGTTGATGATGCTCTATCTACTTACTCATTTTATGGTGATTATGGTTTTGGTTTGGTTGAATATTCATCTGTTTTTGACAATATATGCAATTTGCTCTTGTAGATTTGAGGTGTGTATGTGTTGCCAAATAAAACAAGCTTGAAACATGTATAAGTGTAAAAACTTAGTTTTTCATGTAATGCGCAATTAGTTGAAGTTTACTTTAACCACCTCTTTGGCTGGAGTTTGTGGTTGGTTAATATTGAAGAAGGCCAAAAGTGCCTGGTTAGTGGTTTCGGCTCAATGCTAACCAAGGTAATATTCACCAAAAAGATATTTTTATCTAAAGAATAACCACAATTTTTAAGAAAAAACCTTAATGACCACTGAAGCTCAATTAAATTTTTTGACACTGGATAAACTACTAATAAACGCTTAAAATTCACATTCCATATTCCAAATTTCATAGATGTTATGGAAAGCGTATAATATCCTTGTCATATAACCATTTTTCAAATTTACTAAGCTATCAAATCAAGAGTTGTCATCAGTTAAAGAAAACGACTGCCAGACAACTTCACAACTTCAGTGACATGAGGTCTGAAATGATTATTAAATCACAAACTCCAGAAACTCGGGTTTTAATGACAATGTTGCCCTAGATAGATAGAGCATCACATCAGGTCATTACTTGTGACAATTATACCCCTGCAGTAGTGGTGGAGAAAAACAGGTGAAGGACAATTTGGTCTATTTATGCTTCATTTCTCCTTCCCCTCCTTCCCCTAAAAAAAAACTCAACATATCAAATACTAAATCTTTCGTGCAAGCTGTTATCGTCCAAGAAGTACGTATGAATTCCAAGATCGTTGAAGAATTTGCTAATAAACCTTCGTAATATGTAGACATAAATTGTTATGTTTTTTGTTATATATTACAATCATTTTGTCTAAAATTAAAAGACTTTGCTACCAAATGACGTTCCAATAGTCATTTCATATAACAAACATGTCCTCATATATTAAAACTTAATAAACTTGTAAAATTTTATTTAATAAACATATAAACTGAATTTTCAAAGTGGTGTTTCAACTGTTCATTTCTGATAATCACAAAAACAATAAGTGAGTTGAAAAACCTAAGGAAATTAAAAAATCTACGCATTGTGATTATTTTGTGACATTCATTGACCAAAAGTAATCATTTTGGGGAACATTCCATTGATGTTCCCCAAAATTGTCCTTCACCTGTATCAAAACCAGCACTTTAAGCCATAAAAAAAGGTGGGAAAACAAGTCCAAAATTGAATCAGAAATATCCCAGAAAACTCCATTTGAACTTCTCAATCTTTCATACAAATACAAACCAAAAATTGTCAAATGAAATGAAACAAAAACATACAAAAACATTGAAATTGACTTTTCCCTAACATCAGATTTCCTACTTCACCAGCTGTTCTTCACAAATCAACCATAAATGAACTTCTGATCACCTTTACTTCCTCAACAGTAACATTGATGAAGATGACCTGTATACAAATATAATGATAAACTGCACAAAATAAGCACCTTCCCTGAACCTGCAAAACTAGTAGTAAATCATGTAAGATCACATTTCTTATAAAATTACTTCAATACCCCCCTGCAAAACTTTATAATAACCTAATCCTCTAATAATTTACCATTCTTCACAAACCATTATAGGTCAACAAAAGTAGAAAATAGATTTGACCGGTCAACCTGTACTCCTGCACATGGAAAGCAGGCAGTAAGCCATATCTTCCAAGTGGGATTCCTTTTTTTTCTTAAAAAAAAGTTTTTTTTAATAAACTTCTAATTATCTCCTCTAATTTCTCCCAAATCAATTTAAACTCTCATTTATCTTAAACAAACCAAATTGTATAAAACCAAGAATCCAAGATCAAGAAACAGAAAACAAACCAGACGATTCGGCGATGATCAATCAGTAATCATAATTTCCATCATCTTGCTGCTTCGGCTGAGGGGCATCACGGTAATTTTCTCCATTTTGTAAACCACCATCATCATTAGTATTACCACCTTCATTATTTTCATTAACATTTGAAGCATTATTAGTTCCAGATTTCGCCTGTTCTTTTTCTCTATTCCATTGTTCAATCTTTGCCCTTCTTTCAGCACTCCCTTCCCTGACCGGACTCCGGTTTCTCTTCCCTCCTGGACTTCTGCTCCTCCCCCCTCTCCTCCCCGGACTCCTACTCCTCGGCCGCCTCCCCCTGTCATTGCTCCGGTGATCAGAGTAACCACCACCACCTCTTCTCCCATACCCACGTCCACCACCACCACCACCGCCACCGCCTTGTGGGCGGTCATCATGATTCCGGTGTCTCGGAGGACTACGGCTTCTGCTTCGGCTCCTCCTACGCCTCCCGAATAACTGCCTCCTCAAATCTCTGGAGAAAATGATTGATGAAGATGAAATAAGAATATGAAAAGTGGTAGAAGATGTAAAATGATATGAAAAGATTCCCACTTGTTGATCTTTTTTAGATGCATGAAGTTGCAATAACCACCACGATTGCATACGTTTTCTTCATATTGTCTGCAAGTTGCTTCACGGAAATCTGTCACTGGAGAAAAGTCAACGATAATGGGACGACCTGAAGATATAAACGAATCATTAGTTTGTTTAAAGGAAAACATTTTTGATGATTTGAAAAGTTTGTTTGATAAAAAAGTAAAGTTGAAATCAATGTCTAAACCTGCATAAAACCTTCCACTCAGATTTTGGAGAGCAGCTGCAGCATGTTCTTCTTCCCTGAACTGTGCATACACATTTCCAACCTATATATAGAGAGAAGAAACTTCATCTTAGTGAGCATTTAATAAGCAAATAATTAATAAATTTGAAAATGTGGAAACGATCATACCATATGGTCAGCCAAATTATCACAAATGTTTAGGCTTTCAATCTCTCCGTATTTGCCAAGCTCTTCAAACAGATCTTCATAAAAATCCTGTGTTTAGACATGAATTTGAAGGTTAGATGAGGATGACTAGACTCAAGATTTAAACAAACAAAAGTCATCTTCCCTACAACACTACATTAGTAACAATTACTAATCTCTATGAGATAGAACTGCTTTACTCCTGGAAAATCATGTCTACCTTGATCGAGTCCAATGGTATGAAATGAAGCACCAATACCGATTGACCTAATGGAATACGTATTCACAAGTGTTTATTGTCGGTACGAATGTGATATCTCTATAATTAAGTATACTAAGCAAAAATGAAACCAGACGTCAAATCAGATAAGCTTAATAAGCAGACAAAGCTAGTTCAAGCTTAATTAGAGACAGATCGTTAAGATATACGACAAAGTAATAAGAGGAATTTAATTAGGGGAATGAAAACCTCGAAGTGATCCTGGATTTTGCTAGGATCAAGGGGCTGACCCTGAGGATCAACACCTGGAGTGATCATATCGGGGCGTTGGTACATGTTGGAAAGCAATAGGGTAGGGCTGATGCTGGGTTTGGTATGGAGCCTTGAGCATCGATCTCCATGGCGACAGGCTCCGATCTTGAAGTAAAAAGGACAGTTGACTCGGTCCTTTTCCGTACCAAATATGGAAGCCAAGTGCTCCGCCATTCTTTCGTATCGTTTCTAGCAGTTGGAGCGGCTAGGGTTAGGGTTTCTGGGATCTTCGGGGAGAGACCAAAAAGAGTATTTTGTTCTCTTTTTCTGTATATAAATCCCTTGGATTGGATCGAGACAAGTTGTAGGAATGAAAGGCTTTTAAGTTAAATTTACATTTAATAAAAAACATGAGAAAAACATTTTTATTGTTTTGGAATAAAGAAAACTTTTAACAACGTAAATATAGAAAATTAAAGTAAATTATAATGATTTCAATTTTTATGGGGAATTTATTGAAAATATTTGTATTGTATCATGTTATTTTTTTGGTTTAATATCTATTTATAAATATTTATTTATCGAAAGATACATATGAATATTATAGGATATTAAGTAAACTAACCATTAAAAATTACTTTTTTTTTTTCAAAGAAATTCTAATTTTTTGAGTTACGATAACTTATTTCTGAATGTTGCGTTCCAAATTTGATTTTTAAATTTCACATTTGTTTGTTTGTTTTTTTTTTTTTTTTTTTTTTTTTTTTTTTTTTTTTTTTTTCAAATAGATCTTTCTACTTATGTCCACAATATCCATTTTGAAGTGTTTAAGGGTGTTTGTTTTATCTTTTAAACCAACTTTTAGCCTTTATCTTTTTCTAAAAGTTAAAAATGAACCAAAATATGTTTGACAAAGGGAAAAAATCTTTTAAAAACAATTTTTCAGAAAAAAGGAAGATGAACATTTTGAAAAGTCACGGGCCGGAACGTGACTTTTTGTAATTTTTGAAGCCCTTAAAACTGAAATTACTTTTATACCCCCCAACTATCCTAATCCTAATTACCCTTTTTAGTCATTTTACATGTAAAAGTTGAATCAAACATTTTTTAAAAACAACTTTTGACTTTTACTTCTCAAAAGCTAAATTAAACACATTTTTAAAAACATCTTTTGTAAAAAGTCTTTTTATAAAAAGAACTTTTGAAGGTAAAAATATATCCCAAACACCTCCTTAATGTCATAATTTATAAATCAAATGTCTTTTAAGTCATAATATCACACACACACACATATATATATATATATATATATATATATATATATATATATATATATATATATACACACACACGATATAGTTCAATTTATTATTTTGTTTAACTTTTTGTTAGATTTAAGTAAAAATGTTTATTTTCGAAATTACGAAATTGTTCATCGGATCTCGAAATTGTTATTAAAATTCTAGATCTTTTTTTCTTTTTCTTCTTCTGAACTTTGAAATTTCAGTCAGAAATTCTAGAACAATCCGAAATGTATTTTTTTCATAGAAAAAAAAAAAATACCTTTTTAGTATAAAATGCCTATTCTGGACTAAATGATTATTTTTGCCAAAAAAAAAAATAGTTTTTCTTGGTTGTTTCTTCAAATACATGTTACATCATGGTTAGATTACTCATGTTATAATATAAGTTTTTTAACATTGAAATGGTAATTTTGTCTTACGGTCATATGCTATGTTTGATTGATTAAAATAACTTGTAGTCATCAAATGAATTTACATATTATTACATAAGTTTTCAACACATTTCATAAACATTTACATGTTGTTTTAAAATCAATGAATGAAAATCTACTTTTTGGACAGAAAGTCTCCGATACATTTCCATTTAAATTGCTATCGAACCAAAAGTATGTTACATTAAGACGTGAATTACTTCTTAATTTTACCTCACGAAATATATGTTTTGAAATGTCATATATTAAAGTCAATCTTAGCAATGGAATGTCCAAATTTATTTTTACTATTTGTGTTGCACAGTACTTAATATGGTTATGTGTGTGTTAGTGATTAATGGGTGCGATGGGCTTGAAGCTAAGGATCTAAAGTGTATCTAGACTAAGGATCATAATATTGCTCATCTAATCCATATCTATTAAATTTTATACATATTAGGTCTAAAAATATAAAATTTGAGCTTTGGTCCCCAATGTTCTTCAATTTTTATACATATTATACTCCCCTCCCCCCCCTTGAATCTATAAATCTTTTGTTTGTTCTTTGTCGGTTCGTTCTCTATTTCTCAATCACTGCTTTGTTATTCTTCATGTATTCTTTGAGCTAACATTTGAAGCTACAATCATCTTTTATGTTCTTTTACTAAAGTGATAACAAAAAAATAAAGCGACATAGTCAAATGTGTTCAATATGTGCAATTTGTAATAGTTAGTTGAATATATGATTTATAACAATATAGATACCCTTTCCTAGATTTTTGTAATCTTGTATCCTTATTATTCTATTGATTCTTCCGGGTCTTCTGTTTATTGCAAAAGAAATTTGAACCAACATTTTGGTATAATCATTCATATATGATTGACTAAATGGTTTAGGATGTTTAACTTATCATCTAATGAATAAGTAATCTAAACAAGCATTTCATTCGAATATAAACAAACATTAGCTAGGATGATTGTGTTAGCCTACAACTCAACATATTCAATCATTCCTAACTATAACAAGAATGACTGACTTGTTACATGCTTTTCGCGATCTTCTAGCATCATGTCATCTTCATGGTTGGATAGTAATTCAGGTGCTAGTAAGTACAAACAACTTGAAATTCATTATTCCTTAAAAGGTTGTTTGTTGGCTCGAATGACTTGTTGGACCTCTTAACCATTACAACAAAATGTAGATTGACTCATAAGGCGACTACTTGGGACCACCTGTTGTGGGTCATGAGGCGCTCTCCTATCCATCTTCTTATTGGTTGGATTGCAACACACATTCTAACAATATGCAATCTAACAACATAAGATGTTTAGGCCCATATAATATGAAAAACTTTTTGAAACATACAAAATTATCATGGATAGACTACCTTGTACCCCTATATAACAAGTTTAGCATGTTATGAAGTACCGTGAAATAGTAACCCTATTTTTTACAAAACCAATGTAAGTAATACAAAAATTATATAAACAAAATATGAAGAGTTTTGTAATGCATCACACTAAGAATAATGGTAGATCTTTAAATACATAAAAAAATATATATGAACATTTGCCTTCATACTAGGAATTTAAATGTCATTAAATGTGAAATATTATCATATTAATGGTAGACTTTTTGAACTATCAATATAATATATTTAAAATGTTAATTTAAATTTCATATTAAATCCAAAATCCAAAATCAAAATATCATTTTAAATCCAAAGTGTAAATCAAAATACCAAATAAACTTAAAAATATTGAAAAACTATTTTTAAAATAGTTTAAAATGTTTAAATATAAAACCTAAATCGAATAACGGACATTAAATGATATGATTTTAATAGGTGTTAATATATAGTTCAAAATCATTACAATTTTATACAAGAAATTAATATAATAATTTAATTACATAATTGATATCAATAACATAATTATTTTCAGTATTACTTGCCAAATTGTAACTATATTTCAATTTACGCAACAAACAACCTAGTATATAATTAATAGTAGAGTTAAATTAACTTTTATAAAAGATGTTAAAACGATTGGGACCAAAAGAGCCTTTGCAAGTCTTTCACATGTTGAAAGAGGATATGCTCTAGTGGTCTTGCAAACGGAGCCTATGTGGGTTTTGAAATTGCTTTGAAAGCCTAGCTGTGGGTGCTCTATAAGTAATACAAATTGGGCACTTGGCGGTAGGGGTTGGCAGTAAGGGTGTAAACGGGCCGAGCCGAGTCCGAGCTTGGCTAGGCTCGACTCGGGCTTGTTTAAGTTGAGGGGCTCGAACTCGAGCTTTATTGCACCGAGCTCGTGAAGAATTATAAAGGCTCAGCTTGGGTTCGAGATCAACTTGTTTTCTGTATGTTGAACCTAAATAAGCTTAGGCTCGGTTCAAGCTCGCTCGTTTTTTAATATCCTACATCCCTAATTCCTCAAATATTTTTCTATTTTAATATATAAAAATAATAATAATCTAATAATCTAAAACATAAAACATAAAAAAGAAAAAGCATGTGATTCCATTTTCTAACCCATTCCGAAAATGGTAAAGCAACATTACAAAAAAGGAGGCCAAAAACATCAACTACCACAAATCACAAAACAAAATCCATTCCGAAGTACAAACTAATAACTCTGGCCTCCTGTAACCAAAAACCATTGCCCATTATTATCAGAGAGAGAGAGAAATGACCACTTTGCCCTTCTTCTTCTTCTGCTCCTTTTCTTTTATTTAGATGATGGGCCTTCATTCAAATTCAACCGCAAATCTAATACGGCTCAACAGGCTTCCTGAAGTTTGCTCCAGCATAAACCGCCTCTGACCCCAGCTCCTCTTCAATTCTCAGCAGCTATAGTAGAGAGAGTCATTCAGTTTTAGAAGGGTAATAAGGTAATTTACTTACACATTATATAAATATATACAAAAACTACCTGATTGTACTTGGCGAGACGCTCTGATCTGCAAGGTGCTCCAGTCTTGATTTGCCCCTGCAGATTGTATTGTATTGTATCATCAGTATTTAATTTAAATGAAGATTAATTTATTTAAATTAAATGAAGATTTAATTTATTATTATATATATAATAAAGAAAAGAAAATTACCGTTGACAAACCGACTGACAGGTCAGCAATAAAGGTATCTTCGGTTTCCCCACTGCGATGACTGGCCATGACACCCCAACCAGCCTGCTTTGACATTTTCACAGCTTCAATACTCTCAGTCACTGATCCAATTTGGTTCACTTTCAGGAGAAGGGCATTACATGTCTTTTCACTGATTGCCTTCTTAACTCTCTGTAAACACAATTCCCAACAAAAAGATTAAATTAGGAATTTTGCATACTTTAAAGACCAACTTATATATATATATATATTTGGTCCTTAATCTTTGGGTCTGTTGCAAATATCGTCTGTTCATCGTTAAATCTAACTACTCAGATGTTAACTTTTTCAAAATGACGATTTTGCCCTTCAACGAAATTTGTAATTGAATTATGGAAAACTTACAGTTGGGTTAGTGACCAAAAGATCATCTCCAACAATCTGTACTTTGTCACCACATTCAGCAGTCATCTTGGCATATGTCTCCCAATCATCTTGATCAAATGGATCTTCAATGGAGACAATTGGGTATTCACTCACAAACGATTTGTAAAGATCCTTCAGTTGTACTCCTGAAATCTTTTGTGACCCGTTGTTGTTCTTCATATACACACACACACAAATTCAATAAATCAATCAAACAAAATGTATTTCTGGTGTTGAATGATTAAAAAAAAAAAAAAACTTACCTCTTCTTTGAAGTTGAGATCATAAGTTTTGTCTTTTCCATAGAATTCAGATGCAGCAACATCCATTCCAATCACAACTTTTCCAGTGTAACCAGCTTGACCAATGGCTGTTTTGAGCAACTCAAGTCCTTCCTTGTTTTCTTGAATATTAGGGGCAAATCCACCTTCATCACCAACATTTGTTGCATCTTGACCATATTTCTTCTTGATAACAGACTGTGATGTCAAGTGTCAACACAAGTAAAGATTAGTGTGTAATTCACATGTTTATAGAGAAACATGTTTTAAAAAAAAATGTACCTTTAAGTTATGGTATACTTCAACACCCATTTTCATGGCTTCCTTGAAACTTGAAGCACCAGTTGGAAGAATCATGAATTCCTGCATAGCAAGCTTGTTTCCAGCATGTGATCCACCATTGATGACATTGAATGCAGGTACTGGTAATACTAGTTTCTTGTTTCCAGCCAAGTTTGCAATATGCTGTGAGAAGTTTTTAAATCAGATATTAGATATTGTTTTTTATTTGGGAAATGTAATGTTTGTTACCTTGTAAAGGGGAATGTTTTTGACACTAGCACCTGCTTTGCAGAGTGCAAGAGACACTGCTAGAATGGCATTTGCTCCAAGCTGTAAGCAAGAAAGTAGATCATTTATAAATATGAAAATAAATAAATAAATTTAAGATTTGAAAGTTGAGAGTATATTACCTTTTGCTTGCACCAACCCCACTCATTTTTAGTTCCATCAAGTTCTTGAACCATGTAGTTGTCAATACCAGTTTGATCAGTTGGATCCTGTAATTTGAACATATATGTTTAGATCATGTATGTTGCTACTTCAAATGATGATATTTAAATTGATATTGAGGGGAAAGAGTGAATTGATGAAACAAACCTTGCCTACAATAGCAGGTCCGATTATGGTGTTCACATTGGAAACAGCCTACTCATAGAATGTAAAAGTTAGTTTATAGTGTAAAAAATAAAGAAAAGCATCAATCCAGATTCCAGAGTATTATCTTACCTTGGAAACACCTTTTCCAAGGTAGTCTGAGCCTCCATCTCTTAGTTCAAGTGCTTCATAGATGCCTACAAGACAAAATTAATGTGCATTTGTTATTATTACATCTGAAATTCTAGCAAAACATTATATCTGCTTGCAGATTAAATGCATGATTGTCTACTGTCAACACCATTGATATACGATATCAAAGGGCTGTACTAAACAGCTTTGAACCAAGTATGATAAAAAGTAAAAAGATATGCATAGATCGATTCAGGGAAAACATTTTGAGAAAAAGTTGGTAGATCTTACCAGTGGATGCCCCACTGGGAACAGCAGCTCGGTGCCATGTACCATTTGATAGTGCAATATCCACCTATATCACAGAAATATTAACATCCGAATTTCAGGAAAAGTAACTAATTAGGGATCAATCAGGATATGAAACACCGTTTCTAGATTATGATTTAATATGAACGTCATCTGTAGATTAATATACTTATGCTTCTTTTTCACAATTAGACATATGCAGTTGACGTCAAAATTTGATATAAATTTAAATATCTACTCAAAGTATAAAAATGTAACGCTCCGATTCATAGCAAAACTAATCTTGTAGAATCAGAGCATTGATCCATATGCTATATCAATAAAATTGATCTAAAAGGAACCAAACCACGATTACTCAGTTATCGCTTTAGTTAATCTCATTCATAGCAAAACTAATCATAAAAACGACGATAACTGTTTCAAACAAAAACCTAACGTTAACTTAAACCGTAATCATAATTGGAATAGAGATCAGCGATTGGACATTTCAAAACGATGTTAATTCATAAGAAAACGGTGAAATACCCGATTAAGAACCCAAATGGATTTACGAAGGGAAACAAACCTCGACGGTAGGGTTGCCTCTGCTGTCGAAGATTTGTCGTGCTTTTACTTCCTTAATGGTGGCCATATTCGCTTCTTCGTTGAGATTAAGATGCAGAAAGAGAGAAATATAAGGAGGAGAAGTGTGAAATGTGAGTGAGTGAACGCCATGTATTTGTAGGTGGTTGAGGAATTTATAACCTCCCGTGATGAAAAAGTCGCGAGAATAATACTCGCTCCGAAATAGAAGAATATCAAATCCTTCTATTTATGGGTTTTTCTAAAAAAATTTAACTTTTGAAACATTCATTTCATTTTCAAGTTTATACATGTGTTGGTTATTTTTAAGTTTTATAAAATTACTGATGGCTTGTAAAAAATTTTATAAAAAAACTATTTCATCCCATTTTAATTTATTAATTATGTGATAATTTAGTGAAAGTTTTTGGGCGTCTTTTACATAGAACTTATAATAGCTTTTGAGAGTTTTTAATAAAAAACATGAAAAAAAAAAAATGTTTCGTTAGACAACAATAGTTTTTACCTTTTATTTTAAATTAAAAATTAAAAATTCAATAACTACTCTAAATAACTTTTATACGAGTTTTTAGCTTTTAAAAAATTTTAACTTGTTTTTAATTAATTTTATACGTTTAAAAGCTAACAACTATTTTTTTTCCAAAAATTTATATATAAATAAAAACTACAACTTCCACCTACTAACTATCAAATTCTAGCTACCAATTTTTTTTAGTAATGACAGAAAGATATATTAAAAAACAAAACTAGCAAGAAACTAACACAAAAAGGTCTAAACCATTACAAGAACACAAGAGTTGAGTTTTGAAACCACAACATCCGATCAATAGATAGTTTAGACCTATTACAATACCAAAGATAAAAATGAAAAACAATGCTATTGAAAATAGTACTCTTTTTTGGTATATCTTTACAAAAAAACAACCCTATTTCGAAACATCCATAAAAACCACCATGCAACAAAGAACATCCCTTCCATAACATCTTTCAAATTCTTCCACATTCTGGTGTTACCAAACCAATCAGACCAATCAATAGTAGAGTTAAAGTCATGCTCCTCCAAACCCCACCACTTCAAGATTCTATGAATGACTCCATTAGCAACAAAACAAGAAAAGAACACATGATTAACTAATTCCACTCCATCATTATAGACAGGGCATAAAATCGATTGAATCTCCAAGCCTTTCAAAGATAAATTATGTCTTGTAGGTAACCTATCCAAAAACATTTTCCAATAGAAAATATTTACTTCAATAGGAATCAAACACATCCATCTAGTAGCATTACCACCCGAACCCAAAGTAGCAAAGTCCACCAAATTCCAAGCATAAGAAACTGTATAATTACCTGAGGTATCTAAATCCCAAACCCATTTATCACGATCCCAGTTAACAGAAATTGATGAAAGAGTGGAATTTAAACCAACCAACTGGTCAGACTTTGCTCCACCTAAACAAGAACGACGAAAAGAATCAACAATCAAATTACTGTTGCATTTAACCGCAACAAAGACTTCCTTATTACTCTCTAGGGAAAATAACTGCGGTAATCGATCTTTAAGAGGTGTTTCTCTAACCCACACATCCAACCAAAAAAATTATTAACGCCATTACCAATCAATTTCTTGCAATAACCAAATAAATCAACACCTTTCTTACGTAAAGCATAGGAGGCACGGATAATATCAATCCAAACTGAGTGTCGATTAGATCTGATATCAGAATCCAAGAGACCATGAACCCCATGAATAGCTTTAATAACACGCATCCATAAAGAATCAGGAGAAGACTGAAACCTCCATATCCATTTGAAGAGAAAGGCTCTATTCAAAGCAAAAAAACTACCCACTCCCAAACCACCATGAATTTTCGCCATCAACACCTTCTCCTAAGCCACCCAAGCAATCTTCCTTTCATCTTTCCTAATGCCTAAAAAAAAGCATTCCTCAAAGCTTCCAATTAACAAGAATACCAGAAGGGGCCTTGAGCAACGACATATAAAAATTAGGTATAGAACCTAAAACTGATTTAAGAATAGTGAGACGACCGCCAACTGAAAGAGTATCGATCTTCCATTTAGATAATCTCGACTCAATCTTTTGCACCACAATATACCACGAATGGGGTCTATTCATAGAGCCACCCACCATCAATCCAAGATAAATAAAAAGAGTCTTAAAAGTTGCACAACCAACTAAAGAAGACACCATCTCAACTTCATCAAAAGGAACACCAACTCCCAAAAGACGAGATTTGTTAATATTAATCTTTAACCCATAATCCAAGAAAAAACACTGCAGAATAGTGACAATGCTAGAAAAAATCTCCACTTTCCAATCTCTAATGAAAATCACATCATTCGCGTAAAAAAGGTGAGAAATTAGGAAATTAGGTTTAATGGCAAGAGGCGAAAAAATCCCTCTGCCATAGCACGAGAAAAATCAATATGCAAAGTCTCCATCACCAGAATAAAAAGAAAAGGAGAAAGAGGATCTCTTTGTCTTAACCCTTTATAAAACTGGAACTCTTCCGTAGGGCTACCATTAATTAAAACAAAACCCATAGAAGAATATAAACATCCCCTAATCAAACCCCGCCACCTAGTTCCAAAGCCAAACTTTCCAAGAATATCATCAAGAAAATCCCATTTGACAGAATCATACATTTTCTCAAAATCTACTTTAAAAATCATCGCCTTCTTTTTCTTCGTTTTACACCAAGATAGAAACTCGTTACGAATCAAAGGGTCATCAAGGATTTGGCGGCCAACAACAAAAGCATATTGTTGCTTATTAACAAGATCACTAATCACCATACTCAGCCTGTTTGCTAAAATTTTAGCAATAATCTTGTATTGACATCCTATCAAACTAATAGGACGAAAATCCTTAACAAACTTCGCACTAGAGACTTTGGGGATGAGGGTAATAAAAGAAGGATTACATCCTTTAGGAAACCGAGCAAATAAAAAGAAATCTTGTACAACATCAATCACATAGGCCTCAACCAAGCTCCGGTATTTTTTTAAAAACTCAAATGTAAAATCGTCTGGACCAAGAGACTTATCTAAACCACAATCCCAAACTGCACGTTTAATTTCTACAGGTGAAACCGTATCCTCCAAAACCGGTATGTGCTCATTAGAAAGTGATTTAGGAAAATCAAACAGAAGAGGAATCCGAGAGCTAGATGGAGTCGAAAATCTATCAGCAAAATGATCAAAAAAAATTCTTTTTTTACAAGTCTTGGATCTTCAATCTAATCCTCATTCGAAAACATACCTCTTATCGCCATTTGATTTCTTTTTTTATTTATGATACCATGAATTGACCAATGAACCTTTTCCCTTTGAGCAAGGTCTATATAAATATAACGCCCGTAGATTCAGAGGTAGTCAATTTAGAGACGTTAACAAAAATGACTTTTTGATAGAAGATTATTTAGAATGAATAATCTTATCTAAGTTGTAGTATATGTTATAAGGATTTCGTACGTATAAAGAACGTTGAAATCCGAGTTATAACGAAGAAGTTATGACATGTCGAAGTTTCGTGACAGAACCGGCACGACGCAACGCGACGTAAATAATGAATTTACGATAAAGCGGGATTTGGCCTTAGCGATCTAAATGAAAGTCGTAGAATATGTTAAACCAAGAGCGTGCATAAAAAGAACGTCCAAATCTGACTTCGTATGAGGAAGTTATGATTTTTCTAAGTTTCAGCTTAACGGTATGCAACCCGAAACTCGAATTTGAGATCGAGTGATTTTTGGTCGAAGCAATCTAAACGAGAATCGAAGATCTCATTATTAGTAGTGCAATGATAAAAAGACAGACGAAAACGAACGTCGGATTAAGAAGTTATGAATTTATAACGGAGTTTTCCTGTCCCGACCTACTAAAATAATATAATAAAAATAAAGTCAAAATTAGCCGACGGAGTCAAAACGAAAGTTGTATACCGTAGTCTCACCTACGCGGGGATATAAAGAACATCGAAATGGAGCTCGTATGAGGAAGATATGGATTTTTGAAGTTTATTAAATAAGTAAAGTATTTAATTTAAATATAAATTCAATATTATCCGAAAAGGGTGGGGGGGTGTAACACCCAAAGTTTGGAAAGCCAAGAAAAGAAAGAAAACCCCAATTTTTAAGGGGAGACTCGGCGAGTCCGAGCGGGATTCGGGTTGAGGTGTGAGCGACCGACTCGGCGAGTCGGCCAAGGTGACTCGGCGAGTCTGGTCTGAACGAGGAAAACCCTAAATCCGAGACTTGGAGCCTATTTAAACATCCCATTCTCCTCCCTAGGGTTCCTTTGCTGCCTCTCTACCCCAGAACACTAAACCCTAGTCGCCATAATCGTTTTGGAGCAAGATCTACCCTTAGTGAAGCTTTTGAAGCTTGGAGAAGGAAGAAAGGCATTGGAGGTGCAAGAAGGGACTGTAGATCCGGGATTGAGAAGACATTTCAGACCAATTGGAGGTAATAAGTTGTTTCTTGGACTCCCTTTGCACCTAGATCTATTCTTATGAGTGAGTTTTGGACATTTTTGGTTTGATATGTAACCATTTCGAGTTAGAGGTCCAGATCTGAGGTTGCTACCTCAGATCCATGCTTGTTTTGGTCTAGAATCCCCTAAAGTATCAGCCCTTGGTATGTTGAAGAAGTATGTTTGCCATAAACCCTAGTTTGAATGTGTTTTGAGCCTAGATCTCTTAATATACACGTAAAGGTTGCCACTTTACGTGGGGGATAAGCCTTAGAAGTATGGATCTATGAGTTGGAAGCCCTGTTTGGCTCGAAAAGCCACTGCATGGATTAAGGACTGAATAGACTCGGTGAGTCCTTCGAGTGGACTCGGCGAGTATCTTGAAGATAAGGAGGAACTCGACGAGTGGGATGAACAACTCGTCGAGTCGGATGAAGTTAGGCATGAACTCGGCGAGTTGGAAGAACAACTTGACGAGTTGGTTGAAGATTGCCTTGTGCTCGGCGAGTCTGTTCTTAGACTCGGTGAGTCAGGCCGCGTAGTCCCAAACCCTTCAAGTTAAGACTCGAATCAGTGAGTCGGGTAGAGACTCAGCGAGTTAGACAGGTCAGGACTCGGAAATAGTTGACTCGGCGAGTCATGGATTGACTCGGCGAGTCGGGTCGCGAATAGAAGGACCCTGAGCACATGAACTCGGCGAGTTATTAGGTGGACTCGACGAGTAGGGTTGACTTGGAAGGTTGACTTTGACCAGGATTTTGACCTTGACTAGAGTTGACCTAGTTGACCTTTGGAGGTCAGTTGGACTAAGTGTTATTTTGGCATTGGTAGCTCGAGGAGCTAGTGGAGCAGCAATTCGGAGTCAGAGGTCAAGTAGCAGCCAAGGACTAGCAGTATCAGTTCAGCAGTCTCAGGTGAGTTTCCCTTTAGTAGGAACGGGTCTAAGGCCACAATGCCGGCCCGTTCAGTTAGCCGTAGTTTCTGGACTTCGGTCCGATGCAGTAGTTAGCATGTTTGATGCCTTCGTGGCTCAGACAGGATTTATGTGTTATGTGAGCCGGGCTACGGCCCGATGTAGTATATGTGTGTTCATGCTAGTGGAGATGTTTATGCTATGTTCAGTCAGCTTCGGACTTCGGTCCGATGTAGGGGACAAGGTCCCAGTCAGCTTCGGACTTCGGTCCGATGTAGGGGACAAGGTCCCAGTCAGCTTCGGACTTCGGCCCGATGTAGGGGGCAAGGCCCCAGTTAGTACGGACTTCGGTCCGATGCAGTGGGCAAGGCCCAGTATGTGCTTTATATGTTATTGTGTGGTATGTGGTAGATTGGGGGAGCTCACTAAGCTTTGTGCTTACGGTTTTCAGTTTTGGTTTCAGGTACTCGGTTTTCAAAAGAGGAGCTCGAGAAGATTGCAGTGCACACACCATAGTCAGATAGCCTGGGGATGTTTGACTCTGATAATGAGATTATGTTTTTGTATTAATACTCTAAAAATTATGTTATGACTTATGATACAGTTTTTGTAAATATGGTTTTAGTAATGTTTTAAAAGAAATTTTTAGTCGTGATTTTTGGGTCGTTACAGGGGAGGGGGGGAGTCACCGGTCTTATCCACATTACGCCCAACGTAATTCGAAGAATCAGCCCCTATATAAAGGGTGCGGGGGCAGCCAAGTTCCTTTCTCAATTCCTCTCCTCTCTCTCCCGTTTTACCTCGTTTTCCGTGCTAGAAATATCCCGAAGCCCCAGTATCATTCCCGAGACTTGAAGCAAGTCCCGAAGCCCTGAAGATCCCGAGAAGTAAAGTTTCCAAGCCGAAGCTCTGCCCGCGAGAAGCCAATTTTTGTGAAGATCTTCCAGATCTACCGAAGAATACTACTTCTATAAGTCGTAGTGTTGTCCGATCATCTTCTGATCAAGTGAGTGTGTGGTCACTTTCTTCTAACACATAAATATTAAGTATTTGCTATGAAATACATGCTATGTGTATAATATATTGTTGTTTATTTGAGATGATTGTGGAATGGACGAATTATATAAGCTTTAATGAGTTAAACTATATATGTATTTCGTTTCAAAAAATATATTGGGTAGAACATGGGTAGATGAGGTTGTTGGTAGGTGATAAAAGATGGGTTGGACCATGAGATAAAAGGATAAAGAGATAAACTTGTTTTAGATCTGGATGTATGGATCAGATTAGGAGGTTAGTTTTAGATCCGAGAGTATGGATCAGATCAAGAGGTTAGTTTTAGATCCGAGAGCATGGATCAAATCAAGAGGTTAGTTTTAGATCCGGGAATATGGATCAGGTAAGGAGGTAAATTTTAGATCCGGGAGTACAGATTATGTATTTTTGAATTATGTGTTCATTCGATAAGGTATCATGGGTATAGTCCCTTTTAGGAACGTGATTTTAATACGTGTATTGATTAAAGTATGAAATATACATATGTATGTGGAGTATTTGTTATTGTCTGAAATACGGGTTAGATATATTTGATGATATACAACGTGCGAATCAGTTATGGTTCAATATGTGTTAAGATGTGAATATATGATATTATTACTTAAAACTCTGTGTTAAGTATACACTAGTTAGCATTGCCTAAACGGAGTTAATATCGAAAATTGATTATAAGCTTTGTAGGCTTGCCTAGTGATGGGTTAGGACTTAAATAGGGATGTTTAGTTCCATTAAGTTTGGACATTGGGTAGCCTCATATTAAGAGTACGTGTGTTGTGAGATTGATGATCGGTGGAGTACGTCCTACGTATAGAAGTACATTTTATGTACGAAGTCCTTTTCAAAGATCTGTGTCTTGGGTGCTGCTTGTGCCGGGGTACTATTATGTTCTCGGGTACGAGTCTTTCGCATACTAGAGTACTATAATGTGCCAGAAGTACTATCATGTACAAAGTCTTTTTGACAATTTTGTGTGTCGGTTACGGGGGCGTACGGGAGTACTCTAGTAGTATTTCCCCATACTTTTATTTTGAGAGAGCTTTGGAGTCAGCGTTTCTTTTATGAAGTGAGTGACCGAGCTTCATATGTCAGAGTTTTCTTTCACGAAGTAATTAAGGGAACTTCGTAGACTGCCTAATAAAGTGTGTCTGTAATAGACCACTGCTAGGTATGTCTGGTGCTATATTGCTGGATAGGGTGTGTAACACCTGGTTCCTGGTACGTAAAATTTATCTTAGTGTTTTTCATTTTTAGCCTTGGACTCGGCGAGTTGTAGGTCCGACTCGCCGAGTAGAGACGGGATCCGGAACACATTTAAGTTGGCGACTCGGCGAGTCCATATTCTGGACTCGGCGAGTCCCCGCTGTCTGATGAAACCCTAAATTTCAAGGGTTTGCACCCTATTTAAACCCTCTTATCTGCCCCCAAGCTCGCCCCCTCACCCTCAGAGCTCTATACTTCATTCAAGCCTTGTTCCTTGTGAGTTTGAAGCATTTTGGTGTGTTTTCTTGAAGATTTGGAGAGGGAAGGAGAGTAGATCAAGAATAAGAGGAGGAGGCCAGGCATCTTTGAGCTATCTCAGTGTTTTCCTTAAGGTATAACTCGATTTCCCTCTGTTTTCATGCTTATAGTCCCTTTTAGCTCCATGGAAGTCTTTCTTGAGTTTTTCCCCAAGCTTGATTGTGCCTTATGGTTTGTAATAAGTTGCTAGCCTCTAGATCTAGGTGGGATTGAGCTCCAGGAGCTTAGATCTACTGCCTTTATGGAGCCATATTGCATGAAAGCCCTAGATCTACTCTTTTGGTGCATTTTGAGCCCTAAAACCTGTATTGGTGATTATTTACACGTAAAGTTGGAAACTTTACGTGTTATTCATGCCCTAGAAACCCAGATCTATGAATAGCATGAGCTGGATTCAAGCAGAATCCCGTGTATAGTATTTGCATGTGGCTGACTCGACGAGTCGTTCATCTGACTCGGCGAGTCGAGTCGCGAGTCCCTGAGTTTTCCCCCTTTTCGTGTTTGCGGGGTGGAGTGGTGAGTCGTGGGATAGGACTCAGTGGGTCTGAAGCTAGACTCCCTCGTGAAGTAACTCAGCGAGTCAATGCCATGACTCGGCGAGTTCAAGGCAATCTTCTTGCCTCAAGAACAACTCGGCGAGTTGTTCATGCAACTCGACGAGTCACAGCATAGAGTGTTCTTCGGATGAAGATGAACTCGGCGAGTTGTTCATACAACTCGGCGAGTAGGATGAAGGACTAGTGGCCTTGGGTATAGAAGGAAAACTCATCGAGTCAACGCCTAACTCGACGAGTAGAGACGGATTTATGGTCAGACTAAGGGAAAGGGACTCGGTGAGTTGGCAAGCCAACTCAGCGAGTCTAGTCAACTGGCAGTTGACTTTGACTTGGACTCTTGGTTGATTAGGGGTAAAAGGTCATTTTACCCTGAGGTCGGTTAGCAGTATTTGACTAAGTGTTTCGTTGGAATTATAGCCGGAGGATTCCTAGGGCAGCAACATTAGCAGACAGTTAGTTCCCGCACAGATCAGCAGCTACTTTGAGGTGAGTTACCTTCCAGTAGCTGTGGGTCTAAGGCCACAATGCCGGCCCACCAGTAGGAGTTGTATGTTAGATGATTATCTTTGTGATATCATCTAGGGTTGCTACTACCCGATATGTTATATGCTATCATGATATGTATATGTGATAGTAGTAGAGTTCGGTTGTTAGGACCGAAGGGTAGGCCAGACACCCCATATATGTCTGACAGTATGTGATGATATGTTTATATGCTGGCATGATATGTTATATGTGATAGTGGTAGTAGGAGGGGAATAGTCCCCAAGTTCGGTCGTTAGGACCGAAGGGTAGATCGGACACCCCAGATATGTATGATAATATGTTATGTTATGATATATGTGCTAGTAGCAGTAGGGGTGAAATAGTCCCCGAAGATCGGTTGTTAGGACCGATGGGTAGTCAGCACCCCAGAATGGCTTGACATGGGTAGTCAGCACCCCAGAACGGCTTGACACGGGTAGGTCGGCACCCCAGAATGGCCGTACCGGGTAGGTCGGGCACCCCAGAATTGCCCGGCAGTATGCTCGATATGTGAATGTATGGTATGTGGTATGTTGGGGGAAACTCACTAAGCTTCGTGCTTACAGTTTTCAGTTTTGGTTTCAGGTACCTCTTCTTCGAAGGGGAAGGAGCTGGTGCGGTAGCGGTACATCACACACATGCTTGTATTCCGCATCATGAGATCTTCCTGGGGATTTGTACTCTGATACTTTTATGTTTTATCAAAATTTTTTCCAGACATGCACTATCTTTTGTGAAATGATATGATTGTTGAACGTTTATTTCTAATGTTTCGCTGAGTACATGTTTTAAAAATGAAATTTTTGGCTCGTATTTTTGGGACGTTACAGGGTGTGTCTGGGGGTGAAATACCTCATGTATTCAGGCCACTGCTAGGCAAAGTTCGATGCTGGGATAGGTAGAGTCTGGGGGTATAATACCTCATGATAGTCGGACCACGCCTAGGCATTGTTATCTAGATAACTACCCCTGACTTTACTGTCTTGTGGTTCTTTCTTTTACGAACGAAAGTTCGTGGTGAAATTTATTCCATTCCCCTCATTTGATGTCTTTATTGATCCTCTTTTGCTGCCAGGGAATTTCCGAAGCAGCTTCGTCAGTTGTTGTTCATATCGATTCCTTAGGCTATATCTCTTAAGATAATTGTATAGGGTCAGTATGTGGGGATCGACGAGATGGTATAGATTTTTTTTAGAAATATGATTTATCTGTGTTAATAATATTAGTGGTTTTGCAGAATCGAGATATACATTATTATCACGTTGTTTGAACTAAGAGCTTTCGTACTCTGTGTTCCTTAGGTGATTGAGTTCACCAGGGATATTTGAACTAAGTGTTCACTAGATGTTTTGAACTATGTGTTCGCCAAGGATATTTGAACTAAGTGTTCATTATGTGTTTTTGAACTAAGTGTTCATTAGGTGTTTTTGAACTAGGTGTTCATTAGGTATTATTGAACGAAGTGTGCTCAATGGGATTTCTTGAACTAGGTGTTCATTAATTATTTTGAACTGCGTGTTCACCAGATGTAATCTAAGAACCATGGCAGCACTAGACTTTGTGTCAATTCCTTAGGACAATTCTTAGGAATGAATGGGAGAAGGGTAATCGGTTCTTAGGGTAAATCTCTATGAAATAAAGGAAGATAATGGGGGTGGGTAATTGGATTGATTGTTTGATAATTAAATATAATAATTATATTATTGTGGGTTGAAAACCCTATATGCTCACCAGGCTCCCAAGCCTGACCCACTCAGTTTTCTTTGCATTACAGGTAATGGCACAAGGGTATAAGTTGGTGGACTTGATGAGAGATTTTGGATTATAGGCCAGTAGTTATGAATAACTGTTGTAAGGTCTATTTTGTTATGTTTATTCTTTTGGTTTGTATTGAACATGACATCCTTAGATTTTGTTATATAATGAAAATACATTTCTTTAAAGAAATGCTTTGATAATTTTATCATATTTTGTTTTGGGAACAAATTCCGCAACTATTTTCTTTAAAAGATTACTCTGATTTTAAAAACAAAGCATAAACAAATCGGTCTTTTCTGGCCTTGAAATTGGGGATGTCACAGTAAAATAACAAGTGAAAGACATATAACGGCTAGGGTTTAGTATTATTATCAAAGAGAAGTACCAATACAGTGAAAGGGAAATACATAATATATAAACTAGCTAATTAGGGTTTCCTAGCGAAAAAAGGCCCAATCATAAAACCTAATACAAAATAAAGCCCAAAATATTATTAGGCTAACATCCCCCCTCAACCTCACAATGCAACAACAATAAGCATTGAGAGTTTGTCAGACAAAAAATGGAATCGAGGAGCAGTTAACGGCTTCGTAAGAATTTCAAAAATCTGCAAAGAGGAAGGAACATAAGGAAGGGAGATAATGCCCTTCTGGAGATGATGATGTGTGAAATGACAATCAATCTAAATGTGCTTTGTGCGCTCATGAAACACTAAATTCTTGGCAATCATTATCGCACTCTCGTTATCACAATATAAAGGGGCAGGCTGAGAGATGTGAACGCCCATATCTGCAAGAAGCCATATCAACCAAACAATCTCACAAGTGGTGATAGCCATGGCTCGATACTCAGATTTTGTAGAAGATCGAGAAACAACATCTTGTTTCTTTCTTTTCCATGATATCAATGAATCTCCAAGAAAAAACACAATACCCAGTAGTGGACTTATGATCATAAATATCACTATCCCAATTTGCATCACTATAGGCACGCAACTAGAGGTTGTAGATGGAAACATAAGAGTGCGGAACTGAGTACCACGCAAATATCTCAAAATAAGAAGAACAACCCCCTAATGAACAGTAGTAGGAGCAGTGACGAACTGGCTAACCACATGAACTGAATGAGCAATATCTGGTCTAGTGACAGTTAGGTAAACCAAACTCCCAACAATGGTACTGATGGAACCTTGTCCCTGATAAGACCTTGCTTCTGCTTCATGGATGAACTCTTCTTGGTTGCCTGGTTATCACTGCAAGATCACAGAGAACAAGGGCCGTCAGCCGCTTTCCGGGAGGGGCACCCGGAAGAACGCTCTGACGGTCAAGTTAGGGGATGATTTAGGGTTTGTGTATGCGTTCTCTAGAAGGGCCAGAGAACTTGCCTCGCTTGTCTGAGAATGCATCCTTTTATACCTAGCGCTCTTGCCTGGTCCGTACCAGACATGATCGCTTTTCGGGAGACAGGATCAGAGGCGTTGATTGGAGGGCCGTACGCCCTCAACCGCTAGAGCGCTCTCATTCGCTCCGACGGTAATGCTCTGATCCTACTGCTTGTATCCTGACCGTACCTTTTATCTCGTATCAAGGAGCGTCACTTGGCGGGCGCGAGCCTTCCGCCTGGGCGTTTCGCTCCCGGGGGCGCCAGCGGGCGCTGAGCCTGTTGGGCTGGGCCTGGCTGGTGTGCTCGGCTCTAAGGCTTAGACGCGGCTCTGCTGTGCTGCCCTAGGCACACCATCAAGTCCCCCAGTCCAGTAGTCATAGCGTTGCAGTGCTAGTTACGGCGTTCTGGACTTAATTGATTGACGCGTGTTCGTTTTCCTCTATCCGCCACTCCGTTTTTAATGGCGACGTGACTGCGCATGACTGCTGGCAGTTACGTCATTATGTCAGACATTTAAATGTTCCGCCTCTTCCCCTTCTTTAAGAGAGTATTTGCACAGTTTCTTTCGCTTCATCTGTTCCTCCCTTTCTCTTCGTGCTCATCCTTCTTTCCCTTTCATGGCTAACCTTCCCGGAATCGTCCCTTCTGCTGCCGAGTATCGACAATTGGAGACCACGTATGGCTTATCTTCCTTAGAAGGTATGGAATTTCCCTCTCCTGGCTCTAGCATCTCTTCCCTTCCCCCTGACAAAATAAGGAAGGGAGATAATGCCCTTCCAGAGATGATGACGTGTGAAATGACAATCAATCTCAATGTGCTTTGTGCACTCATGAAACACTAAATTCTTGGCAATCATTATCGCACTCTCGTTATCACAATATAAAGGGGCAGGCTGAGAGATGTGAATGCCCATATCTGCAAGAAGCCATATCAACCAAACAATCTCACAAGTGGCAATAGCCATGGCTCGATACTCAGATTTTGTAGAAGATCGAGAAACAACATCTTGTTTCTTTCTTTTCCATGATATTAATGAATCTCCAAGAAAAAACACAATACCCAGTAGTGGACTTATGATCATAAATATCACTATCCCAATTTGCATCACTATAGGCACACAACTAGAGGTTGTAGATGGAAACATAAGAGTGCAGAACTGAGTACCACGCAAATATCTCAAAATACGAAGAACAACCCCCTAATGAACAGTAGTAGGAGCAGTGACGAACTAGCTAACCACATGAACTGCATGAGCAATATCTAGTCTAGTGACAGTTAGGTAAACCAAACTCCCAACAATGGTACGATAAAGGCTTGGATCTGATAATGGGACACCATCAGTTTGAGAGTAGTTTGCATTACTCTTTATAATCGTATCAACTGTTAGATTATCCGTGAGTCGTGCACGTTCAAACAAATCTGAAATATACTTCTTTTGAGATAAAGATAAAGCTTTGGAGATTGAGCAACTTCAATCCCCAATAAATAACATAGCAATCCCAAGTCTTTCATAGAAAAACAGTGAGCCAAATCACACTTTAAAGACTCTATACCATCATGATCATCACCAGTAATAATCATGTCATCGACATATAAGGAACGAATTATACGACCTGCATTCGTACATCGAATAAATAGAGTCGAGTCATGGTTAATTGGTTGTAAACCAAGTGAAATAATCATCGTAGAAAATTTCTCAAACCAAGCACGGGGGGCTTGTTTGAGGCCATATAATGCCTTACGAAGTCGACAAACTTCACCTGGTTGGTGAGCAATACCAGGGGGAGGAGACATGTATACTTCCTCATGAAGATCACCATTCTAGAAAGAATTTTTGACATCCATCTGATAAATCTTCAATTGGCGAATGGAAGAAACTGCAATCAAGGTGCGGACAATCGTCATTTTTGCAACAGGAGCAAACGTCTCCTCAACGGATCCATCAAACTTTGTTTTGATTTTATAAACCCAACGACAAACAATTGTGTGTTTTCCGGGTGGAAACGGGACCAAATCCTATGTATGAGTCTGATAAAGAGCTGCAAGTTCCTCAGCCATAGCGGTCTGCCAAAGGGGATCAGAAACGACCTCTTTATAGGATGTTGGCTCAGAGAGACAATGTACATTAGCAATAAAGGAGGCAAAAATCGGTGAGTAAGAGGAATAGACAAAGTCAGGATGTAACGACCGAAAAATACAACCAATTTTAAAATTTTTAAAAACAGATCGATTCCATTAAATCTTTACAAAAAGGTTTTCAATACAAAACATTTAACGTATTCCCAGAATCACATTACTACAAAATCATGAGGAGCGGTACGATCACGCCTTCGCCTTGCCACGGTCTCCTGAAGAACCTGAAAAACATCAAACCACTACTGTAAGCCTGAAAGCTTAGTGAGATATCCCCAAAATACCAACCACATACACCATACACGCATAACATGCCACAACATATCTGATCACAGAACAGCCATGCACTTCGGGTCTACTGTGTGACTGGTCCGCCGCACCGGCCTACAGTCCACCTGGTCCACCCTCTGAGTCTAGCCATAAACCTCGAGTCTATAGTGTGATTGGTCCGCCCGCATCGGGCCTTCAATCCACCTGGTCCACTCTCCGAATCTAACCACATACATCGAGTCTGCAGTGTGATTGGTCCGCCCGCACCGGGCCTTCAATCCACCTGGTCCACTCTCTGAGTCTACAGTATGACTGGTCCGCCCACACCGGGCCTTCAGTCTGCCTGGTCCACTCTCCGAGCCTCGGCACGTCTGGTCCGCCCTCTTGGGGCCTACAGCCTATCCGGACCGCTCGCTGGGCCTTCGGAACAACCGGTCCGCCCTGGGTATCTTGGCCTACAACACAAAGCAGGACCCGCCTCAACCCAACTCCAGTCCAAACAACCATGTGCACATATACATACAATCATATAGCAATTCACAGTCAAAAAGAAGATCAAACAGATCACATAACATATCATCATCCTAACCAGGATACCGACCTAACAGGTCACTAGCATAGCATCTCCTTATCTCTCAGGATACCGATCTCAATCAGGTCTCTAACATATACCATCCTAGCTCTCAGGATGCAAACATATCACAGCAACAACATAACAACAACAACATAACAACAACAACATAACAACAACTACCCGGATCTCAACCCGATAAGGGTTGGCCTTGGTGCCTTAGACCCTGTTGATATAGTGAGGATAACTCACCTCGAAACTGCCGGCTGAAAGGATAAGATCCCGCTGCTCCAAGCTCCGACACGAACTCCTCCACTGAACACCAACACACTCAACTCAATAAATACCCTTAATTACTAAAATACCCCTAAAAGACAACTGGTCAACCTTTGGACAAGGTCAAAGTCAATCCCTGACTGACTCTACTCGCCGAGTCAACCCGATGACTCGCCGAGTCCCCATACTCAGAACTTCCCTCAATCCGCGACCTAACTCGCCGAGTCACCCCGAGACTCGTCGAGTCCAACAACTCTAAGTCCACTCGCCCACAATTCACCGAGTCATCCCTTGAGTCGCCGATTCTCGACTCAACCAGAAAATACTGGGACTCTTCGACAAGACTCTCCGAGTCCAAGAACAGACTTGTCGAGTCTAAGGCTATCTTTAACCTACTCGCCGAGTTCCAGGCCATCTTCATCCAACTCGCCGAGTTGTTCTTCCAACTCGTCGAGTTCCAGCTCATTTTCAAGCAACTCGTCGAGTCCACCCATGTGACTCGCCGAGTACCACCGGTTTGAATCCATACAGAAGCATTCCAGGCCATGCAATTGATCCAAATCATAGATCTAGCCTCCTACAACCCATCCATCACGTAAAGTGGCAAACTTTACGTGAATCCAAAGAGATCTATGCATTTTGCACATTAGGGCTAAGGTTTGGGACATGATAGCTTCACCGAACACTCAACACAGGGACTTTATGCACATTAGGACCATCACCACTCCAGATCTGAGGTAGCAACCTCAGATCTAACTTCCAAACTCCAAAACATACCAAGATAAGCTCCCCACGAACCCCAAAATGATGAATCCATAAGAGTAACAGCCCAAGGACGAGATATTACCTCAAAAGAACGCCCCAACTGCAATGGAACTCGAATCCAAGCAAAGCCCCTTGCTCCAAGCCTTTTCTTCTTCAAGATTTCCTCAACAATTGCTTCTCCAAGCTCCCAAATGCAACTTGATCCACTCACATACGAATGTTAGGGTTTCTGGACTTGAGGATGAGTAAAGAGGCTGGGGGAATGGATGTTATGTTCTTTATATAGGGCTCAACCCCGAGAATTAGGGTTTTCTCCACTCAGCGCCTACTCGCCGAGTCCATCTTACTGACTCGCCGAGTCGGCTACTTAACACGCGACCAAGTCACGACTCTACTCGCCGATTCCACCCATGGACTCGCCGAGTCGCTCTTTCCCAACTTACTCTTTTAGCCCTTCAACTCTACTCTTGATATTTCGGGATGTTACAATTCTCCCCCCTTAAATTAGGCTTCGTCCTCGAAGCCTACGGCAACACAACTCTTATAAATACTCCTGTCATGTACCACCTGGCATTAATCCAACCAGGTTTCTCAAAATGCAACCATAGAACCAGAAACTCGTTTTCTCCTTCCTTACGGTGTCCTGACCACCGTCTCAAGCCGGGTACCGGTTGTACCCTCTGATAATCACACTCAACAACCGAGAATTACCCATGATGCATCACTGCTCCAAATCCCAACAATCACTCGACCCATATGGGCTAGAAAACCATGAACCATCGGATCCCCGATCCGAATCCCACTCTATCCATTCCATGTTGACGGAAAGAACCATTCTTCAATCTCAGAGCAACTCCCACGAGTTCTCCTCTTGCAATCACATACACATGCTGAACTAGCTCTAGCACCCTCAGGTTGGGAAAACCCGATACACTGATGATATCCTCAAACATCCCCCAGGATGAAGCACCAATACATACCCAATACCCTGATCAGAATCACACTGAGAGCCCAAGACTCTCTCCATGCATCCCTTTCGAGCCTCTTGGCTCTACACCTGCGGAATTCCCTCCGCGACCTCAGCCGACATCCCAAACCGGATGAGCTTCTATTCCACTGCCGCAAACACACTGCTCAATAACCATACCCGAATTACTCTAATCATAACTCTGCTTTGCCGCTTTCACTTCCGTGAACTTGCACTCCCTCTCGGAGTTACACACCCCTCTCTTTTCCTTTACCAAGGAATCCACTTGGCCACATTGTCACTCCGACAAGTGTCACGGTGCTCGCTTAACGCTACACCACCCTTTTATAGCGTATCCGCTATCTATCCAACACACATACTTTGACTCTCATCGCAGGGACTCTCAAGCCCATGCACTATCTCAACTAATCAAGATCACTACCCGGGGCCAGACCTTCTAATGCAATCACACTGCAACATACACAATCCATATCCTCGAACCGATCCAACAATACCTGCAGAGTCTTCAGCATGACTGGACCGCCTCACCAGGCCTTCAGCCAATCTGGACCACTCTCAGAACCTTCAGCCAATCTGGACCGCTCTCAGTGCCTTCAGTTTGGCTGGACCGTTCTCCGAGCCTTCGGCTTGACTGGTACGCCTACCGGCCTTCAGTCTATCCGGACCGCTCAACTAGCATTCATCATTCCGAGCTATCACTCCCAGAAAACCTCCTATGTGCACTGTTCTAGCCCTTTAAGGGTTCTGAACTCTGTCTTAATCGCACATGCTCGATCCCGGCCTGCTCCCAGGCCCTCCACAATCAAATGCCCTAGGTCTGTATCCCGCCCCGCATGCCCGACACTTGCTCCTATCAGCGTATACTCTGGGCTGACAGAACACTGCTGAATCCGAACAACTAAGCACCCTCAAATACTCATCGATCTCCCGGAGAATTCTCCAATTCTCCCCCACTTGTAGCACTGATTAACAACCACCGGTCGCCATCACCGACCTCCTAGAACAACTCTGCACAAAGAAAACACTTACACGCGGACTGCTTCCCACAAGCATAAACAACCTTAACGAGATCTCACATCAACACCGATTAACCCACTCGAAAGAAACTCAATCTGCATCTAACCACTCCTCAGAAAGCAGATGCTACCCGGCCTTCAAACCAGTGCCAGGTTTCCACTAATAACTCTCATGGATGACAACCAACGAAATTCCCAAAACAATAACCCATACCCAAACCACAACCCTCAAAACGACGAATACCACTTCGAAGACCACACAAAGATACCAGCACATAAACAATACACCACAATAATCACAAGATAACAAGATATCAAGAAAGAAACATACCCGCAGCTGCATCCGGCACTGCCCTGACCTCCTCTGCCGCAAGCTGATAAGCACGACCCTGAGCCCTTGGGGGCTCTGCTCCATCCTGACCCACACCTGTGATCCTCAAAGTGGCCGGTGTTGGAGCCTGCACCGGTCCTGCAGCAAGCTGTGGACAGTTGACCCTCAAATGTCCAATCTGATGACAATGATAACAAATACTCAAATCCCGAACCAGCGCTGACTGCTGACAATCCCTCGCATAGTGCCCCTCCTTTCTGCACTTGCGGCATGCACCACCGGACCAACAAACTCCGGTGTGACCCCTCCCACACTTCCCACAAGTGTGGCTGCTCAGATCCCCCACTCTAACATCAACGGTCTTGGACCGTTTCGGCGCCGACTGCAACTGCACCAGAGCCTGTCTCAGCTCACGCAACTGCAAATCAATCTCTAACTCATGCCGCCTAGCGGCCTCCTGCAACTCCAACAAGGTCTCGCACCTCTGCGCAGACACAAACTGTCTGATGCCCCTCTTGAGCATGCTTAGATATCGAGACATCTGAGCCTGCTCCGAAGCGAACTATGGGCAAAACATCGCCCTCTCAGTGAACATCCTGGTGATCTCAGTCACCGACTCCGAACCCTGCTTCAACTCAAGGAACTCCTGAGCCAATCTCTCCCTCTCAACTTGCGGAATATTGATGGGTTTTAGCCATAAGAACTTTCCTATGTGCACATGCAAAACCCTAATGCTTGGATCTAGGCTTTCTAATTAAACATGCTTTGAATCCAAGACTTCTAATAACTATTTAGGTATAATAACAATATTGAAACAGATCTAGAATCATACCTTTGAATTCCTTGATGACCTTGTTGTCTTGGAGCTTCTAGAGTCACAATTGTCACTCCTCTAATAACTTACAAACACCAAATAGCAAGGAGGATGATTTGGGAGAGAGGAGAGGGGAGGAAATCGGCCAGGGTTTCTATGCTTTAGATGAAGTGCCGAATTCCTTATGCCATAGGGTCTATTTATACTTGTAGACTCCTTAAGGGTTACAACCTAAACCCTAATTGGATAATCTTCTCTTAAGGCTATCCAAATCCATTCCTTAGATAACCCCTTGGACGATTTGAAGCTATCCTAGCTTCTAGAATCCGTCCAATCCATATCTATATGGATTTACAGTCTAAAGTTTAACTATCAAACAACTGACAGTTTATACCCTCTTATTTAATTAATCTCTTTAAGTCACCAAATTAATTCCAATTAATTCTATGACTTATATTAATCAAATAACAATATTATTATTCTTTATATTATTCTTTATATTATTCTCATAATATATTAATAATATTTACTCTCTCTTAATAAATCATCCTATCAAGTTGCTATGGTGAAGGCAACCCAAAAGGACCATGCACAACCGGGTCAAATACTTGCCTAATATAGTTGCAGCCTTAGACACTATTCCAACAGTCTCCCACTTGGATAAGTCTAGTAACTATATGCACAGGTACAATTCGGTTTGCAATCGTAGCTCTCAAAGACGCTGTCAAACTCTGATCTAATCAATCTTGTCCTTTAGATAAGGGATCGTACAGTCCTCTGTTAGATATCATGCTGACAATCCTATGTAATGGTTAGTCAAGCATTTAGGTTTCTCGATCTCTGATTTATTTGACATAGAACTTAATCGAACACATCAATTCAGTTCTGACCGGGCCTGGCACATAAGTCAAATCAAATCATCGAGCGGCCGATATATCGCTTTTACCTTCTTAGATAAAAGTTACAGATAAACTTTGACTTATATGCATTTACTTATTCATTAACCAACTATACACAACAATGCGTTTTATAACACCGAGTTACTGATGCGTTTTCGCATTATCAATGTACAATCAATTAACAAATAACAAACCATATATCTAGGTTTTAAGACTATATGGTATTATCGTCTTGCGATCACCCTTTTATATCATATTCCATAAGGTGATTCCAGCAAGCGCGGGTTTGTTCCAATGCTCAAAGCTAGTTCATAAGCACTCATGAACGTTGCAGCAATCCTTTGCTATGTCTAACACCATTTAGACAATCTACACGCCAATTCATGACAATCTTCATTCATATCTACTTCCAACATATGAACGATTGTGGACAATTTGAATAATTCGATTATTCCTAATAAACTCAATTATTCTGGAAGTCAAAACATGCAAAGTGAAACAATAGTTAAACAATTAACATAAGACAGTAACATTACTCATAAATCAAACTCCTTTATTTAATCATCAAATGTCTATTACACGTTTCTAATACTATCTAATCTATGCTAATATCATCCTTCAGCCCAATACTCCTAGCATGCTGCAAGTGCTTAACCCTACTTTGTCCCTTCGTAAGCGGATCTGCTGGGTTATCTTCTGATGATATCCTCTTCACTACGAGTTGTCCTTCTTCTAAACGATGTCTAATGAAGTGATATTTTCTGTCGATATGTCTTGATCTACCATGATCCCTCGATTCCTTGGTCAAGGCAACCGTTCCTTCGTTATCACAGAAAATCTCCATGGGCTCCTTTATGGCAGGTACAACTCCAAGATCACCGATGAAGTTCTTTATCCATATTGCCTCCTTCGACGCTTCGCTCGCTGCAATGTACTCTGATTCGCACGTTGAATCAGCTACGGTTTCCTGCCTGGAACTCTTCCATGTCACTGCTCCTCCATTCAGGGTAAAGACCCAGCTCGACTGTGAACGGTAGTTGTCCCTGTCGGTCTGAAAACTGGCGTCACTATACCCCCGCACCTTCAAGGCATCACTCCCTCCGAGGACTAAGAACCATTCCTTCGTCCTCCGAAGGTACTTAAGGATATTCTTCATCGCAATCCAATGTGCTCTGCCAGGATTCCCTTGATATCTGCTAACCATGCTCAAAGCGAAGGCTACATCAGGGCGAGTACAAGTCATAGCGTACATGATTGAGCCAACTGCGGAAGCGTATGGTACTCGGACTTTGAGTCTTACTCAACTTGGCATTACTTTGTATCGGTAATTCTCCCTTCTTTGAGTTTTCCATACTAAAACGTTTTAGTACCTTCTCTAAGTAAGTATTCTGACTAAGTCCAATTAGTCTCTTACTTCTTTCTCTTACTATCCTTATTCCCAAAATGTAAGAAGCCTCTCTGAGGTCCTTCATAGCGAAGCATTTCCCGAGCCAGGACTTAACCTCCTGCAGAGTCGGGATGTCGTTTCCTATGAGTAATATGTCATCGACATATAGAACGAGGAAGCTTACTATACTCCCACTGGCTTTGACATATACACATGATTCGTCTTCACTTCGTACAAATCCAAACTCTTTGACTTTCTCATCGAAGCAAAGATTCCATCTGCGAGACGCTTGCTTAAGTCCATAGATGGACTTCTCAAGCTTACACACTCTATTCGGATGCTTCGGATCCACAAACCCCTCTGGCTGAGCCATGTAAACATCCTTAGCCAACTTTCCGTTAAGGAAAGCGGTCTTGACATCCATTTGCCAAATCTCATAATCATGAAATGCGGCAATAGCTAGCATCACTCTAATAGATTTAATCTTCGCAACTGGTGAGAAGGTCTCATCATAGTCAACTCCGGGAGTTTGAGTAAAGCCCTTCGCAACCAATCACGCTTTATATGTGTGTACATTTCCATCCACGTCGGTCTTCTTCTTGAAGATCCATTTGCACCCAACGGTCTTACGTCCGGGCACATAATCAACCAACTTCCAAACTTGGTTGTCATACATGGATTGGATCTCGCTATCCATTGCCTCTTTCCATTTCGCAGACTCCGGGCCTGCCATGGCCTCCTTATAGCTATTAGGTTCATCAAGATTTATTAGTGTACCATCACTAATATACGTGTCCCCTTCGGTAGTAATATGAAAACCATAAATCTGGGGATGAACTCTAACTCTATCGGAACGTCTAAGAGGTAAGGACTCGTCAATCGGTTCAACCGGAGTTTCCTCCTCAGGTTGAGTGCCAGCGGTAGAGGTTCCTTCATCTATCGACTCTTGAATCTCTTCAAGCTCGATTTGCCTCCCACTGTCTCCTTGGCCTATGAGTTCTCGCTCTCGGAAAACTCCTCTCCTTGCAACGAAGACAACATTGTACTTCGGTCTATAGAAGAGATATCCAAAGGATGTCTGCGGGTAGCCGATGAAAATACATCGCTCACTTCGAGGTTCGAGCTTGTCATGAGTATCTCATCTTACGAAAGCCTCGCAACCCCAAACCTTGATATGTGCCAACGAGGGAGCTTTCCCTGTCCACATCTCGTGAGGTGTTTTGGCAACCTTCTTAGTAGGGACTCGGTTAAGGATATGGGCGGCAGTCTCTAAGGCATACCCCCAAAAAGAGATAGGTAGTGAAGCACGACTCATCATAGAGCGAACCATATCCAATAAGGTTCGATTACGCCTTTCTGCCACACCATTCAACTGCGGTGTCCTAGGAGGCGTCAATTGCGAAACTATTCCACACTCCTTGAGATAATTGTGGAATTCAAGACTTAGGTACTCTCCTCCTCAATCGGATCGAAGCATCTTGATTTTCCTGCCCAATTGATTCTCCACTTCATTCTTGAACTCTTTGAACTTTTCAAAGGTTTCTGACTTTTGCTTGTTTAAATAGATATACCCATATCTACTATAATCATCGGTAAAAGTCACATAGAAGCGGTTCCCATCCTTCATGGTTGATCTAAACGGTCCACATACATCGGTATGTATTAAGTCCAATAGACCCTCACCCCTTTCACACGTACTCGCGAAGGGTGATTTAGTCATCTTTCCAAGTAAACAAGACTCGCATGTGTCATCTTCCCTAAGGTCGAATGACTCCAACACTCCATCCTTTTGGAGTTGGGCTATGCGTTTCTTGTTGACATGTCCAAGACGACAATGCCACAAGGATGCTTTATCCATACTAGTGGAAGAATCTATGTTCAAAACATCATTTCCTAAGTTATCAACAATCATAACAGTTTCATAAATTCCATTACATGGTATAGGTTCAAAGTAAAAGACACCATTTAGATAAGCCAAAATAGAACCATTCTCATTATTAAAAGAAAATCTAAAACCTTGTCTATATAAACCATGAAATGAAATGATGTTTCTAGCCATTTCTGGCGAATAGCAACAATTGTTCAAATCTAAACATAAATTATTCCTAAGCACTAAAGAATACACTCCAATCTTGGTCACAGGCGACGATCTTCTGTTCCCCATGATTAGATTGATCTTTCCTTGCTCCACATCCCTACTTCTTCTTAGTCCCTGCACATTAGAACAAATGTGGTAACCACAACCGGTATCAAGAACCCAAGAAATAGCATGATTAGAATCATTAGATTTAATCGTGTATATACCTGCAAAAGATGGCTTGATATTTCCTTCCTTGATGGCTTGCAGGTACTCTGGGCAGCTTCTCTTCCAATGTCCTATCTTGTGGCAGTGGTGGCACTCTGCCTCCTTCGGGTTAGGGCAGGGCTTAGCGGGATCAACTTTGGTCCCACTAGAAGAGGCACCATCTCGGGCTTTAACCTTGCGATAGTTCTTAGACGAAGCCTTCCTCTTCTTTCCCTTTCCTTGACCAATAGCCAAGACAGGAGCAGCAAGTGGATTGGGAGTTGGTGCAACAGACTTGTCTTTGAAGTTGCTCTCAGCGACCCTCAATAGACCTTGGATCTTGCTTAGGGTGACCTCCTCTTTGTTCATATGGTAGGTCATCCTAAATTGATTGTACATCGGAAGCAAAGAGTGAAGCACCATGTCGATCGCCAAGTCTTCCCCAAAATCAACATTTAACTTGCGAAGGCGGTCGACATACCTTTGCATCTTTTGCAGGTGCACGGTAAGAGATTCTCCATGACCCATCTTAGCGGAAATCATGTTGGTGAAAATCTCATAACGCTCTTGTCTCGCATTCTGGTGGTATCTCTCCAATAAGTCTTGATGCATCTCGTACGAGTACATGTCCTCGTAGGACTTTTGGAATTCGGAGTTCATGGTGGCAATCATGATGCAATGTACCTTCGTTGCATCTCACTCATGAGTTTCAAAAGCGGTGATTTCAGCCGGAGTAGCAATTTCAGGGTTGATCTTCTCGAGTTTCTCATCGAGGACATACTCCTTATCCTCATAGCGAGCAATGGTGCGAATGTATCTTATCCATTCGCTAAAGTTCGTTCCATCGAAGGTGACCTTTTGGCAAAGGCTCATCAACGTGAAAGAACTAGCAGCAATGTTGTTTGCGTTCGACATCTACAAAAGGAAAAGGACAAAGATAGATTAGAATAAGAATCCCTAATTATCACCCAATAAGAAAAATTAGGGCTAGGATCCAACAATAAAATTTACATACTAGAAAAGGGATGCCGTAATCTAACATGCAAATAAATTGAAGGTAAGTAAATGACGATTCACTAATTCTCCACCACAAAACTTTACTATTAGTCCTAAATGTTTTGAGAATTCCTAGGTTCGGATGAGATTCATTGAAACTATTCAATGGCATGTTTAAATCTCGATATGCCCCTCTTGTTTGTGATTGGGATACCGAGGATCACAAAGCGGGTGTGAATTACCATGCAAATTCACATGGTGCCTTCATTGTAACGATCGCCTATTCGATGTGCCGGTAAACCACACACGCTCCATCGACCTATGATAAACAATGAATCACCCTTTGCCACCTTTGCTTAGAACCAATTAGTGTGCCGGTAAACCACACACGCTCCACTAACTTCTCAGCAATGGTGCAAAGTGTAATTTCATGGGATTGCATCAATTCACTTTTCCTAAAGTAACTAAGATTGAGAAATTTTTAAAAAAATGTGTAGTTACTTTGTATTACTTATTATACTTTTAATGAGAGGATGAGGTTGCCCTATCCTACCCGTTCGGCTAACGACCCTCCACCAATCAAGCAAGCGGTGGGTGTGAGTGTACACCCATTAAGCGCCATTTTATAGGCCGCAACCTTATACCCACCTTATAGATCGGCTTCGTGAATGAGGCCTACTAACGGTAAGACTAGCATTTTAGTTATATATATATATATATATATATATATATATATAAATATATATATATATATATATATTATTCTTGTAATATTATATTAGTATAGGGTTGTATTTTAAACCTTTTAAAATCTAGGGTTTGAAATTTAAATTGTCTAAATTAAAACTTTTAATCACAAAATATAAATTTCAAAACTTGAGGGCAAGTTTTAAACATTTAAAACATGGAGGATCAAATAACAAATAATTTCAATTAACAATTAATTTCCTTATTACCTATATTTGATTTATTCAAGATTTCTTTCAAGATAATTACCAAAATAATCAAAATAATTAATTAATTATCATATAAGGAAATTAAATATTTTATTAGTTGATAAATGTCTTTAATTAGATCAAGATAATAGTCATATATATCAAAAAATCGGATTTGGGCTGATCTAATATGATTAAGGTAAGTTTCCATAAGATAATCATGAAGAAATCCCGAATTTGGCCATTCCTGACGCTTGGACTCGCCGAGTGCACAAAGGGACTCGCCGAGTCAACTCAACTCGTCGAGTCCACTTTGGAACTCGCCGAGTCCATGACTCAGAAACACAAAAATCGAATTTTGTAGTTTCGTTTCAGACAATTAAGCAACAATTTAATGAAAACCAAACTAGGCTCTGATACCACTGATGGGTTTTAGCCATAAGAACTTTCCTATGTGCGCATGCAAAACCCTAATGCTCGGATCTAGGCTTTCTAATTAAACATGCTTTGAATCCAAGACTTCTAATGACTATTTAGGAATAAGAACAATGATAAAACAGATCTAGAATCATACCTTTGAATTCCTTGTTGATCTTGTTGTCTTGGAGCTTCTAGAGTCACAATTGTCACTCCTCTAATGGCTTACAAACACCAAATAGCAAGGAGGATGATTTGGGAGAGAGGAGAGGGGAGGAAATCGGCCAGGGTTTCTATGCTTTAGATGAAGTGTCGATTTCCCTTAGCCATAGGGTCTATTTATACTTGTAGACTCCTTAAGGGTTACAACCTAAACCCTAATTGGATAATCTTCTCTTAAGGCTATCCAAATCCATTCCTTAGATAACCCCTTGGACGATTTGAAGCTATCATAGCTTCTAGAATCCGTCCAATCCATATCTATATGGATTTACAGTCTAAAGTTTAACTATCAGACAACTGACAGCTTATACCCTCTTATTTAATTAATCTCTTTAAGTCACCAAATTAATTCCAATTAATTCTATGACTTATATTAATCAAATAACAATATTATTATTCTTTATATTATTCTCATAATATATTAATAATATTTACTCTCTCTTAATAAATCATCCTATCAAGTTGCTATGGTGAAGGCAACCCAAAAGGACCATGCACAACCGGGTCAAATACTTGCCTAATATAGTTGCAGCCTTAGACACTATTCCAACAAACATAACGAGTGTTGAACATTTCTCTGAACTGATCCCATGAAACCGCAGCCCTCTGCGCATCCGAATATGACCCCGTAGTCAATCTCCACCAATCCTTCGCCCCGAGCCTCAACAGGTTCAGAGCACACCTCACCCTCTGATCAGCAGGGCATGAACACGTGAAGAAACACCCCTCCACGTCTGATAACCATCTCATAGCGACGATCGGGTCCTGAACTCCATCGAAGGTGGGAGGCTTCATATTATCGAAGTCCCGATACTGAAAGCCCCGACCAGCTCCTCCCCCTACCGCCGCTACAGCCGTTGTAGCCGCCGCGGCAGCCGTCTCTGCGAGAGCCGCATAGCGCTCATCAAAATACTCAACCATGGCGGTCTTGATCGACCCAAACAGCTCCGGCAACTCAGCCCGGAACAACTCAGCAATCTCATCACGCAGGATCTCACGAATCCTCGCATCCAGCTCACACGTGCTCATCTGACCGATAACCTCGGGCGGTACCGATCCGCCTGGAACTCTCTCTCCTGCTCCCGATCCTAATCCGGATCCACGCTCATCATGCCTCGGAATCTCCATACTGAAAAACACCACACAAAATCTCAGACTCTTCCCACTATCCTGGGATCCAACTCTCTCAACCCAACCCTAGAGATCATGGTTTCCCTGATACGCGTATGGGTCCTGTGCTTTCAGTAGTATGGGCCCATACTACCTTCCACACCTACCCATATTTGTATGAAGTACTACCACAACACCCTAGAGAAACATGCATAACAACGCTCAACCCTCACCACTAGAGGAACACTGAGAATCTCCCATAAGGAACCCTAGGCTACAGGCATCACAAATCAGGCAACATTATCATGAAATCCTGAAGATCCCTAGCCTATCACTAGCATGTTGTTCTATCAAAGCTCAAAAACAAATAACATGCATGGTATTTTGGGGTTACTTACTGGCTCCGGCTGATCGTATCTCCGTGTCCTCCCCTACTCATTTTGAAAACCATTTTAAATACTCTTTTGAAAAGTCTCCTCGATTTGAGACTGGAGTCACACGAATGTTCCTCCAATTCACTCAAACCAAGGCTTTGATACCAACTTGTAACGACCGAAAAATACAACCAATTTTAAAATTTTCAAAAACAGCTCGATTCCATTAAATATTTACAAAAAGGTTTTCAATACAAAACATTTAACGTATTCCCAGAATCACATTACTACAAAATCATGAGGAGCGGTACGATCACGCCTTCGCCTTGCCACGGTCTCCTGAAGAACCTGAAAAACATCAAACCACAACTGTAAGCCCGAAAGCTTAGTGAGATATCCCCAAAATACCAACCACATACACCATACACGCATAACATGCCACAACATATCTGATCACAGAACAGCCATGCACTTCGGGTCTACTGTGTGACTGGTCCGCCGCACCGGCCTACAGTCCACCTGGTCCACCCTCTGAGTCTAGCCATAAACCTCGAGTCTATAGTGTGATTGGTCCGCCCGCACCGGGCCTTCAATCCACCTGGTCCACTCTCCGAATCTAACCACATACATCGAGTCTGCAGTGTGATTGGTCCGCCCGCACCGGGCCTTCAATCCACCTGGTCCACTCTCTGAGTCTACAGTATGACTGGTCCGCCCACACCGAGCCTTCAGTCTGAATCCATACAGAAGCATTCCAGGCCATGCAATTGATCCAAAACATAGATCTAGCCTCCTACAACCTATCCATCACGTAAAGTGGCAAACTTTACGTGAATCCAAAGAGATCTATGCATTTTGCACATTAGGGCTAAGGTTTGGGACATGATAGCTTCACCGAACACTCAGCACAGGGACTTTATGCACATTAGGACCATCACCACTCCAGATCTGAGGTAGCAACCTTAGATCTAACTTCCAAACTCCAAAACATACCAAGATAAGCTCCCCACAAACCCCAAAATGATGAATCCATAAGAGTAACAGCCCAAGGACGAGATATTACCTCAAAAGAACGCCCCAACTGCAATGGAACTCGAATCCAAGCAAAGCCCCTTGCTCCAAGCCTCTTCTTCTTCAAGATTTCCTCAACAATTGCTTCTCCAAGCTCCCAAATGCAACTTGATCCACTCACATACGAAGGTTAGGGTTTCTGGACTTAAGGATGAGTAAAGAGGCTGGGGGAATGGATGTTATGTTCTTTATATAGGGCTCAACCCCGAGAATTAGGGTTTTCTCCACTCAGCGCCTACTCGCCGAGTCCATCTTACTGACTCGTCGAGTCGGATACTTAACACGCGACCAAGTCGCGACTCTACTCGCCGAGTCCACCCATGGACTCGCCGAGTCTCTCTTTCCCAACTTACTCTTTTAGCCCTTCAACTCTACTCTTGATATTTCGGGATGTTACACAGGAAGCTTTGTGGACTTCTTATTACGATAAGGCCTCGATGGAGGGCGCCTTGATGATTTGCAGGCAGAGGATCAACGATAGGTGGTGGATCAACCGCATGTGGTGGATCAGCAGCAAGTGGTAGATCATCAATGTCAATGCTAAACGGATCAATAGTATGAAGCTCTTATTGGGTTGCATCATGTGACTAAACAGGAATGCTATATAATGGAATATGCTCCAAAAGGTGACATTGGAGATACATAGAGTTTCTGATTTGAAGGATCATAGCACCGATAACCTTTCTGACCTATACTGTATCCTAGAAAAACACAAAGAGCTGATTTTGAAGACAACTTATCTCTCTTTACATGAGGCTTCAAGACAAAACATGTACACCATAACAATCGTAATGAAGAATAATCTGGGAGTTGTCCAAACTGATGGGTTATTAGACTTTGGATCTAGGTTTATCTAATTATACACGCAATAATCATCCGAAGCTCTTAAACCCTAGATCAAGCATACTATGAACGAAATTAGGGTTTAGATATTATCTTTGATTGTTATGTAGCAATAACAATCTATTCCTTCTTGTAGCTGGCTTTAGAAAGCTTACTGCCTCAAGTGTTGCACCTCTAATGGAGTCACAAACACCATAAGCAATAAGGATGAAGAAGGAGAAGAGGAGAGGCACCAAAAATTTCTAGAAACCCTAAGGAATCAGTTGGCCACGTTTTTGGGGCTTAGGGTGTAACGTCCCAAAAATCACGACTGAAAATTTTTCTTTAAATCATTACTAAAACCGTATTTATAAAAACATGTCATAAAGCATAACATAATTCAGAGTATTAATTCCAAAACATAATTTCATTATCAGAGTAAAACATCCCAGGCTGACTAATCAGTAGTGTGTGCCATGCGATCACCCCGAGCTTTTCCCTCCGCTACCGGAAGTACCTGAAACCAAAATTGAAAACCGTAAGCACGAAGCTTAGTGAGTTCCCCCAACCTACCACATACCCTGCATAAACACATACTTCACATATTGGGCTACGCCCGCTACAACGGTCTCGCACCTTTAGGCCCCGCCTGGCTTCGAGCCCCGCTCGGATACATATCTGTTTCACTTAGGCCTCGCCTGTGACTGGGCCTCGCCCGCTAACATATACTAACACATAAACATATCACAACACATAAGCTAAACATATACTAATGAATCCTGTCCTAAGGCCTCGCCTATCTTGGGCCTCGCCCTTGTCCTGTTACTGATGAGTCATGGAACCCCGTCCACGCTCCTAATGATAGTGAGATACGGGCGCAGCCCACACTCACTCCTTCCCTAGCTTGGGCCTCGCCCATGTTCTACTACTAATGAGATGTGGAACACCGTCCACTCTCTGCTATTGGTGAGATACGGGACCTCGCCCACACTCACCTCCCTACCAGGCACATACAAGTATCACACAGACAACAAGTATACTCTATCATGCAAACCATTCCTTGGGCACCCGCCCGCTATCAATGGACATTGGTCCTAAATATCATACTGGAATACAATGCCTAGGGCTAACCCATAGGCCTTCTTACTCATATCTAAATGGGTCGGCATTGTGGCCTTAGATCCATCCACACCAAGGGAAACTCACATGCACCCGCCCGCTATCAATGGACATTGGTCCACGATTTCCGCGTCCCATCCTGACCAATTCACTGATTCCTCACTTAACTCACCAATCTAAGTCTTAACCCGAAAAGGTTAGTGCTTCGCGACATGACTCGTCGAGTCCAAGAACAGACTCGCCGAGTCCATGACAATCTTCAACAGACTCTTCGAGTTGTTCTTCCAACTCGTCGAGTCCATGTCCATCTTCATCCAACTCGCCGAGTCCACCCATGTGACTCGCCGAGTCGCTTCAGTCCTTAATCCATACAGTGGCTTTTCGAGCCATGCAGGGGCTCCAACTCATAAATCCACTCTTCCTAAGTCTTTTCCGCACGTAAAGTTGCAAACTTTACGTGAAACCAAAGAGATATGGGCTTAAAACACTCTAGGGCTAGGTTTTGTGACCAAGGGGCTTCACCAACAACTTATTGGCATAAACTTTATGGCTTTCTAGATCCTTAATAGCCTAGATCTGAGGTAGCAACCTCAGATCTACTCCAAACTTGGAATAAACCTCCTCCATACTAAAAAATGCCCAAAAACTCAACCATAAGATAGATCTAATGCAATAGGGTCAGCTTATTACCTCAAGGGATCTGAAAAGTCACACCAACTCTGGATCTAAAGCCAATCCTTGAATAACCAAAGGTTCCCTTCCTCCTTCTTCCTTCAAATCACCCAAAATGGCAAGAAAGCTTGAATGTGCTAAAATGGAGGCTTAGGGTTTCGTGTTCTGGATAAGAGAGGCTATAGAGAACCTTAAGGGAGCGAATGAGATGTTTATATAGTGCACAAAGTCCCGAATTTTGGGTTTTCCTCTTCAGAACGGACTCGCCGAGTCCTCTTGCCAACTCGTCGAGTCGGTCACTTACTCCTCGACCTAGATCCCGTTTGGACTCGTCGAGTTCCACCCTGGACTCGACGAGTTAACCCCCTTGACTTAGGGTTTTCCTTTCCTTTCTTGGTCTTTCTGATTATTGGTGTTACAACTCTCCCCCACTTAAACTAAACTTCATCCTTGAAGTTCCTCTACGGCCATTCGCACTGCGATCTGCTGCCAACACTCTGCTTGGTAGACCTAACGCTCGTTGACTACCTTCGCTGACATTCCGCCCGGTCATTCTGACTAACATTAATCCTTGTGGATAATAATCTCTGGTCAACCCTGGCCCTGAACATTCTGGGAACACAAATTACTCAACTGACAAACCTTCTGATACTCCCTGAGTACTTATGTTGAACACCCTAGGGGTTCACCCCCTTCTTTCCTTGTGCGATTTCTGGCATTTCCAAGGCAACGTTCCATAACCAACTACTTCCTCTGTCACTGTGAAGGTCCTATCCTTCACCAACTCCATTACCCCCTACTTCCAGTACGGGTCATTACCGCCAGTGTCCACTGGACACTTCTCACTACTATAACTTAGTGCTGAGTACCCCTCGATCAACTAACTAAATTCCACCATAGACTGCTTACCACCGCTGTCGCTGACTGAAAATTTCCGTTGTCCCTTATCTGCCTTCCGGATGAACCGAGACCACCTTGGTCCCTACTGATCTATAAATATCTGGATTACCGGCTCCCACCAGTCGCTAGTCCCAACACAAACTTCTAGTTGCTCCCAACGACTTCCGAGGAAACTTAGGCTACCTAATACTGCCCCCTCAACTCTGTCACCCTGGCGCTACAAGTCCTGGGATCCTCGATCCCCTAACTTGACCCTACGGTCCTTACCAGGTCCCACCTGTGCCACTAAAACTCATGGGCCTCGCTCACGGGTCTCATCCGACTATACTACTGAGAAATCCTGCTCTTAGGTCTCACCTATACTGCTACTTACATACATGCCTCGCCCACGGGTCTCACCCGGCCATACTAGTGAGCAACCCTGCTCTCAGGTCTCACCTATACTGCTACTCACATACGGGCCTCGCCCATGGGTCTCACCCGGCTATGCAGGTTAGCTCCATACTATTCTCATCTACTACCCAATCCTGATCCCCACCTTGATCACTTAGGAGATAAGGGCCTCGCCCAAAATCCTCTAACTAGGAGATACAGGCCTCCGCCCACACTCCGCTAACTAAGATTCTAGGGAATGCTACGGATTACCCGTAGTCTTACAACACTTTCCATACTCACTGGCTGCTGACGAAAAATGTTGCGGCTCTCCCGCCGCTCTACCATGCTCTACATGCTGTCTCTACCATTGACTGCTAACACAAAAGCATTCCATGCTAACCGTTCTCAAAATCCTCCTTCCAACTTTCTCGAGTCCTACAAGCGACCCTCTAACCCGAATTCCCAACCAGCTACTAACCATCTCGGTTACTTGAACTAACTGTTGGGAAGTTTCTCAAACTCCCAACGCTGAACTCCTCAATCCATCGATCACTGTGCTATTTATTTTCCTTCTCATAGGTCGTGTACTCATCCTGGATTTGCGTGCTCATACCCTTGTACACTCGGAGGGCTTTCCCCCACTTTGATCCTGCTTATACCTCACTGCTCAATGCCTGAGAAGAATTCCCCGTCTTCTCTGCTATACCCCAATCAATTTGCTGAAGAACCAAGCTTGTCGTAGCTAGGGATCTAACTGATCCATCACTCAATAACACCTTTCTGAATCCAGCGGGTCACTACTGAGTTCCACACAAGCATGCTATAGTTACTGCATCCTAAGTAACCTACTACATCCAGCGTTGCTCGCGCCTCCAAGTTAGTCATCTGAAAAGCCCTGCCTCCTACCGCAAGCGCCTATGCTCGGCCCTGACGGCCATATGTGATCCTCAAAGTTGTAGGGGCAGGTGCTATCACCCTTCCTGCCGAAAACAAAATGGGGCACTGGGCCTTCTTGTGGCCCCGCTGACTGCAGTGGAAACATATCAAGTCTGATCCCTGTGCGGTGGTAGCAGTACAATCCCTGCTAAGATGACCAGTCCGGCCGCACTTGAAGCAGCCTGAATCTCCACCACTACCACTCCTACACGCACCCTCATGCGTCCTGCCGCATCGGCCGCGGTTCTGGTAATCCCTCGATCTCGAATCTGACCCCTTGGGCCTTTTGCCCGAACCTGTGGCTACCTGAACCTCATCCGGCTTCCTCTTCCGGATTTGCTCCAAATCAATCTCTCTCTCTCTCTAGCTCGTGCGATCATATCCTCCAACGTTTTTTTCAGATGGACCTGCTCACAAACTGCATGATGTCATCCCTCAACATCTCGTGATATAGGGCCTTCTTCATCTCCTCGTCCGCGACATACTGCGGAACAAGGAGGGCCCTCTCCCTGAACTTGGCGGTGATCTCCGCTACAGTCTTAGTAGTCTGCGTCAAATCCTGAAACTCCCGTGCCAGTTGCTGCACCTCAATAATCGGCGAAAACTTAGCCCTAAACCTGGCCGAGAAATCGTTCCATGTCATCGTGTCCAACGCGGAATCATCACCAATGGCATGACCAACCTCCTCCCACCAATCCCTCGCTCTGTCCTTCAGAAGACAGGAGGCGAGTCTGACCTTGTCCCCCTCGGGACACCTGTTCGTACGGAATGCGTTGGCAACATCGGCCAACCACCTACTGCTAGCGATGGGGTCCCTAGCCCCATGATAATCTGGCGCTCCGCAAGCTCTAAACTCTCGGAATGTCATAGTACGCGCTCCCATCAAAGCCATTATCTCGGTAGGAAAGGCTCCCAGCCTTTCATCCAAGATCTCCAGTATACCCTCCTTGACTGTGCCAAAGATCACAGGAGTCTGATCTAGGATACTGGGCGTAACCTCTGCTGATATCAACTCCCTCATCCGCTCCTCGAGCTGCTCGGCCCCTGAACCCGATCCTGATCTCTATCCGGCGCCTGATCCGCCCACTGGTCTCTCTCGCAATGTTACCATGCTGAAAACATATTGCAATAACTATCAGAATACTCATCACTATTGAGGGATCATACACACACACACACACTACAAGTTTCCCGGTCTCATATTGGCCTTTCTCGAATCGAGTATGGATCCTTTGCTTCCAGCAGTACAGGCCCATACTAACTTCCACATCTATCCGTACTTTCCTCGAGAACTGCTTCGACTCCACCAGGTCCCTTTTCTACTACTACTGCTCCTAGCACTATCTCATCCTAGGATCACCTTAGGGAAACCTCTAACTCCACCCAGACCAGCCCTCAGCTGCTGAAGGCCTCCTTGTGATGCCAATTAGCCATCACTTGAATACCATCACATGTGACGAGGCTCAGATAATCCTTCAAGTAAGAGAATCGTCCCTACAACAGTTGGAATCAGACAAGAGTTGTGCAATAGGGCCAAATCCAGTACTATGAGATTATTCAACCCTGATCACATGTGACGTGACGTATTCACCTGATGGCTAACTCCCACCACTCAGAATCCCACAATGCACAAAGCAAGCAACATTCAGACAAGGGAAAATCTAACCATAACATACTCAAGCAATCATAATATCATATCAAGAATCTATACTAGCATGCAACATAAGCTCATAAACTCAGGCATAACCTAAACAGACTATCCTACTACTATCTAATCAGCACTATCATGCAGCTCAAAGCACATATAACAGGCACATAAGGCATCCTCCCTAGATCCTTAGTCCTAATCTAGCATGATGTTCTACTAACTGATAAACATAACATAAACTTCTATGGGTATTTTGGGGTACTTACTTGAGCTCGACTGATTGCATGCACCACACCCTTTTTCTTTTCAAAGTTCCTTTTCTATCTGAATTCTTTTCGCCTTTCTAAAAATGTGTCCTTTCTAAAAACTCTTTTTACAAAACTGTTTTTTCATTTTGAAAACTTTTAGACCAATCCCTTAGTTTGAGTTCAGGCACACCCGAGAGTATACCCGAATCCCTCAAACCAAGGCTCTGATACCAACTTGTAACGTCCCAAAAATCATGACTGAAAAATTTTCTTTAAATCATTACTAAAACCATATTTATAAAAACATGTCATAAAGCATAACATAATTCATAGTATTAATTCCAAAACATAATTTCATTATCAGGGTAAAACATCCCAGGCTGACTAATCAATGGTGTGTGCCATGCGATCGCCCTGAGCTCTTCCCTCTGCTACTGGAAGTACCTGAAACCAAAACTGAAAACCGTAAGGACGAAGCTTAGTGAGTTCCCCCAACCTACCACATACCCTGCATAAACACATACTGCACATACTGGGCCACGCCTGATATTCAGGGCCTCGCCCGCTACCTCGAGCCTCGCCCGCTACAGGCCTCGCCTGGCTTCGAGCCCCGCTCGGATAGAGATCTGTTTCACTTAGGCCTCGCCTGTCACAGGGCCTCGCCCGCTAACATATACTAACACATAAACATATCACGACACATAAGCTAAACATATACTAATGAATCCTGTCCTAAGGCCTCGCCTATCTTGGGCCTCTCCCTTGTCCTGTTACTGATGAGTCATGGAACCCCGTCCATGCTCCTACTGATAGTGAGATACGGGCCCAGCCCACACTCACTCCCTCCCTAGCTTGTGCCTCACCCATGTTCTACTGCTAATGAGATGTGGAACACCATCCACACTCTGCTATTGGTGAGATACGGGACCTCGCCCACACTCACCTCCCTACCAGGCACATACAAGTATCACACAGACAACAAGTATACTCTATCATGCAAACCAATCCTTGGGCACCCGCCCGCTATCAATGGACATTGGTCCTAAATATCATACTGGAATACAGTGCCTAGGGCTAACCCATTGGCTGTCTTACTCATATCTAAATGGGTCGGCATTGTGGCCTTAGATCCATCCACACCAAGGGAAACTCACATGCACTGCTGAACTTGCCGATAACCCTCTGGCTGTTGTCCGATAATTCTCCGAACCGTTGCTCCTCTAGCTCCCCGAGCTATCAATATCAATATCATATAACACTCAGATCCAAAGAGAACTCTAGAATCCAACTAAGTCCATTCTTGACAAAGTCAAAGTCCTGGTCAAAGTCAACCTTCCTGACTGACCCTACTCGCCGAGTCAGCCCGTTGAGTTGTCGAGTCCTTATACTTAGACGCTCACCTAATATGCCTCAACTCGTCGAGTCACCCTAACGACTCGTCGAGTTCCACGATTTTCGCGTCCCATCCTGACCAACTCACTGAGTCCCCACTAAACTCACCAATCTAAGTCTTAACCTGAAAAGGTTAGTGTTTGCCACATGACTCGTCGATTCCAAGAACAGACTCGCCGAGTCCACGACAATCTTCAACAGACTCGCCGAGTTGTTCTTCCAACTCGTCGAGTCCATGCCCATCTTCATCCAACTCGCCGAGTCCACCCATGTGACTCGCCGATTCGCTTCAGTCCTTAATCCATACAGTGGCTTTTCGAGCCTTTCACGGGCTCCAACTCATAGATCCACTCTTCCCAAGTCTATTCTCCACTTAAAGTTGCAAACTTTACGTGAAACCAAAGAGATATGGGCTTAAAACACTCTAGGGCTAGCTTTTGTGACCAAGGGGCTTCACCAATAACTTATTGGCATAAACTTTATGGCTTTCTGGATCCTTAATAGCCTAGATCTGAGGTAGCAACCTCAGATCTACTCCAAACACGGAATAAACCTCCTTTATACTCAAAAATGCCCAAAACTCAACCATAAGATAGAGTTAATGCAATAGGGTCAGCTTATTACCTCAAGGGATCTGAAAAGTCACACCAACTCTGGTTCTAAAGCCAATCCTTGAATCACCAAAGGTTCCCTTCCTCCTTCTTCCTTCAAATCACCCAAAATGGCAAGAAAGCTTTAATGTGCTAAAATGGAGGCTTAGGGTTTCGTTTTCTGGATAAGAGAGGCTATAGAGAACCCTAAAGGAGAGAATGAGATGTTTATATAGTGCACAAAGTCCCGGATTTAGGGTTTTCCTCTTCAGACCGGACTCGCTGAGTCCTCTTGCCGACTCGTTGAGTCGGTCACTTACTCCTCGACCTGGATCCCACTCAGACTCGTCGAGTTCCACCCTGGTCTCGACGAGTTGACCCCCTTGACTTAGGGTTTTCCTCTCCTTTCTTGGTCTTTCTGATTATGTGTGTTACATAGGGGTCCTTATTTATAGTTAGGCTATAAGGGTTTGCAACTAGGAAACCTTAATCTGACTGCTTAATCCCTAAGCAGCCCATGGACTCCTTTTAGAACATCCCTTGGACGAATTCCTTATAAGCTTCCCATAGAATTCGTCCAACCTATATTCCAAAGTGAACCATAGCCCAATTGCAATTATCTTATAATTACAATATTAGTCCCCTAAGTTTAATTAACCTCTTTTGGCCACAAAATTAATTCTCAATTAATTCTTGACTAATATTAATTAAACAATATGATATCTCCTTTAATATATTATTCTCATAATATATTAATAAATCATAAATAATCCTCTCTCTCTCTCTCTCTCTCTCCATAAATCATCATATCAAGTTGTTTTGGTGAAGGCAACCCAAAAGGACCATGCACCATCGGGTCAAGTACATACCAAAATAGTTATGGACATAGACATTAATCCAACACAAACAACATTTCATAAGGAGACTTCCCCAAAGTGTACGCAGTAGGAATGCGATTAATAACACAAGTGGCGCTATGACAAGCTTCTCCCCAAAACATATTGGGGACTTGAGTAGAGAGTAGTAAGGATCTAGCAGTTTCTAGGAGATGTCGATGTTTTCTTTCTGCAACACCATTCTATTGAGGAGTGTCTATATAATATGATTGATGTATAGTGCCATTATATGCTAATAATTTTTTAAAATTATTGGAGGTAAATTCTCCTCCAAAATCACACCGAAAACATTTTATGACAACAAAGTGTTGAGTCTTGACAAGAGCTATGAGTTCACTATATATGGTGAAAAAGTCAGACCTGCACTTAGCTCCTGATTTAGAGGTGATCGGAGAGGAACCACACATCAAAATGCTTAATATCAAAGTGAGCAACAGAACGAGTGACACTTTTATTAAACAGTAAAGCAGAAAATTTTCCCAGTTTACAACCACAACAATCAGAAATATCATCAAATTTCAAAGAGCCTAACACACCATTGGAAACCAAAAACTGTAAACGAGACGCTGAGACATGTCCCAAACGAGAATGCCTAAGATAAAAAAAGATATTATGAAGGGTTTAAACAAAAAGACGACTAATCGACACTAGATGCAGCAACATCAACAACATGTAGTTGCTCCAAGACATAAAGCTCCCCAAGTCTGCGGCCTATCCCAATCACCCTCCAAATGAATAAGAAAAGAAGACCCAACAATCAAATTTACACAACTGGCTGACCGGTGCAAGATTCAAAGCAATTGTAGGAATGTAATACACATCTGTTAAAGATATATAAGGAGTGACAGTAGAACCAACACCCTCAACTGACATAAGTGTAGCACTAGCAGGCAAAATAGAGGTAAGTGTACGAGAAGATAATGAAGAAAAATATGACAAATGTGATAACATGTGATGAGATGCACCATAATCCAATATCCACAAGGATGAAGGAATACCTAATGTGTTGGATAAAGAAAAACCTAAATGAGACATGGAAGCTGACATGGTAGTTGGATTGATAGCTAAGAACTGTCTGAACTGCTCAACAATCTGTGGATCCAAGGGTGATGGTGGTGTGAAATCTATTTCATTCTCAATTGAAGGTGTAGCAGCAACGTACTGTGGTGGCCTAAAAGATGAAAATGAGGGACGTGATTGTCCAGAAAACTTGTTCTGTTTTGAAGACTAAGACTGTGCCGGTGATCTTGTTTGTTATTGCTGCTGATTTCTCTTGCTTGTCAACAAAGGGAAATTTGCCTTCCGATGGTTCTTCTTTTTACAGAAAGCACACTCATCAAATGCAACTCTGGGACAATTTTGGTTTGAATATTGAGGTCATTGTGGAACAGCAAAGACAACAGGAGTGGCTATCTTGGGAGCTTTGTCAGCATGGGACTTGATACGAGTTTCTTCAGAAATCAACTCATGAACAACCAAATCAACAGTGGGAAGAGGTGTATGATGCAAGATTGATCCACACAAACCTTCAACTCTAAACTTAATTCCATCAAGAACTGAACCAAACATCGCTCTTCCCTTCTATCAATATAAGGCTTAAAAGCCTTCAACACATCAGGTTCTGTAAGAGCTAACTGATCCCACGAATCCGACATAGCTGCATAAAATTCCTGAGCATTGAGATTGTTCTTTTAGAGGGCTCGAATATCAAACTCTAACTGGTATTGATTTGCAAAGTTAGACTGAGTATACAACCTAGCCAAGTGATCCCAAACCTCCTTTGTCGTGTCATACTTTGCCAACTGAGTACCAATAGACTGGATGACAAAATTATTAATCCAAGTAATGATCTTGGAGTTATCAGTCTCCTATGAATCCAGTAAGGTTGCATCACTATCGTCATTCTCGTATGTTGGTTTCTTCTTGCCACCTGTAACAATCCCTCACATAGTCTTGCCCCGTAAGAAACTTTTCATAACATAACTCCAATAGGCATAGTTTTTGCCATCAAGTTGAATACTAATGGACTGAAGAGAATCATCTCTTGGGTTCATATTTCAATATCAGTCAAACAGTAAATACGAGTAGCAGCAAAAACAATCAAGATCTCGAAATCAACAACAATAGACAAAACAAAACCCTCAAAACCGACAAAACGAACAAATCAAACCAAACCAAATACAGAAACGAGCAAGAAAACCATACTCAAAATTGAAAATAGTGTCAATGAACAGTGCACGTGAACAATGCCGATGAACAGTAACGTTGATGAACAGTGTCACTAGTGAACAGTAACACCAGTGAATAATAATGTCGATAAACAGTAACGCAAATAGTGTCGGCGGTGAATAGTACTTGCCAATGAAACAGTACCCACCGATGAACAGTAACTCCTCGATGAACAGTAATCGTGAACAATAACATCGATGAACTGTAATCGGTGAACAATGCTGAAGAACAGTAACTCGCCCCCAAAAAAAACGAAAAGTACAGATAATCAACTGAGCTCTGATACCATGTAAACTAACAAGTGAAAACATATAACGGCTAGGGTTTCATATTATTATCAAAGAAAAGTACAAAGACAATGAAAGGGAAAGACATAATATATAGACTAGCTGGTTAGGGTTTCCTAGCGAAAAGGCCCAATCATAAAATCCAATACAAAATAAAGCCCAAAATCTTATTAGGCTAACAGTCTAAATCCTCCATTTTATTCAAATCTAGCAATTCTGTAGAGAGAGAAGCTCTAGAATGAATCAACTCATAATTACCCTCTTCATTATCAATTTTTTGATCAACCACAACTAAAGCTTCTTTAAGATCCAATTTCCTGTGTTTTTTTAAACGAAACTCCTTATGCCTTTGCTTTAATTGGGTTTTTAAAAACTGAAGCTTCATTTTCAAAAAAATCAACGCATTATTATAATTTACCCCATCATTCTCCCATGAAAAACGAACCACCTTATCAAAATCATCTAAAAGAAACCATGAGTGAAGGAAACGAAAAGGGGAAGGACCGTAGTCCAAGACCATATCCCATAAAAGAATAGGACAATGATCAGAAAGATGTATGTCCAACACAAGACCTGAAATAATTGGAAATAGCTCTAAAAAACCCTAAGAGACCAGAAAACGATCTAATTTACTCATTTTCTCACCCGAGGATAATGACCAAGTATAATTATAACCACCAAAAGGAACATCCAAGTGGAAAAAAGCTGCAATGAAATCGTTAAATGCAAGAAGCCCCGAAGCATTCAAAGTCAACCCAAAACGTTCTGCTTCACTTTTCACTTCATTAAAATCTCCTATAACAAGAACATGATCATCCCATCTATTAATAATTTGCAATAAATAATTCCACAACATACATTTTTCACCCAAATCTTGAGGCACATAAACCGAAATCACCATAACTTTTTTATTAAAGGCCTTCCATAGACCTTCAACGATGATAAAATAATCCGACGTAGCAACTTAATCTTTAAGAATATCAGAAGGATCCTAAACTACCAAAACACCTCCTGAATTCCCCACTGAAGCACTAGAAGCTGAAATAAAAGAGTTATTACCTCATAATTTTCGAATAAAAAATTACTGATATTCTCCTTCTTAGTCTCCTATATAGATAAAAAAATAATCTTGTATTTAGACGAAGTTTCCAAATCTAAGATTTTTTCTCTTTATGGCCAATACCTTGGACGTTTAAAGATAAAACATTCATCTAGAAACATTCTTGCTCCCATGATGACTAATAATATCCTCCACATTCTTCAAACAACCTTCCATATTGAATCCCATAGCTTGCCTTATTGAAACAAACCCATCAAGCGAGGTGCAACCTCTACTTCTGTTGATTTACTCTGACCAAAACCATTATCTTGTTGCAAACATTCATGCGATTTACCCTGCATGGCAGCCGACGAAGACTGAACATCTTGAACATCATGCAAAGAATCATTTTTTGGAGCAAATGGAACATCTAGAACCTCATCTCCATGTAAATCAGCAACAAGAAAAACATTATTATCGTCACCAACTTGAACAACCTCGCTTCTCACCGGAGGAGTAAACCTCAAGTCCTCGACTTTTTTCTCCCAAGCAAGCAAATTATAGATTTGAAAAGGATCCTCATAAACTACTTTTGAATCGTTCACTTTCTTGTTATTACCTAACCCCACACTTCTTTCATCAATAATATTCTCAACTTGAACCTGATCATCGTCACTATTAATATGATCAGTGTGAGTTAAAGGATCTTCCTCACCAGAATCATCTTCATCATCATCTTCAATATACTTTGGATTCCAACCGATTACTTCTATGGCATGAATATAAAACACCTTGCCTTCAACAATTATTTTAAATGTCTCCATAACAATCTATGTTACCTTAGTTTTAATGCACAACCTTTTCCGAAACAAATTATTAGGATCCTTTGCATACAAAGATCCCCCCCCCCCCCCATCTTTGAGTAATTTTAGTAACGGAATTATTAGTCCATGCAATTAAGGGAACACCCTCTATATCAAGCCAAATAATCCGGTCCTCCACAATAAAATTCTTTGTCCATGGTAACAAAACTGAGAACCAAGATGAGGCATCCCTATGTTTCTTGAAATTATCTTTGGCTTTAATTGAATTAAACTCCAAGGAAACCCAATAACCCCCCATATATCTCAAAGTCATGTCATCAAAACCTACTGAATCACATATTTCTCATAGCTTAGATAAACTCCCAAACTCTTAGCCTTACCCACTAGACTACGAGAGAAATCCTTATCAAGCAAACAAGAATCATCAAGAACTAGAGCAGGAAAATCAAACGAATGATTGATCTTCTTATTCACATTAAAATTACCTCCAACGACTCCAACATAAGAATGATTCCCATTTCGTGACTAATTATGAGTATTTAACTCCATGTGATCATTACCACTCCCAACATTCACAGTTTTCTTGACGGCAGTGACCAATCCACACAATGCAAAGATTAGAAAACAAATGCATACCTCTTACCAGCCTTGGATTTTCCTTTAGGTATAAAAACGTCTACCACATTCCCATACAACTCACATGTTTTCCATAAATCTTGTACATAGAATTCTTCTGGAAAATTAGTAACATAGATTGAATGGGAAACCTGTTGTACCAAAACCGAATTAGAACACCTCTTCACCCTTTGCCAATCTTCCATGAATCGAGAAACTGAAGAAAAAACGAGCAGATCATGTTGACTGGTGTTTGTTCCCGCCGGGGAAGACGACCCCAAAATCGCTTAGGGTTTTTTATATTTGTGGCTCTATCTCCAAATTCTAGCTACTAACCACCAGCAGGGCCGGCCCATGGGACTGGGCAAGCTGGGCGAACGCCATGGGCCCCCAAATGCCAAAGGGCCCCATATTTATACATGTTATTGGGTTATATTAGTTGCAGCCTATATTAATTACAGTCCATATTTTTTTGGCCCAAAATTAACTCCTACACTGCTGCGCCCAAATTCTAGAAGCGGGAGTGTGACCTATCGTCTTTGGGTTTCTCGATTCCAATTTCCAAGACTTAGTTAAATCTTCGGCAGTTCGACTTCTCTTCAACTTCGCTAGTTCACTTCCATGGAAAATCCAAACGACACACCATCTCTAACGGTTAGTTCTTGTAACACCTATAAATTTACGCAAAATTTAAACTTTTAATACTAACAAAAGAGTCAAATAGTATTTGTTTTTATAAAACATTTCCAATTCATTTATCATCAGAGTGTCCCAAAATGGATCATGAGGATGAGGAGCGGTACGGTCACGCCTTCGCCTTCCCTCGCTCTCCTGAAGTACCTGAAACAATAAACTGAAAACTGTAAGCCTGAGGGCTTAGTGAGCTACCCCCAAAATACCAATACCACACTGGCAGAAACCATAGCCATATGAACAATCAAACAACATACATACTGGGCCATCGGCCGGACTGGTCCGCCCTACTGAGCCTACAGTCTGTCTGAATCTATCCCGAGCCTTCAGCATGACTGGTCCACCGCGTGGGCCTACAGTCTCCCCGGACCGCTTAGAGGGTGTGTTGGCCTTCAGCACAAAGCAGGACTGCCTCAACCCAGCCAACAAGTAACTAACCATGTACGCATACTATCATATATTGGCATGTACACATAGAAAACATATCTATCTCATTGACCATCAATCATAGACTTTCACTCATAGCTAGAGTATCGACCTAATAGGTCACTAACATACCAATCCTCACGGGCCATAAAAGCATAACATACTATCTATCCTGATTCCAATCCAATAGATCAGAGTCTTATGCAGCATACCATAACTACCGATCTCCAGTATAACAACCATCCTAAGCAGGATAAATTCTAGCAAAGCAATAACATAACTCCCATCCTAAACCAGGATGAAATCTAACATGGGAATAACAAAGCAACCATCCTAACCCAGGATGTAAACCATAAAGGGCCGACCTTGGTGCCGTAGACCCTATCGATATAGTGAGGATAACTCACCTCGCAGATGTCGATAGAAATGCGAACTCCACCTATTTGATCACTTGACACCGGATCCACCACCTATAACCAAAGCACAATATACTCATAAGTTCTTACTCTTATGAGACACCCCATAACCTACTAGTCAATCCCTGATCAAGGTCAAAGTCCTTGGTCAAGGTCAACAGTTCATGTTGACCTCAACTCGCCGAGTCTTTGAAGCACATGCCAACTCGCCGAGTCATCGGGGTGACTCGTCGAGTTCCTTCGAATCCTGATCAAGTCTCAAGGCCACCCATCGAGTTTCCTCCTTGCAACTCGACGGGTATACATGCAAACATATCCTTGGCTAAAACTCATACAACTCGCCGAGTTGTTCTTCAACTCGTTGAGTTTCTGACCATCTTCATCTAACTCGCCGAGTTGTTCAACCAACTCGTCGAGTTCACGGCTTCCTTGAACTGACTCGCCGAGTTGTTCATCCAACTCGCCGGGTCCAATGCATATCTTCATATGACTCGCCGAGTTCCTTCAATCAATTTAACATGCAGACGTCTATAAGCCATGGCAAGGTCCCAAATTGTAGATCTACCTTCCCTAAGCCTGCTTATCACGTAAAGTTTCAAACTTTACGTGTATGCATTGCCTTACAAGCTCCAAATGCCAAAACCAAGCTCTTAATGGGTGCTCATGGACCAAGGGGACCTTACACTCGACTAAAGCTGGAACTCTATGCTCGAATAATCCAAAGAGGGTCTAGATCTGAAGTTACAACTTCAAATCTATCCCATAGATTGCCATACCAACTTGATCTGCTTTCAAAAACCCTAAAACTCATTCAAAGATGAGGTCTAACTGAAACAACTGAGGGAAATGGTCAATTACCTTCCTAAGAGATGCCCACAAAAGAAGAAATCATATCTCTTCCCAGCTCCTTGCCAAAATCACTTGATTCACCAAACTTTTCCACCAAATATCCTCTCTTAAACTTCAACACACAAAGGGCACACACACACACAAGATAGAGATGTAAAGGGAGCTGCAAAAGAACTGAAAGAGGCTTGAGCTTCTTTAAATAGGGGTGCAAACCTCGGAACATAGGGTTTCACTCTCCAGCTCCTACTCCCCGAGTAGCAACAAAAACAATCAAGATCTCGAAATCAACAACAATAGACAAAACAAAACCCTCAAAACTGACAAAACGAACAAATCAAACCAAACCAAATACAGAAACGAGCAAGAAAACCATACTCAAAATTGAAAACAGTGTCAATGAACAGTGCATGTGAACAATGCCGATGAACAGTAACGTTGATGAACAGTGTCACTAGTGAACAGTAACACCAATGAATAATAATATCGATAAACAGTAACGCAAATAGTGTCGGCGATGAACAGTACTTGCCAATGAAACAGTACCCACCGATGAATAGTAACTCCTCGATGAACAGTAATCTTGAACAATAACATCGATGAACTGTTATCGGTGAACAATGCTGAAGAACAGTAACTCGCCCCCAAAAAAACGAAAAGTACAGATAATCAACTGAGCTCTGATACCATGTAAACTAACAAGTGAAAACATATAACGGCTAGGGTTTCATATTATTATCAAAGAAAAGTACAAAGACAATGAAAGGGAAAGACATAATATATAGACTAGCTAGTTAGGGTTTCCTAGCGAAAAGGCCCAATCATAAAATCCAATACAAAATAAAGCCCAAAATCTTATTAGGCTAACAGTCTAAATCCTCCATTTTATTCAAATCTAGCAATTCTGTAGAGAGAGAAGCTCTAGAATGAATCAACTCATAATTACCCTCTTCATTATCAATTTTTTGATCAACCACAACTAAAGCTTCTTTAAGATCCAATTTCCTGTGTTTTTTTAAACGAAACTCCTTATGCCTTTGCTTTAATTGGGTTTTTAAAAACTGAAGCTTCCTTTTCAAAAAAATCAACGCATTATTATAATTTACCCCATCATTCTCCCATGAAAAACGAACCACCTTATCAAAATCATCTAAAAGAAACCATGAGTGAAGGAAACGAAAAGGGGAAGGACCGTAGTCCAAGACCATATCCCATAAAAGAATAGGACAATGATCAGAAAGATGTATGTCCAACACAAGGCCTGAAATATTTGGAAATAGCTCTAAAAAACCCTAAGGGACCAGAAAACGATCTAATTTACTCATTTTCTCACCCGAGGATAATGACCAAGTATAATTATAACCACCAAAAGGAACATCCAAGTGGAAAAAAGCTGCAATGAAATCGTTAAATGCAAGAAGCCCCGAAGCATTCAAAGTCAACCCAAAACGTTCTGCTTCACTTCTCACTTCATTAAAATCTCCTATAACAAGAACATGATCATCCCATCTATTAATAACTTGCAATAAATAATTCCACAACATACATTTTTCACCCAAATCTTGAGGCACATAAACCGAAATCACCATAACTTTTTTATTAAAGGCCTTCCATAGACCTTCAACGATGATAAAATAATCCGACGTAGCAACTTAATCTTTAAGAATATCAGAAGGATCCTAAACTACCAAAACACCTCCTGAATTCCCCACTGAAGCACTAGAAGCTGAAATAAAAGAGTTATTACCTCATAATTTTCGAATAAAAAATTACTGATATTCTCCTTCTTAGTCTCCTATATAGATAAAAAAATAATCTTGTATTTAGACGAAGTTTCCAAATCTAAGATTTTTTCTCTTTATGGCCAATACCTTGGACGTTTAAAGATAAAACATTCATCTAGAAACATTCTTGCTCCCATGATGACTAATAATATCCTCCACATTCTTCAAACAACCTTCCATATTAAATCCCATAGCTTGCCTTATTGAAACAAACCCATCAAGCGAGGTGCAACCTCTACTTCTGTTGATTTACTCTGACCAAAACCATTATCTTGTTGCAAACATTCATGCGATTTACCCTGCATGGCAGCCGACGAAGACCGAACATCTTGAACATCATGCAAATAATCATTTTTTGGAGCAAATGGAACATCTGGAACCTCATCTCCATGTAAATCAGCAACAAGAAAAACATTATTATTGTCACCAACTTGAACAACCTCGCTTCTCACCGGAGGAGTAAACCTCAAGTCCTCGACTTATTTCTCCCAAGCAAGCAAATTATAGATTTGAAAAGGATCCTCATAAACTACTTTTGAATCGTTCACTTTCTTGTTATTACCTAACCCCACACTTCTTTCATCAATAATATTCTCAACTTGAACCTGATCATCGTCACTATTAATATGATCAGTGTGAGTTAAAGGATCTTCCTCACCAGAATCATCTTCATCATCATCTTCAATATACTTTGGATTCCAACCGATTACTTCTATGGCATGAATATAAAACACCTTGCCTTCAACAATTATTTTAAATGTCTCCATAACAATCTATGTTACCTTAGTTTTAATGCACAACCATTTCCGAAACAAATTATTAGGATCCTTTGCATACAAAGATCCCCCCCCCCCCTCTTTGAGTAATTTTAGTAACGGAATTATTAGTCCATGCAATTAAGGGAACACCCTCTATATCAAGCCAAATAATCCGGTCCTCCACAATAAAATTCTTCGTCCATGGTAACAAAACTAAGAACCAAGATAAGGCATCCCTATGTTTCTTGAAATTGTCTTTGGCTTTAATTGAATTAAACTCCAAGGAAACCCAATAACCCCCCATATATCTCAAAGTCATGTCATCAAAACCTACTGAATCACATATTTCTCATAGCTTAGATAAACTCCCAAACTCTTAGCCTTACCCACTAGACTACGAGAGAAATCCTTATCAAGCAAACAAGAATCATCAAGAACTAGAGCAGGAAAATCAAACGAATGATTGATCTTCTTATTCACATTAAAATTACCTCCAACGACTCCAACATAAGAATGATTCCCATTTCGTGACTAATTATGAGTATTTAACTTCATGTGATCATTACCACTCCCAACATTCACAGTTTTCTTGACGGCAGTGACCAATCCACACAATGCAAAGATTAGAAACAAGCAATTCAAGATTGGCCACATTAATAAAACGAACAAATGCATACCTCTTACCAGCCTTGGATTTTCCTTTAGGTATAAAAACGTCTACCACATTCCCATACAACTCACATGTTTTCCATAAATCTTGTACATAGAATTCTTCTGGAAAATTAGTAACATAGATTGAATGGGAAACCTGTTGTACCAAAACCGAATTAGAACACCTCTTCACCCTTTGCCAATCTTCCATGAATCGAGAAACTGAAGAAAAAACGAGCAGATCATGTTGACTGGTGTTTGTTCCTGCCGGGGAAGACGACCCTAAAATCACTTAGGGTTTTTTATATTTGTGGCTCTATCTCCAAATTCTAGCTACTAACCACCAGTAGGGCCGACCCATGGGACTGGGCAAGCTGGGCGAACGCCATGGGCCCCCAAACGCCAAAGGGCCCCATATTTATACATGTTATTGGGTTATATTAGTTGCAGCCTATATTAATCACAGTCCATATTTTTTTGGCCCAAAATTAACTCCTACACTGTTGCGCCCAAATTCTAGAAGCGGGAGTGTGACCTATCGTGTTTGGGTTTCTCGATTCCAATTTCCAAGACTTAGTTAAATCTTCGGCAGTTCGGCTTCTCTTCAACTTCGCTAGTTCACTTCCATGGAAAATCCAAACGACACACCATCTCTAACGGTTAGTTCTTGTAACACCCATAAATTTACGCAAAATTTAAACTTTTAATACTAACAAAAGAGTCAAATAGTATTTGTTTTTACAAAACATTTCCAATTCATTTATCATCAGAGTGTCCCAAAATGGATCATGAGGATGAGGAGCGGTACGGTCACGCCTTCGCCTTCCCTCGCTTTCCTGAAGTACCTGAAACAATAAACTGAAAACTGTAAGCCTGAGGGCTTAGTGAGCTACCCCCAAAATACCAATACCACACTGGCAGAAACCATAGCCATACGAACAATCAAACAACATACATACTGGGCCATCGGCCGGACTGGTCCACCCTACTGGGCCTACAATTTGTCTGAATCTATCCTGAGCCTTCAGCATGACTGGTCCACCGCGTGGGCCTACAGTCTCCCCGGACCGCTCAGAGGGTGTGTTGGCCTTCAGCACAAAGCAAGACCGCCTCAACCCAGCCAACAAGTAACTAACCATGTACACATACTATCATATACTGGCATGTACACATAGCAAACATATCTATCTCATTGACCATCAATCATAGAGTTTCACTCATAGCTAGAGTATCGACCTAATAGGTCACTAACATACCAATCCTCACGGGCCATAAAAGCATAACATACTATCGATATCTATCCTGATTCCAATCCAATAGATCAGAGTCTTATGCAACATACCATAACTACCGATCTCCAGTATAACAACCATCTTAAGCAGGATAAATTCTAGCAAAGCAATAACATAACTCCCATCCTAAACCAGGATGAAATCTAACATGGGAATAACAAAGCAACCATCCTAACCCAAGATGTAAACCATAAAGGGCCGACCTTGGTGCCGTAGACCATATCGATATAGTGAGGATAACTCACCTCGCAGATGTCGATAGAAATGCGAACTCCACCTATTTGATTACTTGACACCGGATCCACCACCTATAACCATAACACAATATACTCATAAGTTCTTACTCTTATGAGACACCCCATAACCTACTAGTCAATCCCTGATCAAGGTCAAAGTCCTTGGTCAAGGTCAACAGTTCATGTTGACCTCAACTTGCCGAGTACACTCGGCGGCTCGCCGAATCTTTGAAGCACATGCCAACTCGCCGAGTCATCGGGGTGACTCGTCGAGTTCCTTCGAATCTTGATCAAGTCTCAAGGCCACCCGTCGAGTTTCCTCTTTGCAACTCGACGGGTATACATGCAAACATATCCTTGGCTAAAACTCATACAACTCGCCGAGTTGTTCTTCAACTCGTCGAGTTTCATGACCATCTTCATCTAACTCGCCGAGTTGTTCAACCAACTCGTCGAGTTCACGGCTTCCTTGAACTGACTCGCCGAGTTGTTCATCCAACTCGTCGGGTCCAATGCATATCTTCATATGACTCGCCGAGTTCCTTCAATCAATTTAACATGCAGACGTCTATAAGCCATGGCAAGGTCCCAAATTGTAGATTTAGCTTCCTTAAGCCTGCTTGTCACGTAAAGTTTCAAACTTTACGTGTATGCATTGCCTTACAAGCTCCAAATGCCAAAACCAAGCTCTTAATGGGTGCTCATGGACCAAGGGGACCTTACACTCGACTAAAGCTGGAACTCTATGCTCGAATAATCCAAAGAGGGTCTAGATCTGAAGTTACAACTTCAGATCTAGCCCATAGATTGCCATACCAACTTGATCTGCTTTCAAAAACCCTAAAACTCATTCAAAGATGAGGTCTAACTGAAACAACTGAGGGAAATGGTCAATTACCTTCCTAAGAGATGCCCACAAAAGAAGAAATCATATATCTTCCCAGCTCCTTGCCAAAATCACTTGATTCACCAAACTTTTCCACCAAATATCCTCTCTTAAACTTCAACACACAAAGGGCACACACACACACTAGATAAAGATGTAAAGGGAGCTGCAAAAGAACTGAAAGAGGCTTGAGCTTCTTTAAATAGGGGTGCAAACCCCGGAACTTAGGGTTTCACTCTCCAGCTCCTACTCGCCGAGTCCAACAAAGGACTCGCCGAGTAGGCCACTTAATTCGCGATCCGACCCGCTGCTACTCGACGAGTAGGGCCAAAAACCCAAAAGTATTTTTATTTAAATTATTACCTGAGAATCAGGGCGTTACAGTTCTCGATTCTCCTTCTTCTATTTCTAGTTCAAGACTTCAAGTTAATCGGTTACCCTTCTCCAATCTCCTCATCTTCTCTGAATTTTGATTTTCTGATTCGCCATCGCCAATTATTCGATTACGGATTACATAATACCCATTCTCTATTTTCCGATTTCATTTTTCTGAAATAGCTGGTGGAGTGGTGTTGTGGTGGTTCTCTTTCTGATTTCTGAATCGTTTGGTGAATCCGTGAATGGTGATTTCGGATTTCGTATGAACTTTGAAGACTGAAGTACAATACAACGCTTTGATCTGTGAGTCTAATTTTTTAATCTGTGAACTATTTGTCTATTTTGTTAAGAGTAGGCAATGGAATGTGATTTAATTATTGATTTTGATTAAATAAACTTCTGTAAAGTTGATTTTGTTATGAATGATTAATCAGATTTGAGATTTGAGATAATAAGATATGAAATAAATTTTCTAATCTCTTTGTTTAACTGTTTTTTATGTTCAGATAATAAGATTTGAGATTTCTCAAAGATTGTTAACAGCTAAGCTGGTTACAAACTTATAGCCTACTGTCTACATGCAATTTCTTTTTTAAAAAAATTTAATCTATTTTCTGTGATTTTGCTAAATTTGAAATTTCTCATATTTAAAGATTATTTTGTATTTTTAATCTTTAGATTTCTCATTGCTTCGGGAACAAAGGATTAAGGATATAATCTTATAAACAAGCAACAAAAAGTCAACTGCTGAGCAACCACATTAGCCATTAGGTAGTCTACTTTCCCTTTATTTTGTTAAGTTGTTTTTTTGTGAATCCGTGTGATTGTTTGTTATCAGTTATCTTGATTGTTATCTGTTAAAAATGCCTCCTAGAAAATATATATCTGGAAGTGAAAAACGAAAAAAAAAAAAAAAAAAAGTTGAACAATTTAATGATTCTAAAAAAGGATCTATGAATAAGTTTGTAAAAAAAGTAAATTCTTCTAATGTAGAAGATAATGTTGCACATACAAATATTTTTGGTGAAGAAGATAATGTCAAACATGAAAATGTTTCAAATGAAAATGTTGTTATTGACGATGAAATTATTAATAATGAAGATGTTAATTTTTCTCATTAAAATGTTAATATTACAAATGAGAATGAAAATGAAAATGGCATGAATAATAACAATGAACAATTTATTTCACCTTTAGATATATATGATCCTAGTAATTGGAATAATCTTGATAATAACTTAAGAGATCTTTTGATTGAAAAAGGGCCAATAAGAGAAACAAATTTTGTGTATCCTAAAGATAATTTATTTAGACATTTTTCTTATGCTTCTTATACTAGAAAGTTAAGTAATGGTGAGACGAGTGATCGAAAATGGCTAATTTACTCAAAACAAGTTGATAGAGTGTTTTGTTTTTGTTGTAAATTGTTTAAACCTAATAATTATGTTACTAAAATTTCTTTAGCAAATGATGGATTTAATGATTGGAAACATCTATTTGATAGACTTAACGAACATGAAAATAGTTCCTAACATCTTTTTTGTATGGATTCTTGGGATGAAGTAAAAACAAGATTGGATAATAATAAAACAATTGATAAAGATTTACAAAATAAAATTTTAACTGAAAAAAAACGTTGAAGTCAAGTTTTAAAAAGAATAATTCTTGTCATCAAATATTTGGCAAAATACAATTTGGCTTTTCGAGATTGTAATGAAAAACTTTTTCAAGAATCTAATGATAACCTTTTAGGAGCAATTCAAATGATGGCATAATTTGATGTTATAATGCAAGAGCATGTTAGACACATAGAAAATCATTAAACTCATCTTTATTATTTAGGGCACAAAATTCAAAATGAAGTCATTTCTATTTTAGTTAATAAAGTTAGAAATTCTTTAATTAATATTATAAAAGAATCAAAATATTTTTCTGTTATCCTTGATTGCACCCCCGAAGTTAGCCATCAAGAACAAATGACTCTAGTTATTCGATGTGTGAACATGTCTAATAATAAAATAAAAGTTGAAGAATTTTTTATAGAATTTTTGAAAGTAGAAAACACATCAGGTTTAGGACTTTTCAATGAGTTATTAAATGCAATTAAATCATATGGTCTTAATATTATGTAAGAGGACAAGGTTATGATAATGGTTCTAACATGAAAGGAAAACACCAAGGGGTTCAAAAACGATTGCTTAAAAGTAATCCGAAAGCATTGTTTATGTCATGTGCTTGTCATAGTCTTAACCTCACGGTTAGTGATATGGCTCATTCTTGTGCTAAAGCTATTTCTTTTTTTGGAGTTTTGCAACACATTTTTGTATTATTTTCGGGTTCAAATAAAAGACGGTCTATATTACTTGATAAAGTCCTTAACTTAACGGTAAATTTTTTATCTAATACTCCTCGGGAGAGTCGAATAAAAAGTGTCAAAGCCATTAGGTTTCAAGCTCCTCATATAAGGGATGCCTTGGTAGAATTATGTTCATCATGTGATGATGCAAAGTCTAAAAGTGAAGCTGAAAGTTTAGTTCATGCTATTGAAAGTTATGGATTTTTACTAGGTATGATAATTTGGTATGATATTTTATTTGCTATTAATAAAGTTAGTAAAAAAAATGCAAACAAAAACTTTGTGTATTGATGCCACAATTGATCTTATAAAAAATATGATGACATTTTTTAAAAATTATAGAAATGAAGGTTATGCCCTTAGTATAGATAGTGCTAAGGCCATTGCATCGGATATGGATGTTGAACCTATATTCCTAATAAAATGACAAATTATTAGAACAAAACAATTTGATGAAACTAATTGTGAAAATATTTTACTATCACTTGAAAAATCATTTAGAATCGAGTATTTTATATATATTGTTGATGTGACAATTGCGTCATTAGAGAGTAGATTTGAGCAATCAACAATCTTTGAAAATATTTTTGGATTTTTATATGATTCAAAAAGGTTAAAGTTATTGGATGAAATTGAACTTAAAACAAGTTGTACTAATTTTGTAAATAAGTTTACTCATAATGACTTATGTGATGTGAATTTAAATGATTTTATTACGGAACTTAAAGTATTAATAAAGACTTTGCCAAATGTTGTTATATCATCCATTGAAATTTTAGAGTTTGCCAAAGGTAAAGATTGTTATCCAAATGTTTGTATTGCATATAGAATTCTATTAACCATACATGTTACTGTAGCATCAACAGAAAGAAGTTTTTCAAAACTAAAATTATTAAATAATTATTTGAGATCATTAATGTCACAAAAAAGATTAAATGGTTTGACTATGTTATGTATTGAAAAAGATTTGTTGGATAATATTGAACTTGATTCTATAATTGATGACTTTGCATCTAAAAAAGCTCGTAAATGTAAATTTCTTTAGATTTTTCTTTGTTATGTTTATGTATATTGGTTCAGAGCATGTTCTGGCCTTTTAATTTTTTTTTGTATTAATAGTTGCTAGGTTGTTTGGCTTCTAGGGCCTGTCCCGGAGCCCTTTTTTTCATAGGTGGGGAGTCCTCAGCCTTCAATTGTATTATTTTTTTTTAATTAATAAAAATTTCCGGAGGTACCGCCTTCCTTTACAAGAAAAAAAAATATAAGGGTCCCAATTTTTTTTTGCCCCGGGCCCCAAAACTACCAACTAGTTTTGTCAAAATCGCCGTTTAGTTAATATGTGAAATCAAACATTTTATATATATATATATATATATATATATATATATATATATATATATATATATATATATATATATATATATATATATATATATATATTTCAAATAACATTTTATTATCTGTAACAAGAGAACAAAGTTGACGAATTAGATGTGTATTGCAAATTGTAAAAGTTGACTCGTATTAAGGTATTAGTTGTGAGACCCGTATAATATATGGGTTGATTAAAACAAAATGTTAAGTACGAATAATTAAATAGAAATTTTATTTGAATTTGAAATTGAAATAAGTGAAAATTATGAGAAAAAAAAAAATATGCAAAGAATAAATTAATTAAAATTATGAGTTTAGTGTGTACTAAACGGGTTAATTATAACAAAATATTAAAAATAAAGGTTTAAACTGTAAATTTATTTGGAATTGAATTTGAAATTTAAAATTTGATAGTCATTATGGTAGGTTTAATTTATGGAAAGTAAACCAATAATATATTGAAAATGAAAATTAAAGTAATGACAAGTGGAAAATAAATATATTTCAAATTATGACAAAATGACATGTGACTAATCTTATGAGAGAAGGACATGTGGCAAAGTCATTTTCATTTATTAGAGTAGATACGGTTTAGTAAAACTTATCGTTATTTTGTTATCAAAATATATGTATATTTTTTAATTGAAATTACAATAATACTCCATCGGTTTTGGTTAAATTCGCAGTTTATATCCAAAATTTGAAAAATTGATAGGATGCATCCCAATGATTTCATTTTCTTACCATTTTGGTCCATGATCCATATAAAATACATTTCTAGTATCTTTTTTATTATTTATTTCTTTATGAAATTTAATAATAGAAAATTAAAAAGGGCTCACCTTACCCCACCCCTACTACCACCCTATCATCTCCATCTCCAAAACCTTATCCATTATTCCCTTTTGATTTTTCATCCCAACTACTCGCACCACCGCCTCCCTCTATCTCCAATAACCGTCATCCACCATCCTCATCGCCTCCCAAGTCCTTCCATCTTTCTCTCTTACCATGCTCGATTTATTTTTGAAAACCCATTGCATCTCTTATTGCTTATTTCTTGTTCCACCACCACCATAATAGCAACTTTCACCACCAACCACTACTCCCATCACCTCTCTTTCCTTCCACCTCCACCTCCACCTCCACCTGGTGAATACAAGTTCCGGAGTCAAAACCCATATATGTTTCTTTCCCATAATAATTCTTGAACCATATATAACAACAATGTCCTAGATTAAAGTTGTATCGTCAATGACTTCAACATGAAATGAGTCGTGATTTCCTAAGGAACCATGTTTGTTCCATTCGCTTTGTCCGATTCCATAGGCTAATTGTGAAATCTGAAATTTGGTGGATTGATTGATTTCAATGATACATTCACAAAAAATATAAACAAAACTACGATGCGGCTGTGAATCATGTGTCTAGGTCTTCTTCGATTCATATAAGTTAATTTCGAAGCAATGAAAAAGATGTAAATGAGTCTAGGATATATGCACACTATACACCTAATCAAATTCTTGAGTTGGCTCTTGATTGATTTTTAATAGTGAAAAGTTCATAGTGATAGTAGTCATGGTCATCGGAACGAGAAGAACAGAGGGGATGGTGTACGAAGATATGAATAGAAAAAAGAAGGGGTGTGTGGATTTTGGTTGACCCTCTTTAATTTTCTAGGGTTGTTGACTTAAATACACATGAAAGTCACATTTGGTTTTAAACGACCAATTAATTTTTTTTGAACCCGTAAGACCATTAAACTCAAAACTTACCTGTCTAAAATAACATTTTTTTTAAATTATCAGGTTTCTCGGTTAAGGTGCTAATGTGTACATCTACTTTAGATAGTCAAAGGTTTACATTGCCACCTAGACATATCCATGAGAACCTGAGATTTTAAATCCTAATCAAATGGGAAAAGTTGCAACTCTTACCCTTCATCTTCAATAGATGCTCTAAGACGCAACAACTCAAGGTCGTCACCTCCAGATGCACATATCGTCATCCTTCCCATCTCTGTTCTTAATATCATATCTTTTTTAGAAAACCATGTTTACTCACCTTTGTTTTGGATCTCATCTCGATACATACATCATTGCTAACACCAGACCTCCAGTCAAACTCCAAAAGAATTTTAATGGCGGGATAATGGTTGATGGCAAAAAAGTTCAATCAAATCAGCGTACGTGATCAATGTAGTGATAGTAGTTCCCATATACCGAAATCACTCGAGTTTCAAAAAGTTCAATCACATCGTGTATAGCTTCAATGAAAAATTTGTGACATCTCCTATTTTCAGAACCAATTGAAACTTTTTATTTATGCTTTAAAATAATGAATTGTCTTTGTTATGGAAAATATCAGTTTAATAAAACATTTTGAGAAAACAAGTATTACTTCATAATATTAAAATACCAAGGATGTCATAATTAATATCCAACATAGATTATAGCGTAAATACTTAAAGGTCTTGAAAACTATTAGATGCTAATCTCTTATTGCACTCGGCATCTTACTCAAGTTCCGACACTCTTAAATCCGTTACCTGTGATGCATATAAATTGAGTGAGTCAGGTTTGAGAATCTTAGTGAGATACATAGAGTTTTAAAGCCCATAATATTTAATGATAATAAATATTATTAATTATCAGGCAAAACAAATATTTTCAAGCAATATAGATATATATAAATCCAACATAAATATCTATAAGACAATCTAACCATACATATATGGTTCAACCGATTCTCACAAATCCTAATTCAACGATTATCTTGAAGAATCACCTTACCCGATGAACTGTTTGAGAAGCTAACTGACTACACGACAAGGGGAGTCCTTGGCCAATGTAAGTCATTTAAAAAGGCAACCAATGTTTAGAGTATTTGATAAATATGGTATCCCATTTTATATACTATTGTAGGTTATAGTTCCACACTAGCAAAGTAATTTATAAGATTGTCTAGAATAATCGAGTGTTATCACCCTACTCTAATAGATGACTCAGACATACCTTCTAATTGTCCGAATTAGACACACCATTTCTGGATGTCTAGAAAAAGGAGGACTACTACACTCCACTTTAATCTCACATGTTTCCTCGGAATGAGACTATTTGATTATTCAACTTGCTTTTAACTAATCATCATTTTCAACCCTTTGTTTATAATTAAACAAGACTATAATAAAAGCAAATAACTTCTAATACACTTCTTGGTTATGCAAAACTATCATAAAACAAGATATACAAATAGAACATAATACATATATTTAATATCTATTTAACCCTTTACGTAATAAATACTTTTATTTAAGATTATGCTCTTGAAAGTAACTATGCACTCACCTGGTTAAAGGTGAAAGAATTTTAGTTAAGTCTGTGCTTCTCCTAACATTTCAACTCTTTTCTTTTAAAAGACCTAGATATAAATATTACTCGTTTCATTATCGTTTATATTATTTGTGACTAAAATAATAGTTTCTTAGATTAATCAATAATCACAAAAGAATATTGAATTATAGTTGATAAGGAACGACCATGTAAGATCATATCAGATGTAGGATCCTTTTGGCATACATAGTACATTGTTTGGAAAATCCACTTTGAACACCTCACAGATCTGGCCTAGACATCACTCCCGTATGTAGATCGATCAGTATAACGACCAATATTACTGATAAATATTTTTTATAAGTTCATAATAACGACTAAAAAAATAAATATAAGTTATAGTTAAAGTACGGTAAACATAACTCAACTTATTTAGCGAATAATCGAAAACTGCACACACATAACTTTAAAACTGAAAGCTCTATTTCACCGGGCTCTTTGCCCTACAGGGATTCACTACTAACACCTAAGAACTCCTAAAGTTGGGTCTCGAGATTTTGGGAGAGTTTGGAGAGGATTGGTGAAGAAAAAGAGTGAAAACGAGGCTATTTATAGAATTTTTCAGAAAGTGCGTTGTGCCCTGCCACGTGTCAAAATATGCATGCCAGGCTTAGGGAGGAAGGGTTCAACCAGATTGCGACATGTGTCGCTCATCCGTGGTGCCAAGTGTCATGATCTCAGCGGTCGAATTTCTAGATTTTTTAAAAATCGTAATGTTTGAATACGAGCATCATTTTCAACGTTATTTATATCACGTGTTTCGTATCCATGAGTACAATAACTTTTATTTAGAATTCATCGGCTAATTTGCATTTTGTTTTTCATTTTACGGTTCGAGAAAGCTTACACTATAAATGATGCTACGAAACTTATAACTTCTTCGTACGAGCTCTGTTTTCGACGTTCTTGATATCGACAGGTACTGCAACTTTCATTTATATTGATTTGTCCAACGAGCAACCGAGTTTTGATTTAATTTTTATGACACACATAGTTGTATTGTGTAGAACGCGAAACTTTGAAAAATCATAATTTCCTCATATGAAGTCAAAATTTGGCGTTCTTTATATTTACGAATACGTATTCATGACTACTATGACTTTCGTTTAGATTATTTATCCTAAATATGCTTTTATTTTTATTTGATATTTTTTAGCTTTTCGTTACGTTTTTAACCGTATTTTTATACAAATATTATATTATTATAATATTTATCTATATCACATAAATACAATATCATATACAAAGAACACTTTTGTAAACATACAACAAGTAAGTTTATTATTTATTTATCATAAAATTACATTAATTCGTTAATGTACATGAGGACGATTTGTCTAACTAAAAGTGTGGGCGTTACAAAATTAAAGAAATTAAACACATAAACACGAAATTCAAAAACCTAAAAAACAAAATTGACATCTCCACGGGTAATTAAACGAAGTTCATAACCCTGCAACATCAAAATTCTAGATTAAAAAAAATGCAAAATACAACTCTAGTTATCGATGAATTGGAGGACATTGTAAGGAACTTTGAGAAAGCTTCGTGGAATTCAGGAATTGAATCTTCATCTTCAAATGTTTCATCAACAGTTAACAAAGTTGGTCTGAGAAATTCCTTTTGAGCTTTGAGCCTAGCGAATGAGCTTGATCTTCCCTAACCCTTTTCTTCTTTTGCAATTTTTGAAGAACACATGGGTTTTGTTTAATTTCCTCATCGGTGTGATCAGACCCATATTCTTTCTGCTCCCTTTGGTGGAAATTAGAGACACACAATGAGATATAATGGCTTTCCACAGTGAAATATACATTGAAAGAGCATAATTTTATAAAGAAAAAACGATTGAGAAGAAGAATATGTTTGGAGTGGTTTTGTTTGTTTGTGAATTATGAGTTCATCCCATCTAATCCCCCCCCCCCCCCAAAAAAAAAAAAGCAAAAAAGAAAAGCCTGAAACCCTAGATTCAAGGGAAACCTATCACAATTTAACCAAAGGGGAAATGGGATTCCTCTTAATCAAATTCAAAACTTTTAATCTAAGTTGGAATGAAGATGACTGCGAACAAGATTGATAATATTGCCAGTGATTTTGTTAATGCAATAGTTTGGTCCACGTGGATATGTAAACTTTGAAAGTCAATGTACACATTAACAATGTGACAGATAAACCTGATAATTTTGAGCAAAATGATATTTTTGACAAGTAAACTTTGAGTTTAATGGTCTAACATGTCCAAAAAAAAGTTAGATGGTCATTTAATACTAGTGAAACTTTCATGTGCTTTTTTTTGTAACATCCCCAAATTACAAAAGAGATTTTTCATTTAAAATAAGCTAACCAATTAAAACCATTTACTTAAAATCATTCAGTGATATTCATTTGTTTGAAAACCATAAGATTAACATAGTTGAATTGCAAAACAGCAGAAACTAATATCCTCGATGCGAGTGTACAGTCTCGCTAAGCTATTCTTACGAACAACCTGTAATACAATTAATCCACAACTCTAAACATAAAGCTTAGTGAGTTCCCCAATATACCTTATATTCCACCATACAAACAATGCATACAAAAAAGTTCTTGGCTCTAGCGCCGATCTGCCAACTCTCTTTTCAGCATGCATACAACATACATAATAACCATACATATTATCCATTGGTAATCTGCCACTAAACTGATTGTTAAGGTCAAAATCCTAGTCTTTCATACATTTTTAGGGGCCAAATCCCAGTCTTTCATACATTTTTCAGGGGCCAAATCCTAGTCTTTTATACAGTTCAACTTCATATCCATATACTTATCGGGGCCAGTGCTAATACCAACGAACACCTTAAGATTACATAGCCACATGTAGTCAGAAGTCAGATAGACATTCAGACATGTGATCCTTCCCGAAAGTAACAAATTAAACAAGAACCATGCAATAAGGCTTTAGACCAAGAGTTCTTAGGCTATCTAACTTAAACTACATACGACCCCTAGGGTATTCACTCAACGATCAACCAATACTATCATTACCCTAACCAACCATGACACCTAACAATATCATATAATCAACAAGCAAGACCCTGCCAGTCTAGTATACCATGACATAAAGTGTCCTATATTGCATATACATAACAAACAGTTATCCTAGTCAACTAACATACACATACTCTAATAGCACCACTATCCTATCATATAAAGGATATACAATGTCATATGTGACATAACGAGAAGACTCACCTGAATCGCAAAACTGAAGAAGCATATCTACACTCTTAACTCCTTGTATCGATCAGACCTACGAATTGACTATCACCAATTAAAGATTGAACCTTAATCAACAAACCAAATCCTTCAAGTTTGATCAAACTGGTCAAAAGTCAACGGTCAACAGTCAAGGAAAGTCAACGGTTAACTAAGTCAACGGCTACTACGTCATGGCTAGCCCTTAGTCGCGCCTTGGACAAGTCCAAAAAAATAGACACATTGCAGCACGCCACCGTGTCATGGGCCTTCCTTGGCTACACCATGGTTTTGGTCAGAAAGTCTTTTCTTCATTAAGAGCTTAATCCTTACAGATCAAGGCCCATAGCTTTAGATCTGGTTCTTTTCAATGATTTAATAGATAAAGTTTCTAACTTTATCACCACAAAACAAGATATTGAAACTTAAGTCCAATAAGCTTTTTAAAGGCTAAGTCTTTATGCATGGGATCAAGAACACCCAAGCATGGTCCTTTTCCTCACTTAACAAAAGTCCAAAAGCCAAGAAAGTGCCATAACAAGCTTTGAAGTTCCTTAACTCCAAGAACATCCATAAAAGGGACCAAAACCAACCATACTGAGCAAAAACTTGAATCAAGAGGAACAAAGGTCAAGGTATAAACTTTATACCTTATATTACTCAAAAATCTGAAGATGATGGATCTAAGCTAGCTCTTTGCTTCCTTGTACCAAGATGGAGCTCCTTCTTCCTCAAGCTTTACAAAACCCAAAGAACAAACTCCAAAATTAAGCAAACAAGCTCACAACCATGAATAGAGGCTAGAGTTTTGAGTCGAGGGAATGGAGGCTGAAAAGAATGACCTACACCTGAAGTTAATATCTTTAAATCTGAGAGAAACCCTAAATTATTGGGCTTGAGCTGCAATAACAACCATGTCGTGGTAACCAACCAGACACTTTCTTCATTTAAGTGACGTGGCCACGCCGTGGCAATGGCGAGCAACCTGCCACGCCATGTCATAAGGTTTTTCTCAAAACTTTATCTTTGAATTCCATAAGTCTTCTACTGATCAAATCGGGAGAACGGATGTTATATTTATGTCAATAACCTAATTTTCTATTATTAAAAATTATAAAGAAAAATAATCAAATTGACATGGATTAAGAGCCAAAATTAAAAAAAATAAAAAATGAAACCATAGAGATATCACCTATCAATTTTTTACAAGTTCGAACTTCCAGTTTGACTTAAAGTGTAAGAACATTTCTACCTATCAACTTTTTAGAAGTTGGAACATAGAACTTCAATTTTGGCTTGAAACCATTTTTGTAATTTACTCCTTTTTTAAATAAACCAACAATATATTAAAAAAACAAAAAAAAATAGCATAGAGCTAGAAAAAGAACCGATTACAAATTTTTAAAGGGTTCTGTAAATTACTTTTTTTTTAATGTAAAAGTGACTTAGTAGGAAGCATGCGTATAAGGGTGTTCGTTTGGATGAATCGGTTCGATCCGATCCAATTAAGTAAATCCAAATTGATTTCGGTTTTCAAAATATGGATCCAAATAGTCCAAACAAAATTCAAATCCGATCCGATCCGATCCGATCCAATTACAATTCGGTTGGATCGGTTTTTATAATTCGATTTTCAAAAACCATAACATTTTAAAAATGACATAGAATTATAATATGATCTAATTTTACAAAAGAAGCTAAAACAAATTATTTACTTGTGATTTAAAATTTATAAACAACCACTAAGAAGACATATTATATTTATTATTTATTAGATAAAAAACTTTTGACAGAAAGTACATATTAATGTCTTTTATTAGGTATAACCTTTTGAACTTATTTAAAAAAAATTAAAAAATTAATAAATAATTATAGATATATTGAAAATAAATACGTAACAAATTGTTATTCGGTATTTTTGGACTATTCGGTTCTTATTTTATAAACCAAAACCAATCTGAAATCAAAAATAATAATTCGGTTTTGTTGAAAACCAATCTAAAAATCTGAATATCCGAACCAAATAGTCCAATCCAAATTGTCCAATTGGACAATTCGGTTTTATCCAAATAATGAATAACCCTACGTGCCTATACATTATTATTATCATACAATATTAATAAAAGCACATATAAGAGTTCAACAACGTAAATATTCACTTTTGACAAAGTACCTACGTATATAGCTTTGTTAAGATTTATTTGACCATGAGATCAGTCCCTTTGGTTTGTCACACAAACATCTCATTATTCAAAACTTAAACTTCGTAAGTATTATCATATCCGTATAAAAATAAATAAACAAATAATTAACTAATTGGAAATTGAGTGATGAATGAAACCACTCTCAATTTGTTAATTGGGATGTGAATTCATTGGCATGAAACAGCAACGAATAATTCATTTAAACAAATGTCTCAACTAAAAAATGATTGCAAGTAATCCTGGCATGGGTCGGTGCATCTATGGAGTGATTGACTTTTTTTTTTTTTTTGCTACGGTGAAATGAAATCATAAAACAAATTAAATAAACAATATAATAAAATAAATGATTATTATTTTATCATCATAAACTATTGACTTGTATGAATGAAGTAAGTCCATCGAACATGTCTCAAATGAAGTAAATCATCTAATATATCTAATTACATTTTTGACATTTTTGGTGGAATTTCTATGCTCCTCGCCCTCCTTTTGGATAAGGTTTCCGGGACCAATTTATTAATTGGTGTTTGTTTTTGAAGATGTAGGGGTGTGGGGGCAGAGGTGGTGGTGGAGGTGATAGTGTCGTGGTGGTGGGTGGTGGCGGTGGCAGTGGTGGTGGTGGTGGAGGTGGGCGGAGGTGGTGTAGAAATAGTGATGGTGACATTGGGGTGGAAAAAGAAATATAACATAGGGTTAGAACTTACAAAACGTTTTCAAAAATCAAAAGTTATTTCTTTTTACTTTCGGAAAAAGAGGTCAATATGACTTTTTTTATGTCTTTTGTCTTCTGAAAAAACAAATAATATTTTTCTTAAATATCTTTCCGTCAACAGACATAAAAAGCTAAAAAGACTTTTTGCCAAAAAACAAACATCACTTAAGACTCTAAAGAGTGGGGCGATAAAGAGCTTGGCACTACCATGGCATGTTTGATAAACACCGCCCCACCATAATGGCATGCCGATAAGAGAGAGGGTACAAGTTAACCTACTGTAGAGAGAGAGAGAGAGAGAGAGAGAGAGAGAGAGAGATTAAATCTTTGCATTTTACCAACTCTAACCATATTTAATGATATTTTGTAATGTCTCAAATTGCAGAATAAATTTTCAAAAATTGAGTAAACTAACCCTTATAAACGGGTTTGTTAATAAAAATAATCATTTTTATTTATTGAGAAATGACCACTTTCTTCGGAATAGCATATTCCGGAGCATGTAAGAACATTCCAGACTTGACTCGGTTAACGTATTTCGAAATATCCTGAGCATTTATTTTCGTTCCGGAGCTGTGGGTGGTTGGTATGAATTAGATCCGGAATCTCACACCCCATACATTCCAGATTGAAAAAGCGAATTCCGGACTGTACTCCGGAATGGTTGTACATTCTGGAGGTCTGTTCCGGAGAGATGAAATTATGGTATTTGTGTGTTTATGTTCCATATATTTTCATATATGCAATATATTTTCATATATGCAATATATTTGTGTTTTTTATACATTCGTTACACGTACCAGAATGAGTATGTATACATGATTTTTTTCGAGTGTCAGTTTCTAATGGAGGACAATGACAACGTATCGAAGGGTGTATGCAATATATTGCTTCAGACTACACATATTTTGGTGTAGATATAAGCAATGATATCAACTTCGTCGGGCTAATTACGTTGGATGCTTCCAAGTCCAGGTTACACACTAACCAAATACATCTATCTTCTCAATGTCTTGGATCAAATATAGTTATGCATATTCTAGAAGATAGTGATGTTATATATTTTCTAAGTTTTGTTAGTAGTATGACTCCAAACACAGTACAATTGTTTGTTGTTAGTAACGTCATGGAAAGTGGTATTCATCGATTTGCTATGGAAAATCTTTCTGGTGGAAATGGGCCTTCTGGTGGTGGAAGTAACCAAATGTGTAATTTATTACCTATGACAATTAATCATGTTCCTTCTTATAATGGCCATGTAGATGGGGTGATTATAGGAATAAAGGTAAGGTTGTTGTTGAGGCTTCTCTTACAGTTGATGTTGATGAATCTGGAAATGATGATGCAAAAATAATGATGTTAGTTGATGATGATAATATAATTCCATATGGAGAGCTAGTTGAACATTTTGAGAGTTACACTGAATTTGATGGGGAAGATACTGAAGGCGAAAAGGAAGAAATTGAGCCCTTACAACCCCAAAAATCACAACATGAAAAATTTCCTTTTTATTTTTCCGATTCTGAAGAACTACAAACCACCCATTGGGGTATGACTGAACATTTACCATTGCCCGAACTAGCTCAAAAAAAATGTAATGATGCCATAACCCATAATTATACATCCTATGTGAAGTTATTCCAACTCTTTTAAAGCAAAGAACAACTTAAGCTTAACTCCGGAATAAAAAGTGTTACTGAAAGCTTCCAATATAAAGTGATAAAATTCACAAAGGACAAGTTTTAAGCTATTTGCTTTATGGATAATTGTGACTGGCTGATACAGACAACAAAACATAATATCACTGATACATTTCAAGCAATTAAACTATCGGAGAAACACACTTGCTTAAACACATAACTACATCCTCATCACCTACAAGCTAACAAAAAGGTATTGGGTCACTTGTTGAAGGGCATATTGAATGATAGTACAAGTAATATATGATGGGTTTTGTAGGTTACAACAACAATGCTCAAAGCGGAAAATACTTAACAATTAAGAATTTGTGCACATGCAACCTAAAAGGATCTATGCCTTTCACATAAAGGCAACGTACTTTGAATTAAAGAAAACTATTATAACCCTAACGAAATCAAAATTTGTAAGGAAAGTAACATACCTTTTGATTTGTTGTAGCTAACAAATTAAACCAATCTTTATTCAAAAGCTCTTGGAAGCAAGATCCAAAAATCTTGTGTCTCTTATGATTCACACCTAAACCTTAGCAACTAAGGAAACTTGAAGAGAGATGAGAGGGGAGGTAATTTTCGGCTATACTCTCGAGGTAACAAGTGGTCGAAAATATGAAGAGGTAAGGGTCTATTTATAGTTGCACTAGGAAACCCTAGAAACCCTAATTTGAATATAATACTATTATAACAAATTAGATAATAATTCAATCTCCTAATTATCTTCAAGGGATATTCTAGAAACCCTAGAATCTCTTACCAAAACCATCCACCACACTGGGGAAGGTTCTGGAAACTTTCTGGTCAACTATTGAATAATTACAACTTAGGTCCTTGAATTATTAAGTAATCCAATTAATCCCAAAATTAATTCTAATTATTTTATGATTAATTCTTAATTAAACAATAATATTTCTAATTAATATATTATTCTCATAATATATCAGTAAATTATCTATTCCTATTTATTAATCATATAATAAATCAAAGAGTAAATTACACGAATGGTCTCTATGGTTTGGGGTAATTTGCACGTTTTGTCCCTAACTTATTTTTTTTTTAACTCGGAAGGTCCTTACTGTTTGTTTTTGTTGCACACTTGGTCCCTGTCTTACCTAAAAATACTATTTTGCGCTTGATTTTTTAATTTATTTAAATAAACACACCTCCAATCCCACTTCCACCTCACCTTAACTTACCTTACATACCCCACTTTATTTAAATAAATTACCCCACTCTATTTAAATAAATTAAAAAATCAAGGCTAAAATAGTCTTTTTAGGTAAGACAAGGACCAAACGCGCAACAAAAACAAACTGTAGAAACCTTTTGAGTTAAAAAAGTAAGTTAGGGACCAAACGTAGAAATTACCCCAAACCATAGGGATCATTCGTGTAATTTACTCTAAATCAATAAATCAGTCTCTTTCTAAAAGTCATCCTATTCAATTACTAGGTTTGAGGGCAACCCAAAAGGACTTTGCAAATAATTCAAGTATATACCAATTTAGTTATGGGTAAAGACACCTAATCCAATAGTCTTCCACTTGAATAAATTTATAACTACAATTGCAAGTATGACTTCCAAATTAACAAAACCCAGAGAGACTCCAGTCTATGATCTGATCAAACATTAGTTCTAAGATAAGTGATCAAATATTCCCTCATTCTACTAGATATTGTATGAACACGAGACATGGATTAGAATCAATTCTCATTGTCCAAAATATTGTTTTCTGATTTCCCGATTTGTGATGACCTCGTAAGACTTACTAATTGAACACATCAATTTAGTCCTGGATGGGCCCAACACTATAAGTCAACACCAAGTCATCGAGTGGCCCAAATATATCGCTTTTTCCGTTAAGGTAAAGGAACGAATAAACTTTGACTATTGTGCTTGTATCCTTTACTCACAAAATCATACAAGACACTACGTTTTATAACATCAAGTTAGTGATGCATTTTCGCAATACCAATGTACAATCGACTTGCAAATTACAACTCATATATCTCCATTTTAAGAATATAAGATATTATCGTCTCATAATTACCCATGATAGAATCCATGAAGTAATTCTCTGAGCGTGGGTTTATCCAATACTCAAATCTCCATTTTCTAAGTACTCATGAATGTTATAGCAACACAATTTCTATGTCTAGTCTCCTTAGACAATCTACAATCTAATTCATGACAGTCGTTATTCACTGCTTACTTCATAAAGTACGAGCGACTGTGGAGTTTCGAATAATCGAATTATCCAGGAAGTAAAGCATGCAAAACGAAACACAAGAATAAATAATTGACAAAATCAGTAAACAAAATCATAAATAATCTTTAGCATTCAATCACCAAAATCAATTACATTTATTTTGTTACAAGTTTCAAATTAATCATCTAACTACTAAAACTAATCATCTATCAAACCAATGCTCCTAGCATGTTGACTATGTTTAACCCTACTCAAGGCCTTTATGAAAGGATCTTCAGGATTATCTTCTGATGACACTCTCTTTACTATGATATGACCTTCTTCAACTCTATGTCTGATATAATGATACTTTTTGTTTATATGTATGGATTTACCATGATCTCTCGGTTCTTCAGTCAAAGCAACCACTCCTTCATTATCACAAAATAGTTCCATTAGCTCCTAATTAATGGTCGAAACTACTCTAAGATCGCTGATTCAATTCTTCAGCCAAACCACTTCCTTTGAAGCTTTACTCGCTGCTATGTACTCTGATTCACAAGTAGAATCAGCCACAGTGTCCTGCTTGGAACTTTTCCAAGTAACTGCTCCACCATATAATAGGAACACAAGCCCTCAATTGACATTGCTACTCAAAGATAATATACATTCCATAACCTCTATCCTACAATGCCTTATTTACCATATTGATATTACAATTGCCATGAATTGTGGCCTCTGTATATCAATGGTGATCGATTGGGAAAGACATGATGATACTGACGTCGGATTTGTTAATAAGGATAACTGGTGTCGATTAATAACCAAAGAATTGGTGATGAGTTTGGATGTTCCAAATTTGGAATCAAAATCGATCATGATTCATCGGAAGCTTCTGTTACACTAGCAACGGTGTAGCACCTGGTTCCTGGTACGTAAATCTTATTTGGGTATTCTCTTTTCTTTTAGCCTTGGACTCGGCGAGTCATAGGTCCGACTCGCCGAGTAGGTACAGGACCCGGGACACGTTTAAGTTGGAGACTCGGCGAGTCCATATCCTGGACTCGGCGAGTCACCACTGTTGGATGAAACCCTAAGTTTCAGGGGTTTGCACCCTATTTAAACACCATATCCGCCCCAGGCCAGCCCCCATTCACCCTTAGAGCTCCCAACCCTCGTTCTAAGCTTGTTCATAGAGAGTTTAAAGAAATTGTTGTGTGTTCTTGAAGGTTTTGAGGCAAAAGGGGAGTAGATCAAGAGGAAGGGAAGGAATCCAAGCATCTTTGTGCTCTCTCAACAGTTCCTTTGAGGTATAACCCATTTTCCCCTTGTTTCTATGCTTATTAATTCATTTAAGTCATTCTTGAGCCAATCCCTAAGCTTGTATGTGCAATATAAGTCGTAATAAGTTGATTGGCCTTTAGATCTAGGCAAGATTGAGCTCCAGGAGCTCACCCTAGATCTACCCTTTAGAGGCATTTTGAGCCCTAAATCCCTCATTGGTGAGTATTTACACCTAAAGTTGGAAACTTTACGTATCATTCATGCTCTAGGAACCCAGATCTGTATATGGCATGGACTGGAATCGAGCAAAATCGCGTATTCAGTGAATGCATAGCGACGACTCGGCGAGTCTACTCGCGAGTCTCCGGGTTGTCCCCTTTTCGTTGTGTCGAGTGGGTGTAGTGAGTCACGGGGTGTGACTCAGTGAGTTGGAAGCCAAACTCATCCATGGAGGAACTCGGCGAGTCCATGCCCTGACTCGGTGAGTTCAAGGCAATCTCCTTAGATCAAGAACAGACTCGACGAGTTGTTCATACAACTCGGCGAGTCACAGCATAAAGTGTTCTTCGGATGAAGATTAACTCGGCGAGTTGTTCATACAACTCGGCGAGTAGGATGAAGGACTTAAACCTCAGTTAAGAAGAAGAACTCGTCGAGGCAACGCCTAACTCGACGAGTAGGGTCAGGACCGAGGACAGTCGTTTGGATAGGGACTCGGCGAGTTGGAGAGCTAACTCGGCGAGTCGGGTCAACTGAAAGTTGACTCTGACTTTGACTTATGACATGATCAGGGGTAAAGTGGTCATTTTACCCAATGGACAGTTAGCAGTGATTGACTGAGTATGTTGTGGGATTTGCAGTCGGAGGATTTCCGGAGCAGCAGTAGGCAGTCAGTCCTCGACCAGATTAGCAGCTATTTCGAGGTGAGTTTCATTTTCAGTAGAAACGGGTCTAAGGCACCAAGGCCGACCCGTGTAGACGAGATGTTAGTACTAGAGTGTGGGCCGTGCCCGTATCTCTGGGTTTAGTCAAGTATGATATATGTGTCAATACGATAGAGTTGCTTATACTTGTTGTCTGTGTGATACTTGTATTTTATGGGTTAGCGGTTGAGTGTGGGCAGGGCCCGTATCTCTCCGAGGTTGGAGTGTGGGCTAGGCCCGTATCTCCCAGATAGTAGAGTGTGGGCGAGGCCCGTATCTCCCGGCTAGCGAAGTGTGGGCAGGGCTTGTATCTTCACAAGTGTGGGCGAGGTCCGTATCTCCCAACTAGCGAAGTGTGGGCAGGGACCGTATCTTCCCGAGTGTGGGCGAGGCCCGTTACTCCTAGCTGAATGTTGTTTGTTATATGCTTGCATGGTATGAGGTATTATGGGGGAACTCACTAAGCTTCGTGCTTACGGTTTTCAGTTTTGGTTTCAGGTACCTCCTCAGCTAAGGGAAAGGAGCTGGCGCGGTAGCAGCATGTCACACACACACACACACACTCTCTTGGTTCCGCATTTACGAGTTTATTCTGGGATTGATACACTGATATTTTGATTGATCGAATGTTGTGGTTTTTAATTTGGTTTTCGATGTGAAGTGGTTTAACTAAACAATGTTTTAATTGTTAACGTTTTCTATGTAATGTTTTATAAATGAAATTTTTGGACGTGAAATTTTGGGTCGTTACAAGTTGGTATCAGAGCCCTGGTTTGAGGGATTCGAACACACCTTCGGGGTTGTCTGAACTCAAATCGAGGGATTAAAAGATTTTTTAAAAGAAAATGTTTTCAAAAATTGAGAAAAGAGTTTGAGAAAGAACGAAGTGTGTGATGTGCGCGACCGGCCAAGCTCAAGTAAGTATTCCCCAAAGTACCCATACAAGTTTATGTTATGTTTATCAGCTTTTGTAGAATAGCATGCTAGAATAGGACTAAGGATCTAGGAGTGATGCCTTATGTTCCTGCTTTATGTGTTTCAGTTGTATGAGCATTGCATGCTAGTATCGAGTAGACAGCAGCAGGGTAGCCTGTTAGGGTTGTGCCTGATAGTATGAGTTTAGCACTGTGAGCTAGTTTAGTTTTCTCTATGAGAACGGAGCTGCTTGAGGTTGTTTCCCTTGTCTGAATGTTGCTTGCTTCGTGCTATGTGGGACTCTGAATAATGGGAATTAGCCATTAGGCGAATACGTCACGTCACATGTGATCAGGGTTGAATAATCTTAGAGTACCGGATTTGATCCTACTGCGCAGCTCTTGTTTGAGTCCAACCGTTGTAGGGACGAGTCGGGTACTCGAAGTAGGGGTGAGCAGAAACCGCACCGAAACTAAAATTAACCGCAAAAACCGCATAAACCGCAACTGAAAAACCGCAACCACAATAAAAACCGATGGTGAGGTTTACTGTTTTTCAAAAACCGCAAATTTGCGGTGCGGTGCGGTTATTAGTTTTCAAAAACCGCAAAAAAACCGCACCGCACCGCATATATTATATACAATTTTTAATTAATTATTAATATATTAAATATTAAAAATAAGACAAGTTTCATGAATAAAAGATGGATAAAATACTAGAAGACAAAAGTGCTGGTTTTTTCTTATGTTTAACTTAGAAAAATGATGAAATTAGACAATTTTAAGATATTTATTGTTAATTAGTATTTATTTGACGTTTTTAAGATATTAGTTATTTGTGATTTAAGTTATTTGTCTTATACTTTATGGTTTTTTTTATTATTATTACAATTAATATGTTTGAACTTTTAAAACCGTTTAAGCTCTAAACTGTGGTTAAAAACCATACAAAATAACCGCACCAAATCCATGCGGTTAATAACCGCAACACAAAAAAACAAAACCGCACCGCAAAAATAACCGCCTAACCGCACCGCAAAAATAACCGCACCATGCGGTTTTGAAAATGGATTAACCGCATTTGCGGTTAGTGGTGAGGTTTTGGCTAATAACCGCACCAAACCGCACCGTGCTCACCCCTAACTCGAAGGATTATCTGAGCCTCGTCACGTGTAATGGTATTCGGGTGATGGCTAATTGGCATTACATGGAGGTCTGCAGCAGCTGAGAACTGGATCGAGTAGAGACGGAGATTTCCCTAGGGCGAGCCTAGGATGAGTATAGTAGTGATCAGCCATAGGAAAAGGATCTGGTGGAGTCGAGGCAATCCTTGAAGAAGGTACGGATAGATGTGGAAGGTAGTATGGGCCCGTACTACTGAAAGCAGAGGATCCGTACCCGAACCAAGGAAGGCCAAGACAAGACCAGGAAACTTGTAAGTAGTTGTGATCCCTCAGGAAGTATCAGTATCTCTAATGATTGTTGTGATGTATTGCAGAATGGTGGTACTTCGATCGAGGCCGGTAGATGGCGGTTAAGGAGAGGGGTCAGGTTCGGGATCAGGATCCGAGCAGGTAGATGAGGGACTACGCGAGTTCATCGCATCAGAGATCACCAGGGGTATCCTTGAGTCGACTCCCATTATCTTCGGGTCGATCAAGGAAGGGATCATCGAGTTGATGGAGGATCGCCTCAGGGCGTTCAGGAGCGACATGGCATCTGGCTAGTCAGGATCTCGCACACTGTCCTTTCAGGACTTTAGGGGCAGTGATGCGCCAGATTTCCACGGGGTGAAAGACCCCATTGCTGCCAGGCGATGGATTGCAGACATTGAGTCTGCACAGTTGACTAGCTTCTGCCCCGAGGGGTCGAAGGTGAGGTATGCAGCAGGGTGTTTATGGGACCGAACCCGGGATTGGTGGGAGTCAGTGGGTGACTCGTTGGGAGCCTCAACTATCGAGGCTATGACCTGGTCGGACTTTGTGACCAGGTTCAGGGCAGAGTTTGCGCCGACTGTCGAGCTTCAGCAGCTGGCCAGGGAGTTTCTAGACATGAGACAGACGGCGGAGACTGTGGCGGAGATCACCGCCAAATTCCGAGAGAGGGCTTTGTTGGTGCCCCAGTATGCTGGTGACGAGGATATGAGGAGGACCAGTTATCATGATATGCTACAGGCTGACATCCGGGAGCATGTCAGCTTTTCAGCTTGCCCTACCCTGGAGTCCATGATCGCTAGGGCGAGGGAAAGGGAGATTGATTTAGAGCACATTCGGAAGAGGAAGGCAGAGGCTGGGCAGGTGGTTGGGGCTTCAGGAAAGAAGCCCAGAGGATCAGATGGGAGGCCGAAAGGCCAAGGAGGACCCGACCGCTGCGGGAAATGCGGCAGGACACATGAGGGAGCATGTAGGATGGGGTCAGCAGGCTGCTACAAGTGTGGAAAGGCGGGGCACTTTAGCAGGGATTGTACTACTCCAGTTTCGGCTATTCAGACGTCTGAGTTGCTGTGTTTCCACTGCAACCAGAGGGGCCACAAGAAGGCCAATTGCCCCCAGTTGACATTTTCAGCGCCGGCGAAGGCGCCAGCTCCAGCGACCCTGCAGATCACGGATGGCCGGCAGGGCAAGGCAGCGGCCCCGGTGGTGAGGAGCCGAGCATTCCAGTTGACTACCGAGGAGGCACGCGCCGCACCCGATGTGGTGACAGGTATGATTCTTTCCCACTATTTTTATTTTATGATGTTATGATATTGATATGTGCTCGGTATATATATATATATATATATATATATATATATATATATATATATATATATATATATATGTTTTAGGATCGTTCCATGTGAACGGTATCCCAGTTCAGGTGTTATTCGACTCGGGTGCATCCCGATCATTTGTGTCCCTTGCGCTTAGCAAGAAGTTTCATGAGTCTTTGGGCATGTTGGATTGCTGATGATCGATCGGTGCGAGCATCGATGGTGTTTCAGTATTGCGTATTGCGTCTGTTTGAGGAGCGTTTCTTAGTAGACCATGTTCCTATTCCGCTGCGTGGGAACAAGGTGATTATAGGCATGGATTGGTTGAGCCCTAATGGGGCGATGATAGATTGCGCGCAACAACTAGTGCGAATCATGACCCCAGGCGGGGGAGAGTTAGTGATTCATGGCGAGAGGCCGCAGTATGGACCCGCAGTATGTTCAGCAGCGAGGGCGAGGCGCTACCTTCAGCAGGGATGCGCAGGATATGTCGCGTATGTGATGGATACCCGGGAGGCGGGTAAGGCGACAGTGAGCGAGGTTCCGGTGGTGTGAGATTTCGCAGATGTTTTCCCAGAGGAGCTTCCTGGGATACCTCCGGAGCGGCAGGTGGAGTTCAGGATTGACCTCGTTCCTGGTGCGGCTCCGATAGCCAAGGCACCGTATCGGTTGGCTCCTCCCGAGATGCAGGAGTTGTCTACGCAGCTGCAGGAGCTGCTAGACAAGGGATTTATTTGTCCGAGTAGTTCACCCTAGGGAGCCCCGATCCTGTTTGTGAAGAAGAAGGATGGGTCGCACCGGATGTGAATAGATTATCGGGAGCTGAATAAGGTAACGGTGAAGAACCGTTACCCACTCCCGAGGATTGATGATCTCTTTGACCAGCTTCAGGGAGCGTCTTGGTTTTCCAAGATCGATTTGCGTTCGGGATACCATCAGATGAGGGTCAGGGAGGAGGATACACAGAAGACCGCGTTTCGGACGCGCTATGGCCATTATGAGTTCGTGGTGATGCCGTTTGGGCTCACCAATGCTCCCGCCGCGTTCATGGACCTCATGAACCGCGTATGCAGACCGATGCTGGATCGGTCTGTGATAGTCTTTATCGATGACATCTTGGTTTATTCCAAGACTCAGGAGGAGCATGAGGAACATCTGAGGGAGGTGTTGGAGACCCTGAGGAGGGAAAGCTTGTATGCCAAGTTCTCCAAGTGTGAGTTCTGGTTGCGCGAGGTGCAATTTCTTGGACACCTCGTCAACCAGAATGGGATTCTGGTCGATCTGGCCAAGGTCGACGCCGTGATGAGATGAGAGGTTCCGAAGTCTCCATCTGAGATTCGGAGTTTCCTGGGATTAGCAGGATACTATTGGAGATTTATTCAGGATTTCTCCAAGATAGTCGTACCCCTGACGCGGCTGACGAAGAAAGTCGTGGTCTTTCGGTGGGGACCCGAGCAGCAGGCTGCATTTGAGACACTGAGACAGAGATTGTGTGAGGCGCCGATCTTAGCCTTGCCAGAGGGCGTAGAGGATTTTGTGGTTTATTATGACGCGTCCATTTCAGGGTTGGGCGCGGTATTGATGCAGAGGGGGCATGTCATTGCCTACGCCTCAAGGCAGCTCAAGCCTCACGAGGCGAACTACCCGACGCATGATTTGGAGTTGGGGGCGGTGGTTTTTGCCCTCAAGATTTGGCGACATTACCTCTACGGGGTTCGATGTACCATTTACACGGACCACAAGAGTTTGAGGTACCTCATGGATCAGCCGAATCTGAACATGAGGCAGCGTCGGTGGTTGGATGTGGTGAAGGATTATGATTGCGAGATCCTCTACCACCCGGGGAAGGCCAATGTGGTGGCCGATGCGCTTAGCCGCAAGGCGACGCAGATCAGGGACGTATGCATGAGGATGACCGTGGTGACTCCCCTGTTGGAGCGAATTCGGGAGGCTCAACAGGAGGCTATCAAGGAGGAGCATCGGAAGAGCGAGCGTGTGGTGGGTCAGGTTCCCTCCTTTGATTATGATATCCGAGGACTATTGACACTACACCGTAGGGTGTGGGTGCCGTATCACGGAGGCGTGCGCCAGATTTTGATGGAGGAGGCGCACAAGTCCCGATTCTCTATTCATCCCGAGGCGACGAAGATGTATAGGGATCTTCGTCTAGATTATTGGTGGCCCTGCATGAAGCGGGATGTGGCATGGTACGTTGAGCGGTGCTTGACCTGCAGGAAGGTCAAGGCCGAACATCAGAGGCCGCATGGCAAGATGCAGCCGTTAGATATTCCACTATGGAAATGGGAAGATATCACGATGAATTTTATCACGAAGCTTCCCAGGACCGCGCGTGGAGTGGATTCGATTTGGGTCATCGCGGATCGATTGACCAAGAGTTCTCACTTTATCCCGATTCAGGAGAGCATATCGGCCGAGAAATTGGCCGACATCTATATCAGGGAGATCGTGGCATGGCACGGGGTGCCAGTATCGGTTATCTCGGACAGGGATGTGCGTTTTACTTCCAGATTTTGGAAGAGATTTCATGACGAGTTGGGCACTCGTTTGCATTTTAGCACCGCCTTTCACCCGCAGACGGATGGTCAGAGCGAGCGGACCATCCATACCTTGGAGGATATGTTGCGGGCGTGCGTGTTGGACTTCGGTGGTAGCTGGGATACCTATCTTCCGTTGGCCGAGTTCTCCTACAACAACAGCTACCACGCGAGTATCGACCGCCCTCCATTCGACATGTTGTATGGACGAAGGTGCAGGACCCCGATATGCTGGGGTGAAGTTGGCCAGAGAGTCTTGGGGAGCACTAAAGTGATGCTCAAGACGACCGAGAGAATCCAGCAGGTTCGGAGCAGGCTTCAGACCACTCAAAGTCGGCAGAAAAGTTATGCCGACAAGCGCCGACACGACTTGGAGTTCCAAGTCAGGGATATGGTTCTCCTGAAGGTGTCGCCTTGGAAAGGCGTCATTCGATTCAGGAAGCGGGGCAAGTTGGGTCCAAGGTTCATCGGACCGTTCAGGGTTGTAGCCCGGGTGGGCAAGGTGGCGTATAGGCTGGATCTGCCGGCCGAGCTCAGCCAGATCCACAACACTTTCCATGTTTCTCAGCTGCGGAAGTGCCTAGTGGACGATTCAGCGGTTGTGCCGTTAGAGGATATTCAGGTTGATGACAGCCTGAATTACATTGAGCGCCCAGTCGCAATCCTTGACAGGAAGTCGAAGGATTTGAGGAACAAGAAGGTGGAGCTAGTGAAGGTGCAATGGCAGCATTGCAAGGGTTCGGAATGGACTTGGGAGCCGGTGGACGAGATGATGGAGCATTACCCCGAGCTGTTTCAGAATCGAGCAGCAGACTTCGAGGACGAAGTCTAAAATAAGTGGGGGAGATTTGTAGCACCTGGTCCCTGGTACGTAAATCTTATTTGGGTATTCTCTTTTCTTTTAGCCTTGGACTCGGCGAGTCATAGGTCCGACTCGCCGAGTAGGTACGGGACCCGGGACATGTTTAAGTTGGAGACTCGGCGAGTCCATATCCTGGACTCGGCGAGTCACCGCTGTTGGATGAAACCCTAAGTTTCAAGGGTTTGCACCCTATTTAAACACCATATCCGCCCCAGGCCAGCCCCCATTCACCCTTAGAGCTCCCAACCCTTGTTCTAAGCTTATTCATAGAGAGTTTGAAGAAATTGTTGTGTGTTCTTGAAGGTTTTGAGGCAAAAGGGGAGTAGATCAAGAGGAAGGGAAGGAATCCAAGCATCTTTGTGCTCTCTCAACAGTTCCTTTGAGGTATAACCCGTTTTCCCCTTGTTTCTATGCTTATTACTTCATTTAAGTCATTCTTGAGCCAATCCCCAAGCTTGTATGTGCAATATAAGTCGTAATAAGTTGACTGGCCTTTAGATCTAGGCAAGATTGAGCTCCAGGAGCACAGATCTGTTACCTTTATGGACCCATGTTGCTTGTTCACCCTAGATCTACCCTTTAGAGGCATTTTGAGCCCTAAATCCCTCATCGGTGAGTATTTACACCTAAAGTTGGAAACTTTACGTATCATTCATGCTCTAGGAACCCAGATCTGTATATGGCATGGATTGGAATCGAGCAAAATCGCGTATTCAGTGAATGCATGGCGACGACTCGGCGAGTCTGCTCGTGAGTCTCCGGGTTGTCCCCTTTTCGTTGTGTCGAGTGGGTGTAGTGAGTCACGGGGTGTGACTCAGTGAGTTGGAAGCCAAACTTATCCATGGAGGAACTCGGCGAGTCCATACCCTGACTCGGCGAGTTCAAGGCAATCTCCTTAGATCAAGAACAGACTCGACGAGTTGTTCATACAACTCGGCGAGTCACAACATAAAGTGTTCTTCGGATGAAGATGAACTCGGCGAGTTGTTCATACAACTCGGTGAGTAGGATGAAGGACTTAAACCTTAGTTAAGAAGAAGAACTCGTCGAGGCAACGCCTAACTCGACGAGTAGGGTCGAGACCTAGGACAGTCGTTTGGATAGGGACTTGGCGAGTTGGAGAGCCAACTCGGCGAGTTGGGTCAACTGAAAGTTGACTTTGACTTTGACTTATGACATGATCAGGGGTAAAATGGTCATTTTACCCAATGGACAGTTAGCAGTGATTGACTGAGTATGTTGTGGGATTTGCAGCCGGAGGATTTCCAGAGCAGCAGTAGGCAGTCAGTCCTCGACTAGATTA